>NC_065426.1:6584235-7784235 GCF_024362695.1 Pectinophora gossypiella
TTTTTTTTTGAACTTTCCTTAAAAGAACAATATTTACCAGACTAAAATCTAGAAAATGAGTTAACATAATTAAGTATATCAGGTGATTTAAATCAATAATATTTTTAAACTTTACCATCACTTAAAGGTTAGGTAGGTAGGTCATAGAGTCTATGAAGAAGTACCTAACTATTTAAGTCTATGACATAGACTAAATATTAATAGAGAATAAACCAAAATATATATATAAATACATATATATATAAATCAGAACACAACCAGCGCAACAGATAAGCATAAAAAGAAGGTAAAAAACAAACTCTCACTTTTAAATAAATTATTTTATTTACTTACTAAATATATTTGCATACCATTATATATTATATTATCTGCTCGCATAATTAGTATTAACTTCAGAACCAAGTTATGTTTAAGTTATGTCAAGTAAACCAGTTTTATGTTGCCTAACTCTAAGGCGTCTCTCCTTGACCGAATCTTAAAGTTTTAAACATACTTACACATAAAACATTCATAAATTCATGTCTGTAAGCCTTATCGGGGAAGGCACAGTCGCAAAACACTTAGTCACTTTTGGTGTAAGTAATTAAAATCAACGACGATCTGAGACGAAGTTCGCGGCCGACTAGGCACTCTCAGGCCTATTGTGTTAATTTTTGTACCGGGTGAGAGCCCTCAGCGCTCCCCATTTGTCCGGCCAAGTAGTTAATGCCATATATAGCAAATCAATATACATAAAAAAATAGATGTTATAAATGTCACTTGATTAAAATTGTAAAGGAAAACATCGTTAAAAAATCTGAGTGAGACTTTTCGCCTATTTTCTTTTTATTTATTTTTTTTGGCGAGAAGACTCTTTCGTTTTTTTTACCACCCCACAACGGAGTAACGCGGTGGCATCTATGCTATGTATCTCTGATATTGACTGTGAGTAATAATTGGACTTTTAGTATGTAAGTCCATAATAAAAAAAAATCACCATGAGTACGATTTTTATATGTAAACATCAAATCAATTCTTAATTATAACAAATAATATTCATCGATTTAAAAGTAACTCGAATCTATTGTAATTGCGACAAAATACATGAATTATACTCTATAAATGTATTTATGATTTAATAGTATATAATACTATAGTTACGAAGTAGCAATAGCATGATTATATAGGAAATAAGAATAATTGCAAAAATAAGACCTTGTGAAAAAAAATCCATTTTATACTTTAATTATTGTGTGGGTAAACAATGTTGTTTGAGGGAAATATATTTTCAAAAGGATTAACATTTATTTGCGTATGGTGATCTCAAATAATAATATGATTGGTGTATCATCACCTTTAGATTAAAATGTTTTAACACGTTGACGGACACTAAGTCACCCCACTTTGACACTAAATTTTTGTATGGAAATTTTGAGACTGCTGTAGCAGTTCTGTTGCACCTGTTCCAAATTATGTTATAAAATCGGACATGAACTGCTGTAGCCGTCGCCTGCCATAGCATTTCTGTCGCGTCTGTTACAAAATATGTTATGAAATGGGACATGAACTGCTGTAGCCGTCGCCTGCTATAGCATTTCTGTCATTCTGCACATTGTGGTTGCAGTGTAATGAGGCAGAGCTGCTATGACAACCGGACTGCTTCTGCAGCTCTGTCACTGCAAATATTACTTAAGATTCTATATATCACTCAACTGCTGAGGCAGCAGTATGTTATACCAGTACTGTCACTGCAAATATTACCTATGGTTCCATATATCACTCAACTGCTGTGGCAGCAGATTGTTATAGCAGTACTGTCACTTAATATACCTAGTAAATAAGGGACTATAGAAGAAAACAGCTGCTTATTATCTTCAACAATTATTATCTACAATTAGTATCAAAATAATTATAAATAAAACAATAAATAAATAACCAGTTTTTAATCATTATTGAGATCAATTAAGTACGATACATAAAGTAAAGAATCAGTTTTTAATCATTATTGAGATCAATTAGTACGATACTTAAAATAAAGAATCAGTTTTTAATCATTATTGAGATCAATTAAGTATGATACAAAACTTACAACTACTAGACACACTGAAACAGTGAAACAGTCTAATCAACATTTGGCATGAATCTACTTTATAATCACAGTAAAGTTTGTCTTTACTTAACAATCACCTACAACATGTACTTATTAATTAATGAATAATCAGTCTCAAATAATTAACAAGCAGTCTAACGTCATTAAAAGTAACATTGCCCATGAGCATCTAAAGTTTACGAATATGGTATGCCTCAAAGCAACCTGGACAGAGCGCCGGTTTGTCAAGGCAGCCTTTGCATCGGTAACTAGTTTCTTTCATAGTTTTATTAGCCCTACATTCCCGGCACTTCAAAAATACTTTAGCCCTTTTGTGGTTTGGTGGCACAGGTATCATCTCAGGCCAGTGATTTTGTATCCCTGGTTCTGCAGGTGAATCGGTAATGGGCTCTTCATCCTTACGTGATTTCCTATTTGCATTCCTGTGACTTATTTTCATCAGCTTCAAGCAGTCGAAACGCTCTTCTACTTGAATATAAGATCTGATAATGCTCTCTCTGAATTCAAGCATTTGCATTTTGTTATTACAATGTTTATTGTATATGTAGTATGCGTTCCACATCATCATGTCCAAAATGTGGAAAATTATCTTCTTGTACCATCTTATGGTTTTTTTGGGACTTGAATAATAAGCCATCATTTGATCGGACTTATCGATGCCTGACATATGAGCGTTATAATCCACCACTTCTACCGGCTTGAACATGGTCTTTCCATGTTTGTTTTTGCAGACAACCAGACGAGGATGATGCTTTGTAGTAATCATATTGACGGGTCTTTTATCTTTCCAGCGTGATACATAGACGTTTCCTCTCCGTTGCCAAACATGCTCTCCCTTTTTTAGATTTTGGGTGAATAGTGGTTTTGGATTGTCTTTTCTATCTTTTCTCAATGTACCAACTGTGTGTGTATCATGATTCAGCAATTTCTCTGACAGCGTAGTGCTGTTGTAAAAATTGTCCATGTATAAGACGTGACCTTTGAAAAGGTATTTGTCCATCAAAGTCATGACCAGTTTCTGAACTTTCGGTTCATTTCCTTCATCGTCTAGTACTGTACCTTTTCCTTCATAAATTTTAAAGTTCAATATGTAACCATCTGCGGTAGTAACGATGTAAAATTTTATGCCATATTTGCTCTTCTTTTGTTTCATATATTGGCGGAAGGAAAGCCTGCCTCTAAACAACAACATCGACTCGTCGAGGGATAACTCACATCCCGGATTGTATAAGTCTTGAAACCGTGTAATGACCTTTCTGACGAACAGATTGACTTTCTCCATCCCTTTACTATTTACTGTTGAAACATATAAACATCGCAGCAGTTGCTCAAATCGTCTTCCTGACATGGTATATGGAAATACCGGGTGAAAATATAACGAATCAGTGAAAGTAAACAATTTTCTCAAATGGCACGAGTTTACCTGTCCTTGCAGCAAGCAAAGTCCAAGAAACTTTCTTATTTCATCTGGGTTCGTAGGATGAAAGTTTTGTCTTCGAGCCCCTCTTGTATGTGGCCTCTGGGTATTACACAGTGCTTGACCATATGCGTTTGTACATGAAATAATCAGTTCTATCAGCTCTGTTGTCATGAACTGGTTCATAACGTCTATTGGAGTGGTATTATTGTCACAATGAAATGTAGGTCCTGTGGTAGAGTCATCGAAAGGTAATTCAAGTAAAGGTGCTGTAGTATCGGTCCATGGTTCATCGTCAACTTGAGGGTCCTGTGGTCTAACTTGTCTTCTTCTAACATTATCATTTCGGTTTATCAGAGGGGAATTAGATGTTATTTGCAAATCCGAAGCTGGCTGAATGCCGTCAACGTCTTGAGTTTGAGTGGAAAGTGAGACGGGAACGGACTGTGGATTAGGAGACTCCGATATATCTGAAGCCTGATCGATCCGATCGAGTTCTTGAATAGATTGACGTCTTTCGAAACTACTGCAAGGATGACTAACAGAAGAAATATCATTCTCTATCTGGTCGTGAATAGGCAGTTCTTGGTGATGATTGGGAGATGACAGTGAGGGCGAAGTCTGTCTGCTCTCCTGAAGACTTTGAATTGTTTGATGCCTGTCCAAATTGCTTACAGGCTCGCCTACTGAAGATACTTCAACTTCCATCTGGTTTTGAATAGGCGATTCTTCGTGTTTTTCAGAAGACTGAGGGGTAGTTTCTGTGTCCATCTGATGATTCTCGGTTGAGGGTTCAGGTCTGAGCTGTTCTGGCGTACCTTTACTAACGCACGACGTATGATCGGAATATTTCTCTGGCTCTATTTCAATTTGAGGTTTACCTAGTGAAGACGTTTCAACTTCCATAGGCGGTTCTTGGTGCTTTTGAGGAGACTGCGGGATTGTTTCTATCTCCATATGATTTCGCTCAATGGAGGGTTCGGGTCCGAGCTGTTCTGGTTTACCTTTATCTACGGAATCTTTTTCTTGCTCTATTTCAATTTGAGGCTTGTCTAGTAAAGACGTTTCAACCTCCATTTGGTTTAGAATAGGCGGATCTTGGTGCTTTTTAGGAGACTGCGGAGTAGTTTCTATCTCCATCTGATTTCGCTCGATTGAGGTTCCAGGTTTGGACTGTTCTAGCGTACCTTTACTACTGCACGATGCACGATCGGAATCCTCTGGTTCTAGTTCAATTTTGATGAAGTTTGTATGGGTATGGATATCTGCTGTGACGGTCATTGAACGTTGTATGGTTGATTGAACCTCTTCATCAGGCGTGTCTTCACTGATTGGTGTAGGCATTCTGGCTGGTTGAGACTGCAATGGCTGGTTGAGAGTGCTAGGCAATGGATCAGAGCAGCTGTTACCTGATTCTTCAGATGAGTCTTCATTACTATCCGGAACATAGTCTGCATCAGAGCCGTATTCACCATTTGAATCATAATACGGATCCACAATGGATTCGTCAGATGAGTCCCTGCTTTTCGTACCTCTGTCATCACTCTCTGAAGATCTTTCAGCCTCAGAATAAGATTCATCTTGAGAAAGCTCCTCTGTGGCTGCGATATCGAAAAGATTTTGCAGTTTGTCAACTTCCTGCACGTTTATTGATGTTTGAGGTTGTTTCTGGGCAGGAATCTTACGACATGTCTGCTTCTTTTTTCGTGCTGGAGCTTTCTTGGGCATCTATAAAGAATAAAGTACATTTTTGAGGTTATTTTACGACTAAACTTGCAATAATGATTCGTAAAGGGACGAGTAGGTTTTACTTCGAAAATAACCACATAACTTTGTCTTTTGAAGTAGTTGCATACATAAAAACACAAATCTATGTACATACCTTGAGTTACGAATGATATTTTGACGTTATTTCAATCGTAGCTTCACTATAACACGACTATAAAACGAGATATAGTCGTTGAGATTTGGCGCGAAAATGGTCACATGGGTGCGTCTGCGCAACACGACACTCGCCGGCCGACTGAAGAATATTCTATGGCACCGCGAATGGTATAGCCGCTCTGTCACTGTGGGGTGGGGCGGGGGGGGGGGTGTGATATGTACTTTTTGAAACGGTTGCAGAAACTGTTAAAATTGACACAGAACAGATTGGAAAAAAATGCCAGTGACACAAAAAAATATTCTTCTTTATTTTGTATGAATGAAACGACTGTGATAGCAGTTCTGTCCAAAAATAAATCGCCAACTGGGAAGGCCATAGCAGCTCTGTCACTGCGGGTTGTCAAAAAGCGACTGCTATGGCCTTTCCGTCCGTCAACGTGTTAAAGGACCTCTACGTGTTGGCTTTGGCCCCACGCACGTCTTCGAAAAGTCCGGGACTCCATAGTCCCGAGATATGGAAGGAAGGTTACAAATAATAATGATAATTTCATTGTCATCTGATTGCTTAAGTTTAGATAAATTATGTACAATTAAATACAAAATATTGAACAACAATTTTCTAAAATTAAAAAAATATAAGTAGTTATTTTCTGAGACTTTCTTTTTCTAAAAGGGTCTCTGCATCAAACAAAAAGTTTTAATTGTCTAGTCAAAAAAAAGTTGATAACCACTCATCTAAATTTTGCTTAAAGGAAGCTACGAAACAACTATCCTCTTCAGCTCATAGGTCACTGCCCTCTGGTCTCCCGCGTCAAGTTGACCGTCCTGTCTGCACGTCATCCAGGTTTTACCCCGTAACCTGTTTTATGACGTCAGACCGCCTTGCTCGCTTTTACTGCTTGTTTTATGGAGACTACGGTATTGCATTTGCATGATTCTGACATATAACTTTCGCTTCCTCCACTCTTATCCTTAACATTAGTCATCGTGTTCGCTGGCTAAGAGTGCTATTGAGAAGAGTACCTACTGACTTCAAAATATCGTCACCTTGATCAAGGTGCCTTTACCTACCTTAACATTTGCTTCATTTGTTTAATTTTTCTTTCAAATATTTTCTCGGTGCTATAATAACTAACGTTCATACATAAACTCACGCCCTCAATACGCAACGGGGTGGGCAGAGTCACCTTCTTCTCTCGTGTGGGTTGTGAGGTGGATTACCAACCTCATCAGCCCTGGTGTCAGGGTTACTATCGAGCCGCCAAAGGCCCTGGACATGACTCATGTAACGACTACTTGCTTACATCAGTAAGTAGTAACCGGGACCAACGGCTTAACGTGCCTTCCGAAGCACGGATCATCTTACTTTTGGACAATCATCACCAGCCTGTAATGTCCTAACCAAATTAGGGATCACAAAGTAATTTTTGTGATATTTCCCCACCGGGATTCGAACCCGGGACCTCCGGCTCGTGAGCCTAACACTCAACCACTGGACCACGGAGGCCGTAGGCAGAGCCACCAGTAATCAAGGACAGTCTGCAACTATTGTTGATACGAAGTCTTGAGATGGATGTGATGATGGAGTGATGAATGGTGACAAGGGATCAGCCTATCATAACAAGCATCACAATTGCTCTGTCGAACTTTACGACATGACCGGGAAAACAAGCATATAATAACGCTCATTAAAGGTTCGCTCTATTTGATACTTAAATTCGTCGTTTTGTTAGGATGTATCGTACAGGTCCCAGCCATATTTAATAGCCTACCTCATCTCATTCGGTCATTAAAACCTCAAACACGTAGGTATTTTATATAAAAAATAGTTTGAAAAAATCGATATCCTGTTAAGTTCGTTAATTTTAAATGCAGCCAGGCAAACAGATCCGGTAATGTCATTAATATTCTACAAACATACAGCGATAATGTAAGTCCGTGTAAACTAACTACGTGCACATATTTTATTTATTATGTATTGAGTTCGCTGCTTTATGACTATCGGTGTAGTATAGCGATACACATAACACGTCCCACTGCTGGGCACAGGCCTCCCCTCAATCAACTAGAGGAGATATCGAGCATACTCTACCACGCTGCTCCACTTGTGGAGGTGTTTTACGGCTAATAACCGGGACCAACGGGTTGACGTCCCGCCAAAGCATGGAATCATAAACATAACATAACAAAATACTTTATTGCACAAACAGGAAATACAGAATAAAAGAGAAAGAGTGCTATATGCCGCCTTATGGCTAAGTAGCAACTCTGCCAGGCAACCTTAGCATAGTAGATACTTAATATTATAATAATATAGCGGGATAGCGCAACATAGGAATACTTGTAAGTCATATAAAAATAAAAAACAAAGATAGATAATAGTATAAATAAAACATTCAAGACAAACTTATTCTAAGGTGGGCAAAGGATCTCTTCCACACAACCTTAGGCAGAAGTTATAATACACTTGTAGGTACAACTCCAGTGTGATTAGCTAGTTTAAAACTAGGTAAAATTTTTTGGTATTTTTAACCCGGATTAAAATTATAATAGAAAAAGAAATAGAGGCTTTGTTGAAGAAAATCACAACAGAATCTGATTTTTCAAAAAAAAAACATTTTTATTTTTTCGCTATAAGGCAACAATTTGCGAAAGAGAAATTAAATCGAAACTATCTGACCATTTAAATTCTAGTTGTAAGTTTCTATGCACGGGTGGTTGCTATAAAAGTAAAAATCATTTAAAATAGTCTAAATAGGTCATGAACTGGAAACAGAATTTTTTATCTACCGCATCATTAGAAGAATTACTTAATGTCGTGTCAGGGTCACGTTTGGGTCTATAAATCATGTCGGGACGTGGCCTGACCCTTAGAAGACCCTGCGTGACATGGAATTAAATATTTATTGATACTGAAATAGATGGCAACATTTATTTGTCAATTTTGTTTGGTCGTATTTACTGAGCTAAACTTAGAACACGTTCGGCTGCTTATTTTCCCGGGCATGTCGTAAAAACCGACAGACGAATTTTGACATTTCTAACATTTCTTCTTCTTCGTGTGGATTGTGAGGTGGATTACCAACTTCATCAAACCTGGTGTTACTATTGAGCCGCCACAACCCCTGACATGACTCATGTAACGACTAAGTACTGACATCAGTAAGTAGTAACTGGGACCAACGGCTTAACGTGCCTTCCGAAGCATGGATCGTCTTACTTTCGGACAATCAGGTGATCAGCCTGTAATGTCCTTACCAAACTACGGACCACAAAGTAATATTTATTGATACTGTAATATATGGCAACACTGCAGGTTTGGTCTGATTTATTTGACAATTTTGTTTGGTCGTATTTACTGAGCTGAACACGTTCAGCTGCTTATTTTCCCGGGCATGTCGTAAAAACCGACAGACGAATTTTGACATTTCTCACGTGATAGACCACTATGTGGCTGGTTACTTGTTACAATACAAAACAATACAATACAAATACACTTTATTGCACCAAAATAAAAAGAAATAATTACAAAGAGACTCTTAACACCACACTTAATATTATAAGTATGTTTTTTTTTTTTCTTTTAACATTAACATACCCGTACATAAGTTCACAACTATATTCTCGATTGGAGAAGTCAAAGGTACATCACTCGTGATGAACTAATTTAAGTATATTAAGCAGATCTTTTTTTAGTTTGGAATTACATTTATTTATTCTTTAGGTAATAAATAATCCAGTGTAGACTTTTTTTAAGTTTGTATCTAGTACAGAAGCAAGTGGTATGCTTATATCTCGTCCGGCCAAGTAGTTAATGCCATTGCGGCAAACCTACAATAAGTCAGGTAAAAAAAAAACTTACATCTGGTGGCTTAGGTAATCACTGTAGTCATCCCGATAGGATTTGCATAGTGAAGCAGTGAGTGAAACAGTGAGTTGCAGAAAGGATCAACCAATAGCATTCTATACTGTTTTTTAACCCCAGTGTAAATAAATAACCAATGTAAATTGTGTTACTAGCGCATGTGTATAACTACAGCATATCATACTCGTAACAAGTATCACTATCGCTCTGTCGGATTTTACGACATGACCGGGAAAACAAGCATATAATAACGCTCATTATCGTTCGCTCTATATTGACGTTCATTTTGAGGTTATACTTAAAGTCGTTTTGTTAGGATGTATCGTATAGGTGCCAGCCATATTTGACAGCCTACCTCATTCAGTCATTAAAAACTTAAGCGCATGTGTAAAACTAGTGGCAATGGCTGATTCCAGATTATTACAACAATACACCCATTATACGAGTGCTAGTCTCCCGTTCATCGTCGACCGAGTGTGGAGAATATAGCACTTTTTCCCACTTTTTTTTTAATTTTATTTTTTGCAAATGCACCGACCCACTGGGCAGAGACCGACAGTTATAATGTATCGCCGCATGACTGACGCGCACAGTGGTACTTAACCGGAAAGATGTAATCAATGTGGTATCGTAAAATAAACAAACAGTATTTTAATATTTGTGCTGATTCCAGTAAACACCATCTAGAGGTAATTTTATTATTTTATTTTAAGTTTTGTCCGTCATTTTCTTATCCACCGAAAAGGAAAGGGACGGGTAATTGACAGGCATAAGGTTTATGGAACACACGTCAATTTAAAACAGAAATTTAAACAATCGTCTCAAAATTTTACAGCGCCGAATAACCCGATAGTTGACAGCACACGTCTAACGGGTTGCATAGTGAGATGCCTATTTGATTCGCTTGGGTTAATCATTCATTTACTAATTCATTTTAAAATTGACAGCTGCGAATTATCCGTCCCTTCCCTTTAGGATGTGTCTGAAGGAATCAGGGCCAGTATTTTAATAATAACTCAATTTAAGCATAAAGTTAAATACAAAATTATTTATTCGCATTAAATAAGGTTTTGCAGATGTTAAATTTACTATAAAACCAGTTTTTGCCTATTTGGCTTACAGTCTAGTATGCAAAAATAGCTATCCTTAAACTTGTAATCATTAGTAGGTTAACGGAGGCAAAAAACAGAAAAAGAAATAATGAATACAAGTAATCTTTACTTAATGAGAATTTAATAGGACATCCTATTACTATAAATTAAAATATAATTTAGGAAAACTAAACTAACTACTATAGCCGTCCTTCAAATAAAAACACTGCACTGTTTAGTTATTTAATTATTCTATCCAAGAAGGTTTAAACTATAAAGTAAAGGATATTGTAAAGTAAGTATATCGGTGAATAAACAAATTAACAAAAAAACTATGGCGAGCTGTAGCGAGCGGGCGGGTGGACAGTACGCTTATTTGGCGCGCGATTGGCACCAATAGGTGGCGCGTTTATGTTACTCGCTATACTACTTAGATTGTTCTTCAACTTTTATCTCTATAAAGTTTAATTCTTCGATTTAAAGTATCTTGGTCCAGTTGATCGGTCAATGACCGGGATGATAAGCAACATGTTACTATCATTTCCCGTTTCAGATAATTTAGGAATCGAACTAATACATTTTTTTTGTATTTTTTATTCATTTCAATTTAGGAATATCCTTCCTATCCCATTTTTCAAAAACAAAATGTGGTTGCTCCATTGAGCAAAGTAGTTTAGTTTTTCTTATATTATATTTTAATTTGTAGTAATAGAACGTCTTATTAAACTCTCATTCAATAAAGATTATTCGTATTCATTCATTATTTTTTACTGATTGACCCATTGGGAAATACCATGCTAGTACACATGATATTTCCCAATGGTTCAATCGTGAATAAATTCGCTCAAAAATATGTAGGTATATTAAAATTATTTTACACTATCTTGCAAAATATAGTGGTCCCACTGGGCTTAATGGTTAAAATTATTTTGTTAACTACATTTGCCAAAGATAGTTTGGCTTGATTTCCGTGTGTAATATTGTTTAAAATGCAGCGGCTGGGTCATACAAAAACCAGTGAAATACTTAAACATAAAATCTGCAGTGTTAAATTAAGTGACAGAGTGAGAAACAGTGTGATATGCGAGGGATATGGTGTGAAAGATGATGTAGCGTCTAAGATTGAGGAGTTCTTACGAGTAGGTTGGTTTGGTAAAGGATAATAGGATTACGAAAGCGGTATATATGGCGAAGGTTGTTGGTTAGGCTGGCAAAGGAAGACCTAGAAGGACGTACATTGACTAAATTGGAGATGTCATTAGAAAAGGTTTAGTTCGATCGAAGCAAATGACATTCCAAAGTCTGCTTACCTGGGTGGGAAATAGGCATGAGTTTATGTACGTATGTATGGTAAACATAGGAGACGTTTAGCTGCTAATATCCGGGCATGTCGTTAATCCGAAAGTGGGATTGTGTTTTTAATATGATGGGCAATTGTTATAGGCTATAGGCTGATCCCTTACCGCCATAAAAATCATCGAATCCATCTTTGGACTTCGTATGAAGAGTGGTTGCAAGTTGTCGTTGACTAACAACTCCCTCGGTATTCAAGTTGTTAAAATTCCCAACGTGCTTAATGAAATTTTTAAGTATAATCTTCGCAATAATAACCTACTTTACAATACAAGACACCTATAGAATGTAAACAAAATATACAAATGTTCCACACTCCGGTAACGACCAATAAAACGTGTCACATAATGAGATCATTTCACTTTTGTACTGCAAATAATTATTTGTTGAAATGTCATTTACTTTGTACAGGTAAGTTTTACGACTCCATACTTTGTTTGTTGTACTAATTGACTGCCGTGACAAAATGAACTTGAAAATAAAGGAAAATTGTCGACTTAGCATAACGAAATGCTCATTTAGGGTCGCTTATTGTAATCATAATATGATGATGAGTGCACTGATTTAAGCACGCCAATATCCCCGAAGGAGCAGACAGAGGTTGTATATTTTACACCAACTCCTCGCCAGCTATGTAATATTGCCATTAACCAGGCACAAATCCTGAAAACCACGGGATGTTAATTATTCATGATCCAAACATCATCATCTCCTTAGCATTATCCCATTTGTCACAGGGTCCGCTTACCTAACCTGAACATTTGACAGGTCAGGTTTTTTACAGAAGCGATTGCCTATCTGACCCTCCAACCCGCGAAGGAAAAACCAGCCCAATACAGGTCAGGTCACATGTATCTCAGAAAGTGCATTTCTCGGGAATGTGGATTTCCTCTCGACGTTTTCCTTCACCGCTGAGCACGTGATAATCATTTATTATCCTAACGTGAATTCGAAAACAAATTCGACAATCATTGGTGTACCTGTGCTGGATTCGAACCTGCGACCTCAAAGTGAGAGGCAAGCTTTCTACAACTGGGCCAACACGGCTCCAAACGTGAATTCTTATAAAGTCGAACCCCAGCTTAACTCAGAATCATGAGTCGGATTCAGCTCATGATTCTGAGTTAATATGAAGTAGAATTTTCCGTTGAAGATCCCCGTTTGAGCAGTAAGTCAGTACACCATAGGACTAGAGTGATTAAATTCCTTAAATATGTTCATGGGTTTAAACCACTAGTAAAAAATTAATTAGCGAATGAAAAGGTAAAGTACAGCCATCACGGTAATTCCAAATTAAAGACAAATTACAATGAATGAAGTCATATAATTGGTCAAAATATCCAAAGAACTAAGTTGAAAAAGTTTTGGTACATTTAGCCGATGTTTTTTTACCATCCGACCTTCGGAGAGTAAGAGGAATGATGAGTCATGGAGCATTCTATGGTATATTTTGTTTATTGCCGTTAATAAAAGTAAAAACCCATTAACGATTCATTGTTTACGGATGTAAAACAATAAGAAAAGGAATGGATAGGTTTAATTACAGGTATGATACTCGATGGTCGCAGGGAATATCGCATACCTACTTGTTCTGTAACTCACATTCATGTTGGTTGAAATATATGTCGTGGCCAGATCGTAGAATTGATGTGTTCGACCATTTCTTGAAATGTTCATATTTCATGAAATAGCCAACTTAAGTTGACCATAATTAAAACACATAATAACGGGTTCTTACCCGACTCTCTGGAGTGGGAGTCTCATATCTCTACTTTAAACGCGGTAAGAACCCGTTATTACTCGTATGTGTTTTAACGTTCAATGATATTTCAATCAACCTTTGTCCATATCGTTAATGTAGGCGGTGTCCATGCTATGTGGAGTAATAAAAAAATAGTCCATTAATTTCTTAGGTTCAAAATGATGTACCTATTATGGGTTCATCGATTATAATATCAATAAAGTTTTAAGTATAATCGACACCAGCGCCACCGGTGGATAATGTTACTAATTTTACGATATGATTTGCCAAAGTTTGGACATATCATGAATTAATCATGCATTTAGTTGCTCATATTGTTAAACGTTTTATGTTCATTGATTTGGCCAAACTATATCATGATGTGGCCAACGTGTGATATTATATTTCATGAAATATGACCATTTCATGAAATGATCGAGCACATCATGAAATGATCAATTCTAAGATCTGGCCACGACATATATACTCTGTCAGACCCTGCCAGAACATAAAGTTAGTGGACAGGAGCAAGCCAATCTGAGAGATTGAGATCGTTAGGCTGCGTTTCCATTGACGCGGAGCTGTGCGGAGATGAGCGGGATGTGCAGGAATCGACCAAACACCGTGAGGGAGAGAGTGACAGAGCGTCTTTGTTTTTAGCTCTCTCGAACGCTGTGATTGGTTAAATTCGCACATCTTCGCTCTTCTCCGCTCATCTCCGCGTCATTGGAAACTCCGGCTTTACACTCGTAACGTAACATAAACATAAGTTCACAACTATATCCCAATTGGGGTAGACAGAAGTATATCCATCGCAACATGAACTAAGTACCCAGTACCTACACCTCACCGAGTTCTCTGTTAGACCAACGTGATATGTGTCAGCCGTATGGCCGTGTGTAATGGTCGAGCCAACTGTGTTAGTGAAAACTGCACTTAGATAAATTAATAACTAATTGGTTGCTGTGAACCACAGGACCATAGAGACTCATTTATTCATTACTTACTCACAAATTTATTTCTAAATTTAGTCTTGTTTCTTCCTCAATCAAACCGAACACGTTTCTATAGGAAACTTCAATTAACTAGCCTTGGTAGTAGCCTTGCTAGAGACATTGTATTTTTCCAAGCGATGGCGCGTGAAAATTAATGAATTGTTGTTTTTAGGATGTTCTTCCTTCTCCTTGTTAAATAATGGAATACATAAATATGAATACTACTATAAAAGGGACACTCTCTAACTTGCATCGATACGAGCTTGGAGCGAGCTTGAATCGAGCTTGAAGTGAGCATTGTTTACATCAGCCCCTTTAGTCTATGTCGTGGCATTCACGTGGTCTTCATGTCTGTCTAGGAGGATAACATTTGTCACTTGTTTTATGATGAAAAACCTTTCTTTAGTGGTGTGTTAGAATCGTAGTATGGGAAATAGGCGTGTTCTTATGTACTTATATGCATATTTGAAGCCTTTATTGAAGATTAAAAGGTCGTCACTATACCATGGAAATGATGTACGCGCTGCCCATATACCCCGTAACAAATAGACATGCAATCTCTGTAAAAAGTGTCCGCGGCGAATCTTGTCTCGTAACCGAAACGTGACTATACAGCGATATTGCACTTTATTTGAACAGCCATAACATCTTAATTAGAGGGAACGAACTTATACTATCCACATAACTTCATGTATACGTATTTACAACACGGTTCGGTAGCTTTTTCAGAAAATCTCCTCAGCGAATGTGAGTCTATTCGTTTATAGTATGTCAGTGGCTGCCCATAGACGCCGTGCCATAAAAGCCGTGGTTGGTTAGGACCCAGTTGGTAGAACGCTTGCCTCTCACTTTGATGTACGAATCCAGAATCGAAAAACGGGATAATGCTAGGGTTGGATAAGTGGCTGCCCATAGACCTTGTAAAATAAATGTCAAATTTTTATTTGAAAATTTTTACCAGCCGACCTCGCTATGACGAGCGGCATATCGACGCCAAAATAAGGGTTTCGTCATACGGAAACTTCTAAAGCCTCCGTCACATAGAGGTTACGTCACATTTATAATTAAAATCAAGTACTTATGTTTTAAAACTGGTAAGCTCTGAGCCTTTTTCTTTCTTTTCCAGACATTAACTTTGGGCCCTAAGCCAGGCGCGCACTACGAGTTTTTCGCCGCGCGGCAGAAATAAGCAGCGGCATAATGTCGCACTGTAATTCTGTACCAAACAGTAAATTGTATTGCGCGCACTTGACGGCAGAGCCACCGCAGCGGTGCAGTATTACAGTGCGACATTATGCTGCTGCTCTTTTCTGCCGCGCGGCGAAATAGTCGTAGTGCGCGCTTGGCCTTACTGCCAGAATTTTTGTCCAATTCGAGCATATTAAATTATCTACCTACCTTTAAAATGTCGAGGAAAATTACATGATTATTAAAATATCGTTATATCGTTAAGGTATAATTTATTAAAGAACAAATCTGTAATAATATAAACATAAAATGATATATAATTTACACTAATCTAATACTTGAACCTTGAATAATGCCTTAAAATTGATTAAACGCAACCTTCAACTTTATAGACTCTTAAAAAAATAACTATTATTTACATAAATCTCACGATATTAATTATTACTGGGGCGAGTAGAGTCGTGAATTGTAAGGAAAACACATTTTTGCGTTTTGTTGTCAGAATATTTTCTAATGGTTTAATTTCCTTCAATTTCGGACCTGTCAAATCTCCAGGTTAGGTAAGCGGACCCCGTGTAAAACGGGATAATGTTAGGGAGATGATACATACATACATAAACTCACGCCTATTTCCCACCGGGGTAAGCAGAGACTATAGAATTCCATTTGCTTCGATCCTGACACACTTCTCTTGCTTCCTCCACATTCATCAATCGCTTCATACACGCACGCCGGTTCAGAGTAGATCGTATTGAACCTTTTCTAAGGACATCTCCAATTTGGTCATCATAAGTCCTTCTCGGTCTTTCTCTGCCAGCCCTACCATCAACTTTCGCTTTATATACCGCTTTTGCAATCCTATTATCCTTCATCCGCTCTACGTGTCCAAACCAACCTAACATTCCCTTCTCAATAGGGAGATGATGATTTTTAATTTCCTTCTATTCTGGTCTGCGGGAGGGAATAAAATGGGGGATGTCGTTAAAACCGATAGATAGATTGATATTATTATCAATGAGTTATTATATACATATATGAGTTTTTAGTTTATAAATAATAAATAAATAAATAAAATCATTTTATTTCAGGCATGTAACCCATATTTACATTAGAAATAAAATTAAAATTACAATTCAAAAATTAAAATTCCAAAATCAACAAAATACAATTGTAAAATTAAATTAAGTTAAAACTAAATCAAATTAGAAAAATACTCAAATAAATACAATACAATACAATAATTTTATTTCAGACCATGTGTCCATAATTGTTAGTAACAGTATAAACTTATACATACTATGTTAGTGGCAAAAAAAAAATTACAATAAAATAACCTCACCTCCGTATGTGTAGCTGCACCCAATGACGCTTTATGAGACATTTAAAAAATCTAAAAATCTCTCTGTAAAAAAGACAGGTCCGGAATTAAAAATACCATTAGAAAAAATTGTATTGTACTGTACTATACTATTGTGTAATCTTACAATATGTAAGATTAAGATACTGAGACTACACAATACAAAATATTTTCTAATGGTATTTTTAATTCTGGACCTGTCTTTTCAGGTCAGGTAAGCGGACTCAATGTTGATGCAGGTATTCCCCATTTTAGGAAAATTTTGAAGAAAAGTACTTGTGTCCTTGTTGATAACCAAAATTATGTTCTTAACAACCTCTAATTACAAGTCGTCTTTGAGGCACAGACAATGAAAACAACTATCGTTCGCCATTGAAGTGTAGGTCGTCCCATTGACACATTACTTCGGGTATCATCTGTGATGGCACTAATTAAAACATCCTGTATAGTACCTACTGTCACACCCCGGACACTTTATACAAAAAACCTCGTTTTACACAGACACGCGCATTTGTGTGTGTGCCGTCTGATGCTCATACGGTTGAAGACTAAGACAGAGGCGGGTGAGGTACTTAGTTTACCTTACCCTTACTTAGCTCTACCGCTGTGCTTTCAGCTTAATACTTCGAAATGTAACAGCTTATCTAAGTCGGCTTGTTCCATTTTGGACCGTACCATCACTTACTTGAGTAGACGCGAACCTAGTAACAAATTCTCAATAGTACCTAAAAACACGACTGTATTTTTACCTACTCACATCCGACATCTCTATTCTACAACAAAGACTCGCTAATTTACTCTCAATGTCAGAGATGAATCACTACGTCTATTATAAAAAGTCGAAACCATTGGAACTATGCGATCAGCTGTTTGCGCGTAATGGCGGCAAACGTCATTGACATACATCGCCGTTTGATGTAATCATATACTTTAGAAGCGAGCGACTTATTCTGATGCAGACGAATGATTTTAATTCATCATCAGCCCGTTAACGTCCCCACTGCTGGGGCACGGGCCTTCCCTATGGATGGATAGGGAGATCGGGCCTTAAACCATCACGCGGGCCCAGTGCGGATTGATGGTTATTAACGACTGCTAATGCAGCCGGGACTAACGGCTTAACGTGCCTTCCGAAGCTCGGAGGAGCTCGAGATGAAAACTTTTTTTTTTGTGGTCACCATCCTATGACCGCCCTTTGCGAAAGTTGCTTAACTTCAACAATCGCAGACCGAGCGCGTTTACCGCTGCGCCACCAAGCTCCTCATGCGGGATTTTAATTATTAGCCGTAATTTTCGCGCGACTAGACAAAACCAGTTTTAAATTCAAGCTTCTCCATAATGTAATCACATTGGGTGAAAATGCCATGAATGGCTTCAAGGAAATGATGATACGGCGCAGCGTCCCGTTGTTTTTGCTCGACTTGGCAGGCGCACTTGCCACCTACAGATACACAATTATTAGCAAAACTCAATGACAAGCGTTTGAGATTATAGTTTTATATTATGACATTCTTAGCATATATTGACATTTGTACTGTTGTTCTGACGAATAAAATTCTATATGAATGCTTACCCCATGTTGCGGGCCCAAACCTAATCTATTACCATCCAGTATACAGTAGATTGAATATCATAAGTGTCTGTGGGTTATTTTACTGATCATTTGTGGCTCTGCCCATTCTGTCTGTATAAATGTAATATTAGTATGTATAACAGTATACGGATGTGTCCTCCAAATTGTCGACAATCTTCCTCATACCAACAGTAAGCGCGCCTCTCTGACATCACGATCGCAACAACCTTGTTACGACATCGCGTTTAATATTCAGAATACGTTCAGAGGTCATTCAACGGAACGTTACAGAGATCGCGATGCACATGTCATGTGACTCGGTTTTGTTTACGTTTTTTTTATATAAGGTCACATTTCGACATGTTTTTTTAGTTTTAATGTCGGGCGGGTAAAGTCTACGTTGTGGCGCAATTTTAGTTTTTAGATTTCCTTTCTTGTTTTATAAAAGACGTCAATATTATCGAATAATTTTAATCAAAAGGCGGACGGAAAGTTCACTTTCCAGGGGTCGGATTGAAGTACTCTCCAGAGTTGGATTTGGATACTTTCTGGGGACCAGGTGGAGTACTGTGCAAGGTCGGCTTACAGTACTTTCCAACCACAAGGTGTGTACTTTCCAAGGTCGGATTGGAGCACTTATCAGGCTCTGTAAGGGAATTACAGTACCCACTTACTTACCAAATTCCACGCGAACATAGCCGCGGGCGACACCTAGCTACTTACCCATTAATTTTCTGAATCCAAGTGCACAGTGTTTTCTTTATAAGTACTGGAATGTTTCGTTAACTTTGATCATAATTTGTGTTTCATAATAAGCTTGAAAATGAGCAAAAATTGTTCTTCAGTAAAGTTAGTAACTAAATTCCAGGGAATTATCGTTCGTTCCCGTTTGATACAAAGTATTCTTTAACTTAATACCTTTGATTTGTAAATGGAAACATTGTTATGTACTTATCAGCGATTTTTTTTTTTCATTTGGCGACTTCGGAAAACGCTACTTGTATAAACATATCTGGGAGGTTAAAATGGCCACATCGAAGCAATTCATCTAAGAAAGCAATCAATGATATTAATTTTTTTTTGTTTGTTTTGATTTTTTTTTTATTTGATTTTTGATTTCTGGATTGGGTGGTGAAATAGGCCCTTTACTTGCCGGTTACTGGCTTGGACTGCTTACTTGTAGTAACACGTCTTTAATATCGTATCGTAAACGCGCTGTGTCAAATCGTACCGTCTAAAATAATACTCACTTAAATAAGTTAATGCTGTTTAACTTTTCGACTTGACTGTAAGCTATGCGCCATTTTGAAATACGAAGCTTATACTTATGTTGTATTTGTTCTGGTTTTCGTTTATTAAGTTATAAACTTTTCATAGCCTCGAGAAAAGTCTTGAATGAAACAATAATATTATGCTTGCAAGGCAAAATAATATGAATAATAGTATGTTTTACTTCTCTCACACAAAATAAATTATTTTTTCTAAAAGCAGTACCAATTACCCGTCGTTGAGTTCTTTGTAAAGAAACATGTCGTTCGGAATGTCTGAAGTAGTTCTTATATACTTTTTTTTGGGCTGAATCCGGCTTATGTTTGAATGAATTCAAACTCAAGCAACAGGCTTGCGAGCCTATTGCTATTAACCGGGTACAAATCCTGAAAACCACATTCTGTTATCAATTATCTGTGATCCAATATTGCGACAAAATTGAGGTTTATACTCGGTTTACTGTAGCTCGCTCCCTATTACATGAAGCTTATTTGAAAATAGCTGGCGAGGAGTGGGTATTTACTGTACCTATCTAAATACTAGGCGAAGCCTATCTTACGGGATATAGGTGTGATGCTATGTTATATTATGTATTTAGCTTTATGCTAAATACTAAATACATATAATGGGAATCGAACCCGGGACCTCCGGATCGTGAGCCCAACGCTTAACCACTGTATCACGGAGAGCGTTATTGGAGATGTCCTTAAAAAAGTTTTAGTACGATCTACTGTAAACCGGTTGATGAATGTGTGAAGTGTGTCTGGATCGAAGCAAATGGAATTCCATAGTCTCTGCATGCTTTTATGAGAAATAGGCATGATTATATGTATGTATGTTACAAAATATAGCAGTTCTGAACTTGGGCGCGGATATGAAACGATTGATGAATGTGGAGGAAGCATTAGAACTGTGTCAGGATCGAAGTAAGTAGAAATCCATGATCTATGGATCTATAGCTAATGGAATAAAAATGTACAAATATATATTTAGTCTCAATCAAGTTTTTAGTAGTTCTCAACCAAGTATGTCAACAATTTATACGTAACTGTTTATGCGTTCTTTACATTCCGAAGTATTGCATCAGTTAGCTTAACTCAACATGTTTTCTGTTGGCCTAGGTCCAATGTAGAAAGTTGTCACTTTAAGGACTTAAACTCAATGCATACATCGGAAATGTTGTAATGTTGGAGATTTTTTGAAGCTGATGAACTAAGTTCCTTTCGCTTCACCAAGTTTTCAGTTAAACCAACGTGATAGGTTTTTTTTGACGTGATTATTATTATTATTAATATTCAAATTATAATTATATATGTATTCAACTATTCAGTTGTGTTTTCCTTTCTCTGTTTTATGGTAATTGTCCAATTTGTTTTTGAAGGTGTTGATGCTAGAAGCGGAGACCACGTCCTGCGGCAGCCCGTTCCACGCTGTTACTACTCTGTTAGTCAGGAAATGCTTATGGGGGTTGTTGTTTGAAATTCTTTTACAGAGTTTGAGCGTATGACCTCTTAGATTGGTGTTATGATTGAACAAGTATAGTGCTTCAAAGTTGTCCACGTCATAGTAACTGTTTAAGATTTTGTATGTCTCTATTAAGTCTCCACGCTCCCTGCGAGCTTGCAGTGTGGTGATTTATTGTAGATTTGCCGCAGATGGCATTAACTACTTGGCCGGACAAATGGGGGGCGCTGAAGGCTCTCACCCGGAACGTGATAGGTCATATCACCGTCTATAATGGTCGAGTTTAATAAGGGACTATCCAGGGTATGTTCCATCATGGGTATGTCACATCTTCAACCGATTTATATTTTGATCAAACTAAAGAGAAGCAACATAATTCTATACATTTAGGACCAAATATCAAGCAGCAATTATTTTTACAATATGCATCTGCCATTAAATTGTATTTTAGTATAATTATGTACCCGAGTAATGAAAAATAGGTAATTATCACAGTTAAACTGTGTGAGAACTGATATTAGGCAGCTAAATTACTCAATTGTATAAAAATATGCATGTCATGTTATGTGGGCATGTCGTAAAAACCGACAGAGGGATTGTGTCATCTAACATGATGGACTAATGTTATGGGCGATAGGCTGATCCCTTATCACCATAAGGTTCATCATATCCATCTTTGGACTTCGTATCAACAGTGGCTGCAAGTTGTCTTTGATTACTTGTGGCTCTGCCCACCCCATTAGGGATTACGGGCGTGAGTTTATGTATGTATGTATAAAAATATTTTATGTCTATTTTTTTAAATAACGTCTAGGGCACTGTGCCGAAGTTTTTCATGCAGCTTCTTTTCCCCGGCTATACGAACGTCTCATCCGCCTAAAACTACTGCAGCTTCTCGCTCGCTAGTTTTAGGCGGATGAGACGTTCGTTATATAAAAATTGACGATTCAAAGTGTAACTATGTTAACATAACATACATAACATAAACAGCCTATATACGTCTCACTGCTGGGCACAGGCCTCCCCTCAATCAACCGGAGGGGGTATGGAGCATACTCCACCACGCTGCTCCACTGCGGGTTGGTGGAGGTGTTTTTACGGCTAATAGCCGGGACCAACGGCTTAACGTGCCCTCCAAAGCAAGGAATCATCTTACTTTTCGGGACAATCAGGTGATCCAAGCCTGAAAAGTCCTTACCAAACAAAGGACAGTCTCACAAAGTGATTTCGACAATGTCCCCATCGGGAATCGAACCCGGACCTCCAGATCCTGAGCCTAACGCTCTAACCACTAAACCACGGAGGCTGGTAACTATGTTACCTACTGAATAAAGATATTTTTGGATTTGAATTTGATTTAAACTGAACAACGCCATCTATATTGTTTTTGGTGAACGTAGCCTGGAAAGTTACTCATTGGCGGTAGATAGGTAGTAGGTATACCGAGGTACCTTTATATAAAAAAGAAAAACTACAATAAAATAATCTTAAGCCAATCAACAACTTGATTAGTCTCAATCCTAATCCATCATCAAGATCTAACAACAATAATAATTATTATTACTAATTATTAATCAATAACAACATCGCACATCCGACACGTGAGCCGAGATAACTGCGCATGCGCGTAACCACAAAGATATGCCTATTAAAGCCTATTAAAATGCTTGTAAAAACAAATAATCTTACTATAATAGAATTCGTTCCGGCAACATTGTATGAATTATTTATTATGCGTTAAGTGTAATGATTTGTGGTAACACTCATACAATTTTTACGACTGGCTTCTGTGCTGTGGTTAATTATGGATTGATTTTATTAGTATGCTTATTAGCAACCCTAATCACTTTTCTCGGGAACTGTTGTTTATTCATGTTTTCCTATGTAGTAGTGATAGGCGAATGTGAATGATTCATTCGAATGGGTTCAGTCGGATCCAGATTTTTCGTTCCAGGGACCCTCCGCGTGGGACCGGTGTAGGACCCACCATGGAAAGTCGAAGCATCACCTGCATAAATGGGGCTTAAAGGAGTCGCCATACTGTTAATGTGGTCACCCGGATCAAACCGTATCTCACATAGTGAACGAGTGCCATCTACACCGTTTCCTAGGTGGCATAGCCGGGCTGCATTGTGTGACGGATGCGGTAGACACTTGGCTAGGGGACCTTAAGCTGGATATATGATCCACGCAGGATATTTTATTTTTGTCTGCCATACGCAATCATAATAATTCGATTGGGTAGGTATTCGAATTGACATTTGAAAAGTAGTTTTAACTTCAAAATCCGTGGGGCTTAGAAAACAGGAAAAAGAAAAAAAAGAAAAAAGTTTATGTAGGTAAAATCTACGACACACATATACATTTACAACATTAAAATATACACACATAACAGTTGATGGTTGCGATGATTGCGAGTGTGGAGTATCACCACAAACTATGGCTCACCTTTTGTGCTGTCCTAAGTGCCCTAACACCTGCACTATTGAAGACCTGTACGAAGCCACTGACAATGCCGTAAGCGTGGCCAATTATTGGTCAGCAAAAATTTAGCTTCGATCGCCATCGACTCGCAAAGAAGAAGTAAAAAGAATACTTAAAACAAAAATATCAACTTGCTAAGATGCTTCGAATAAAATACTCGCATGTCTGGAGTCTGTTGGTGGACGGGGGACGTTTTGACTCATCGTCCTTTGCGATCTCAATTTTTACCCGGATTGAAACAATTCTTCTCGATTTTAATTTTCTCTTTGTGAGTTTCCCTAATCACGAGTAAATAATACAAAAATCATGGGTTGAATTTTATGTTCTTTATTCGCACCTCGTCAACCATAGAAAATAGGTTTTTGGGGTAAGCAGAGACTATGGAATTCCATTTGCTTCGATCCTGCCATACTTCTCTCCCTTCCACATTCATCAATCCTTTCATACACGCACGCCGGTTCAGAGTAGATCGTACTGAAACTTTTCAAAGGAAATCTCCAATTTGGTCAATGTACGTAATGTTATGTATGTGTGTAATAGGTTTTAAACTACTTTTAAACAACCTTCTAAATGTAAATGTATTTTGTTTCAGACTCGCCAAAATGCATCAAAGTTGGAGCGGAGTTAGTTCTGTGGTGTTAGCCCTCATATTATTTAGTAAGTACTAAATATGAACACTCAATCCTTATTTGTTAGGTAATTTATTATGAAAATACGAATAGAATTCACCTTTACAAGCTGTAATAGTTATAATTATATTATTATAAATGAGGATTTATTCAATTTATAATTCTTATATATTTAGTTAAATACTTACTCATTATTATTGTAATTGGTTATTTTATTGTAATTTTTTTTGCCACTAACATAGTATGTATATAAGTTTATACTGTTACTAACAATTATGGACACATGGTCTGAAATAAAATTATTGTATTGTATTGTATTGTATTATACTCTTTCACCGCAAGGTTGCCTGGCAGAAATTGCAGTTTTGCAATAAGTTCGCCCATTGAGCTTGTTTTATTCGTCTGTACATGTCCTGAGTTTATGTTTTGTGCAATAAGGAGGAGGTTCTCAATTCGTCGAGATCTTTTTGTTAAGTATGTTCTGTTTTGCTTTATAGTTTTTGCGTGTTTATCTAATTCTCTTTTCTGTGATTGTTTTGTAGTTAATGTCATTTATTTGACGCCGGCTTTTTAATTGCCTTTTTAAATTTTGTAAAATACTTAATTATATGTGAAATCTCGCGGCTTTAAGGTGGTTAATCTGTCACAGCAGCGAAAGTCGTTCAAGCAAACGTGTTCTGAATAGTGAAAGCACTAAGAACTGTATTGCCGTTGGACAGTTGCAAGAAGTATTGGTCTATGTATAGATATATCCCTCAAATGGCTGTCTGTATATTGTTCTATTGGAGACTGGCAGCGTATTATACAGGGTGTTAGTGACATGGTAACGAATACTCAGGGGGATGATCCAGACCATGATTCTGAGTTAATATCAAGTGGAATTTTCCGTCGCAAAATTCACGACTATTTTTGTGATTTTTTTTTATTATTTTCGATTCTATTCTTTTACGATGGAAAATTTCACTTGATACTAACTCAGAATACTGAGCTGATCAACTCTCTCACATACATACACTCCGTACAAGTGTGTACAGGTAGCCATATAGGTAAGTATTATGGGTGTTAGTGACACCGTAACGACTATTAAAGGGGATGATTCAAACCATGATTCTGATATGTTGTTCATATGAAGTGGAATTTCTTGTCGGATAATTCATAAAAATTGTAGTGTTTTTTTAAATTATTTTCAGTTTCATACTTTTGCGACGGAAAATTCCACTTGATATCTCTCAAAGTTTTCGTTACGATGCCACTAACACACTGTCTAATGTAAAAAAATACCCTCATCCTCTCACCACCTCTGGATCTTACTTAAGTAAGATGTGAGGTAAATCTAGCTAAACGCTCGATGCGAAATAGTGCGGGGCGGAGCGTTACCATTCTCTACTTTATTGCATTACATAAACAGCCTACATACGTCCCACTGCTGGGCACAGGCCTCCCGTCAATCAACCGGAGAGGGTATGGAGCATACTCCACCACGCTGCTCCAATGCGGGTTGGTGGAAGTGTTTTTACGGCTAATAGCCGGGACCAACGGCTTAACGTGCCCTTCGAAACACGGAATCATCTTACTTTTTCGGACAATCAGGTGATTCAAGCCTGAAAAGTCCTTACCAAACAAAAGCCAGTCTCACAAAGTGATTTCGACAATGTCCCCATCGGGAATCGAACCTGGACCTCCAGATCGTGAACCTAACGCTCTAACCACTAGACCACGGAGGCTGTTTTAATGCCCGTAAACCGTTAAGGAGTAAAAGAGCGCGAACAGACTATCTATCTCGCTCACACTTATGTGGGAATGCGGACACGGTGAGAACTATTTTTTTATATGGAGTGCCCTTTTGTGTTACTGTTAATCCTCCATCTTAAGACTTAAATCCCAAATCTTGTTTTCAGTTGCGTCTGGTTATTAGGTAACCTTTGGGGACTCTAGAGCCTTCACCGGAATAATAAAAACCCTGATACCAGAGTTGCTGAGGTTGGTCATCAACCTCACAACCCACACGATAGAAGATTTTGTTTAAAGTATATACAGTAAATCTAAGCGTGTAGTGAGGACTATGTGTGCTAGCATCGACACGCCGCCGTCATCCCTCTGAATCGTTGGATTGTGGCTGGACACTTCTTGATACTTGCCATTAAAATTGATGTGACTTACAGTAGATTTCCATCCATCCATAGGAAAGGCCCGTGCCCCAGCAGTGGGGACGTTAATGGGCTGATGATGATGATGATGATCGTAGATTTGACTACCGATATTCAAGCACCAAAAGATTTTGATAAAGTTGGAAAAAGCGAAAGTGGCTCGGGATTTAGTAAGTAAAATTCCGCATGGTTTCTGCCTACCCCAATGGAAAGTATCCGTGTATACGTTTTTTTACAAATATAATTAAAAGCCGATTTTGAATATTTTTCATAATATTTATTCTTGTTCTTTGGTTTAGGGTCTACCAAAATTTTAATAATTAATGCAGTATCATTTTACTTCCCAATTTTCATCAAATTACATAAAATATATAATATAACTTTTAAGGCAAAATCTCATTAAAATTAAAATTACAAAATAATTATTAAAATTCATGATACGCTTAGTCTCCTCCTGTGGGTTGTGAGGTGGATTACCAACCTCATCAACCCTGGTGTCAGGGTTATTATTGAGCCGCCAAAGGACCCTGACATGGCTCTTGAAACGACTACGTACTTACATCAGTAAGTAGTAACCGGCTTAACGTCTTAACGTGCCTTCCGATGCTTAATCATTGGCTTAACGTGCCTTCCGAATCACGGATCATCTTACTTTACACGCTTCGGATTTTCGTTTTTTTTATCTTTATACGCTTAGTAATTCTTGAAACTCATCAGTTAGTGATTATTTAGAACATATGAATGCATGGGATTAACTGTCTGAGAACTGATATTAGGCAGCTAAATTACTCAATTGTATAAAAATATTTTATGTTTATTTTTTTTATTTTTTTAAGAACGTTTAGAGCCCTGAGCCGAGGTTTTTCTTGCAGCTTCTTTTCCCCGGCTATACAGGTTGTGAGAAGCTGCAGTAGTTTTAGGTGGATGAGACGTTCGTTATGTAAAAATTGAGGGTTCAAAGTGTAACTATGTTACCTACTGAATAAAGATATTTTTGAATTTGAATTTTGAATCATTGATCTATTGGGCAACGGACTGATCATTTTACCTGACATTTCTTGGGACTATCAAAAGTGGATGAGAAGATGTCTTCTGATTACTTCTGGCTCTGCCCAGTCCATTAAGGATTACGCGCATAAGTTTATATATCTGTAATATCAATTAGATAATTTAAGATGCTTTATAGAAATCAGACAGAAGAAGTGAGGAGGAGGACAGGAGTCCTGTACGGCTTTGAAATAGACTGCTTTGTAGGGTTAAAATGCGCATCGTGATAACATTTTGTCATGGTCATTTTATCGATTGGTGCTAATATGTGAACTCAAATCATGTCGTTTTGTCAAAATATGAATAAAATTACGTGGCACGCATGTTAAAAAACAAACTTATCGATTGCGACAAAGTTTATTGAATCGATCGATTTATCAGGTTGCGTAAGTTAGCCCTGCTGGGCGCCATCCCACTCGCATCAGACAGCACTGCGGGGCAAAAGGCAAGAGGGATACCACTGCCCCAATTTTCCCTAAAAAGTAACATGGAGAGGAATACACCGACAAGAGCGTGGCTTTTAAATTTGTAATGACAGTAATCAGAAATAATTATCATTCATTCAACGTAATTATCCTGGAAAAACTCGTTCTAGTAAAGAACTTATACGATAAGTACAATACGATATAAATAAGCACTTAATTAAAAGATTAATTGTAAGATAGAAAAAGGAAACGGACAAAAATAAGCTTCTTTTTTGTTAGTTAAATATGAGTAAGGCACCATATTAAATGGATATATACCAATATCGTTTGAAGAAAAATGAAAGAACGTACATTAAGTCATTATTAACTTAAGTCAAAGCTTAATAATGCTTAAAACAGAAATTAAAATAATTTCAAATGTAATTATCTCAGTTCTTATTAATTATACAGACATGATGAACAATTATTATGGGCACCTTTCGTTAAATCAATCTTCCGTGGTCCAGTGGTTGAGCGTTGGGCTCACGATCCGGAGGTTCTGGGTTCGATTCCCGGTGGGGACATATTACAAAAATTACTCTGTGGGCCCTAGTTTGGTTAGGAGATGATCCGCTAAATCAGAAGGCACGTTAAGCCGCGTTGGTCCCGGTTACTACTAACTGATGTAAGTAAGTAGTCGTTACATGTGCCATGTCAGGGGCCTTTGGCCGCTCAATGGTAACCCTGACATCCTGGATGAGGTTGATACTCCACCTCACAATCCACAGAATAGAAGAAGAAATCTATCTTGAGACTTCGTATCAGCAATGAATGCCTGTTGTCTTTGATTACTTATGGCTCTGCTCATGCCGTTAGGAATTACGGAGGTGACTTTGTGTATTTATACATGTGTGCAGTGTTCAGAGGACTCGTGACTGGCATCGTAATGTGACGAGTTTGAATCCCGGTTCCGGTTTTAAATCAGTGAATATACTTTATTGCACTTAACAACTAGTTACATCACAAACATGAAATGGACGTTTACAAGGGAGGACTTATCTTTAAGAGAGATCTCTTCCAGCCAACACAGAGGTAGTATAAGAATATCCGCGGGAGAATAAAAAGAGGTGCAATATATGAAATACATTATAGGTATAATAATTATATCTACATAATTATAAAACCGTTTAAAAATAATAATAACTAAAGTGAATTCGCCGGTCATAGGATGGGTGACCAAAAAAAAAAAAGTTTTCATCTCGAGCTCCTCCGTGCTTCGGAAGGCACGTTAAGCCGTTGGTCCCGGCTGCATTAGCAGTCGTTAATAACCACCAATCCGCACTGGGCCCGCGTGGTGGTTTAAGGCCCGATCTCCCTATCCATCCATAGGGAAGGCCCGTGCCCCAGCAGTGGGGACGTTAATGGACTGATGATGATGATGATGAAAGTGAATTCGACTTTTTAGTTTGTATTCACGTTTGGATCACAGATAATTGCCAAGATTGATAATTTATAAGGCCGCCAGATTGTACTGTATCTTTCGTTATTTTTTTTTTTTTTTCATGTCCATGCGTGTAAAACTTGCTTTCTATATTTTGTGCAATAAAGTATATTTGTGTTATATATTTGTATTGTGTTGTATAATTTATGTCACGTGGTTTTCAGGATTTGTGCCCGGGCAATGGCAATAGGTTCGCCAATGGCTCGCCCTCTATTAAATAAGACTTAAATATATATCTGGCGAGGAGTGTGTATACTATAATAAACCTCTGCCTACCCCTTTGGGATACAGGCGTGTAGCTATTTTATGTCATGTTTAAGATTTTTTAGCATCAATTCTAAGTGTTAATTTGTAAGTACTTGAAAACCGCATAAAAATAAAACTATCATCCTAAAATATTTAAATAAATATTTGCCGAGAATAAGATGGACTTGACCTTTTAAGTCAAATGAAGCCTTAACCTATGACTTGTAAATATTAATAAAATTTAACTTCTAAATAGGCGCTGGCACTATTCAAAGAGCGATTGAGCGGTCATGAGTGATTCTAGTCCTGCTATTTTAGAAACAAATAATTATTATAATTAAAGCACATAATAACGGGTTCTTACCGCGTTTAAATGGAGATAATAACCGCGTAAACTTAAAACAATGTATAAATAATTATTATGTTGAAGAAAAGTTGACAGACTAAGTAATTGTTAGAGAATGATACAGATATATCTGGTAAAAATAAGACAAAATAATATCATAACATATGCTCACGACTATATCCCAATTGGGGTAGTCAGAGGTACATCGCAAGATGAACTAAGTACCAACACCTCACCGAGCTTTCTGTTAGACCAACGTGATAGGTGGTGAGCCGTATCGCCTTCTACAATGGTCGAGCCAACTGTGTTAGTGAAAAACTGCACTTAAGATAATTTGATAACTCATTGGTGCAAGTCCGTGGTTCGAGCCGGCGTTCCCCTTTTGAGAAGCAAGCCAATGTACCCACAGGACAGGACTACAGAGACAAGAGAATAAACCGACTTGAAATTCGATAAGATCGTTTTAAAATCTATTGATGTTCGAATCTCGTTCACCTTAATGACGGTCACCTTACTTGTATTTAGTATATTATTGTATAATTAATGCTATCAGACCGATTTAGGGTCCACATAATATCAGCGTCGTGGTTCACGCCGCGACTTGTGCTGAGTGAGGCCCAAAAATCTCAGGACGTCCATCACCACCTTATGGTCATTTCGACAAACATCCGTCTTGCTTTTTTGTAATTGTTTTAGTGGAAATTTGATATGATGTTGTTGTCTTTTTTTTGTGTGTGGCGTCCTTTTATAATGAACTTTTTCTATTCTATTCTATTCTATTTATATGTCTATTTGTGGAAACCTATAATAATAATTGGCTCCCCTGGTTCCCCTGTATCGTATATATTTTTTATATGTATATATATATTGTTTAAAGTAGCTGTTGGTTTTCCGAAAAATAAATAAATAAATAAATAAATATCATTAGACTTGAGGTTTTAACAGGTTCGAACCTGTTTATAGTTTAGCTACATCCCTATTACTAAGGGCATGAATCTCCGTACATAACGCTCCCTGTTTGAAACAAAAGCCGGTGTAACATATGACGAGAATGACTACAAAATAATATTATAAGGTATGCAAGTATCAAGATTGTTAAGCTACGGTATGCAAGTACAGATAGATAGTCCGATTAGTTGAGCAACTCGCAACAACCTTGATTAGTGGCCCTCTATGGTTCGGCCCAGGGATGGATTTAGGGTCCTGTGGTCAAGGGCCCTCGTAAAACAAGACGCCGTTAAAGTAAATTAATAGCTCAATTTAATGTGTGAATGTTAATCCGGTCATTTATGACTTCGTGTTATAAGTGACTGTTGGTAGTTCGGTTAGGGTACACCTAATCCGGGTGAGAACCCTCAGTCTTCCCCAGTTGTTCAGCCAAGTAGTTAATGCCATCTGAGGCAAAACTATAACGAATCACGTTAAAAAGAACACGCATAATATTTTTTTATGATAATAATATTATGTGTAGAGTTTTTGAACTCAGTGTTTGTATAGTTAGGGCCTGTCGAAAGCTAAAAATTGGTATGCAGACAATTTTTTTTTGGTCTTTTATTTACTTAAGGGCTTTTAACAAAATTTGTTATGTGTATGCCAGCCCCATCGATCAAGACTGACTAAAACTGATAAAATGATAAAAATCATATTTCATTCATGCCCCCACCCACAACAGCCTAAGATGTGATGCTGTTGTGAATGAAAGTATAAATCAAATAAGATTCTCTGCTCGTAGGCTCTGATAAAAAGGCCTCCAAGATACCGTGACTCATAAAAAAATCAAGCATTTTTTCGACATTTGCCGTTAACTCCTACTAAGAGGGCTTTTCGCAGTTTTCAAGGTAGGAAGCTAAAAATTAGTAATATTAGCAAAAGTTAGTATTCATAAAGAAGATAGATAGAGGATTGAGAGGATGTAAAAAGCATAATAATATATTGCCCCATACTAAATTCAGCCCTGGCTACCATACAAACGCTGGATTGAAATACGGGCAAGTTAGACTATCAATTGCGCCCAGAGAACTAATGACAGTATCTCCAGAATTGTTTTAGCAGGTCGTTGCGTACGGAGATTCACGCCCTTGGCATAGGGATGTACTCAACCTATAAAAGGGTTTGAACATCGATAGATTTTGATACGATCTTATTGATTTTAAAAGGAGTTCTTTCTCTTGTCACTGCGGTCCTGTCACTGGCTTGCTTCTCAAAAGGGTAGCGCCGACTCGAACCCCGTGAAAATGGGATAATGCTAGAGATGATGATCAAAAGTGGTACGGTCACGAGCATTAATATGTATACAGTTTGGTACCATGTCACATTAACTTTTTTGACAAATTGAACTGTAAGTCTCACTAAATGTCAAATATGTTACTGCGACAGAGTCCTAAAGTGGGTACATTTTATAGCTCATGACTGTACTTGTGGCTCTGTTAGCGATTACAGACTAATTAATATGTTAGTAATATAACACATACACACACAGTTGGCTTGACCATCGTAGACGGCGATACGGCTCACCACCAATCACGTTGGTCTAACAGACTCAGTGAGGTGTTAGGAACTTAGTGTTGCGATGGATACCTCTGACTACCCCATAGGGATATATATATAGTCGTAAGCTTATGTTATGTTATTCTCGTGATGAGTGGGTTATGAAGAGTTGTATATCCGATAATGTTATCAGCATTGGATCACATTTCTTTTTGTATTTATTGTTTCCCTTTTTGACTTTTATAAAGTTTTAAAAAATTGTTTTAGTCTGCGTGCCAGTTCTTGTAATCCCTGAGGTATATGAGTGGTAAGACAGGGGAGTCGTCGCCTTCTACAGGTAATGAACATCACGCCAGCATCTTTTTGAAAAAACCCTCCATTTCTGATGAGACCTAAAATTTTTATCTTGGATTAAAACTAGCGTGTTTATTGTGAGGTTTTCTTTTTTAGCAAAAATCACATCTGAATGATGTGAATTTTTAGCGTAAGCCGTGGTTGCCTAATTTGTAGAATTCTTGACTCTCACTTTGAGGTTGCAGGGTCAATCCAGTACAGGCCTAAACCAATGATTGTTGAATTTGTTTTCGAATTCATGTTTCAATCATAAATGATTATCACGTACAGTGGTGATGGAAGACATCGTGGGGAAACCCACATTCCCGAGAAATGCATTTTCTGACGTATGTGACCTAACAATATTAGGCTGGTTTTCCCTTCGCGGATTGGAAGGTCAGACGGGCAGTCGCTTCTGTAAAAAACTGGACCTGGAATTTTAAGGTTAGATAATTGGACCCTGTGAAAAACGGGATAATGCTAGGGGGATGATAATGAATGACGTGATTTTTTTTAAAAAGAGGGTTACATTGTTTTTACTATAAAGCAACGATATCGATTCAGCAGAGAACAGACCGCCTCTACTTTAGCGACCCTTTGAAATTAATTCTCAGTCGCTATTCAGCGCTTTTGATTTGTACAAAGTTCGACTGATAACTTCGTAAGTTCAAACTTAGAATCAATTTTATTCACTGATTAAACTAAGTAGATACGCACTGATTTTGAATTCAAATCGGTTTGTAACTTGTAACACATTACACCTACTTTAAGGATATTTGATAATTGAACAATTATTACGTAAAAACTAGTGAGTTATTTAATAATTTTGTACTTATTTTCGAGGTCCTTTTTCTAAATTAAATCGGGAACCAAACCCACTGGCAGGGAAGTTATGGTCATGATGTCTAAGCGTTACACCATAGAGGTCATCCTATTATTATTGTCTCGGTAATGCTGGCGACTTTTGCATCACTTTTTCTTTCCTTTTTTCTTTTTATTGACTTCGCATTTCATTTTACACTAGTGTTTTTGTCTATGTGCCATCATCAATCATTCCACTGGAGGCTGGCTGTCATAAGATCATAATTATTGATAATGATCTTCTTCTGTCGTGTGGATTATGAGGTGGATTACCAACCTCACCAACTCTGGTGTCAGGGTTACTATTGAGCCGCCATAGGTCCCTGACATGACTCAGGTAACGACTACGTACTTACATTAGTAAGTAATAGCCAGGACCAACGGCTTAACGCCTTCCGAAGCACGGATCATCTTACTTTTGGTCAATCAGGTAATCAGCCTGTAATGTTCTAACCAAACTAGGGATCACAATTTTTTGTGATATGTCCCCACCGGGATTCGAACCCTGGCCCTCCGGATCGTAAGCACAATGCTCAACCACTGGACCACGGAGGCCGTTATTGATAATGATTATTATTTGGTTGCCCGAAAGCCGTTGGTTCCGGCTATGAGCCGTGAAAACGCCATAAATGCTCCATACCCGCTCTGGTTGATTAAGGGGAGACCTGTGCCCAGCAGTGGGACGTATATTGGCTGTTTATATTATGTGTATTAGTCATTTTTGTTCCTACTGACCTTTATTAGTAGGTATTAATGTGAAAATCACGTAAGTACCCACTATTAATTATCCTAGTAAATTAAAACCCGTTCGTCCGACACCGTAGGCTTCATTAAGTGAATATTTTATAATAGATAATTAATTCATTTTAAAATATTTAATAACGCTGCTTTTCATTAATTTATTGACTGTGAAGCTAAATTACGTCACTCGCGAGTAGTCGCGAGTCGTAATTCGATGGAAATGAGAAAACATTATTACAGGTTAATTAACAGTCGTATTTGTATGTTTTATCTACCTACAACATTTAAATTAGCTACGGCTTTTCATGACGTGATTTTTTTTGCCACAAATGGCGTCAACTGGAACTGGAACCTGACAGAGGGCAGCAGTAAGTACTATTCAGAGGCGGACGACAGGAGTCCTAGTACGGCTTTGAAATAAACAACTTTGGGCGCCATCCACTCGCGTCAGACATAGTACTGCGGGGCGGAAGGCAAGAGGGAAACCACTGCCCTATTTTTCCCTAAAAAGTAGCATGAAGAATGTTACACCGACAATAGCGTGGCTCTTAAATTAGTGATGATGATAGCGTCAACTAGTTGACCGAAGAATAACATAACAATGCATCACGTCTATCCCAGAAGGGGCAGGCAAAGGTGTTTAATATACCCATACCTCGCCAAATAGGGGGCGATCATATTGCCAGACACCATTTGGCCGGAATTGCATCACTTATATATATCATTCATCATTTATACCCAAAAGCAAAGATAAAAGATGCATGTGATCATCTTTTATCTTTGCTTTTGGGTATAAATGATGAACCTTTTAATTACACCCATGCACAACACATCTTCCACCAATTTATTCTGATCACAATAAAGTGAAATAATAAAGGTAGCAAAGCAACAATTCCATACGTATCTGATACAAATATCAAGCATTATATTTTTGAATACTTATGTTAGTACTCCGAGCAATGGGGAAATAGATAATGCTCACGTTAAATCTGATCAGCGCCATTTATATATTAATTTTGGGGAACGTAGCTTGGAAACATGTACACACATCTTATTCGTTCAAATATTTATTTTATTAACTTGCTCACGATTTTTTTTACTTGTTTTTTGCTTATGATTTTGCACAATGTATAAATAATATATATTATACATATTTACTTCTTCATTTTATTTCATTTGTTATTATATTATGATAATAATTATCTAAGTATCCTATAATAGTAAGTAAGTATATGTACGTATGGTGGCGCGATGTCCGTACTTCACTCATTACTCAGGTCTCACAGAACTCAGGCATAAGCTGAGTGAGGACCTTTTATACGGGACACCATCCACTACACATGGGTAAGCCGACATGACGTCACATTTAATTTAGGTATAAGTTTCTGTGTTCGTTCTCCATGTTCTATATATAAAATATTTCACGTGTGCGATATATACATATATATATATGTTTTTTAAATCCCTCATTATATTTTATAAGAAAATCATTATAGGTATCTGCACAGAATTGGAAAGCAACAAATTTGCAAGATCTCTATCCCTCACCGTGTAATAATAAATGTTTAATGTTGCACGCCCTGAGAAATTTTGACGACGAGGATTAAAACTTTGACTTCTCCTCATCCCAAGCCTGCCCTTGGGTCATAATAATATCCCGCCACGTGCAAAAGTTCACTAAACTCACCTTAATTTGCTAGAGTTAGCTTTATACATAAATATACAGTTTATATACATATTTATACATAAATATACAGTTTATATACATATTTATACATTAATATACGGACTGATCGATCCCCGGTACCAGAATTGCACCAATGAGTTATTAGTTTACGTTAAGTGTTATTTTCAATAACCAATGGTGGCTCTACCATTATAGACGTCTATATGGCTCGGTGACGTGAGGGTACTTAGTTCATCTTGCGATGGATGTACATCTGACTGCCCATTTGGGATATAGTTGTGAGCTTGTAGTATGTTAGGTATATGTTATACAGGATGATTTTTACAAAGGGATTTTTATGATACGTAAAGAGTAACGTACGTTGGGCGGAAGGAAAGAGGGAAATCACTGCCCTATTTTTCCCTAAAAAGTAGCATGGAAATGCTGCACCGACAAGAGCGTGGCTCTTAAATTGATGATGATGATGATGTAGAGAGTATACAGATCGTGAGCCCCACGCTCAATCACTGGTCCACAGACCCCGTAACTTCTAACTTCGTAGCGAAAGGATACAATACTTCAACATGCCCGGGAAGACAAGCTAACTTCAAACGCTTTATTTTTTATTTACTTATAATTATTTTTTTTGTATTCATTATAAAAACAAATTGAATATTTTTGCTTTTCATACAGTTGTTATTTTATTTTAATTTCAAAATCGTCTGAATAACTTTTATACCTTTGCTAAAATTATATTTATCATAAACTGCATTTGGCAACGACAACTTGGGTAAACATACTACCTTTAGAAGTCACATGAAGGTAAAATAAATACACGGTTTATTGCTAAAATAAATATCATTCAGCTGTTTTGAGAGCTTAAAATAGATAAATAAAGCTTCGAAATGGTTTTAGAATTAGCGTAACTTTTTCCTTACATACCGAATTACACATAAAAATAAAATATATTGATCTCACTTCACAGAATGGAGATAATGTTATTCCATATACAAATCCCTCATATTTTTAATATATTCATCGCTATCAGCGTTTCACACGACGTGCTCGTCTGCCAAATAAAAAAAATATCGCCAAACAACACGATTTCATTGTAAAAACATAAAGATACGAACTCGTTTGAAGCACGAGGACCGAAACCTACACGTGACCCGCAATATATTTTTTTACATCTACATTTTTTGTGCTTAAATTATAATTACTACATACATAAAATCATGGTATAAGAAAACCAGCCGGGTCTGCATGACAACCGCGCCGCGGCGCGAATTATATTGAACGCGTCGACCAATAAACGATACGAATGCTATCTACGTAGATGGACGTCAAACGGATATTGGTCGAAGGACTCCATATAAATCACGCCGCGCGCGGCGCGGTTACCATGCAGAGCCTACAGGTATGCTCAAAACTGACAGCTAACATTTCAAGGTTAGCCCAGCTGACGTCATCCCGCCCTGTATTGCCATTTTGTTATAAATAAATTACCCACGATCAATGTTTTTATATTTAATTTGCAAGGAATTTTGAACTTTTAATAAATAAAATACTTACAGTTTTAATAATGTTTATATATGTGATAAGTAATAGTAATTAAATACTTTAGTCAGTAATTCACTTCATTTTCAGTAATAAAATTTACATCTATGGAATGTTGGAGATAAAAATTTATTGGTAACACTTGTTTACGTCATCAATGAGCTAGTAATGGCCGTTTGTCATAGGATTGAGCATAGTTGGTCTTCTTATACCATGCATAAAATCATCAAACAAGACATGGCATCACGCCTGTATCCCCAAAGGTAGACGCAGAGGTGTATAATTATGCACCCACTCCTATTTAAGGTCCATGTACAAGTCATGAGCAATAACATGTACTCACTTTAGAACCCTGTCGTACTGTCATATTTGACATTTAATGAGACTTACGGGTTAATTTGTCGAAAAAGTTAATGTGACATGGTTTCAAAGTGTATACATATTAGTACTCGTGACCGTACTAGAGAGTGAAGATATTGCCATTAATTAACTCGGCACACATCCTGGAAACCACGTGATTTCAATTATCTATGATACAAACAAGAATTCAAACTCGATAAAGTCGAATTCAGTTGCCGGATACGAATCCGTCACAACCCATTCGATAGAAGAAGATTGATGTATAATAATATATCATGTAATGTTACTAATGAAAAACGTCATCATCTTTAATTTCAGAGCCACGTTCTTTCTTGTCAGTGAAAAATTTTAGGGAAAAATAGGGCAGTCATCCCTCTTTCCTTCCGCGCCGCAGTACTCTGTCTGGCGTGAGTGGGATGGCGCCCAGAGTAGTATATTTCAAAGCCGCACTAGGACTCTTGTCCTCTGCCTCTGTACTGACAGTTACTGCTGCCCTCTGTCAGGTTCCAGGTTACAGTCCCTTTGACTTGCCCCTTCCGTCCTCCATTGCCGAACCGATGGCTCCCATATCCGCCTAAACAACCGTTCCTCTTACGTACTTACCTATTTTTTTTTATTCTTATGATTTTATGCTCTATACCACCTCCAGTTTACTGTGGGGATGCCTGTGCCCAACAGTGGGACGTATGTAGGCTGATTGCTGTCTGATCTGTATCAAGTGTACTGTATTGTTTTATATCCTATATGCACATAGAGTTATATAACACTATATATTGTGTTACTGGTATCCTAAGATACACAGGTACACGCAGGTAAGCCACTGAGGCAAGCAGAGACTCTGGAATTCCATTTGATTCGATCCTGACATACTTCTCTTCCTTCCATATTCAACCATCGCTTTATAGGTATACCGCTTATCCTAAAATAGATCTATTAATACTCACTTATTTGTAATCTACAAAGTTGCGGAAACAACCACAAAGTTTCCAAATCGGTTTGAACTTTATTACAGTCATAGAATAAAGACTAACGTATAGAACGGTAATTCCCCTCCCCGCACTGGTCTTACCATTATAATAAGGAATAATACTACGTATGGAACGGCAACTCTCCGCTTCCCACCAGCGGCTGAGCTAGGTTTACCTCACCCCTTCCCCTGTCGGTCTTACTTTAGTCTTTAATCGTATGGGTGTCAGACGTCACACACACAGATGCGCGTGTACGATAACGTCAATGTGTAGTGTCTGTGTAAAACGAGGTTTATTGTTTGAAGTGTCGGAGGTGTGTCTTACTTTAGTTATAAATGGTCGTACGCCGCTAAGGAATACTTACACTTACACAGTAAGTACAGTCATGAGCAATATCATGTACCCATTTTAGAACCCTGTCGCACTATCATATTTGACATTTAATGAGACTTACGGATTAATTTGTCAAAAAAGTTAATGTGACATGGTATTAAAGTGTATACATATTAGTACTCGTGACCGTACAAGATTTTTGTATGGAGTGTTCGGGATGTGCTACAATGCTGAATCCTTTAAGATTCATTCTTTTAAACATTTTAAGTAAGTTTCTGTCCACCGAGAATTTATAAGCTCAAGCCAACCTGAAAGGGATTGCGAGTGTGAGTTATGTTCGTGTGCTCAATCTAGGTAAGATTCAGAAATTAATAACGTTTTTTTTTCCAATGAAGGAAAAACAGAAAACGTATGAATCAGGTTGTTTTACTGAATTTTCATTTGTGGTCACAGATGGGTTATGATGACGTCTGTTTACCATCAACAAACCACGATTATACAATGATTTCATTTATTTTGCGTCTTAAAGAAACCATTAAGTCGGATTGTGGTCAAATGCTTGCCAGTCTTAAAAAAAAAAACATTAAGAAAAATTCCCCTCATAATAATTTTTGAATCTTCAAAACTAGAGTGAATAGGCAATTACTGGGTAAGCATAATTATACCATAGTAGGTTACATCTTCATTTACTATCAGTGTTGTAGAAATTCAAAACTATCTTATTTTTATTAAAAAAAAGTTGAAAAGAAAACTTTCAATTGGCTAAATTGGGATTTGTTTCGATAACGGATAAATAGCTGGGTGTGTGTAGGTATGTATCTTTGACCACTTAGTAATACTAAGCATTTGCGATTGGGCACCCGATGATAAGTAAACTTGTGGCCTCAGGTAATACATGCTTACCCAGTAATGAAAACGGAACAATTACGTCGCTCGTATGTAATTTCCTTGACCAAAGCTCAACCCTATTTCAAAGGATATATCGGTAACCATGGCAACATTATAGTAAAGTTAAATTTTTGCACGTGTTACATAAAGGTGCTGATAAACTTGAGCATTCACTTGTAATGAGCATTTGTGCGAATGTTACAACACGAGAAAAATACGAGAACATTTTATCGAGCATTCTATCGAGGTTCTTGCTCATGAAAACGTTCACAGCAATGTTTGGCTCTATGCTTGGCTTGGCTCGTTGTTCAGTTCGACAAATATAAAAACGGCGAATGCTCGATGTTTACAAGTGAATGCTCAAGTCTGTCAGCACCTTTACGTAATAGTCTACAGCTTCTGACGCATTCTTAAATTCCCATGAATAAAACAATTTGGATCATGAGGTATTCAGAATGTTAACTAAGTTTTTCTGTGTGAATTTGATACTATCAGAACAATTTAATGTTTTACTTGACTTGCGTAATCAGGGGCCGTAAGTTTTTAAACAATTATGACAACCATAGTGACAGTGATAAAAATTTATGAGATTGATATGTTACTTTATATCACTTGGGCCCTGGGATGACACGAAAGACACAAAATTAATTGGGTAGTTTTCTAGGTCAAAAATAAATTACGATATTCTGATGACTGATGACTAAATAAAGACAGATCAAAAACTAACATTAAACGTTTTTATATTAACTTAGGTATTTATGATTTTTATAAAGAAAAATGTAATAATAAGTGCGACATTTTGTCACGTTTTTCTATGACGACCTAGGTTGCTTTTTCATAGAAATTCCATAGTTATTTCGCGCTTTGACGTTTAGTAAAAAGTAACTGATTTGACTAGTTGAAAACTATATACATCCCACTGCTAAGCACATAGGTCTCCCTCCAATTTCAGCATGAATCCCGCATTAAAACAGGAAGCCAAATGCAATGATTTTCTTTATTGTAATAATCTGCAGTTTGGACATTTATCAGATGATTTCGAGGATAAAAACTATCCCACGTTCTTTCTAGGGTCATAAATTATCTCCATACCAAATTTCATCTGAATCGGTTGAGTGGTTTAAGTGTGAAAAGGACATATACATCTAGACAGAGCTACTTTCCCATTTATAATAGATATGGATAACGAAATCCGCGTGGAGGGCTGAACCAAACGGTTCCGTCTTAAATCTTAAAGACCGTATTTGAATTGGTAATTTTCAACTCTTTGATCCAAATCGCTTCCGAAATTGGCAGACTAATTGACAGCGAGTGAGCTGGTCGTTACGTTAATTGTTTCACACCAACCGCCGCTTACCGGAATTACCGGTGAGATGGCAAGAAATCTCTTTTGGGCAATTCCGCTAAGGACCTTCACTGCTTGCTGATAAGTGCTTGATAGCCTCATCATCTTACCTTCCATTGCTTCAAATGATATTCACTATTTAGCCGGACAAATAGGGTTCTCACCCGGTACAAAATTTAAGGCTGATCCAAATCTTGTCTGAGCGGAGTATGTCGGAGAGAGTAGATGATTGATAGCGATTAGAATAATTAATAAAACTAATTCACACAAAATAATATTTACTCACAAAATCACATAACATCACTAACACAGTTGGCTCGACCATTATAGACGGCGATACGGCTCACTACCTATCACGTTGGTCTAACATAAAGCTCGGTGAGGTGTAGATATGAGTTCATCTTGCGATCGATGTACCTCTGACTACCCCATTGGGAGTTAGTCGTGTGCTTACGTTATGTCATACATAATTATAAACTATATTATCATGATTATGATACACGATAGGAGTTGAAAGAGGGACCCATTCGACAAGCCGACGGGGTAGGTTACGGAATGACGCGAGCTGATTGGCCACCTATACGTATTGCTAAAGAAATCATGTGTCGGACTTTCAGTGCAATGAATAAATCAAAAATCAAATCAAATATACTTTATTGCACAGAACTGAATTACAACAATCAGATTCAACACATGAATACAGCAAAACCAAAAAACAAGGATGTATTTGTCCTTAGTTCACATTACTAATTTAAGAGCCACGCTCTTGTCGCTGTAGCATTCTCCATGATAGTTTTTTAGGGAAATATAGGGCAGTGGTTTCTCTCTTGCCTTCCGCCCCGCAGTACTCTGTCTGACGCGAGTGGATGGCGCCCAGAGTTATTTATTTCAATGCCGTACTAGGACTCCTGTCCTTCGCCTGTGAATAGTACTGACAGTTACTGCTGCCCTCTGTCAGGTACCAGGTTACAGTCCCTGCGACCTTTGTGTCTTTGGTTATATAATAATTATAAATAAACATTAATATATATAAAATAGGTACTTAGTCGTTATATGTAAGAACTATAAAAACAGTCATAAAATAGGCTCACAGGTACTCGCTAATGAGTAAGTACAATAAATATACCAGCTAATATAAATAACTCAAGCAGGAACCGTATTTCCATGATCAAGGGCATGCAGAAATACTCAGAATAGAAAAGCCTACCTACCTACCTTTTTAATTTAGACTAATATTTTCGCAAGCTAAGAAAATAAAATAAAGGGTGTTAGTGACATCGTAACGAAAACTTTGAGGGATGATTCAGACCATAATTCTGAGTTGATATCGAGTGCAATTTTCCATCGCAAAAGTATAGAATTGAAAACGATTAAAAAAGACTAAAAAAATTATGAATTTTGCGACGAAAATTTCCATTTGATATTAACTCAGAATCATGGTCTGAATCATCTCCTTTAGTATTCGTTACGATGTCACTAACACTCTGTATAGTAGTTGTATATACGAGAAGTAGTACCTACTCGTAGTTAGGTAGTGGTCTCATACTTATAATCTATTTTTTCTTAGTTTGATGTTGTTTTATTATTTTTTTGCTTCAGCAAGAGAAGTGTGTCAGGATCGAAACAAATGACACACCATAGTCTTTGCTTACCCCGGTGGGAAATACGCGTGAGTTTATATATGTATCCTGCATCGGTGTTTCCTGCATCTTGTAACCTGGGGTCCTTTAAGTCTCGGGTGAATAGGCGTCTTCTGTGTAAGCTCGCTCCAACGTCGACCCCTTCTTTACCTCGTAGAAGAATGGGATCAAGAGCAAACCTATCTTAATTAAAAAAAATATATGTGCCTAGTGAAAACTTAACGCGTTAAGTGAAAACTGAACACAACGCCTGAGGCTGTTATCTGATAGAGCAGCCTGGGTGTAGCTTTGTAAATCATAACCAAGCTTTCCATTAGACTGTCTTGATAGGTGGTGCCGTATCGCCGCTTTATAATTTTCTTTATTTCGCAAATGAGGCACTTTTCAATCGGCGTTCCCCAAAAACACGATACACCTTGTTTAGTTTTTTCTTCGTTTAAACTTCTAATTTCATGGATATATGCATCTTTTATCTTTATTTTTGGGTACAAATTATGATCCTTTTTATTACACCAAGATACGATTAGAATTTCCACCCATTATTATTCTGATCAAAATAAAGAGAAGCAATATAGGTAGCAACATCGTTCTATACATAATGTGATCCAAATATCAAGCAACAATTAGTTTTATTATGCTTCTGCCATTACATTACATTTTTGAATAATTATGCACCCCAGCAATGAGAAAATAGGTAATTATCACGTTAAAAGTGAAAAATGACAAATTTCGTGTGCTTGGGGAACTTCGACTGGAAAGTCCCTTATTGAATTTATTGGCTGTGTATTATCATATGCCATTCGAAGCACATCTACAATACTTAAGTCACGTCAACTAGAATTATTTATCGTTTTGGATGCTAATAACATTGATCTGATAGTGGATCCGGTTACTATACGTAATGGTGTTTTAGAATATATCCATGAGTTTTCCTCAAAGATTCCCAATGATGCATAAAAACCGCAAAAAATATTATAGTAAAGTGGTTTTTGAGTCACTAAAACAGTGTTTATACTATTCTGCCTTAGAGCATTAAGATTAGTTATGGGAATTTCCTTAATACGTGTTTTTCCTTCGTCAAATTAATTTGCTCTTTGCCTGGTTTGAGACTAAAAGCAAAATAAATTGAAAATATAATATTTTGATTGCTTTACATTATTTAGTGAGGTTCTTGTGTAAATTTTCTTAGGTACCTGTAACTGAAAAGTTCTCCATCGCTTTGTAAAAGTGTACAGTACAGTACAGTACAAAACAACATGTAAATTAGCAACGTAATACCTTCCTAAATATACATCTTACGCTACTCCGCGTGTTGGGAACAAATTAGGAACATTTTGTTTACTTTTACTTTATGATTGTTTTTGTTATTTTAAATAAATAAAATTTTAATTTAATGTCTGGTAGATGAGCAAAGTATAACATAACATGATTCCTATAACCTAGAAAAGGTAGACAGAGATGTATTGTATATACACCCATTTCTCGTCAGAGGAAAGCAAAAGCCATTGCTAATATGTTATAATATAATATATGATATTTTACAGATTTTTGAGCAAAGTATATTATATATGTATCTATATTAAAATAAGAATCTCAAATAATCGTCGTTATCAGACTGCAATTTAAGAAAATTAAATTATTCATTACTTTCTCTTTTATTTCAGATGCACTAGGAATCAACACACAAATCGAAGATATCACAACAGAACAAATATATGAAAGGACAACTGAAGATTTAGTTGACTTTACTACTGACGTCGTAGAAGACGCTAACGTCAGACAGTCCAGAACGGAAAACAAAAGCTTAGATGACGTCACTATTGATGACCCAAGTGACGCTAAGCCACTTAATGTCAAAGTGGTTACAAAAGCAGAGAACAAGACATTAGAAATCGCATCTAGAGTCATCATGCCTTTAACAAATTCATCGACAAACGATCTGAGCGATAAGGGTAGAAGAAAACCAGTAGCTTCAGTGGCTTCTGTGAGACATCCAGTGGAAAAGCTCCAAGTGGAAGACGTTAGGAAAGCAATGAGTAAAGCTGCGCAGAAGCCTCTATTTAAACACACACAATACGATGAAGTGACTGGAGAGTTGAAAGACGGTGAACATCCTTGTAAAAGAGAATGCAGGGAAGGTGAGGAGCCTATGATATGTTACTACCATTTTGACCTGGAGTGGTACCACACTATGAGCAAAGCTTGCTATTCCTGTCCGTACGTAGAAGCTGATTGTTCTAGACCTGACTGCATTCCAGCTGATGGCATGAGTAGACCTTTAAATGTGGTTAACAGGAAAATGCCTGGACCGGCTATAGAGGTAAGATTCTTCTTGAGACAATTTTATTTGTATTTTTATTTTTGTTATTTGTGTAAGACGAATACTTGATGAGTTTTATTACCAATATCCCTATTTACATTGTCTAGCAATATTATATTAATATTTGCAGACAAAATAAACATTAACTAATAATGAGTCCATCGCGAAGCTTGAATAAATATTTTGAGCATTGTTTTGGGTTTATTCGTTGTCGGTGTTTTTTTCTGCCGATTGTTCTCTTTTGTCGTCGAATTGTCTAGATTTGTTTGATGGTGTTTAAAAATACTCATGCTTATGTTAGAAACACGCTTTCGTGGGATCGTTTTATAGATAAAATTCCTTGTTAAAATATAAGTACACTGACTTTTCTTCTTCAAAGAAATCGCCACCATTGTCTAAGCTTTGATCAGATTAAAATGTTGTGGGGCACTATTTATTTCAGTAAATAAAAGCCTTAACCACGTCAAAGGACTTTGACGGCTTTAGCTCTGGCACTCAGATATTAAAGTCGTCGGTCATCGACCTCAAGACCTAAACGAGAAGGAAAAGATGGATTATGGCCCCGATTTTTGGATACACCTAATTTTATTTTAAGTTATACCCGTCATTATCTTAGCACCATTATAAACCTACACATGATACCAACATGGACTTAATGTTTTTATAGCTGAATACTAGTCATCTTATAGTTGACCATACCGCTTTAGGACTTCGTACCAAAAGTGGCTGTAAAATAACCGGACCTGTCAAATCTTCAAGTTAGGTAAGCGGACTCCGTGCAAATGGAATAACGCTAGAGATGGTGATCAAAATGTTTAGGCTCTGCTTAGCGATTGCATAACTCATTATTATTATTGACGGCATTATAGACGGCGATACGGCTCACCACCTATCACGTTGGTCTAACAGAAAGTTCGGTGACGTGTGGGTACGGTCACGAGTAATAATATGTATACACTTTGAAACCATGTCACATTAACTTTTTTGACAAATTAAACCGTAAGTCTCATTAAATGTCAAATATGATAGTGCGACAGGGTTCGTAAGTGGGTACATGATATTGCTCATGATTGTACTTAGTTCATCTTGCAATGGATGTATGCTTTGACTCAAATTTGGAGTCATGAGCTTATGTAGTAACGTAACATTCATAACATAGCAGCCTGTATGACCGAAGGGGTAGACAGGGGTGTTTTATTTATGCATGTCAATATTTTAATTTCAGGTATGCCATCGTGACAGGATCATCGTGGACGTGGAAAACGACCTGATGGCTGAGGGCACGACGATGCATTGGCACGGGCAGCATCAGAGGGGGACTCCCTACATGGATGGGACACCCTACGTCACCCAGTGTCCTATACCACCTGAGACTACATTCAGGTAACATCAACTAACAGCTTAAGCGTCACTGAAGCGTGGGGATTAAGGTCATCATACGAAGGATGTGACCCAACAACCCGAATTGGGAGTATAGTTGTGAGCTTATTTTCTTCTTCTTCTATCGTGTGAGTTATGAGGTGGATTAACAACCCCATCAACCTTGGTGTCAGCGTTATTATTGAGCCAAAGATCCCTGACAGGCCTCGTGTAGCGAGTACGTACTTACATCAGTAAGTAGTAACTGGCACCACTTCTTCAAACTTCTTGTCTTTTTTGTACCGGGTAAGAACCTTCAGCGTTCCCCATTTATCCGAACAAGAAATGAGTATGCCATTCGAAGCAAAATGGCTGAAGTGAAAATTCTTATTCTTCTTTAACAATTTTATTGTATATTAATACGTTTCCGTTTAAACACAATCTCAGGCAAAGTTGACGTTAAACGTTATTCTTTCAAAATTACTTTAGGTTATGTCTAATCAAATTAACGCTTGTGTGAACTAACTATAATAATAGCTATGAAAGCGGGCACTTTTCAAAGAAACCTTAAGGCCAAGTTAATTCTATTAATGAAGTTACGGCTAAGAAATACAAGAAAGACTGCGTAATAAAATTATTCTGGATCCAAATAACACGTTCGAAGGACAAACATAAAATTAAATGTCACAGAAGACATACAGACAGACGGACAATAAAGCGATCAGAGTGATATTTATTCAGGTTTGGAACCCAAAAAGGAAACAAAGTTGATGCAATCAATTTGTTTTCAGGTATCAATTCAACGCGTCTGAAGTTGGCACCCATTTCTGGCACTCACACTCAGGCATGCAGAGAGCTGATGGAGCCGCAGGCGCAATGATCATCCGGAGACCGAAGTCGCAGGACCCTCATGGAAGAATGTATGATTATGATAGGTAAGGGTATTAATAAGGTCACTATTATATCATTACGTATGTTATTTTTGGCTAGACGCAAAGACCGTCAGTGGACAAAGGCCGTCACAGAATGGTGGCCACGAGAAGGGAAAAGGTCAGTGGATAGACCAGCGGCCTGGTGATCGGTGATACTATCCAAGACATATCTAACCTATACGACACGAGTAAGGGCTATATTTCACGAGCAGGGCTAACTTTCGCAACGTGATAAAATTATCGATCGATTAATTTTTTTTTTCGAAATCGATAAAAGTTTGTTTTATCCCTGCGTGCCACGTGATTTTGTTCGTATTTTCACAGAACGATATGACTTATTTGGGTTCACATTATTAGCACCAACCGACAAAATGACATAATTTATATCGTCTGAATCGATAAAATGACCGTGACAAAATTTTATCACGTTGCACGTGTTAGCCCTACTGGACACCATGGAGATGCCACCATGGTCCTGCCACCAACAAAATGTATGCAGTTGACAACTAAACCTACCAACCTGTAGGTTCCGCAATCAACAAGAGACCTTTTTTTTTGTTTTGGTTTTCCCCGAAGGGTAAGGCAAAGGGAACTATGTCCATACAGCCATGTCTTACGTATTTTTTTTCATGATGATGAAATGATGGAAGGTGATGATGATGAAACCTAAGCCCCCACCTTCAGAGTAGACTTCTACTCCGAACCCCAAACGAATTAACTCAAAAGTCCGCATAAACTTTCGAGTCATGAAGCGGCTTCTTGGCACGAAGCGAAAATAGGCAGATACACTTTGTTCATTGAATACTCCGATATAATAACACTCGCAAATGTCTTCCGACTAACTTAATGCGATCATTAACCACAAAACACCACTTCGTATTAATTATTTAGAATATTCAATGAAGAAAGCAACTGTCCCGTTCCCGTTTCCCGCCAAAAAGCCTCAACAAGAGACCGTAGCGTTTAAAGAACTGAATACATTTTCTCGGTGGCGCGACCGCGGTGGCTCCACTGTGGTATCCTAGTGACATAAAGTTATTATAGAAAAATGAAGTTTGTTCAGTATTCTTCCATTACATTTTTTTGAAATTAAACTAACAAAATGATTAATTGATAAATGTTTCTATAGTATGACAGAGTTCTTTAATTATAGAGATAGCGTATTCATCATCATCGGCCCATTAACGTTCCCATTGCTGGGGCACGGGCCTTCCCTATGGATGGATAGGGAGATCGGGCCTTAAACCATCACGCGGGCCCAGTGCGGATTGATGGTTATTAACGACTGCTTATGCAGCCGGGACCAACGGCTTAACGTGCCTTCCGAAGCACGGAGGAGCTCGAGATGAAAACTTTTTTTTTGTGGTCACCCATCCTATGACCGGCCTCTGCGAAAGTTGCTTAACTTCAACAATCGCAGATCAAGCGCGTTAACCGCTGCGCCACCGAGCTCCCTCTCAGAGATAGCGTATTATATATACTATTTAAATTAGTATGTATGTAAATAATTTTTGATAATAAATTTTAATAAGTTTTGAATTAGAAAATTACTTGACATTTTACTTTATTGTTATCTAATACATATTTTTGAAAATGACTTGACATTATATTCAATACTACTATAGCTACTTGACATTAATAAAACCAATGTAATGTACCTATTTAATTTTAATGATTATAATTGACTATTATTTTGCGTTAGCTTGGTATAATAATTTTTGCATGCCAAATTGCGGCATAACATGAGATTCTCAAATTTATTATAAAACCTTTATTGTACCATGTTTTATGAGCAAATAAATATTTTTTTTGAGATACGTTTGATACGAGACAAGAAATATGTGATTGTCGTGTATAAAACGAATATCCAACTCCTTTGGAAATTATGTAACTCGTATCCGGGAAGATTTATTGCATTCCCGGAATTCAGCTGTTTCCTTGAACCACGGGAATCCGTTTGTCGTTTGTATCGCTTTCACTTTTATCTTTCGTAGTTTCCTAAACGACAGTGGGTATTAAACTTCGGTTTTGGTATAAAAGGAAATATCAATCTCCCCTGAGGGTTCTATTTTTGACGCAAGTTGTTGGTTAATTCACATTATACAGAGTGTGAGTGATATCGTACCGAAAACTTTGAGGGATGATTCTGAGTTGATATCAAGTGAAATTTTCCGTCGCAAAAGTATAAAATTCACAGGCACGTTATGCTGTTGGTCCCGGTTACTACTTGCTGATGTAAGTACGTAGTCGTTACATGAGTCATGTCAGGGTTGATGGGGTCGGTAATCCACCTCATAATCCCTACGATAGAAGAAGAAATGTTTATGTTAACATCTTATCCGCAGTGTCTAGCTCTATTAAAGAAACAATTATTATTACACCTGTGTAAAGTTTTAAAGGAAAAGTAGGTTTCTATAAGGAAGACTAATCATTGTATTCGTCACATGACCATTTAAGTAATATCTAAATGCTTAAAGTCCGTTATTACTAGCGTCTCATCCTATGACTATTAATACAGGGTGTTAGTGACATCGTAACGAAAAAAAAAATGGAACGCCTATTTTATTGTACTAAAAACGATGGTGGGTGTTTTTCTTGTCGCAAATGTTTAATTAAGATTTTCAATTTTTACTGTGCCGCAATGTAAGTCGAACAACGCGCCACACAGACGCTAAACTTACGCGCGGCTACGTTACGCGTGTGAGATACGATGTTCATATCTAGGTAGGAGTTTTCATTCTCTTGTATTTAGATGCTTAGTAGTGGTTCAACGTTTAAAAATGTTGTTTGTTGAAGTAGAACACCTACTGCCACGATTTTTCACGCACGGTACCTACCTACCAGTTATTAAAACGTTCCTAACTTATTAACAATAAAAACTCTACTCTTGCCTTACCTTAATTGTTATTCCTTCGGATGAAGTACCTAGGTAGGTACCCTAGAACATGTCACGTCACGTAGGTATGCAACATCGCGTTTCCTCCGCGGTAGGTAGGTATCACACGCACTCACAAACACAACACCTTGCTCTTTAATAAACATCAACAATCTTCCATACTTTTGCGCAGTAAATGGTCTATGATCTATCATCATAGTCGACACTACTCATTTACAGAATGAAACAAACACTCACAAACACGAAAAAAATATCCTCGAAAAACATCACGCGATTCGGGTCAAGCTTAGTATTCGACTGAGCGGAAGCGCGCGGCGGCGGCGTTAGCGCAAAGCATCAAAGGCGCCGACTAAGGGCGCCGACGACGCACCGGCCGCGGCCGAGTCGAGCCGACGACTAGAGAGAGAGAGAGAGTATGTTTATGGTGCAAGTGACAGAGAAAGAAATAGTATCTGTTCGTATGCCTACTTTATTGGCGAGCGTTGCCCTTGACCCGTGCGCCGGCTATTCACCTGCGCATAGCTGAAGTTGTAGATACGTTATTATTATTATTGATGACATTGATAAAATTTAATAATTAGTAATTTTTATTTGTTTATTTTAAATGTGCGTTCTATGCAGCTTAAAACACAATATGGGACTGAAAAAAATCTATTTTTTTTATGAATTTGGCGACAGGAAACTTCACTTGATACCTATCAACTCAAAGAAACACCTAGTATCTGTTCGTAATGCCTACTTTATTGGCGCGCGTTGCCCTTGATCCGTGAGGCTATTCACGTCCGAGTATCCATCAAGACAGATCAAACAAGCCCTAACTCGGAGGTCTTGCGTCCCAGGATCCTTTAATTATGTCTTAGAACCTTCTTGGCCTATGTGGTCCAGTGGTTGAGCGATGGGATGCGGAGGGTCCGGGTTCGTATTCCGGTGGGGACATATCACAAAAATCTGTTTATAAGGCCTTTGGTTGGGACGTTACAGGCTGATCACCTGATTGTCCGAAAGTAAAATGATCCGTGCTTCGGAAGGTACGTTAAGTCGTTGCTCCCGTCTACTAGGTACTTATGTAAGCACGTAGCCGTTACATGAATATTGTACACAGAACAGGATAGGTTTAATTAGTTCTTTACTGATGATTTAACAATGAGATTTAAAACTACGAATAACTTAGTACTTAGTACCTCGGTACGGTACCAACATGTAACAAGAATAATAAGATCACTCCACTCGGACAATTTTTTTCTTTGAACATGCCGACATTGCCTACGCGGCGGAGTTGCCGAACTATCGATAGGTAGATTATCAATTGTTGAACTTGAAAATTGTCTAAACTATCGAAAGTAGTGATAGTACATTTAGATCGATACTAGCGATAGTACCGATAGGTCTTGCTTTGTAACAATAATGGGTATTGATCTAAAAGATTTATTTATTTATTTATTTTCGATTTTTGTGTAGCGAGGTTTTGCGTAGGTACTTACATACTAAGTTGGTGGATGGTTGACATAGTAGGTAACTAATTACCTAATCTGTGGTGGTTGTGTTAGTTGGTTGTTAGTTATTCTAATGACAACAAAGAATACAATTATTTACTGTTTCAACTGTTTTAGATAATGGCCCTGATTCCTATGAGTAAATGAATGAATAACCCGGTCGAATCAAAAAGGTATCTCGCTGGTAACTTAATTCTGTCGGTTGTTTTAGATTTCTGCTTAAAATTGACGTGTATTCCATAAATTTTATGCCTGTTGATTATCCGTCCATTTAAGAATAAGAATAAAATAAATTTATAATTTACGATAGACAGAGAAAGAAATAGGATCGGTTCGTAGTGCCTACTTTGTAGGCCGCGCCGCCGCCGCGCCGCCGGCGTGCGGCGCGGGGCGCGCGGAGCGGGGCGTGCGGAGCGGGGCGCGCGGCGCGGTGCGTGTGGCCGTTGACCCGTTCGAGCAGCTGTTGTCTCCATTACATCGAAAATTTTCGATAATTTGTCATTATTGTTTTTTTTATTGAAATTTGGGTTCTATGCAGCTAAAAGCACAATATGGAATTGAAAATAATTAAAAACAAAACTCAAAATTTCATGAATTTTGCGACGGAAAATTCCACTAGATATTAACTCAGAATCATGGTCTGAATCATCCCTTTCAGTATTCGTTACGATGTCACTAACACCCGGTATTTTATGGTAAAGTCCCAATCTCGTTCAAACTTGCGTCATCGCTCCTAAACATATTACTTGACTCTCAGGTTATTTGTGGCTGGGTGTTTCCGATTCTCAATAATCATGGTCTTACTCCGAAAACCTTGTAAGCGCCTTTTTGATGAATTACTTTTCGATATAATTTTCTTCACAGTCTCCGTGGTCTAGTGGTTAGGTTAGGTTAGGTTAGCGTTAGGCTCACGATCTGGAGGTCCGGGTCCGGGACATTGTCGAAATCACTTTGTGAGACTGTCCTTTGTTTGGTAAGGACTTTTCAGGCTTGAATCACCTGATTGTCTGAAAAAGTAAGATGATTTCGTGCTTCGGAGGGCACGTTAAGCCGTTGGTCCTGGCTATTAGCCGTAAAAACACCTCCACCAACCCGCAATCGGGAGGTATGGAGCATACTCCACCAGGATCTTATGATCGTGATCTTATATATAATATATGTATGTTTAGGGCGCACTTTTGGGCATCAGTTCTTTTATCAACTCTTGCTCAGTTACTGTTATATATAATATTCTTCCATTTCAGATCAGACCACATAATGCTGGTAACGGACTGGATCCACGAGTTGTCTGTAGGCATGTTCACCGACCACCACCACTCGTCGGGAGACAACAAGCCACCGACACTGCTCATCAACGGAGTAGGACGGTTCAAGATCTTCGATAACAGCACGAGCAACAAGCCACTCTATATGAAGACTGCCAGGTTTAATGTTGAACAGGTAATCCATTTATTTAAAGGCCTCTGTCTTGAGAGTTGGGTTCATGATCCGGAGGTTCCGGGTTCTAATTCCAGCGGACACTGATATAAAAATCACTCTGTGATACATAGTTTGGTTAAGACATTGCAGGCTGATCACCCGATTGTCAGAAAAAAACAACACGTTTTCATGCTTCGCAGAGCACGTTAAGCAGTCGGTCCTGGCTACTATTTAGTCGTTACATGAGCCATGTGAGCCTTTGGCGGCTCAATGGACCCTGACATCAGTTAAGCTCCTGGGGCATCTCTAACCACAGAGTTCTTATTATAATATGATATTATGTCAGTTCATTTAATAAAATCTCTGTGGTTAGGTTAGTAGAACCACAGAGTTCTTATTATAATATGATCTGTGAGTTCATTAAAAAATAACTCTGTGGTTAGGTTAGTAGAACCACAGAGTTCATAATATGATCTGTGAGTACTTACAATAAACCACAGAGTTATGGTTCTGCTACTGAAACTAGATTTTACAAAATCTGTGGTTTTTAACTCTTAAAATAAGTTTAAAAATATTTTTTTGTTTGTTTAATTTTCTTGTACATCTATTTCGGTCACCCAACATTTACAGCCTCACCTAAGCTTGCATTCTACTTGATATTACGGGGGGTCGTAAACACACGGTCGCTTCTAGGAATGCCTTAAAGTTTTAGTAGGTACAGCAACAAAATATTCCAAAGGTCAGAATAACCGTAAACTTTGAGTAGGGACCTAGTAGGTGGTTTGTAATAATGAAAAAATGCTTAACTACAACAGTAGTATTCCCTACCATGGCAGATAAACTCGATCATTGACCTCAACATGAGTTTTTAATTAAATAAATAATTATGTTTATTCTTTACTAATGAAATGTGTGCTGAGAAAGGAGGGCGACACACACACACACACACACACACACACACACACGCTGTTAGCTTAGTATGAGCATAGAATAAGGAATTATACTTCATATAGAACGGCAACTCTCTACTCCCCACTAGCAGTTGAGCTAGGTTTACCTCACCCGGTCTTACTTTAGTCTTCAATCGTACGACGTCGTTAGACGTCACGCACACAGATGCGCAATGTGTATGCACGCGTACATAATAACGTCAATGTGTTGTTTCGTCTGGTTAAAACTAGGTTTTTTATATGAAGTGTCCAGTGTGTGATATTAGCTCACCGCCCATGCGGGAACGACAAGCTGTCAACATTGTGCTCTGTATAACCAAAGCACCAATGTGTATTACCTACATGTATAGTTGTTATTTGTATCAGTAGTACCCATTAAAGACCCATGGAAAGATACCACGCACCCAATTCATAAGAAGAATCATATTAGAAACGGAGAAAAGTTTTCCTTGGCATCACGATAAAATAAGCTTCAACAAAGATCTAATCGGAACTTTATTTCCAGGGCTACAGATATCGTTTCCGATTGATCAACGCGGAGTTCCTGAACTGTCCGATTGAGATGTCAGTGGATGGTCACAACATCACGGTGATTGCATCCGACGGGTTTGACTTGGAGCCTATTACTGGTAAGATTTTCATGTTATTCTTCAGTTGGTGTTTACATTGTTAGGACCCTCATTCGGCGCTTATCGCTATCGGCCCACTAGGGTCCATTAATTCTTTTAAATATAATCCTCTCTGACCTGAGCTCAGAGGTTCGCGTTCAACTGGGCACCCTCAGGCCTAGTGTTTATATTTTGTACCGGGTGGGAGCCTTAAACTAACACACAAAATAAAGTAATAGAAAAAGGACTGTACTTAAATCATAAACTCCACCATCTGTCAGCAAACACATCTCAATATTGTTGTGGTGATTCCAACGTCACGGAGAGGACACGCAAAGCACATATAAAAGGTTTTTTTAACGTGACTTTTTGTAGCATAAGAGGAGAATTCGCGTGAGACACGGTGTGCGCGCGTAGCACAGCCAACAGTTAGCTAGCTGGACATCGACTCGAATGAGATTTTAGTTATGCATGTTGGCAACATCCAACAAATTATTATTTTTTACTTTTTAATACATAAAAATTGCAATACTCTTCTTCTTCTACGATCAACGAACTGTAAATACTCGTAACGTATAATTGTGTGTGCCTTCGCTGTCTTTTTTACCTCTTCTTAATGCCGGCTCGAAGGACCACGTCGCACACAGATGTTGTTGTGCTCTGCCTGGTGTGTAGAGGATGGTAAAAAATACAGCGACTTTGAGTTGACCACGTTATATTATTAAATAATTAGGCACACACAATTATACGTCATTTACAGTTTGTTGATCGTAGAAGAAGAAGGGAAAAAAAGGTATTGCCATTTTTATGTATAAAAAATAATAATTTGTTGGATGTTGCCAACACAATTAACTAATGTTGAACGAAAAGCGCAGAAGAGATTGTTTGTCGTCGGATAGACTCTGCAGTGCAGCAAACTTTCTGGAGCGTGAATTACCCAGTAATATGCTCTGGTTAAGGGAACCACGACATCATTCAATATCTCCTTGCCTGATTACTTGCTTCCTAAAACCATCTGATAATCACGAAGAACCCACTGACGAAGGCCGTGTGTCAAAAGATATAATTCACTACGGTCCACGTGTGCCTTTATATTTTTTTAATTCTTCGCGTACAAGAGCCATTCGAATTGAAGCGTTAACACACTCGACGTTTCTCCAAACACTTTTTCGGTTCCATTTTCCTGGATTATAAAAGTTTTTCCAGAGCTAGTTTTCATTTAATTTAAAACTACGTTCTTGGTTTATTTTTAATCAAATTTATTTTAATTTCGCCATTTTTAACGATGCTAGCTTTACTACCGTACTTCGGTTTTATGAATCTGGAAGTAAACCTTTTATATTATAATCAATTACCGTGTGTCGCTAAAATCTCACAAAAACTCGAAAATGGCTTGACCGATTTTGATAAACATTTTTTTGAGTGTCTTGGAGTGGGAGTGTCATCCATGGATGGATGGACTTACGGCACACCACGGTCACTTCATAGGTTCCCGTCGGCGTGGTCGACGACTTCCCTCAATCAGCGCTTATCGCTATCGAGAGCCTTCAGCGCTCCCCATTTATCTGGCCAAGTAGTTAATGCCATCTGCGGCAAATCTACAATAAGTCACGTCAAAAAAAAAGTCACTTCATAAAACAATCTTGTTTTACATAGACACTATACATTGACATACGATTCTACTCTAAATTATGTTCGAGGGTGTGTGTGTGTGTGTGTGTGGGGGGGGGGGGGGGGGGGAAACGTAGTTCAACCCCTTGTGGGGAGCGGAGAGCTGCCGTTCTATAATGTAGTATTACTCCTTATTAACCCAGAAAGTGGCTAATCTACAATACGAAACGTAAAAAACTGGTATCTGCATTTAACTTGATGGCTACTCAAGATGATTCCTTCGACGGGCACGTTAAGCTGTTGGCTATTAGTCGTAAAAGTTAAGTGGACCCGCAGTGGAGCAGAGGTGGAGTATACTCTATACTCCTTCCGTTTGATTGAGGGTAGGCCTGTGCCCAGCAGCAGCGTATTTAGACTGTCTAAGTTATGTATGGGTACTTAAGTAATATATTTCGGTTTGGTGATCTAACAAAGACGTAATTATGTTTGAAATTATTATTTCTGTCGGTGAGGTAAAATAAAGAGTCATATACTTAGTTCCCTCTTCACATAAACCTCCTATAATAGGAATATTCTACCACACTACATTACTATGGGCTGTTTCCCCTTATCTTAGAATTAATGCCTTCCTTCGCCATAGCTCTAAAATTATAAAAGTGTCTCCATATTAAGTATACTTAATTTTATACACTATGTTTTATAACACATATATTTCTAACACATATAAATTAAAATAAGTAAAACATATTTTTTTAACTTTACACCTAAAGGTTATAAGGTTAAGTAGGCAAAGCCACGGGCGATCAATAAAATTGCTTTTAAAATATTATATCTAAATTTGTAACAGCCAAACTCTCAGCGTTCGGTTTAGAGTATTTCAACCGAAAATAAAATTGTTGCTACCCCACTACGCAAGGTTAATAAAATTTAAATTGCGAACAGACCTCTGCGGAAAAAGAAGAGAAAAGAATTAAAAAGAACAAAAAGCCGCATTCTGTTCCGTTAACAATGCTTAAAAAATGTTAATTGAAAGGCTACTCTCGTAAAACGTAAACGAGCTTGCGATTCTATTTGGCGAAGGCTGGTGGAACTGTAAAAATAAAAAAGTCACTGCATATTCTACGCCCCAAATAGTCGCAATATTTAAAACACAACCGTCTACTCAAAGTGCTTCGTTATTGACAATTGTAGTGTCGTCAAATATATATATAGCGTTCCCAGCTTTGAACGGGTGGACTTTTATTTTTTAAGAGAATACTGGGGATCCATATATTTTTCTAGTAAATAAATATAGACAAACATAAACTATGGTATGGAGTATAGTCCTCTATGTATGTGAAACTTGGACTTTAACACAGAAAGACAGAGAGATTCAACTTTGAAATGTGGTGTTGGAGGAGTAATAATTAATAATAATTAATTAATTAATTATTATTATTTATTATTATTATTATTTATTTTTTAATTCAAATTCAAATAATTTATTTCAGACCATAATAATGTCCATAGAAAAAATAAATAATAATAAACACTAAATAAGTACAAAAAATTGTAAAAAAATAAAAGTACAAATACATAAAAATTATAAACAAGAAATTAAAATTAAAAAATCATTAATAAAATTTACGTATCAATAAAAAAAAAAAACAAAAACACACAAAATCAACATTAAATTAAATGGCAGAAATGTAGTGTGGAATATATAATATATTATTATCATTTCTCCCTTTTTTCTTTTTTTCAGAGTATACTGGGGATCCGTGTATTTTTATAGTAAATAATATAGACGAACATTAACTTTACTATGGTATGGAGTATAGTCCTCTATGTATGTGAAATTTGGACACTAACACAGAAAGACAGAGAGATTCAACTTTGAAATGTGGTGTTGGAGGAGTATGGCAAGAATAAGTCGGATAAAAGTTGGAAAGAAACACTGCTCTAAATAATTTATCACAATCGGCAATATTATCCGTACCATCATCATCCATCATTTACCTAGTATGTAGTGCCTGAGGATTTTGATTAGCAAAATATCGGACTTGAAAAACATTCAGCATACACAATAAACTTTTTATCAGGCAATTTATTTCTCAACTTTAAGGAAGAAAGGATTTTAAGTAGAGTTGTGTCGACTAAATACGTTCGACCACCGACTAGCCCAGTGACTAATTAGTGGTCCAATTGTTCAGCTACTACTTTGAAGGAAAATACTGTTTCTAAAGTTGGAAATGTAAATGAAACAACTATGAAGGACATATACATCACATCAGCTATTCATTATAGTATTCATACATATCGAGGGTTGAAAGCCAAATGGGTTTAAGCGACATTTTGGGCGAAACTGACTTATATATCGAGGGTTGAAAGGCAAATGGGTTTAAGCGACATTTTGTGAACTTTACAGGAGAGCCGTTTAAAGTTTTATTTTTTCGAAAAAAATTCATATAAAAAAAACTACTGAATCAAAAGTGTTCAAAATGCTAAGAATTATTTTAAATTAAACGTTGCACAATTCTGTATTTATTTGGTTCGAAAAACACATCAGTTATAGATTTTAGAAGTCGCTTAATACAAAATGCCTCAATTGAACTAAATTACAGTTGAAGGAAAAATGGTTGATATCCACTAGAGCCAAATATTGGCTAAAAGCAAAATGCTTTAAGAGACCTCTCACTTATTAGTTTGACTAAAGCTAAATGAGTTAAACGACTTCTTAAAAAAAGAAGACTAGAGGCAAATCAGCTTAACCTCCATAAAAGGTTATATGACAGGGAAGGAAAATATCTTAAGTGACCATCCGCTACTAATTTCAATTGTATGAAATCCAAATATTAGTAAGATCGGAAATAAAGTTGGTCCTTAAGCCGTTTTTCCTAGGAGAGATTTTAGTCGGGCAAGGCACCGGCATATTTGTACCTTACAATATTAGGAAAAATCACGGCGGATATAATGAGTAAATCGACTTCATTAAGAAACAGGATCTAGAATATAACCATAAAGATTGTTACACATGCTTAATTCGACTTTTTAAGTATATGGTAAACCGCGTATGATGGCGGATGACAGATGACTGTCACCAACTGAATTCGGGCAATAAAAGAAACAAATAGCTTTGAAAAAGTCTTAATATGCTTATACTCTGTGCTGAGTTTAATCTCACTATCACAACCTGTTTCCGATTTACTGAAAAATTTAAGACCACGTGGCTGGATACAAGTTCCAAGCACTGGCTCCTACTAGATGGTACGCGGTACTAGGACAGACTGCAGTGAAGTACTGATTGCTCTCATATTAAGAGGCGGCCAGGGGTGGATAGATCAGCGACTTGTTTGATCAAAATTTCTGTTACATTTGCGCCTAAGACCTCCACTTCGAGCTGGCCATAAGATACCGTCGAAGTTGACAAACAATAACAGAACTCGATCATGCTTTTAAAGCCGAGATACGTCGGTCATCGCAGCAGACACATCTGTCGATGAGATAATATAGATGATAATAATAATAAATAGATGGTGTTCCTTTGCCGAGCATTTTTATAGCTGTGCTCTGCTCTACCGAAGTTATTGGTTGGTAAACCAGACCGCAAAACTAAGATTGGTGCGATGGTTCTAACGTGAAAATCAGCTCGTGGGGAACTACAGGCGGGCTTTTCTGTCACCATATGTTTCAAAAACAAATGCCAGGTGGAATAAGCTTGTGAAATTCAGCTCTATGCTGATTCCTATCAATCCAGTTCCGGTAGATTTTCGACAGCTTCAAGACTGTTTTTGGCCACAAACTTTGAAGAGAGTTTCAATCTACAACAAGGAAAAGACCCAACGCCTCACTGATCAGAAAGACTTATTCGCAGCGCTTTGGATACATTTTAACGATGTCTTAAATCCCAATAGTAATACCAGTGACTTGTTTGTTACAACATATCGGTCGAGTTTGTTACAACAAGGTCGGGGGTTTCGCTTAAGATCTAGCGGCACCCCCGACCTTTGAAGAACTTCTTACCGCGCTAAGATGACGAATACCAAGACATCAAAAATACCATCTGAACTGTAAAATATGCCTACACATTAATAACTGGTTATACAAACTCATCCTGAAGATATGGGAGTCAGCTGCTGGAATGATTTTAGCCTTCTTCCTCTTTGCGAGTCGATGGCGATCGATATTAAATTTTAGCCTTAACGTTATTCTATCCCGTGATGCAGAAAAGGTACTTCCGGAAACCCAATGATGATTTTGCCCGGACAGAGATATGGGGGTACGGTTTTGTTATTAAACAGATTCAGGCCAAAAGGCTTGAACAACATCGGCCGTTGTTATGTGCTGCGTGAGGCTTCACGCGGCTTGTGGATTGCTCTAAAGAAAACAGATTGTCCTGAAAAGTTATGACTTATCCTGATACGACAATATCATGACGACATGATGACGACAGTTTGATTTAGAAGTAACTTTTCAGAGCTATTCGTCGTTACCTACGGCGCGAAACAAGGCTATGTCATAACACATGGAGCCATGGTTCCTAGTCTATTTTCTTTATATATCGCTTCTGTATCACGCATAAGTGGGATGCTCTGTGGAATTGTTATTTATAGCTTAATTGAAATTAAGGCTAAAATAAATAAGATCATTTTTGATCTCTCACGTCTCACATCTATGCGTCAGTTAACCAAACTTGCCGAGGAATGGCCGATTCAATTAAGTCACACACCAGAATATTTATAGTTTTGTGCAAAAACCTTTTAAAATAACCATCCAGAGGATGCTCCGGGAATGTAGCTTCTTCCAATGTTGCTTTAAAGGGCGCTGAGCTGGAGGAATTTTCAAAATTAAAATATTTGGGTTCTCAAATATGAAATGACTCCAAAGTCATCGGAGTTGCCAGCCCGGATAACAGGTGCGGTGGCAGCCTTTGGAAAACTTAAAATATTAGTGTACAAAGTCTCAGCGGCGTACTTGATACGTAACACTTTAAATGTCTAAGGTCCATCCTAGGCATAAAGCGGCAAGATGGTTTTCCAATAACAGAAGTATTACGTCGTTCTGGCATATTCGGAATAGAAGCTCTGATCATAAAACATCACCTACGATGGTGCGGTCACGTCATGCGAATGGATGACAGAAAGGTTTTCTATTTCGAGGTGTCAAGAAGGAACTGTAAACAAGGTGGACAATACCTGCGGTACAAAGACGTACTCAAGCGCAACCATGTGGCTTTCAACATGCCAACTGATAGTTGGGATGAGTGTGTCTGAACCTGGAATAGCGCGTGATATAGTCCTCGAAAATCTTAGTCCAAGACGCCAAATACGGAAAACTCAACGGAAACCTTCCTACAATTACACGGTAAACTCGGCTGGCCAGCTTGATTGTATGCCATGTGACCAGATCTTCAATTCGAAGTTCGGTTCCGCTAGCCACGTCAAAGTCTACCACAACAACGACTTGGGATAGACACAAATAGAAGTCACCATCAACGGATACGGCTTGGGTGACAAGATGACACGCACACTCCCGGTCTTCCCAATCGTAATTTTTAGCTGTGTGAACCGCCCAACCAGGACCTGCCCATACTTATTTTGATATGTTGAAGTGATGCGGGCACAAGGTTTCATACAAAATTGCGATGACTGAAATGTTAACATTATTTCTTTTTTGTTTTGGAAAAACGTTTTAAGTCCTTTCAAAAGAAAATTATAGTTGTTTTATACGACAACAAATTTAAAAAAATGTAGCATAAATAGCTGAAGTCAAATTCTATGAATATTTTCGGTAAAGGCAAAACAGTTCAAGTGCCAATTTTACTTTTAAACTGTGGAAGGCAAAACGGTTGAAGCGACAATATTTATAAAATCTGGATTAAAGCAAAAAGATTTAAGCGCCAAATCTATTTTCGTTTCGTCTAAGGACAAATGATTTAACCGACTTATCTATAACAAAACACTGTCAGGGAAAACGCTTTAACAGACTTCGAATCATGAAAATGAAAAGACATAACAGCTTATGTGACCGACTCATATCCCGGAATACGACTGATATGCCACCCGCCCAGAATATTGTGCATTTTTTTGTCGGTTAAAACACGGGTTTTTAAAAATGTACCCAAAGTGCTAATTGGCTGAAGCGCCAAAAAGTAGCTTCGATTGATCTGAAACCAAGATCAGTCGACGCGGAAAAAATCGCTGATTCCGAATATATATATAAGTCAATTTCGCCCAAAATGTCGCTTAAACCCATTTGCCTTTCAACCCTCGATATATATTCGGAATCAGCGATTTTTTCCGCGTCGACTGATCTTGGTTTCAGATCAATCGAAGCTACTTTTTGGCGCTTCAACCAATTAGCACTTTGGGTACATTTTTAAAAACCCGTGTTTTAACCGACAAAAAAATGCACAAAATTCTGGGCGGGTGGCAAATCAGTCGTATTCCGGGATATGAGTCGGTCACATAAGCTGTTATGTCTTTTCATTTTCATGATTTGAAGTCTGTTAAAGCGTTTTCCCTGACAGTGATTTGTTATAGATAAGTCGGTTAAATCATTTGTCCTTAGACGAAACGAAAATAGATTTGGCGCTTAAATCTTTTTGCTTTAATCCAGATTTTATAAATATTGTCGCTTCAACCGTTTTGCCTTCGACAGTTTAAAAGTAAAATTGGCACTTGAACTGTTTTGCCTTTACCGAAAATATTCATAGAATTTGACTTCAGCTATTTATGCTACATTTTTTAAAAAATTTTGTCGTATAAAACAACTATCATTTTCTTTTGAAAGGACTTAAAACGTTTTTCCAAAACAAAAAAGAAATAATGTTAACATTTCAGTCATCGCAATTTTGTATGAAACCTTGTGCCCGCATCACTTCAACATATCAAAATAAGTATGGGCAGGTCCTGGTTGGGCGGTTCACACAGCTAAAAATTACGATTGGGAAGACCGGGAGTGTGCGTGTCATCATGTCACCCAAGCCGTATCCGTTGATGGTGACTTCTATTTGTGTCTATCCCAAGTCGTTGTTGTGGTAGACTTTGACGTGGCTAGCGGAACCGAACTTCGAATTGAAGATCTGGTAACATGGCATACAATCAAGCTGGCCAGCCGAGTTTACCGTGTAATTGTAGGAAGGTTTCCGTTGAGTTTTCCGTATTTGGCGTCTTGGACTAAGATTTTCGAGGACTATATCACGCGCTATTCCAGGTTCAGACACACTCATCCCAACTATCAGTTGGCATGTTGAAAGCCACATGGTTGCGCTTGAGTACGTCTTTGTACCGCAGGTATTGTTCACCTTGTTTACAGTTCCTTCTAGACACCTCGAAATAGAAAACCTTTCTGTCATCCATTCGCATGACGTGACCGCACCATCGTAGGTGATGTTTTATGATGAGAGCTTCTATTCCGAATATGCCAGAACGACGTAATACTTCTGTTATTGGAAAACCATCTTGCCGTTTTATGCGAAGGATGGACCTTAGACATTTAAAGTGTTACGTATCAAGTACGCCGCTGAGACTTTGTACACTAATATTTTAAGTTTTCCAAAGGCTGCCACCGCACCTGTTGTCCGGGCTGGCAACTTCGATGACTTTGGAGTCATTTCATATTTGAGAACCCAAATATTTTAATTTTGAAACTTCCTCCAGCTCAGCGCCATTTAAAGCAACATTGGAAGAAGCTACATCCCCGGAGCATCCTCTGGATGGTTATTTTAAAAGGGTTTTGCACAAAACTATAAATATTCTGGTGTATGACTTAATTGAATCGGCCATTCCTCGGCCAGTTTGGTTAACTGACGCATAGATGTGAGACGTGAGAGATCAAAAATGATCTTATTCATTTTAGCCTTAATTTCAATTAAGCTATAAATAACAATTCCACAGAGTATCCTACTTATGCGTGATACAGAAGCGATATATAAAGAAAATAGACTAGGAACCATGGCTCCATGTGTTATGACATAGCCTTGTTTCGCGCCGTAGGTAACGACGAATAGCTCTGAAAAGTTCTGAAAGTTCTGTTCTGAAATCAAACTGTCGTCATCATGTCGTCATGATATTGTCGTATCAGGATAAGTCATAACTTTTCAGGACAATCTGTTTTCTTTAGAGCAATCCACAAGCCGCGTGAAGCCTCACGCAGCACATAACAAAGGCCGATGTTGTTCAAGCCTTTTGGCCTGAATCTGTTTAATAACAAAACCGTACCCCCATATCTCTGCCCGGACAAAATCATCATTGGGTTTCCGGAAGTACCTTTTTTGCATCACGGGATAGAATAACGTTAAGGCTAAAATTTAATATCGATCGCCATCGACTCGCAAAGAGGAAGAAGGCTAAAATCATTCCAGCAGCTGACTCCCATATCTTCAGGATGAGTTTGTATAACCAGTTATTAATGTGTTGGCATATTATACAGTTCAGATAGTATTTTTGATGTGTTGGTATTCGTCATCCTTCTTAGCGCGGTAAGAAGTTCTTCAAAGGTCGGGGGTGCCGCTAGATCTTAAGCGAAACCCCCGACCTTGTTGTAACAAACTCGACCGATATGTTGTAACAAACAAGTCACTATTGGGATTTAAGACATCGTTAAAATGTGTCCAAAGCGCTGCTAATAAGTCTTTCTGATCAGTGAGGCGTTGGGTCTTTTCCTTGTTGTAGATTGAAACTCTCTTCAAAGTTTGTGGCCGAAAACAGTCTTGAAGCTGTCGAAAATCTACCGGAACTGGATTGATAGGAATCAGCATAGAGCTGAATTTCACAAGCTTATTCCACCTGGCATTTGTTTTTGAGACATATGGTGACAGAAAAGCCCGCCTGTAGTTCCCCACGAGCTGATTTTCACGTTAGAACCATCGCACCAATCTTAGTTTTGCGGTCTGGTTTACCAACCAATAACTTCGGTAGAGCAGAGCACAGCTATAAAAATGCTCGGCAAAGGAACACCATCTATTTATTATTATTATCATCTATATTATCTCATCGACAGATGTGTCTGCTGCGATGTCCGACGTATCTCGGCTTTAAAAGCATGATCGAGTTCTGTTATTGTTTGTCAACTTCGACGGTATCTTATGGCCAGCTCGAAGTGGAGGTCTTAGGCGCAAATGGAACAGAAATTTTGATCAAACAAGTCGCTGATCTATCCACCCCTGGCCGCCTCTTAATATGAGAGCAATCAGTACCTCACTGCAGTCTGTCCTAGTACCGCGTACCATCTAGTAGGAGCCAGTGCTTGGAACTTGCATCCAGCCACGTGGTCTTAAATTTTTCAGTAAATCGGAAACAGGTTGTGATAGTGAGATTAAACTCAGCACAGAGTATAAGCATATTAAGACTTTTTCAAAGCTATTTGTTTCTTTTATTGCCCGCATTCAGTTGGTGACAGTCATCTGTCATCCGCCATCATACGCGGTTTACCATATACTTAAAAAGTCGAATTAAGCATGTGTAACAATCTTTATGGTTATATTCTAGATCCTGTTTCTTAATTAAATCGATTTACTCATTATATCCGCCGTGATTTTTCCTAATATTGTAAGGTACAAATATCTGTAAATGCCTTGTCCGACTAAAATCTCTCCCAGGAAAAACGGCTTAAGGACCGACTTTATTTCCGATCTTACTAATATTTGGATTTCATACAATTGAAATTAGTAGCGGATGGTCACTTAAGATATTTTCCTTCCCTGTCATATAACCTTTTATGGAGGTTAAGCTGATTTGCCTCTAGTCTTCTTTTTTTAAGAAGTCGTTTAACTCATTTAGCTTTAGTCAAACTAATAAGTGAGAGGTCTCTTAAAGCATTTTGCTTTTAGCCAATATTTGGCTCTAGTGGATATCAAGCGTTTTTCCTTCAACTGTAATTTAGTTCAATTGAGGCATTTTGTATTAAGCGACTTCTAAAATCTATAACTGATGTGTTTTTCGAACTAAATAAATACAGAATTGTGCAACGTTTAATTTAAAATAATTCTTAGCATTTTGAACACTTTTGATTCAGTAGTTTTTTTTATATGAATTTTTTTCGAAAAAATAAAACTTTAAACGGCTCTCCTGTAAAGTTCACAAAATGTCGCTTAAACCCATTTGCCTTTCAACCCTCGATATGCTTTAAGTGTCCAAACCAACATAATATGCCCTTCTCTATCATAGACACTATATATATGTATATTTATATAGTCTATATAGTCACTGTCAAAAATGGTTATTGAAGATTTTGGCTCATGTTTGTAACATACAGCAATGACAATTCAATGCGAAACAGATACCTATAGGTATTTCTTATTCTTTGAAATACCTATAGGTGTGTGTTGATTAATCTGATTGTTACATTTTTTTTAAATGTTCACTGGATTCTTATTTTTTTTCTGCTTTTAGAAGCTAACATTATATACACCATAAACAAAACAGTTACTCACAGAACAAAAATATGGAACAAAACAAAAATAAAATTTAATTAACTAAAACAAATAAACAAAACGCAAAATAAAATAAAGAACAAACATTATAATAAACATTATATTTATAGGATATATCGGATTAGTCACCGTGTACGATATTGGGCGACTAACTGGGACATCACTAGTTTTATGTATTTTTATGAATCATACATCATCTTCATAAGGCCTCATACATCTTTTCCAAATGATTTACACAGTGTCTACGAGGCACTTTTTTCAACACTACTTAACACAGACTCTTTAGTAGAAGAAAACATTCGCAAAAATTATACTTAGGTTTCAATTTTCAATTACTTTCCCATTCGTCCAATCTCAACTGAGACGTAAATAATCTTTCCTTAGTACAAATTGGGGTCTATTATACAGGGACAAAGGAGTATACATTTTTACCCTGACGGTTATTTCGATAATCGCCTTAAAGACACTTCGCTGATTGGTGGCATAATGGTAGAATTAACGTTACGACGTCTAAGATGATTTTGCAAATTTTCCCTTTCAGTTTCGTGTTTATTTGTCACTGAATTCGGCTATAAATTATCTGTCATCTGTAATTAAAGCAGGCTTTAAAGGGTAAGAGAGTTAAATGAAAATAATAACGTCGTAAATTGAATTGATTAAATAAAAAAAAAAGTTTATTTTATGCGTGCGGTAAATATATTCCATCTCTCTTTCTTCTGAGTTTTCAAACCATCTTTATACCTACTTTCATCAATATCGGTTCAGCATTTGAAGCGTGAAAGGTAACAGATAGATAGACATTTCACATTTCATTTTAGAGAGAGATTTCGCATTAATATGGGAAAGTAACTCTAGTCATCCCATGATCATGGCACTTGCAACAGTGTCAAAATATTAGGAGTCTCATATCGCTGATTTAAACGCGGTAAGAACCCGTTATTATGTTTTAATTGTGATAATAACATCGTAAACCTAAAACAATGTATAACTCTAGTCCGTTTAATATTATAAAATATTAGTGTGGATTGTGCTAAACAGTGTTTTCTATCTAATATTAAACAAAACGAATTACAATTAGTGATTATGCTTCAATGAAGATAGCCAGGAAGGAAAGCCGCTGGATGCGGGCAGCGCAGGACCGATCGTCGTGGAGATCCTTGGGGGAGGCCTATGCCTAGCAGTGGGCATCGTACGGCTGATGATGAAGATAATTATTACAACATTTTACAATAGCTTCAATGCGCGTTAAGAATTTGATCTGTCTAAGTAGGTCAAAGTGCGTAAGCTAGTGTCGTGCCGTTTTTTGCATAGTGATGTACTGTATCAGTCGTGATGAATCGATCGATTCTTTTATATCTAACACTAGGGAGGTCATCACTAATTCAAGAGCAACGCTCTTGTCGGTGTAGCATTCACTATTCTTGTCTATCAAATGCCAATTCCTTTATTTCCTCAAGACACGACGTTCGCTTTCTCTTTGATCTGTTCCATGTAAGCTCTTCTTGATTTTCCCTTGCTCTCTTTCCTTGTAGCTTTCCTTCTATGATGTTTTTAATAAATTCGTCGTGTCCAACGTGGTACTTGTCTAAAATCCCTTTAACTAAAATGGTTGAAAAAGCACTCATATTTTGTACAAAGTATGAATATTTTTAATTAACAGCATACCAAACAGAGGGGCATTGTTTTAGAATGGAATACACGCAAAAACTATTTTAATAAAACTTACTAATTACAGTTGTGTGGGCAACAGCGTTTTATTTTGGTACAGTAACAACATTTTTGTTGAAATATTGTTGCTGTTATGTATGTACAATGTAATATAACTGTACAATTAAAAGTTCAGACGTGCTTGAACTATAATTGTGCATACAAATTGTAGCATAGCCGATGGGACCGAAATATGCACAAAATGAGCATATAAATGAGGCAACGATCGTATTATAAAACATTCCACATCATTCATTGCTCTTTTCTTCTTCTATCGTGTGGATTACCAACTCCATCAACCGTGGTGTCCGGCGTGCGTGTGTGATGCGATTGATGAATGTGGAGGAAGCAAGAGAAGTGTGTCAGGATCGAAGCAAATGGAATTCTATAGTCTCTGCTTACCCCGGTGGGAAGTAGGCGTGCGTATATGTATGTATAAAAATAGAAAACAAAACTCATACAATAATAATAATAATAGTAATTAAATGCTAAGGGCACATCTCCCTTGTTTTTATGATCTGTGGTTTACCTTCTTGTAACATAATAAATACATACTTATATACAAAAATAAGCACAAAATGAGCATATAATATGAGGCAACGATCGTTGCTCTTTTCTTCTTCTATCGTGTGGATTACCAACCCCATTAACCCTGATGTCCGACGTGCGTGTATGAAGCGATTGGGCGCCCAGCAGTGGGCGTCGTACGGCTGATGATGATGATGATACAAAAATAAATATGTAAAATCACAAGACTTATAAACAAACCCGTTTTATGAGATACGATGGTTGCCCAATGCGACGCTCACATAGAAGGCACGCAAATACCATCAAATCCAAAAATTTGTTATAAAAATAAACTTTCAAATACGTCCTGTATAACGGACACATTGATAGTTTTCCATAAATCCGTAATCTGCACGTAATTTAAAACGACGTGTTTTAAAGCTTTTTTAAATCCTCTTATAAAGAGTGTAAGAGTATAAAAAAGTTTTTGAATTCATTAGTTGGTAGAAACGTGTGCGAAATACTAACACGGACTTACCAGGCTTTTCAACCAGTTTTTTCAACCCTATGCTTACCGGAAAAGAGGAATTTAGTTGTTCCGCGAAAACGTACGAAATGTACAAATTTGAGCGGAATAATAATGCTTTTCTTAATGAGGTGCATTTGTTTTGTTTTTACATTAACATTTATTATTTAGTACCCCTCATTATGTCGTAACAGACCACGTCGAAACACAAAAGTGCACTTTTTACTTGACTACGGAGAAGCAAAGGCGAGGAGAAATTGTTTGTATATTAGACGATAGTGCATAATGTACGTATAGGTATGTAGCGTGATTAAATAACCGTGTAGCGTGGTATATAACCCGAACGTTCGTTTCGTAGTTATATATATATATACGAATATATATATATATATTCATTTTTTTTATTATCATAGGTGTCACGATTTTTCAGGCGCTTCTGACGTCAGGCTGGTCAGTGTATGAGACTTACTGTTTAAAGATCACAGCATTTAAGTAAAAAATATCTATTAAGTAGACACATCTATTAGTACACATTAAAGAACAAATTCTATACAATCTTTCTGTATATTTTTCATTAATATATATGAGCTACTAAATAGGCGGTCACAAAATATCTGGCCTCTTTTGGAATACCTTTTTAAAGTTTAAAGAACTTTTTTTCTTGGTTTAAACTATAACCAGTTCTGAAGCCACGCTTGAGTTCCATCTAGAACTTCCTGCAGCTTAGCACTAGCTCGGGTTCGTCAGAAGATGAATTTAATTTACTTAATCCAGAGTTTTGAATTTTGGAATTTTGTTCGTCTATAGTACGTAGTTGTATACAATCCACTAATAAATTGACTTTTGTTTTTTTAACTGAGACAGATATAATAATAATTAAAATCCGTACAATAAGTAAGTACAACAGACAGAAAATTTCAATAAAAAAAATCTGACTCGGACGGGACTTGACTCGGAATATGAGTCGGAGTCACAAAGTGATTTTTGTGATATGTCCCCACCGGGATTCGAACGCGGGACCTCCGAATCGTGAGCCCATTGCTCAACCACTGGACCACAGAAGCCGTGTAAAATAATAATAATATTTATATAATCGTATTTGAGTAAATGTGTTCCGTAAAAAAATATCCCAATTGGGGTAGTCAGAAGTACATACATCGCAAGATGAATACAGCTCACTGAGCTTTTAAACACAGTTTGTATGTGTGTTTTTGGTGGAAAGTCTATGTGTGCAGTCTTGTGTTAGTGTATCTTGTGTTGCTTTGTGTTGAATTGTAGTACACATCTAAAATAATCGTTTGAACGCAGCTGCCTTTGTTAATACTCCTTTGTACTCGCCACAACCCTCTAACGAATAAACATTACAAGATCTACATCGAATTGACTTGTTAATTAAACTTTGGCACATGAATTAACAACTGTTCGACTTATTGTTTATTGTTCGCATTTCAATAAAGCAACGATTTAATATTGGCGCGGCCATTGCAATAAACTTCGATACAGAATGAAACTCCATCGAGACTGACGACGGGGACTGATATATACTGTTTATTGAGACATTTATTAGCACAATGTGTATATTAATGTGTATATATAATATAATATCCCACGATATAGAAATCATCATCAGCCCATTAACGTCCCCACTGCTGGGACACGGGCCTTCCCTATGGATGGATAGGGAGTTCGGGCCTTAAACCATCACGCGGGCACGCGGGCCCAGTGCGGATTGATGGTTATTAACGACTGCTAATGCAGCCGGGACTAATGGCTTAACGTGCCTTCCGAAGCACGGAGGAGCTCGAGATGAAAACTTTTCTTTTTTGTGGTCACCCATCCTGTGACCGGCCTTTGTGAAAGTTGCTTAACTTCAACAATCGCAGACCGAGCGCGTTTACCGTTGCGCCATCGAGCTCCTCAAGCAGATATAGAAATAACACGGGATATTTCAAATACCTTTACTCCTTATATTTTACCAAAATCTTCTAATCCAACCGACATCGCACCATCGACTCGCCTTTCTTACTTTTTAAAACTGCCTTACGACCCATTCATTAACCATCCTCCATTCATACCATAAACAATAAAATTCCTACTCTTTATCCTTCCATAGTATTCTCACTTTCCTACATAAATACATCATGTTCATCATCATTGGAGATGTCCTTAGAAAAGGTTCAGTACGATCTTCTCTGAACCGGCGTGCGTGTACTAAACGATTGATAAATATAGAGGATGCAAGAGAAGTGTGACAGGATCGAAGCAAATGGAATTCCATAGTCTTTGCTTACCCCGGTGGGAAATAGGCGTGATAAGATAAGATAAGATAAGATAAGATTCTCTATTTGCCATTTTGAGTGTATGTATGTATGTATGATTGAGGAGCTCGGTGGCGCAGCGGTAAACGCGCTCGGTCTGCGATTGTTGAAGTTAAGCAACTTTCGCAAAGGTCGGTCATAGGATGGGTGACCACAAAAAAAAAATGTTTTCATCTCGAGCTCCTCCGTGCTTCGGAAGGCACGTAAAGCCGTTGGTCCCGGCTGCATTAGCAGTCGTTAATAACCACCAATCCGCAGTGGGCCCGCGTGGTGGTTTAAGGCCCGATCTCCCTATCCATCCATAGGGCAGGTCCGTGCCCCAGCAGTGGGGACGTTAATGGGCTGTTGATGATGTATGTATGATTATAAACATCATGCAAATTTAGAGAATCATCGAATAATTATCTACATTTGTACCTAGGTTCTCCGGCCAAGTAGTTAAAGCCATCTGCGGCAAACCTGCAATAAGTCATGACAAAAAAAACACCGTGGGTTCTCGATTTGGTGTTGCTAACTGAGGAAGTTCACATCGTTACAACAGCATGCATGCACATATATATCCTGTAAGTTCAGAATGTCCAAATTCCAGAATGATCAGAGGGTCAAAGAATGTCCATATCCCAAAAAAAAATCATGTCACGCAAAGTCCGAACCTCAAAATGTATATAATATACAGGGTGTTAGTGACATCGTAACGAAAACTTTGAGGGTTGATTCAGACCATGATTCTCAGTTGATATCAAGTGGAATTTTCCGTCGCAAAAGTATGGAACGGAAAATAATTTAAAAAAACAATAAAAAAATTATGGATTTTTGCCAGAAAATTCCAATTGATATCCACTCAGAATCATGGTCTGTAGCATTCCCTTCAGTATTCGTTACAGTGTCACTAACACCCATACCTACTTGTATGGCTACCGTATATACTTGTACGGAGTGTAAGTGACATTGTAACGAATACTGAGAGGGATGATTCAGCTGATTAATCTGAGTTAATATCAAGTGTAATTTTCCATCGCAAAAGTGTAGAATTGAAAGTAATAAAAAAAAACATGAATTTTGCGACGGAAAATTCCACTTGATATTAACTCAGAATCATGGTCTGAATCATACCCCTGAGTATTCGTTACGATGTCACTAACACCCTGTATATGTCCCAAAGTAGGCATATTCATTTGGACTTTTTGGATAGATCTGTCAAAGTCCCGAAGCGAAGTTGGATCTTGTAGATTAGAATATAATTATATAAGCAATTAGATGTATACTAATTGTATACCATCATGTCTATACAGTGGGCATACTACGTTCATACTTTACAGCCTACCCTTCCGGGATATAGGCGTGATTCTATTTTCAGTTATGAGTTTTTTACAAATCCTAAAATAGATAATCTGATTTAAATTTAATCTTGACCTCAATTTCTATATCAGAGCTATATTTTGGTCGTTAAATACTCGGCAAGTAGGTACCGACTTACGGGCCGGTCGGTCTTTGGAACTTTTAAAAGGGCTTCGTTTTAAGAAACTCTCGTTTTAGGAAATGTTAATTAATCCAGTTTCTATTGTCAAGGGAATTGTAAGAAAGTTTTACTGGGTGCTAATTAGGAGTCAATTTTGACCTATAAAATAATCTTGTGCCATTAACTTTGTGCTGTACTGAAAAGATAAAGTATGCTTTAATTTCTCTCGTGGCGATAGTGAGTTCAATTATTTATTATTATTTATTCGTGCAAAGCTTTCAGGTACATAGGTGTGCAGATACAATTCCAATATTCAATTTGCAAATTACAATTGCAATTGACGACCTCCGTGGTCCATCTGGTATCTTGTGTCCATTGTGCTCAATAAAGTATTATATCTATCTACTTCTGACTACCCCAATCGGGATATTGTCGTGAACTTATGTTTTAAATAAAAAAAATATATATTTTCCAAAGTGAAAACGAAATTAATAAAGGAACAACAAATAATAATATTTGCCCGTGGATTTCTTCAGAATATTTCATCTGCTTTTATATTACATGCAACCGACTTGTTGCAGATATTGAACTTTGCTTTATTGAATTCTGTAATATTTATTTTTCGTACCTACTTATACATGTACTCATTGGCCTTCTTCTTATCGTGTGGATTGTAAGGTGTATTACCAACCTCATCAACCCTGGCTTCAGGGTTATTGAGCCGCCAAAGGCCCCTGACATGGCTCATGTAACGACAACATATTTATATCAGTAAGTAGTAACTTGTACCAACGGCGTAACGTACCTTCGGACGATCAGGTGATCAGCCTGTAATGTCCTAACCAAACTAGTGATCACAAAGTGATTTTTGTGATATGTCCCCACCGGGATTCGAACCCGGGGCCTCCGGATCGCGAGACCAACGCTCAAACCACTGGACCACGGAGGCCATTGTTACTCATTGATAATATATATAATATGTACTGTTGTAGGTATTATATATTATACTTATAGGCATACTATTACGATCACGACCTGTAGGTCCGGGTTCGATTCCCGATGGGGATTGCAGGCCTGAATCTTCTGATTGTCCGGAAAAGTAAGATGATTCCGTGCTTCGGAAGGCACGTTAAGCTCTTGGTCCCGGATATTAGCCGTAAATATACACCTCCGCCTATTCGCAGCGGATCAGCGTGGTGAAGTATTCTCCATACCACCACCGGTTGATTGAGGGGAGGAGTAGTTCGTGAGCCTTTTCTAAGGACATCTCCAATAGGCTAGTTACCAACTAGTCAAATCAGTTACTTTTTACTAAACGTCAAAACACGAAATTGCTATGAAATTCGTATGAAAAAACACACTGTGACGTCATAGAAAAACATTATGTAATGTCGGACTTATTGTTACGTTTTTCTTAATTAATATTCATAAATATGTTAAATATAAAACAGAAAATGTTTTTCGTTAGTTTTAGATCTGTCTTTATTTAGTAATCAGAATTTCATAATTTATCTTGAACCTACTACGTCCTTCTAAATAAATAAATGACCAACTACAGTAAATACCTGTGTTAACAGCCCCGGTGCAAAAAATAAAAGAAAATATTACTAAGGTTTCCTTACGTAGGTATTTCTAGATTGTATCCACCTAGAATGCCAAGCATTAAGGCATCTTGCTGATATGCGTTTATTAAATTCGCGTGTAAAATACTTTGGATTCCTATCTCTGGTTTTGGTATCTGCCAGAGTTTCTCATTTCAACTGTAATTATATCTGATAGGTACTTCTATCTGATATTACCACTTTCGTTGCCTTTGTAAAGTTTAACCTTCGAGTTTTGGTTCGTTGAAGTTCTTGGATGGATCGGATTTCTGCTACATTGTTCTGTAGAGAAATGCATACAATACATACAAAACCTACGCCCGTGGTCCTTTCTAACATGATGGACCTTTGTAAACACATAATAAGGAACAATACTACGTATAGAATGGCAACTCTCCGCTCCCCACCGGCGGCTGAGCTAGGTTTACCTCACCCCCCGGACATAGTTTAGTTTCGAATCGTGAAGGCTGCGCGCGGACCGTTGTTTTTTTTTTTATCAGTTTAGTTATATATTCGAAGTTTGAAATTGGAGGGCGAAATTCTTTCGTCTGAGTCGAATATTTGATCTCACAGTAATTGCCTGCGTCGGCACGCCAGCGTGATACCTATAAATATTTACTTTTCATGGTGATTGATCATCAAAACATGCTAATAATTTGCAATAACATTGAATATTCATTGTTCACAATTTTTTGTTTGCGATATGTGTGGTAAATAAGTAAATATTAACTAATGAATATTTATAAAAGCTTTCTCTGCGTACCCAGTTTATGTATGTATGTGTGTGTATTGCAAAATTATCAATAATAAATTGTTACGTGTTTTCCATGATATGTGCCCGGTTAATGGTAATAGGCGTCGCCCCCTATAACACGAGACTTAAACATTGTTGGCGAAGAGTGGGTATATATAAAAAAATTGCATTTATTTCGGGTAGGTACCCATTTTGTAAAATACAATTAAGTATGTCACTTTAAAATAAACAGGGTGTTAGTGACATCGTAACGAAAATTTTGAGGGATGTTTTAGACCACGATTCTGAGAGAAGGTCACTTTCTTGTCGGTGTAGCATCCATTCTCGTCTATCAAAGCCTTTCTTTCTTTCCTTATAAGACATGACGTTCAGCTTCTGATGATGATTATCTATTCTACCACTACTACTCTACTATTATTCTACTTGATATCAACTAAAAGTCATGTCATTTATTGTTACAGCAACATCATTAGTGACGTACGCCGGAGAGAGGTACGACTTTATTCTCGACGCGAATAATGAGATTGACAACTACTGGATCAGATTCCGAGGACTCATGGACTGCGACGAGAGGTAACAGTGATGTTTTATGAATTTGTACACTAAATTCCCGCCTTACTCCACACTTGTAAACAATGTTACGAACCGGTGTCTATTCTTATTCTAATAGATACATATAAAAACAGCCTATATATGTCCCACTGCTGGGCACAAGCGTCCCCTCAATCAACCGGAGGGGGTATGGAGCATACTCCACCGCGCTGCTCCAGTGCGGGTTGGTGGAGGTGTGTTTAAAAAATAATAAACTCATCTGCGCTTCGGAAGGCATTAATATGCCTTCGACGTTGGTCCTGGTTACCATTTACTGATGTAGGTATGTAGTCGTTACATGAGCTATGTCAAGGGCCTTTGGCGGCTTAGTAGTAAACCTGACACCATGGTTGATGAGGTTGGTCATCCACCTCACGACCCACGCGATAGAAGAGAGAAGAAAAATAATAAATATAAAATATGAGACATGTAAGTAATTCTTAAGAAAAAAATATGTATACATTGTTTGAGGTTTACGCGGTTATTATCATAATTAAAACACATAATACCGGGTTCTTACCTGCGGACGACTTACCTTTACTTACCCGTGATCATGGCACTTGCAACAGTATTGAAATATCGGGAGTCTTATATCCCTGATCAACGCGGTAAGAACCCGTATTATGTATTTTAATCTATTTTAATTTGAAAAATATTTGTTTTCTTTGTCAAAGGTTCACCAAAGCAAAGCAAGTAGCTGTCCTTCACTACGAAGGAGCCATGGAATCGGAGCCCAGCGGTGATCCCACGTGGGAGGAACTACATAACGAAGGACTGGTAAGTTACCTCTATTATATCTAGGCGCTCACCATTTGGTCGGCCAAGTAGCAACTACGTAGAAAACAACGTTAGAAGCATTTAAGATAAGCAATAACTGCAGAATTCCTTTAAAGCAGTGGTTCCTAACCTGGGGGTAATTATCCTCTCAGGGGTAAAACGGAGATTCTAGGGATGGCACGGGATGGCACGAAATAGTATGATACCTCTTCTTCATTAAAGCCAGAAACCGTCTGAATGTTTAGCATGACATGAGATGCGCGTTGAGTGAAACCGAACCTAATATTGTCAAACTTGCGAATGCAAAGCAATTTCAACCTTCACACTAGTTAACTCCGAGATTTATATATTACTTTACTAGTTACCTAAATGTGCATTTTCTTACTTATATAATAAAAATATGTTCGTTCAAATTTGTGTGGTTTTAATTATTTTAAATTAGGGGTAAACTCAATTTCCATGCTTGTTCACAGGGGTAGTGACACTAAAAGTTTAGGAACCACTGTTTTAAAGCGTCCAATTAAATTTTCTTCAAATTATGAATAATAAACTCAATAAAATCAAATACAAAATATTACCTTTGACAAGACAACTCCCAATCAGAGATTCGCAACTGACATAATTAATTTGCATTATTATTCTTAATTTGAAACGTCCTTACCATTACTCACACATCGTCACTTGTTACCATGTTACAATAACATGTTTTAAGCAAATGAATGATTATGATTAGAAAAGGTTTAGAACGAAAAATCTAATCTGGCGTGCGTGTACGAAACAATTGATGAATGTGAAGGAAGCAAGAGAAATGTGTCAGGATTGAAGCAAATAAAATTCCATAGTTTCTGTTTACCCCTGTGGGAAATAGGCGTGATGATTATATATCATCTAGAAACAAATTCGACAATCATTGGTAGTGCTGGATTTGAACCTGCGACCTCAAAGTGAGAGGCAAGCGTTCTACCAACGGGGCTACCACATGCATACAGTGTGATATGACACAAAAATGTCATATCATAACTAACGCTGCAGACGCTAGACCCCCAGAAATGCTTAAAAATGTCCAAAGCGCCTCTAGCATCCAGGATTCTAAATGATTTATGCACATTACACTCACATGTAGCCTGAACATGAAAACCTAGTCAAACAAGGATGGTACTGCCTCGTTAGACTTGTGCATCCATTAAAAATACATTAGACTTTCTATTTGCGGGATGGAACTTCAGCCGGGATGGATTGAAAGAAAATTGCGGGGGAATTCAATTCAACGCTCAAGTCTCCGTTGCGATGTGCAATGAATTCTACACAGAGTTAAATTGCTAAATGGGATTGGTAGACAAACATAAAGAAGTAACGTCTTTTTGAAAAATCAATGGTGTTACATTTGTTAACAAACCCTTGCAATAGTCAAGCTAATTTTAAAATTGATTTTTCATAAAGGCCCATTTTCATATTGTCGCCTTATTGTGAAAAGAGTTTCACAATGTTATTTATGTTGAAGTAATAATATCCTCAAAACCTTAGGGAATAACAGCAATCGGCTTCATCATTTCCGACCACTCTACTGAATTGAGAAAACTCAACTCTGTATAACTTATGATTACGAGTCAGCTTAAAGTGGTCAAGTTCGTATTTCAATGAATTAAGACTGAGAAATCGGGAGCTAAGGGCTCTCGCGAGGTAAAGACGCCAAATCGAAAGTACCTAATCATATTGCACACGTTTAGTACACATACATACATAAACTCACGCCTATTTCCCACCGGGGTAAGCAGAGACAATAGAATTCCATTTGCTTCGATCCTGACACACTTCTCTTGCTTCCTGCACAATCATCAATCGCTTCATACACGCACGCCCACGCACACGTTTAGTATTAGGTTAGATACCTAATTTGTACTCAGACCTTATCAAGCATCATTATAATTATTACCGCTATCAGATAATTTATCTTCTGTCCAAGTATTTAGTACGACAAATCTACAGACAATATATCAACAAGTGAGTTTTTTTTTTCGTTTTTACGCACTATGTCTCGTACTGAGTATACCACATATCTACCACAACCACAACACCACAACCACATATCTAGCACATGTTTTAGCTCTCTGGTAATGCGTACTTGAGAAAACGAAGCTTTGTATCTTTGTATGTAGGTCGAGTGTCTGTTCTGTTTTATTAGCTTTAGTTTCAGTTTGTAGCACGCTGTTCGTTTACGGTCGCGCGCAAACAACGGCAGGGCTTATGCTATGACATTGTCATAGAAGATGTATTAAAGCTACATAGTACATTCAGTACCTATCACGTTGGTCTAACAGAAAGCTCGGATAGATGTAGGTACATATATAATCTATCTATGCACCTCTGACTACCCCAATTGGGACAACTAAAACTAAATTAAAACACATAATAACGCTTACGATCGTTTACGGTCGCGCGCAAACAACGGCAGGGCTTATGCTATGACATTGTCATAGAAGATGTAATAAAGTGACTTAGTACAGTCAGTAACTATCACGTTGGTCTAACAGAAAGCTCGGATAGGTGTAGGTATATATAATCTATTTATGCACCTCTGACTACCCCAATTGGGACAACTAAAACTAAATTAAAACACATAATAACGCTTACGATCGTTTACGGCCGCGCGCAAACAACGGCAGGGCTTATGCTATGACATTGTCATAGAAGATGTAATAAAGTGACTTAGTACAGTCAGTAACTATCACGTTGGTCTAACAGAAAGCTCGGATAGGTGTAGGTATATATAATCTATTTATGCACCTCTGACTACCCCAATTGGGACAACTAAAACTAAATTAAAACACATAATAACGCTTACGATCGTTTACGGCCGCGCGCAAACAACGGCAGGGCTTATGCTATGACATTGTCATAGAAGATGTAATAAAGTGACTTAGTACAGTCAGTAACTATCACGTTGGTCTAACAGAAAGCTCGGATAGGTGTAGGTATATATAATCTATTTATGCACCTCTGACTACCCCAATTGGGACAACTAAAACTAAATTAAAACACATAATAACGCTTACGATCGTTTACGGCCGCGCGCAAACAACGGCAGGGCTTATGCTATGACATTGTCATAGAAGATGTAATAAAGTGACTTAGTACAGTCAGTAACTATCACGTTGGTCTAACAGAAAGCTCGGATAGATGTAGGTACATATATAATCTATCTATGCACCTCTGACTACCCCAATTGGGACAACTAAAACTAAATTAAAACACATAAAAACGGGTTCTTACCGCGTTATGTCTGCCCGTAGAAAATTATGGATCTACCTACTCCACTCCAATCTCATCGGTCATAGCGTGATCATGGCACTTGCAACAGTGTCCAAATATCGGGAGTCTCATATCCCTATTTCAAACGCGATAAGAACCCGTTATTATGTGTTTTAACTTTTTTTTTTATTAAAAATAAGTACAGTTCTTAATTCATTTTTTTTACAATTGACGGTGCAACAAAAACCAACTTTGGTTTGTCCGTACACCGACATTCACCATCGTCGCTTCCAATTTGCTATATAATATTATTATCATGCTCAAACAAATTTAATAGTACAATAAATAAAGAACATGTAGGTAGGAATTTATACACTTGCAAACGAAGTACTTACACAAAAACTAGTTCGCTGCATCAGCCCGCGCGTCACACGCAACTACCGGACAGCGCGACACACAGGAGGTTTTTGCGGTTTCTCTAATATTTTTCCTGATTTAAGAAATGAAACTAAAACCAAAAACTTATTTTCAATCAAAAAGCAGCCTCTCTCTTTTGCGTAACTCATTCTATAGACGGGATTCACTCCACGTTGCTCCACATTGTATAGCAATTTATCACGATTTAGCTTGACAGTATGGAGAACTGTCAAAATTTAGGATGCCGCGTAATACATTTGAGCTTCTAGTTTTTATCCTCATTCATTTGAAAAAGCCATACTTACTGCAATGTGTCATTAGTTACTTACTTTTATTATAGACAGACAGTTGCTTCTGTGAAATAACTTGACATGGAAATCTTCCCGCATTGGAGCAGCGTGGTGGAGTATGCTCCATACCCCCTCCGGTTGATTGAGGGGAAGCCTATGCGCAGCAGTGGGACGTATATTATGCTGTTTATATTATGTTTATGGAAATCTTCAGGTTAGGTAAGCCGTGAAAACGGGAGACGCTGTGGAGATGAGATCCTTACTTTTATTAAGTTTATTTTTTGTCCTTAAAATCCCAAGCTTCTATTAAGTAAACCAAACATGACCCAAAAAAGCTGCCCTTATTGCCGCGGCGAGAAAGTTAGTATCTGAAGTCCATTTCCTGGGCCATAAACGAATATTGGTTCTATATGTGTACACAGTGTCGGCTGCCGCACTGAAACGCACCCAAGGCGCTCGTAAAAGTACTACGTACGTACTCATCTAGATATGATATGAAGATGTTCCACCATCAAAGCGATAGGACCATAAAATAGGGCCTATCTGCCTTGTGAGTAATTTTGTTTGGAATTTAGTAGGTACATGCCGCTGTAAAGATGTTTATCTGTTGTAAAACGTATTTAAATCGAGTTATGTAAGGTTTAATGCCACCTTGGTTTTATGTAAGTACAAGCTGTTACCTCGTGAAACCCTATTAAAACTATAGAAGTTCCATCCAAACTTTGCCACCCCTTTTTACCCCCTTAGGGGTTGAATTTCGCAAAATCCGGTCTCAGTGAGCACTTACGTCCTAAAGGGAAGCCCAATGCAATATTTGAGACTTACGACAGTTGCAGTGGGTACGTAGAACCCTTGCCCAGGGATACGGGTGAAGACCTCAACGGTTGCAGAGGTTGAGATGGGAGCCGGTAATCATCAGCCCATTAACGGAACGGAAATGCAGGACCGAAGGGACGCGTCACAGGGACTGTAACCTGGAACCTGACAGAGGGCAGCGGTAACTGTCATACTATTCAGACGCGGAGGACAGGAGTCCTATAATACGGCTTTGAAATAGACTACTCTGGGCGCCATCCCATTCACGTCAGGCAGAGTACTGCGGGGCGGAAGGCAAGAGGGAAACCTATTTTCCCTAAAAAAGTTGCATGGAGAATGTTACACCGGCAAGAGCGTGGTTAAGTAAGTGATAATGATGATGAGTCAGTGAGTCTTTCACTTTTCGAATAAAGAAGATCAAAGTTTACATATATGAATTCATTTCGTAGAAAAAAGTAGGTACAATAATTTACTTTAATAAAAATGATTGATCTTATATTTCATTTGTGGCTTGTCATTAAAGTGTCAGTGATCGCCAAAAGAATCAAAAGTCTATTGAAGTTTGCAGACTTGCGGCTTTGCGAACTTCAGATAGGGATTATGAGCATGAATTTATTTATGTACGTAGGTACTGAGTAATACGCAGGTATTATGTCTACAAAACTTATAGCAAACAAGCATTTTGATAAATAGGTGTGATGTATTATTGTCAGTAAATCATGCATGGGAAAAATCACAAGTCATCAGGACATACATTGCAGAAGAAATTATTAGGACATAAATTGCAGAACAAATCATCAGAACGTAAATTGCCGAACTACTAATCAGGACATAAATTGCCGAACTACTAATCAGGACATAAATTGCCGAACTACTAATCAGGACATAAATTGTAGAACTACTCATCAGGACATAAATTGCACAATATTTAATCAGGATAATAAAAACAGAACTAATTATTAGGACAAACATTAACATAACTTGCAGAACCAAAAAAGAACTAGTAGACAACTAGCTAGACACTCCTCAAAATTCAAGTAAAATTGAATAAACGTCCCACTACTGGTCACATGCCTTCCTTCAATCAGCCAGAGAGAGTATGGAACATACTCCACCAGCCACCCTCCTCCACTGCGGATAGCTTGACAGTCATAATCATTTGCTCCAAATCCTGTCCATTACATGAGGGGTCTGGCACATTTCTCATAATATATTTCTCTCTCTTCACAAAGTAAATAAAATGATTTTCCACTATAACAACAGTAACTTAGTTTGTGTCCCCTAAAAGCATATTTTATTATCTCTAGCTCGATATGTCCACGTCACGAGTAAGTGTTTTCAGTCTAGTCTAGAGTAGACGTCTTTATATTAGTTTAGTTTTCTGTCTGTCACAGGAGAGCATTTGCTACTAGACACTTTGCCTTGACACTGAATATTCGGCCTAGAGTAAATATTTTATCTAGTCACTTGCAAATGTTAGTGAGCTAAGATTTTTTCTATTTCTGCCTACGGTAGATTACTAAATTATTAATTTTTACGTCGTCTATTTTCGTTTTTTTTTTGTTTAAATAGCATCATAAATTTAGTATTTTACAAATTTTTAGGGTTCCTTACTTCAAAAGGAAAAACGGAACCCTTATAACGGATAACTTTATTGTCCGTCTGTCTGTCAAGAGTCTAGACCATTATTCTCGGGAACGCGTGGAAGTACCAAGTTCTATTCCATATCTTGAGGACGAGCGATATTGCAAATGATTATGCAAAGCTATATTGACAGTGATACAAGATGTATGGGATCGACATAAGTCGACAGAAAGTGACATGCAATCTCGTATATAATATTTTTATTACTGTCACTGCCGTTTTGTAATCATTTGCTACTTGACTAAGGTCCCTGAATATTCTATTTTTATCGACTTTTAACTTATCGTGTGGGTTGTGAGGTGTATTACCAACCTCATCAATCCTGGTGTCAGGGTTATGATTGAGCCGCCAAAAGCCCCTGACATGGTTTATGTAACAACTACGGCTATGACTTAGCGTGCCTTCCGAAGCACGGATCATCTTACTTTCGGACAATCAGACGATCAGCCTGTAATGTCTTAACGAAACTAGGGATCACAAAGTAATTTTTGTGGTGTGGGGACACACACCGGGTTTCGAACTCGGGACCTCCGGATAGTGAGCCTAACGCTCAACCACTGGACCACGGAGTTCAGCTCCACAATTATATAATCTACTTTTAACTAAGTATACATACTACAACATGTAATTATATTTTTTACACGTGATCTATTCTACATGTGCCGCAAATGGCATTCAATACTTGGCCAGACAAGCTTGGGGAGAGTTGAGGACTCTCACCCGGGCTATTGTTTCATCTGTTCTGCGAAAGCTCTAATAATATCAAAATGTAAATTCGATGTACAGAACCCACGAGTACATTCAATCCACAATAAACAAGACTCGAGCGTTGATATTTAGCGCCGCAATATTCAGATCACAATATAAATTAAATTGATTGTTGAATGAATAAACGAATATTGCGTTTATTTATCGTGTGAATAAACTGTTTCTCTGATATCATAATATTCGAATAAATAGACTTCTGATTTATGTATACTGAATTCTGTTACTGAGAATGGTACTGTTGAGTGATTTATGTGGGATTGGGCATGAAGGAAACGATTATTATTTCTTTACCTTTGTTTATTTTAAACGTTTTATAATTTTCTACGTTTTCCTCTTTAAAAACAACCGTCCGCCATTTCCCTGTCATTCCGTAAACCTCTCCTCTCTCTCGCTCACTCTTTCTTTCACACACCTTTGCGTTACGTTTCATTCGGCCTACCATTCCTACATTTATTTACATTAAAGACCCTATCTCACTAAGACACCTGATGCAGTTGTGTTGATTTGTGTTGTGTTGTTTCTGTGTTCGTTTTCCATGTTCCTGTATAGAAATTATTTCACGTGTGCGTTATTTGCCTTTTGATGTGATGTCATTTTAACTGGCAGAAGGAAGACATAGAAGGACGTACATTGATCAAATTGGAGATATCGTTAGAAAAGGTTCAGTAAGATCTATCGGCGAACCGGCGTGGGTGTATGAAACAATTGATGAATGTGGATGAAACAAGAGAAGTGTGTCAGGGTGGAAGCGAATGGAATTCCATAGTCTCTGCTTACCCCGGTGGGAAATAAACATTTTACAATAACTTCAATGCGTGGTAAGAATTAGTTCTGTCAAAGTACGAAAGCTAGTGTTGTGACGTTGATTAGCAGATTACGTCGATCGATTCTTTTCTATCCAACAGTAAGTACCTATGAAGAATCCATAATTCCAAACACAAATTTCGTGAAGTGTTTGTAAATGAAGGAAGCCGTTCATTCATCACGGTAATGCGATTACAGCTGCCGTTCGTGTCCATCACCGAATTGAATTTGGGTAGAGGGTTATGGCGGCCACAAATCACAGTCACGCCCTTGTGTCGTTAAATATATTCATACAGTGTGGCAACCTGTGGCAAATTCGTGAGGGTTGTTCACTCAATGAATGCCTTAACCGAATGACGAACAGAACCGAACTAGAACGACTATTTCGTTCGTGATGGGTTCGGGGTGTGCTTCTATATAAGGGACATATTCTTGTTAGGGGGTGATAATAGGAAAATTCGTGTAAGCCTTGTTCGGAGAACGCGTGACTTACAACCATATGGTTACGGGTTCGAATTCCGGCTCGAGCTCTATAGGCACCACTGAATTCGATTTTGACATTGAATTTATTTTTGGATCATAGATAATTAATATCACGTGGTATCCAGTGTATACTTTACACCTCTGCGAACCCCCTTCGGCGACAGAGGTGTGAAACTATCTGTATAATGTTTAATAGGATGATTGTAAATGTTTTGTTTCGAATATATTCCCCTTCAGTATTTATACAATACAATACAAATACACTTTATTGCACCAAAATAAAAAGAAATAATTACAAAAGTATCTTAACTAAGTACATGGCAATTAGCGGCCTTATCGCTTAAAGCGATTTCTTCCAGACAACCATAAGGTAAGGAAAAATGTAAAAAAAATAATAATTGAAAGATTGCGGGTACAAACTATAAATACAACTTACCAATAAATACATGCAAATAAATATATAACATACTTACAAATATAATATATACCTAACCTAAAATATATACCTACTTATGTAAATAGTACACACAAAATACCTAATAATAAGCAACTCAAGAGCATTTATTTGGTGGGAGGTGTACTAACTTTACCTACCTGTCCCCGCCAAAGCTCGTTATTCGCATAGGGGTGTGCATAGCCACAAATGATTAGAAGACAAGTAAATTCGGGCTATTTCTAACTTGCCACACTGCTTGTAGGTATATCGCTTTGTCCATGGGGATGAAAAGCACTCAGTCATGTATATATACAGACTAAATATAGGTTGTGTTAGTTATCTTTGGTCACACCCAAAAGGACTGATTTTTTATTGATGGTAAAAGTATTGTTACGGAAGTGTGTTTCAGGATTGGAAGGTAACTCACTGAATCCAAGGAGAAACAAATTTATTCACTAAACACACTCTCACATAACTCTATCACTGTCACTTCACTTTATTTGGCGACACTCGAACACAGCACGAAACATGACACTAAAACTGCGCTGAACATTACACTTGACACTGCACTTTACACTGCTTAAAACACTGTACTTCACTTCCACTATTTCCTTACTTTCACTTTTTCACTTCTTCTTGCTCCGATCTCTTTAAAAACTGAACTGGCACTCCTTACTCTTTCCGCACTTTATATAACCTTCAATCAACCGAAGGGGGTATGGAGCATACTTTTCAACGTTGCTCCAGTGCGGGCGCGGGTGCAGCTTGAGGGGAGGCCTGTGCCCAGCAGTGGGACGTATATAGGCTGTTTACGTCACGTTATGTTAAAGTATCAACTTTCCACATCGTCGCTTTATAGTGAACACCACGAAAGCACCTATTTGAAAATTCACATTCTGTTATGAATTTTGTAAACTTCACATCAACACGCTGGTTACAATCTAGCAAAAAAATAACATATTTGATTTATGCTTTCATTCTCAACAGCATCACATCGTAGGCTGTTGTGGGTGGAGGCATGATCGAAATATGATTTTTTAATCAGTTTTAGACAGTCTTGATCGATGGGGCTGGCATAAAAAAATGTATTAAAAGCCCCTATATAAAAGAATTAAAAAAAAACGATCGATAGATTTCATCTAAAAAGGAGCATCTAAACAAGGTTTTTATTGGTAGGCACTATCTATATTTATTCTATATTTTTTATAGATCTATTTCAGGCAATTCTTAAAATAAATTTAAAATTGTAATAAAAATACCTTGTCAAAACTAAAAAGAAAGGTTTATTTACGACATTTTCAAAGCAAAATAGTCTCCAAAGGAGGCTTTTAAAGCGATTTCACGACGCGTGAACGTTTATGAAACCTCATTGTATGTCAAAACCGCTTACAACGTTTTGAAGTACTTTCATGCCTTTACATCCCTTAATTTCTTTCAAAATACTGGTAACAAGCTTGCTAAGACTCCAAGTTAATAGGAGTTCGCCCGTATTTATACCATAAATAAAGAGCCGAGTAAAAATATACACTCTTATTTTAGAAAAAGAAATATGTTTAATAAATAAGATACGTTAAAAAGGTATGATTTTAGCAAAAATAAAATAGTCTTTTTATAATTTGCATTTGTGATTCGTACATAAAGTCGTAAATTACAATCTAATTTGGTTAAATAAAAGTCAAGTCGATTTTAGTCTTTAGTCACATATGAAAATGGCTTAAATGTTAAACCCTGCAAGTAGTTATAAAATCTTTATTTAGGTTTAAGACGTTACATTAACCTCTTAATTTTGAAGTTAGAACATATTTGAAATGTAAGACTTAAAACTAAAAAGGGTATTAGCTCGGCTGATGTCGTATCTACCCGCATGAGAGGTACTACGACGCCGATTTTAGTTCTTGAACCGGCTTCAAAAAAGGAGGAGGTTCTCAATTTGACCGTTTTTTTAATATTATTATTTTGAACCATGGTAGCCCAGTTGGAAGAACGCTTGACTTTCATTATGAGGTCGCAGGTTCGAGCTGCAGCACGGGCTTAAACCAATGATTATAGAATTTGTTTTCGAATTCATGTTTGGATTATAAAAGATTATCACGGGGTCAGTAATCGCGTATTGGAAGGTCAGACAGGTAGTCGCTTCTGTAAAAATCTGGACCTGTGAAGTCTTCAAGTTAGGTAAGCAGACCCTGTGAGAAACGGATCGAAAAAAAAACACTGACTCGGACGGGACTTGAACTCGCAGCTCTTGTCAAGCCGGGACGAGCGTGTTAACCATTACACCACCGGGTCCATGGAAAATTCTTTCAATCTATGTATAGTCATTAACCCGACGTCAGCGTCGGCGCTTTCGTTCATAACACGCTCGTCCCGGCTGGGCAAGAGCTACGGATTCAAGACTCGTCCGAGTCACATTTTTTTTAATTTGATTTTTCTCTTTGTGATTATATTATTAACAGCCTCCGTGGTCTAGTGGTTAGAGAGTTAGGCTTACAATCTGGAGGTCCGGGTTCGATTCCCAATGAGGATATAGTCGTAATCACTTTGTGAGACTGTCCTTTGTTTGGTAAGGACTTTTCAGGCTTGAATCACCTGATTGTCCGGAAAAAGTAAGATGATTCCGTGCTTCGGAGGGCACGTTAAGCCGTTGGTCCCTATTAGCCATAAAAACACCTCTACCAACCCGCATTGGAGCAGCGTGGTGAAGTATGCTCCATACCACCTCCGGTTGATTGAGGGGAGGTATGTGCCCAGCAGTGGGACGTATATAGGCTGTTTATGTATGTTATGTTTATGATTATATTTTGGTCAAGGTCCTTTGAATCACATGACCACAGAGATCGTTACAGTCCTTACAACTATCATTTCTATTATAATTACCACTGTTACAGGAAGATTCCTTTTCGTTTTCATTCATTTTCTCGTTTTATGTGAAAACTAAGTTCATATCAACGGACTTTGCTATGAGAGCGCCAGGTCTTTAGTATAACAGCTTTATAAGTCTAAAGGCTGGCAAAAAGCCAGAAACAGACAGAATTTCGCCAGGGAATAATTTCAAGACTAGATTGTTCGAGATACCTTACGTAGTCTTCAGACCGATAACATTCAGTTGTCTGTCTGTAATACGTAGGCTTTAGTGTTACGAGATTCTGGACTTTGTTTCTGATAACAGCTCACGACTGTATTCCAATAAGTCCCTCCCTCCGTGGTCCCTCCGTGGTCCAGTGGTTGAGCGTTGGGCTCACGATCCGGAGGTCCCGGGAACATATCACGAAAATTACTTTGTGGGCCTTAGTTTGGTCAGGACATTACTGGCTGATAACCAGATTGCCCGAAAGTAAGATTATCCGTTACTACTTACTGATGTAAGTAGTTGTTACATGAGCCTCTGGCGGCTCAATAGTAACCCTGACACCAGGGTTGATGAGGTTGGTACTCCACCTCACAGCTCACACGATAGAAGAAGAAGGGAATTTCCAGGCTATGTTCACCAAATATAAATTGCTTTTTACAGCTTTAACGCGATAATTACCTATTTTTTAATTACCGGGTACATACTTATTCCAAAATATAATGTATTAGGCAGAAGCCGCTTACTATGGGTCTCGTGAGGAGGCTCGGTGTCGCTCAGCGGGCAATGGAGAGAGCTATGCTCGGTATTTCCCTGCTCGATCGAATCAGAAATGAGGAGATCCGCAGGAGAACTAAAGTCACCGACATAGCTCGAAGAATTGCAAAGCTGAAGTGGCAGTGGGCAGGACACATAGCGAGGAGAACCGATGGCCGATGGGGCGGAAAGGTTCTGGAGTGGCGACCACGTGTCGGACGACGCTCAGTGGGTAGGCCCGCTACAAGGTGGACCGACGATCTGGTGAAGGTCGCGGGAAGCCGCTGGATGCGGGCAGCGCAGGACCGATCGTCGTGGAGATCCTTGGGGGAGGCCTATGCCCAGCAGTGGGCGTCATACGGCTGATGATGATGAGGCAGAAGCATTATAAAAATAATAGTTGCTTGATATTGGGATCACATTATGTACATATAGAATTATATTGCTACCTACATTGCGTCTCTTTATTTTGATCAGAATAATAATGGTTGGAAGATGTAATTGTGCCTGGGTGTAATAAAAAATGGTTATCATTTATACCCAAAAACAAAGATAAGAGATATACAGGGTGGCCCAGAAGTTCACGTTCAAAATGAAAAATTAGATAGAGGGGCTCATTAGCTACCAGAAACACCCCCATGTATGTTTACCAATTATTTACGGTTTAGGAAATATGACCCATTTTGTACCTTTTTCTAGATTTTCTATCTTACTTCAGAAATAATCATTTTGTCGCTATCCCTTTCTTAATAATTATTTTATTTTACTTCACAACTATGCCTAAGGATATGTACCGCTAGGTGAAAAAATGAAAGCAGTCAAATCATAGATAAAAAAATATCTAGAAAACCGTAAATAATCGCTGAACTTACATGGGGGTGTTTCTGGTAGCTAATGAGTCCCTCTATCTATTTTTTCATTTTGAACGTGATCTTCTGGGCCACCCTGTATAAATGTCTGTTAACTATTATATTGTTTTTAATGAACATAACCTGGAAAGTCTCTCATTGGGGTAGTCAGAGAACTAAGTACCCTCACCGAGTTTTCTGTTAGACCAAAGGAAAAAAGTTACTTTGCATTCGTGAAAATAATATGAAATTAATATGCCTTTAGTCTGTTTTCCATAGTCTACGTTCGCAGTCTTTGGTCCGATACCCGGCGGTATACGTAAAAAAAAAAACAAAAAAAACAGCCTGTGAGACTCGAACCCGATGGACCATTATTATGGGTAACAGGTTGATTAGCTTAGAACCTGGCATTAAAAGCGGCTCTCTGAATGTGCTCTATTAAAGAAATAACTTCATCTATAATATATATAGGTACTTAATACATCCTTTCAATACCGTTGTGAAATTGGTCATTTTCCATAATAAAAAAAAACCGGCCAAGTGCGTGTCGGACTCGCGCACGAAGGGTTTTGTACCATTGACAAGGTAAACAACAGTAGGTACACAAATTGCCTATATGTTGCCATTACTAATATCGAGCAAAATTGGGTGGAAAAATCGCATTTGTTGTATGGAAGCCCCCATACAGCCTAGTGACAGACAGACGGACGGACAGACAGCAAAGTCTTAGTATTACGATCCTGTTTTTAACCCCCAACGCAAAAACGACGAGGTGTTATAAGTTTGACGTGTCTGTGTGTGTGTAAATGTGTATGTGTCTGTCTGTGGCATCGTAGCTCCCAAACGGATGATCTGATTTTAATGCGGTTTTCTTTTGTTTGAAAGGTATATCAGTCGAGAGTGTTCTTAGCTATGTTTGGTGGAAATCGGTTTAGGTCTTCAAGGTCATTAGGTCGTTTGCTAGGTGTGATAGGAATGTTACACGCTGTTTGCTTGCAAGCATATTTGGGATCTGACTTTTGAAACACTAATGTCTTCTGGAACCACTGAGGTAGTCTGTTGTTAGCATACCTACTATTTTTCTGGTCGGGGGTTTTGTAAATTTCAAATTTTGTTATTACCCTTTGGGTACGGAATCCTAAAAGGTCCTCAATTACAGGTTATTTCAGATGTTATCAAACCCCTTATTTTTGGGCCATGAATAAGTTATTTACAATTTTCTATCGCTCTTTACGTAATTCTGACGGTTAATCTATACGTAGTAGTGATTTGAATTGAACACTATTTTTCGTATAATTTATCAAACAGTTGGCAAACGATGTAATTTCTAGTGAGTTTTGTTTTTATAGCACTTAACCGTGCTTAGACAAACTCTCAAACAGCAAATTTAAGACGAAAAAATTTCTTACTTGGACGGGGCTTGAACCCGCAGCTTTTGTCAAGCCGGGACGAGCGTGTTAACCATTACACCACCGGGTCCTCCTCCTGCCCATGCGAAATTCTTTCGATCTATATATCGTATTCCTTTTACTATAATTCTTCTTCTATCGTGTGGGTTGTAAGGTGGACCAACCTCAATAACCCTGGTATCAAGGTTACTATTGACCCGCCAAAGGCCCCTGACATGACTCATGTAACGACTACATACTTACATTAGTAAGTAGTAACCGGGACCAATGGCTTAACGTGCCGAAGCACGGATCATTTTACTTTTTGTAATCAGCCTGTAATGTCCTAACCAAACCAGTTTAAATGATATGACTTCACCTCCGGAGAGCCTAACTGGACATTGGCAGTTTTTGCTATAATAAAGCTATATTTTCAGAATTAAGTCGACGTTCCGAGGTTGTTAAACTGTTATTTTTCAGCTGGCGTATCAAATGCACACTGATATAACTTATCATTTGATTGCCAGGGGCTAGATTGGAACTTTCTAGATAATCTAATCCATCCGGGGCCTTAGGCGGCAAACTTATTGCCTTCGTGTTACGTAAGGTCTTTTGAAATAGACGGTACTTTTATTTTTAGCTACACTTTGTAGATTCTCAGAAAAGGGAGCTTTCGGCGTTAGCTGGATATTTATAAATTGTGTTCAAGTCTGTTTATTTACGATATGGTCCGGGTTCGATTCCCAAAGGGGACGCTGCCGAAAATTACTTTGTGAAACTGTCCTGTTTGTTTGGCTAGGACATTACAGGCTGAATTACCTGTTTGTCCGATAAAGAAAGATGATTCCGTAGTTCGGAAGCACGTTAAGCCGTTGGTCCTGGCTATTAGCCATAAAACACCAACCAACCCGCAGTGTGGCAGCGTGGTGGAGCCTCCTCTCTTTCACGCCATCCTTTCCCGACCTGTGCAAGCCTCATCCATTGCTTTCCGGCATACCTCATAATGTCATCCCACCACCGGTTTCTGTTCTGTTATGTTTATTTATATTCTTGTACTGTACTGGGCCTTCTCACTTAAACTCATTTCTTACGTACACGTGCGGGGTTATCTGCAAGACATATCGTTAAAGATGAGTACACCTTTTATAACAACTTGTTTCTTAGTTTTCGTTTTTGTTAATAACATAACGCAGTATCATGGTTGTATCCCCGAAGAGATACGAGTATGCAAAGGTGTATAATACAACCACTACTCGCCGGCTATGTTTAAGACCCTTGTAATAGGGGGCTAGCCTATTGCTATTAACCGTGCACCACGTGATAAAACATATCTGGGTCGTTCTTCTTTTTTATCGACAATGATCTGTCTTACGTACTGCTTTTAATAAGTTAAGTTTTAGAATTTTATTTCATGTTTCCATTGTCCAAAAATATAGTTATCTTATTATACTCAAAATACAAGCAAAATACTAATCGGTTCCTCAATTAGTTATTAACGTAGCTTCATTGTTTTTCAAAAAAATTTGTGACAGAGTGGTATATTGAAATGCTGTCTCCGATGAAAAGGGCCACTCTGTCACAATATTTTTTGGAATGCGCCTGCAAAGAAAAGTATGTTACCAAGATAAAGAGAACCACTAAATAGTCCTCTACAGACACATCTTTATATGATGTTTTAAAATATTTATTGCCGTTATAATTTTAAAGATTTTAAATCCGATAAATCGAGAAAATGTCTTTTTATTGTCGATAAAAAAGAAGAACGACCCATCTATAATCCAGACATCAAAGTCGTCTGTGGTATCTATAGAGCCCGAGCGAGTGTATTATCCAATTCAGTAGTTTACAGGCCCGGCAGAGATCAGTAACCGTGACAATACTATCTAAGTCACGCGTTCCCCGGACAAGGCTATCGTGGCTACTGCAATGTCAGTTGCATTTTAATAAAAAACCGACTTCTCTTGTCTACAGCAACTGAACGCCCTCAACAAAGGGGAAGAAGAAGATGAAACTGTCAGCGTAGCAGAGATGCAGTCCCTTGCTGGCTACGACGACAGTTTGAAGGACCACGCTGACTACCAGTTTTACTTGGCCTATGACTTCTATGCGAAGAACAACTCGCACTTCCATCGGTCACCCTATTATGGATACTATCAAGGTATGTATTAGGTTGTGCTAGTTCTGAAACAAAACAGTCCCTTTCAGGCTACGACGACAGTTGGAGGACCATGCTGACTATCAGTTCTACCTTGCCTATGACGTCTACGCTAAGAACAATTGGCATTTCCATCTTTCGCCTTATTATGAATGTATTATGGAGTATCAAGATGGTTTTAATCCTGTTATTTTATTTCAGTAGAATTTTAGTTCGGTATATTAATCACAGTCACATTTTTACCGTATAACTCAAAATATTTGGAAGACGAAAGTAGGTTATTTCACAATATATGTGTGCAATAAAGTATATTTGATGTGAAATATTGTACGAAAAATACATAAATAATCTATAAACTACCAACTGCTGGACACAAGCTTCCTCTCAATCAACAGGAGGGGTAAGAGGGTAGCTACTCCACCACACTGCTCTATTGCAGATTAGTGGAGATATTGAATTGGAGCTACTGACACATTTGCTAGACTTTTCAAGATGCTCGAAAGCCTCAAACTTAGCTTAACGATTATTAATAATGCGTCAATAAAAATATCAATATTATCTAACTAGGGTTATCCCGTTTTTCATGGGGTCCGCTTACCTAACCTGAAGATTTGATAGGTCCAGTTTTTTACAGAAGCGACTCGTCTTTCCAACCCGCGCAGGGAAAACCAGCCCAATATAGGTCATATACCTCCGCAATACATTCCTCGGGAACGTGGGTTTCCTCACGATGTTTTCCTTCACCACTGAGTATGTGATAATCATTTTTGATCCAAACATGAATTTGAACCTGTGACGTCAAATTGAGAGTCAAGAGTTCTACCAACTGGGCTACACGGCTCTAACAAAAAAATGAATATACTTATCTAAAAAACAAGATACAAGTTCTCATTATCATACCAACCACTTTTCAAAAGCACTTTAAAGTCAAATCAACAAAACTTAACTTTCCCATCCGCAGTTCCTGAGAAGTCCAATCGACTTTACACGCCGCAACTGAACCACATCAGCATGAAGATGCCTTCGAGTCCCCTCCTCATCGCTCGACCGTCTCCCGACCAATTTTGCAACGCATCAAGCATCGACAAATCCTGTAAACAGGGATTCTGCGAATGTCCACACGTTCTATCCGTGCGTCTCAACTCTGTTGTAGAAGTCATCATTGTAGATGAAGGAGTCACCTTCGACGCAAACCATCCGTTTCACTTACACGGACACAACTTCAGAGTAGTTGGTATGAGACGGCTAGCTAATCAAACCACCGTTGAAGATGTCAAAGCGTTCGATAAAGCTGGTTTCATGACTAGAAATTTGAGAAATGCACCTTTAAAGGATACTGTCACGGTTCCCGATGGAGGGTATACAATTATCAGGTTCAAAGCTGATAATCCTGGGTACTGGTTGTTCCACTGTCACATAGAGTTTCATGTTGAAGTAGGTATGGCTCTCGTATTCAAAGTAGGAGAGCATAGAGATATGAAACCAGTGCCTAGAGATTTCCCAACGTGTGGTAGCTACATGCCTGATAATAATTTAGAACTAGAAACAGAAAAGCCACAAACAGACAATCAGTTCATACAAATAACTCATTGGTGGCCTGTTGTCGTAGTAAACAATACTTCGTCAGCCGCGTCTAGTAGTTATCTTTCTAGAATTGTTATTGTATGCAGTATTTGGATTTTAAAATTCGTAATCGGCACCTAATTAGACACTTATAGTCCTAGTTTTAAGTTTTCATTTAAAATGAGATTCTGAAAGAATTTAATTTTGCTATACGAGTAAATAATTTTACGAATTTGTACTTACTGTGTGTACATTTTTAATTTATTGTTTATTTTTAAATCTGTTGCGATAGACGGCTTTTATTAAATTTCCACGTATTTATTGGAGTGTACTTACGTACCGTTATGTGTTTTCATTATTTACGAAACTGTATTGAAATGTGGTGATACTTTAAACAATGTTCGAAACAACCAATAATTCTATACACATTTTTTGTACATATTTTATATTAAGCATAATAGTTTTGGATTTTAGCAGAGCTTATTTATTCAATCTTCTATTGTGTTGGTTGTAAGGTGGATTATCAACCTCATCAACTGGTGTTAAGGTTACAATTGAGCCGCTAAAGGCCCCTGACGTGACTCATGCAACGTACTCATCAGTAAGTAGTAACTGCGACTACTTAAATTACGATAACCAATGAAGACAGAGGAAGACATGAGACTTATTAACCTTACATCATTATTGTCTTTCAACTAATAGAAGGGCAGAAACGACTATACGATTGCTTCTATGCTGTTCTGGGAGCAAATAAAAAACATAGAACACGTTCAGCTGCTTGTCTTCCCGGGCATGTCGTAAAAACAGAGGGATTGCGTCCTCTAACATGATGGACTAATGTTATGGGCGATAGGCTGATCCCTTATCACCATAAGGTTCATCATATCCATCTTAGGACTTCGTATCAACAGTGGCTGCAAGTTGTCTTTGATTACTTGTGGCTCTGCCCACCCCATTTGGGATTACGGGCGTGAGTTTATGTATGTTATGTTTATGTAAACGACTATATTTGGAGTTGGGCTGATCAGAGTTACATCCATCGCAAGATGAACTGAGCACTCACGCTTGGCCTTCGAGCTTTCTTTTAGACCAACATGATCAACGTGAGTGGTGAGCCGTATGACCTAACTCAGAAGGACAAAGATATAAATCACATTTTGATGGTGTATGAAGTACATACGAGTAAGTAGATTAGTTTGAGAGTAGTATGTTACATGAGATTACGAAAAATTATAAAACATTTGAGTGAGCAGTTAAAATGTGCTTCCCGGTCAACTTGGGTGATGGGAGAAGCATCGGTAATCGGTTTATTCAAACATATAAAGTTGTATGACTGCGTTCACGCGGAAAAGTTTGCCTCGCGTATTTGCAGCGTCGCGTCTCTAAACGAGGCTGTCGTATCGCTTTAAATAATTCTTAATTTTATATCCGCTACAGACGGTAGAGATACTGCAAAATGTTATCTTTTAGCGCCTATTATACTACTCTGTGTATCGGGCCCGTGTTAAATGTTGAGCGGGGCCACGATTTCGCCACAGCGTACTTTATTAAGTACGCCGCGCCGGTAACTTGCAGTCAAGCGTCATGGATGCATGGGGCCCGATGGACTGGGTAGTGTAACACTTTAAATCGATCGATATGCGAGAGAGATTTTACGAGTATTTTTTTCTTTGGTGATTAATATCGTGAAGGTAAAATATGACAATATATTTTAATTGCTGTTTGTAGCGGTAATAATCAAATTTTAATAGATGATGAACTATTTTGAACGTAATTGTCTGTGATTGGAGTAGACCCTTGCCAAAAATGTTGATTAGCAAAACGTTTTACGTAAGAATTTATTGAAAAATACTATAAATTTCTGTGAAATTACGTAAAAGTTGTGAGTGTCAGAATGGTCGGTCACTTGGTGTGTTTAAAGTTGAAATGGTGTTCACTACGTCAGGATGGCCGATCATTTAATTAAAAAAAAATTGAAAGAAAATGTCTGTTAATAGACACTAAACCTCACTGATAGGGAAGCAATGTTTAAGCACCATTTCAACTTTAAATAGGTACGCCGAATGACCGTCCATTCTGACGCTCACTAAAAGTTTTGTGAAAATTGCGTAATAATTTTGTAAAAATTTGCGTAAGAATTTCGATATTAAATGTCGCTGATGATATGTGATATTATATTTAGTTTTAATTAGTTATAGACAATGTAATTTAATCGATTTATTTTAGTAATAACAAAACACAATTACATTTATTGAAAACTGTTGTTTTATTTACATGAATCATGATTCTGAGTAGATATCAAGTGGAATTTCGCAAGACGCAGTCGCAAAATTCATAAAAAATACAATATTTTTAAAATTTATTTTCAGTCCCATATTGTGTTTTAAATTGCATAGAACCAAATTTAAAAATCGTTGTTATAAACGATCACTGTAAAGCAATTACATTTTTCCGTCCGGCTCTGACGTGTCAACAAAGTAGACCGAACTTTACGAACAAATCCTATTTATTTCTCTGTCTACCGCCTGCAGAATAAAAATGCTTCTCTCTCACTCTAGTCGTCAGCTCGGTAGCGACGGGTAGCGGGACGCCTTTGACACTTTGCGCTAACGCCGTGTTTTCGCTCAGTCGGATGCAAACCTTGATCCGAATCGCGCGCCGGCGATACATTTTTGGATATGTTTTTCGAGTTTGTGGGTGTTTTGTGTTTGTTTTGTTTTGTAAGTGAGTAGTGTCTATGATGATGGATCATGGATCATTTACTGCGCAAGAGTATGGAAGAATGTGTGTTCTGGAGAAGCTCATTGATGTTAAAGAGCGGGTGTTGGTTATGTGACTGCGTGTGATACCTACCGCGTAGGAGATGCAATGTTGCATACCTACGCCTACGTGACATGACCGAGGATACATACTTCATCCGAAGGAATTAAGGTAAGTTTAGAGTAGTGTTTTTAATATTTTATTTTAATAATTGATCCCATACGTGCAATGCTATGGAAACAGGTCATCATCTACTTAAACAAATTCTAAAATTTTTAAATGTTGAACCAAAAATGTTTGAAAATAAGTAAAAAAAATATTTATTATATTTAATTTAGCACGTACTTACCTATTTTTTAATTCTTAATTATTGTAATTTAACCAAGTGAGCGAGACTGTGATCCTGCAGACAAATTGCTTATGCAATTTTGCAGGACATTGCATTTAAACTAATGTTATACTTAAGGCTTAATAATAATAAATAAAATAATAAAAAAAAACTTAGTATCTAAAGAACAAAAAAAAACACTATCAAAATACCCTCCTAGGTATCAATACCGTATCTCGTGGAACATAGCGCTTATGTAGGTAGGTAGGCCTAACCACAGTAAAAACTCAAAATCTTAATTATGAAGTAGATTCAAAAATGTTAAATTGACCTTCAACAAGTTTACCTATGATAATTACGTTGAATAAATGATTCTAACATGCGTTCCACGTGATCTTGTTCGTATTTTGACAGAATGACATGACTTATTTGGGTTCATATATTAGCACCAATCGACAAAACAACATAATTATATCGTCCTACAGGAGTCAGCCGCAAAAACTAAAACACATATGAAACAAAGAAAATTGAAGCGTTTTCAAAACTTTAGATTACTCTTCAAACTGTCGCCTATTACCATCGTCACTTTACAGAGAATTGCGTGACTCGATTTGGACTTGACACACGCAATTTGCGTGCTAGGCCTCATTCTAAACACGTTATTAGCCATAATAACAATATTCGAACGATTTACAGCGCAACCCTCTCGCAACATATACCCTACAATACATCGCCAAATGACCGGCAATGGCCTCATCATTCATTCGTATTATATAAGAAATATTAAAAAAAATCTATTAAATACACCCCAGATCGCTATAACGAGCGATAACTTTGCCAATTAAGATAGCAAGAAGGGGAAGGGACTAAATCAAGTCAAAGAAAGAAAGGTTGAGCGTAATAAATATCTTACAAAGATGGGCGGAGCCTTCGGGGTAAATGCGAGAAAAATAGGCAATGTTGTCTGGTATCTGGGATCTCTGCTGGCGTATATTACGGTCCTTGGCCACTTTACACCGATGAGGCGGACTGGGAAAAAATATTGTTATTTTTTTAATTTGTGTTACACTATCAGGTAACCTTTTATAATGAGGGACTTTCCAATCGACGGTCTCCAAACACACGATAGATGGCGTTGTTCATTTTTTACCATTTTTTCATTGCTGGGGTACATTATTATTATTATTAGCCTGTATGATCCCACTGCTGGGCAAAGGCCTCCCCCATATCTTTCCAAGTATCCCGGTTCTGTGCGAGCTCTATCCAGTCTTTTCGATAACCGTCGAGATCATCGCGCCATCGTTTTCGGGGGGCTGGGGTACATAATTATTCAAAAATTTAATGTAATGGCAGAAGCATGTATAAAAATAATTGTTGCTTGATACTTGTATCACATTATGTATAGAATAATGTTGCTACCTATATTGCTTCTCTATATTTTGATCAGAATAATAATGGGTGAAGTTGTAATTGCACCTTGGTGTAATAAAAAGGGTCATCATTTAGAAAAGATGCATATGTCTGTTATCCATGAAATAAAAAATTCAGAAAATGCATTCGCATGAACGAGCGTGGATGCATTTTCTGTGTGTTACACTGTGCGTGTTTTCTATACAAACGAAGATACTTACAAGCAACGGAAGAACACGCATCCACGCGCTACGCTGCATCATGCGGGGCAGTGTGAGAATCGCCTTACGTTGACATTTACCTCTTCGACTTGAGGACTTTACTCACTGGAGTCGATCTTAACACATACATACATACATAAACAGCCTATATACGTCCCACTGCTGGGCACAGGCCTCCCCTCAATCAACCGGAGGGGGTATGGAGCATACTCCACCACGTTGCTCCAATGCGGGTTGGTGGAGGTGTTTTTACGGCTAATAGCCGGGACCAACGGCTTAACGTGCCCTCCGAAGCACGGAATCATCTTACGTTTTCGGACAATCAGGTGATTCAAGCCTGAAAAGTCCTTACCAAACAAAGTACAGTCTCACAAAGTGATTTCAACAATGTCCCCATCGGGAATCGAACCTGGACCTCCATATCGTGAGCCTAACGCTCTAACCACTAGACCACGGAGGCTGTTTCTTAACACACTGCCAACAAAATAATACAAAATGAATGACGTCATGCCTTATTGAATTAAACTCGAAATGAGGTTGAGACGCCGTCTAAGAATACCGATTTTGAGTTCAGTTCGTGGAAGACTTTGAGATCATCGCCTATGGGTCAACAATCGTATATTACAAATTTCCACATCATTCATTGCTTTTTAAGTATAGCGCAAGCACAACTAGCGCTTATATTACTACGCAATGGAAAGCGGGTATATCGATGTAGCGGTCCAGCTAGAAATGTCTTGGTGCGTTTCATACGCTGACGATAGTTAACATGGGACATGCGGACTCATGTAATACCTCCGAGGGCATCTCCTTTGAATCTCTGATCTGTGGTTACGCTACAGTGTAAGAGCGTCCGAGATATTAACATTGATGGAATTGGGGGTCATTGACTCAGGAAATTTTCGGGATTCGTAACGAAAACGCTACTTTACGTTTAAATCTAAGTAAGTACCTACTTCAATAGTGTAGAACACTAGTTGGGTTGCTAAGTAGGTCGGAAAATACTTGATTATTTTCGAAATTTGTTTTTGTTCGTTTATTTTTTTATTTTTGCCGCATGTCATAAATACTTGCCTGGACAAATAAATGGGGAGCGCTGAAGGCGCTCAACCGGTACAAAAAATACAACAGGCCTGAGGATCCCCAGTTGGGCACGAACCTCGGCTCAGGCCGTAATCTGAGAGGATTATATTTGAAAGAATTAATCGGCCCTAGTAAGCAATAAAATGAAAAAGTGCTGGAAAGAGTTTAAGAAAAGAGAACCATATTGAAGACTATAGAGAACCGGAGAGGAAATATGATTGGCCACCTGATACGACACGATTCATTTTATAACAAACATTATAGAAGGAAAAATTGAAGGGAAGAGAGGAAGGGGTAGACCTAGGATAACATTTATGAAACAAATAAAAGAGAAGGTGCAGGTCGTGTCGTATCGGGAGGTGAAGGATTTGGCGGGAAGAAGAGAGGAATGGCGGTTACTCCACCGACAAGAGGGCAGCTCTTAAATAGAGAGAGAGAGTGAGCAATAAGCGCTGAATAAATTTTGTTCGTTGAGATCATGGTCTAATAGGACATAGACATTTATTTTCATAGTGTAGAACTTTGTAAAGTCTCCAAGTGCTGCGTCATTATGTCATAATATAATAAATCGCTCACAACAATCGTTTCTGCGTGAACGCTCGTACACATCGTCATACGTTTGAAATAATCGCTCGAGTTGCCTGTTAGCGCTCCGTGCAACGCGTCGCTTCAATTTATAACGAGACATCAATCAACCTGTACCTTTCATCAAATACGTCATTGCTAAGCGCATTTCAATTACACTATGACAATGCTTCAATAGACATCAAAAATATGCGGCGGATCCAACTATTTGACCAGCTAGTTCCGCCCATAACCAACAGGTGGCGCGCATAGCATTCACTGCAGAGCTAAATACAACGCACATATACAACTTCCAACATGAAACCGTTGGATCGTCGATCCCTAGTCACACTACAACTTGTGGGCAACGGGGTACTATACTCTGTTCGGTACACGAAATAGAAGAAAGGGGTTGGAAGGGCCCAGTGACCGCGGAAAACGCGCCATACAAGTATGAGCTAATATTTGTACTTCAACTTTGCACTCCACTCGTCCGCAAACTTTACGACTCACGGAGCTCCGCGATAGTATTTTAAAAAGTCGTACTTACATCAGTAAGTAGTAACCGGGACCAACGGCTTAACGTGCCTTCCGAAGCACGGATCATCTTACTTTCGGATGTCAATCTGGTGATCAACAAGTAATTTCCTAACCAAACTAGGGACCACAAAGTAATTTTTGTGATATGTCCCCACTTTTAATCAAACCCGGAACCTCTGTGAGCCCAAGACTCAACCACTGGACCACGGAGGTCGTTATGAGAAGGAGGCCCTCATCAAAAGATATACTGATACTTACGTAACTTATAGACACCTCCCTTCAGCGGCTGCATTAAAAATAATTGTCACATCGTTACAAGATTGGAATTTACAATTATCTTGGCAAGAAATCATCGTTCACTTGACTACACCCGGGATAAAAGGAGTTAGGAGGTGAGCTTCTAATAAATTCATTGCTGTTAGGCACTGCGTTGTCTATAGTGATGGGAAAGAATTTCGCAGCTACGGTCACGAGCATTAATATGTATACACTTTGGTACCATGTCACATTAACTTTTTTGACAAATTGAACTGTAAGTCTCACTAAATGTCAAATATGTCAGTGCGACAGAGTCCTAAAGTGGGTACATTTTATTGCTCATGACTGTACTTACCAAAACCCGCTTCAAAATCTGTGTGATAAAAAGTAGATTAAATACAATGTTGGAATCTAAATTCTGAAGGCGGCGCAAATACAATGATGGTCTAACTGCATGTTCCACCCATACATACTTACACCTGTGAAATTGTTAGTAGATACAAATGTATGGTTCATATAAATATTAAAATTAATGTGTGGTAAGTACACGTGTTTTGAAGCCCACGTGAACAAATATTATATAAATATTGTGTAATTCGAACAATACTTATTACATACATTCGTGTCAAATAGTCAACATCCTTCTTTTTGATGTCGGTTAAAAATAGGTAGCGAAATGTATTATAAATAGGTAGAGTTAATATTAGAAATACACTTGAATTTTTCATGCGAAACGTGATACGTACGCAAGACGGAATTTTCTTTGATGGGTACGAGTAATAGAAAGTGTGACAAGTCAGACAAATATGTATTATTTGTATGGAGTTCTATAATAGCCTTGTAACGTCGTAGACAATAATTATTGTCATAGTGCCCCGATTCCTGCAGACACCTCCTAATTTCATTTACAGTTATACCCGTTTGTTTGTATACTCTTAATTGCTTTAAAATACAAAGAAAATTTATATATAATCAAACTATACTATACTGTACTGTACTGCACTGCACTGTACTGTACTGTACTGTATTGTACTGTACTGCACTGCACTGCACTGCACTGCACTACACTGCACTGCACTGCAGTGCTGCACTACACCATTGTCTCTTCAAATAACATAACGTAAGCTCACGCCTATATCCCAATTTGGGTAGTCAGAGATACGTCCATCGCAAGATAAACTATGTAACCATTCCTCACCAAGCTTTCTGATAGATGTGATAGGTGGTGAGCCGTATCGCCGTCAACAGTGTTAGTGAAAACTGCTTAATAACGGTACCTATCAAACTTTTACCCAACAAACTTATGTGTTGGGTTTATCCAAAGAATATGTATAAAATTCCTGAATATGTTTCATTTTAAAATTGTTGATTGAGTATAATTAACTACTATTTTTAAGTTGCGGGCTTTTACAAAAACGAAACAATTAAAAACAAATATTTCAAAACAAAAGTTGATAGAAATCATTACTTCATAGTTTTACTCCAAGTTTGTTTCGTAATTTATTCAGCATTAAACCTTTTGTGAGAGAAAAAGTCCATTGTCTTTTGAAATGTTTGAGTTATTTTATGGTATAAAAATATAAGTAAGTAAATGCTTTGTTAAAAGTTTACCTCAGTACAAAGGAGATGATTACTTGCCTAGAAAAGTTTAATGATTGCAATTATTGCAAGTTAAGAACGGGAATCTTCTGAGTTACAAGCTTCTGAGCTTGTAAGTAATAACTATAGTGGGCAACGGAGTTATAAAATTACTTTCTTACTATGTGCCGTCTACCCCATACATGCGAGCGAAACAAAAAGTCCGCGTGCTATTCATCAACGGCTTACTTTTTAAATACACTGAAGAGGCCTCCATCGGGGGGTGAGGTAAATCAAGCTCGCTCCAAGCTCCTTTCGGTGCGGGGCGGGGAGTGTCCTTTCTATACGTAGTATTACTGTTTGTTTTGTGGTTCGGTGACAGCTCATCCAAAGGTGGCCTGTCAAACCTGATTAGGTACTCGTAAGCGGGACCCGTGAAAAAATGTAATAACGCTAGCAACTTTAGCGTCAAAAACGCTTAAAGCATTTTTTCTACGATCTAGTAGGTAATGATAAAGACTTAAAAGTATTTTTTTACAACTCTTAATTCGTGTGAATCTGGAGAAAGCGTGACATCTTAGTGTCACTGCTTCCAATACTTTTTTTTTTGACGTTGGGAAATGCGTTACGCATACCACGCCGCCCGGGGGGACGACGTGGTTATGTGGGACTCCCCGGGTGTCGCCACCCGGTATACCCACTAAAACCAATCCAATCCAATCCTGCCTCGGGCTCAAAACTATTAAATTCGACTTTGCGAGAATCATAGATAATTGACATCACCGTGGTATCCAGAATTTGTGCCCGGTTAATGGCAATACGGCTAGTCCGGCTTTGAAATAGACTACTCTGGGCGCCATCCCCCTTACGTCGCGGCAAGAGGGAAACCACTGCCCTATTTTTCCCTTAAAAAAGTAGCATGGAGAATACTACACCGACAAGAGCGTGGCTCTTAAATTAGTGGCAATAGGCTCGCCCCATACCACACGGAATTAAAAAAAAAACATGCTGGATTCGCTGTAAAAACTATGCACCTTAGTCTACCCCTTCAGGGACGACACAAAAAAGCTGAGAAGAGCTGGGGAGTTGCTATTATGTTTAATTTTTTTTATTACATTTCGCACAGGTAGGCGAATATTCGCCTTATTTTATTCACTGTACATCACTAGCAATAAACACGAGTCTAATGAATTGTCAACTGGGGCTGAGTGCGGGATTATGAATAAAAATGCACCGCACTTTGTTTACGGTAAAATGCCTCAGTTAATTTTGAAATAGTGTCGCGTTCAAGTAGTGTTATAGTGAGAAGGTGAGATACCTTCTTACTTTCATACCTTCAGTCTCTGTTTAATTGTTTGATATGTAAAAATGCCTTTATCTTTCATTGCTTGGTTACTTTATACTTTAGAAATACGTTAATATTTACTTAGCGCCGTCTTAGGTAACATAATAACATAAGTTCAAGACTATTATTCCCGATTGGGGTAGTCAGAGATACATTTATCGTATACCTTTTCTTACTTACTTACTGAGCTTTCTGTTACCGGAGCACTTTCAAACAATCATCAGGTGATTTTCCTGCGATGAGATAACCATACTATTCTTCTTCTTCTCTCGTGTGGGTTGTGAGGTGGAGCACTAACCTCATCAACCCTGGTGTCTGGGTTACTATTGAGCCGCCAAAGGCCCCTGCCATGACTCATGTGACGACTACTTACATCACTAAGTAGTAACCGGGACCAATGGCTTAACATGCCTTCCGAAGCACGGATCATCTTACTTTCGGACAATCAAGTGATAGCCTATAGTGTCCTAACCAAACTAGGGATCACAAAGTAATTTTTGTGATATTTCCCCACCGGGATTCGAACCCGGGACCCCCAGATCGTGAGCCCAACGCTCAACCACAGAGGTACACTTTTTTACTTTCATTGTAGATTTGCCACATAAGGCATTAATTACTTGGCCGAACAAATGGGGAGCTCTGAGGGCTGTCACCCGGTACGTTTGATAACGGACGCCAAGAAAAGTTATGCTTAGATAAGTATCTAATCTACTAGGAACACCATTTTAAAGAAAATATCTAAAAGAAAACCCACCTACATTTTCACGTTGAAAAGAATTTCGCTCTAAATTCTGGCAATTACGCTGTTAGGAGAGTTCCTTCCCCTATAACGTCTTCATAACAATAGGATGACCTTAGGAGGGCATATAATAGACACAATAGAGTGCAGGCCCTCCCGCCTTTTGTGTTGTGGAAGGTAAAACTAACCTCCCGTGAATTTGTATTATTTCACATGATAATTTGGTAGCCAAAAGAGAATAGAACGAGGTATTATATGCTTCGTTGGATATTGTTATTAAGCTGCCTATTTTGGCCAAGCTGTAGGAACTACCTAACCTTACTTTATTAAATTGTTACATTAATAATAAGTAGAAGCCGTGGTAACCCAGTTGGTAAAACGCTTGACTCTCACTTGAAAGTCGAAGGTTCGAATTATTCGGAGTAAAGTCATTTGCGCAGGATATATTATTATAGTGCTCAGGTGTGCGCGCCTACACAGGAGCACTCTCTCGTCCTGATCTCACTATTCCCAGTGGAACGGAAAGCCGTTACAACCAGAGAGAGGTTCGAATAGCATAGTCTTAAACCAATGATTTTCGAATTCCGAATTCCGAGAAATGCATTTTGGTGGTTTGTAACCTAACCTATATGGGCTGGTTTTCCCTTCGCGGGTTGAAAGTTCAGACAGGCAGTCGCTTCTGTAAAAAGCCAGACCTGTCAAATCTTCAGGTTAGGTAAGCCGACCCTGTGAAAAACGGGATAACATCTCCTTAGGGAGATGATGATAATAAGTAGAAGGTGAAACAAGCAAAAATTGTAAGCATTGGAATTAGAAATATCACAAAAAATACTTTGTGGTCCCCAGTTTGGTTAGGACATTACAGGCTGATCACCTGACTGTCGTTGGTCCCCGGTTACTATTAACAGATGTAAGTGAGTAATCGTTACATGAGCCATGTCAGGGACCTTTGGCGCCTTAATCATAACCCTGACATCAGGGTTGATGGTATTTCACCTCACAACCCACACGATAAGAAGAAGTAGTTTACCTTAATGTTTACTGTCTATTTATTTGTACTATCCTGTATCTCTCTCTCTCTTTATTTAAGAGCTGCGCTCTTGTCGATGGAGTAATCGCCATTCCTCTCTTCTTCCCGTCAAATCCTTCACCTCCTGATACGACACGACCTGCACCTTCTCTTTTATTTGTTTCATAAATGACTCCCCTAACATAGGTATTGGCTACACTTGTATGTACCTATTTCTCATGTATTATTAATGTTGCATAGATATCTAGTTCGTAATCGAAGTATTCGATGCATAGAATATTCTGTTTAATAAAACATCGGGACGTGGAATTGTGAAAGTGTGGAGAAGGTATTTTAGCTCCGGTCGTAGGTAGATTTCGTCACTACTTATGGTTAAACCCGCCCCTGTTTCTAAAACGCAGTATGTACATTTTTATTGACATGACTTACTGTTTCTTGTTCTATCGTGTGGGTTGTGAGGTGAATTACCAACCTCGATAACCCTGGTGTCAGGGTTACTATTGAGCTACCAAAGGCTCCTGACATGACTCACGTAACGACTACTCACTTACATCAGTAAGTAAGTAGTGACCGGGACCAACGGAGGTCCCGGGTTCGAATCCCGGTGGGGACATAAAAAAAAAAAACATTTTGGTATCCCTAGTTTGGTTACGAAATTACAGACTGATCGCCTGATTGTCCGAAAGTAAGACGATCCGTGCTTCGGAAGGCACGTAAAGTCGTTGGTCGTGGTAACTACTTACTGATGTAAATATGTAGTCATAACATGAGTCATGTCAGGGGCCTTTGGCGGCTCAATAGTAACCCTGTCACCAGGGTTGATGAGGTTGGTAATCCACCTCATAACCCACACGATAGAAGAAGATTTTGCCTCTTCTGTTCTTAATAACTCTTAAAATTTGTACTGTTACTAGCACTTCTTCATTAACCCTTTACGTCCGACTTATATCACCACCACCATCGTCCTTCCTAGAAATAATATTCGTGTCAAGTATTTTATTTTATCCTCACAACAGGATTTAATTAAAATGGAATCAAAATAATTAGAGCTCCTTAATTCTGGCAATCATGGCTTAATTAGAAGGACGGCTTAATATGCCCAAGAGGGTAGCAGGAATGGGCACAATAAGCCCTGTGGGGATTAAGGTCAAATGCAGAAACGTCTTTTTTTGACGTGACTTATTGTAGATTTGCCGCAGATGGCATTAACTACTTGGCCGGACAAATGGGGAGCGCTGAAGGCTCTCACCCGGTACAACGTTTAAGACAACAGGCCTGAGGGTGCCCAGTTGGGCGCGAACCTCGACTCAGAACGTCGTCTGAGAGGAAACATATTTGAAAGAATTAATCGACCCTAGTGGGTCGATAGCGATAAGCGCTAAATGAGGGAAATCGTCGACCTCGCCGGCGGGGTCGATATCGGGATCCTGAAGTGTTTGGTGTTGCGAGCTGATGCTGTCTCTATGGCTAGATTAATCGGGTCGTCGGGATCGTATATCACGTCCTTCGGTAGAAAGGTCTGTATCTTTGATCGATCCTTGATTTTAATGACAATTTGTTTCTACGGATTTTAATTGGCTATCCGTAAGGAAATTTGAATACCGTCAAAAACGTAAATGTGAAATGAGAGCAAAGTTCAATATTATGATTAACCTATGGCTTGGTTGTTGACTTCAACGACAAAAGAAGTGAGATCTAAATGGGTGCCAAGTTCAATGGTCAGTCCTGTTTATTACAGGAAACTATTGTCATATCTACATGTAATGTCATATTTAATTAAAATATATAAGTACGTCTGATATAAATGGGTATATGTATGTATGTATTTATATTTATATATTTCTATTTTATTTTTATTTATTTATTTTACTTTTATTTGTTTTTTTTTGTTGTATTTATTTATAGTATTTATTATTTTATACAAGAAGTTGCACTGTTCCGCACCAAATTGTAATAATGTTTCCTATCCACTGGTTGCCTGGAAGAAATTGCTGCTTAACAATAAGGCCGCCAGATTGTACTGTATCTATCATCATCTGTGTTAATTTGTTTTGTATGTTGTGTGCAATAAAGTATATTTGATTTGATTTATTAAAATTCATATTAACATACAACATCTTCTTATAACTTAAGATGATATATTGTAGCCTAAGGTCCGACTTGTCTAGTTTTTGTATACGAATTATTATGTTCGATGGCTAGTTTCTACCAGCAATCCAAATTTCCAGATCTGCGCTGGATGAGGGAATTCGTCGACCACGCCGGCGTGGTAATAAGCACGTGAACCGCATGTATTACTAACATTGTTCTATTTGGCCACTACACGGACTTATAATAACTACAATAGTCCCGATGTCGCTGCATATTGTGCTTGTCAAGTAAATTGCTTTGGGAAATATCCGACTGCATTGAATCAACTAAGTGGTGGCTTCAGTAAATGACAGATCGTCCGGTTCCCTCGAGGCATCTGAAATTAAATTTATAAAAATCCGTTTAATATACAGGATACGGTTTTTTGTTGACTTTGCGTTTTTTTCGGACGCATAACTTTATTGTATTGCTAAATAGCAATTTCAGGGGCCTATTGCGGCTCAATAATAACCCTGACACCAGGGTTGATGGGGTTGGTAATCCACCTCACAACCCACACGATAGAAGGAAAAGATGCCTAGGTGATAATTTCGTTTCGTCTTGCACTTGTCAGCTCAAGATCAAAATAAGATATCATGATTATGCAATCAAAATGAGAAAAGTACAGTTTAATACATCATGTTTATCATGCCGCTATCAAACATTCCTGCCTCTCAAACCGTGGTCTCGACCAGATTATTTTTAACCAAGCTCCGCTGTCACAACGGCTTATGAATATTTGATGACCGACGAAGCTCCGAGCGTATGTTTTATATGCGCGTTTATGTTTTATATGTCGTTCTATGTTTTATATGCTAGCATGTGCTTTAGATGTTCACCGTTTGAGGATACTGGCAGTGATGACAATGTGTTGAGTATGTTCTGGAGTGTTGCAATTAGCGAAGCGTTACTTTATGCACATACCAATTGTACGGTTTATACCGCACACCATTATAATTTGTACTTATTATATCAATTTACGCTGACATATTACAATAATTAAAACACATAATAACGGGTTCTTACTGCGTTTAAAGAAGGGATATGAGATTCCCGATATTTCGACCCTGTTGCAAGTGCCATGATCCATTTACCTACTCCACTCCAATCTCATCAGTCATCCCGTGATCATGGCACTTGTTTTAATTATGATAATAACCGCGTAAACTTAAAACAATGTATATTACAATAAGTCAATTCAAGTACAACAAGCGCCGTGTATACTTATTTCCACTCCTTTCCAAACAATTTAATAATTTTATCATTTTAAATCTATCAAGTTAAAGATTAGGTATAAAATATGATAACAAAGATGGTTATAGGTAAGACTAATTAACACTTTACCTGATAATTTATTAAAACTTCATCATCATCATCATCAGCCCATTAACGTCCCCACTGCTGGGGCACGGGCCTTCCCTATGGATGGATAGGGAGATCGGGCCTTAAACCATCACGCGGGCCCAGTGCGGATTGATGGTTATTAACGACTGCTAATGCAGCCGGGACCAACGGCTTAACGTGCCTTCCGAAGCACGGAGGAGCTCGAGATGAAAACATTTTTTTTTTGTGGTCACCCATCCAATGACCGGCCTCTGCGAAAGTTGCTTTACTTCAACAATCGCAGACCGAGCGCGTTACCCGCTGCGCCACCGAGCTCCTCAAATTATATTAAAACTTACTTATTTATTATCATTTTTTACCGTAACATCAGGGTTTGTGAGGTTGGTCATACACCACTCAACCCAAGCGATAGAAGAAGAAATATCATTGTTTAATTCATGACGTAGTCACACCTCGGACACTTCATACAAAACACCTCATTTTACACAGACACTACACATTGACGTTATCGTATGCACGCTTCTGCTTGTGTGACATCTGACGCACATACGATTGAAGACTATAGTAAGACCGAGGGGGTGAGGTAAACCTAGCTCAGCCGCTGGTGGGGAGCCGGCGCCGGTCTATACGTAGTATTATTCTTGAGTCTATGTCGTGGGTTGTTTAATATAACTCTATTTTCTTTGGAATTTCTATCCGCAAGGCAGTAATCACTGCCGCTCGGTGACAAGATCAGTTGCTAGGTTACTTCTTCTATCGTGTGGGTTGTGAGGTGGAATACCAACCGCATCAACCCTGGTGTCAGGGTTGGTTATTTGCTAGGTTACAAACTTGTTTTACATAGCACAAAATATGTGCAAACACTATGGCAGAGGTATCGCCTGCGTATGAGTACTTTATTTCCTGTGATGCTCTAAGGCAGTTATAAATAATGTTATAGAAAGTGTGAAATAGTGACCCATTTCTGACGCTGTCATACTTGTTAAATAAAGAAAAGCTCGTCTCGAGATCACAGTGTTGTGTTGTACTGTAGAAAACTTCAAGGATTTGAGTGTTTATAAAACTTGCAAACAGTGTACTGGAAAACCGGAACCATGTGACGTTGGCGTCTTTATTTATTTAAATAACGGCCCGTTCATAGTGGGAAAACATCTGGATTTTCTGTCAGTAATGCCTAGAAACACCACATTGAAAGTCTAAATATATAAAAGGAGAAACTGACTGACTGACATATCAACGCACAGCCTAAACGGCTACACATAGGCACTTGAAATTTGGAAGGGACGTAGCTTAGGTACCGTAGAGGTGCACTAAGAAAGGAATTCCCGGAATTCCCACGGGAACGGGAATTAGCGGGAAAATATCCTTTTGTATGAAAAATCTAAACCGCTTAAGTTAGATGCTTGAAATTTGGCATGCAGGTACCTTAGTTAACTTAAAGCTTAGTTGCAACAGGATATTGCAACATTTCCACGGAAACGGGAGTTAGCGGGAAAAATCATCTGTGTTAAAAAATCGAAACCGCGTAAGATAGATGTTTTCAATTTAGCATGCATGCATACCTTAGTAAATATAAAGTTTAGTTATGGCTGTATTTTGAAAAATGGGAGTTAGCGGGAAAAAAATGTATGAAAAAATCTAAACTGCATAAGTTAGATGCTTGAAATTTGATATGCACTCCCACACACACAAACATCTCTCTTTTATAACACGTCACGCGGACGAAGTCGCGGGCAAAAGCTAGTCATTTATAAATGGAACAAGTATTACAATGGTGCCGGCCACTGAATACTACACTTCCACTGCCGTTGCGTCTGCTTTATTCGTTGTAAACAAGGCTTTTAAGTATTGCTCAATATTGTAGGGTGATTTATTATTTTGAATCAAAAACACTAAGCCCATATTATTTATTTGAAAGTAAACGAAGCTTACTTACTATCAGAGCTCCTTTCTTGTAATTATTCTGAGAGTTTGTTAAGTTTTCTTGTCAGGTCAAAAGGGTTTCAGTGTGATTTATTTGAATTACTTATTTGAGAATTCTGACAGCGCGTACTATGCGGCAGAATTCTAATGTGCTTTCAGCACATATCAACCCCTTACGTGCAATATTATTTTTCGATAAACACATTGGAATTTATGTTAGTACATAGACACACTATGGCAAGAAAAAAATGTGCCCCACATATGGGTCATGCACGTATGAGTTTCAAATTTATTGCCTCATATGTGGTTCATACACAGTGAACGTGTTAATAAAGATTTATTCTGTAAATAACCGGTCCTAGAAATAATTTTAGGTTAGCTATATCTTATAGGTAATATCACATACCGACAGAAGCGTGACTATTAAAATAATGATGATGATATTTTATATCGTAAGTACTCAGTACAAAATTTGGTCCAGTTGGTCGCGAACCTCGGCTCAGGGCGTCTGATGGAGTTATACATTTCTTTCTTTCTTATATTTGAAAGAATTAAACGATTCTAAATAATCTTAACAGGCAGACAGCTATAAGCGTTGAATGATGGAAATCATCGACCACGCCGGCGGGGTCGGTACCGGGGTAAAGTTGGTAGAGTACGTAAAAGCTGAGCTGCTCTAGCTTGTGGAGACCCTTAGAAGTTGGACACGCTCTCGAATAGCACAAAAGAAAACTTTCTTTTGTAATGCAGAGAGTTATTTGAGATTTTACATCGGTCGGGCTTTCGCCTGCGGGTTTCTATATGAAAATATGACTACTCGTACGGGGTTGAATTATTAAAGATGATGTTAGCTTGAAGCTGCGCATAGCTGTTGCATAGAATCCACATATCGCGCGGAAAGCGAAATCAGAAATCAGAATCATTTATTCAACGTAATCATCATGGATAAACTTGTTGAGGGTCAATGTAACATTTTGAATCTACGTCATTTCGTAAGGTGTTATGGCTGATGAGAAGAAATGACAAGAAACTACAACAGCAACACATCTTTTAACTCAATGAAGGAATATATAACTAGAGGAATACTTTTAATACCAGGCCTTTATTTCACCCTCTCTTTGAAGAGGTTGGGGACAGATTTCCGAAAAAAAAGTATGCACGATTTTTTTGTTAGTCCCAATTAGTCCGCATATCAATTTTTAGCTTTCTACCTTGAAAATTGTGGAATTCTCCAAATAAACTTCCACCAGCGGGGAGTAAGAAAGAGATAAAAAGAAGCCTACGTCACTCTCCATCCCTTCAACTATCTCCACTTAAAAAGTTACGTCAATTCGTCACTCCGTTTTGCCGTGAAAGGCGGACAAACAAACAGACAGACACACATTTTCCCATTTATAATATTGGTATATAATATGAAGAGCTCGGTGGCGCAGCGGTAAACGCGATCGGTCTGCGATTGTTGAAGTTAAGCACCTTCGCAAAGGCCGGTCATAGGATGGGTGACCACAAAAAAAAAATAACAAAGTTTTCATCTCGAGCTCCTGCGTGCTTCGGAAGGCACGTTAAGCCGTTGGTCCCGGCTGAACTAGCAGTCGTTAATAATAACCACCAATCCGCACTGGGCCTGCGTGGTGGTTTAAGGCCCGATCTCCCTATCCATCTATAGGGAAGGCACGTGCCCCAGCAGTGGGGACGTTAATGGGCTGGTGATGAATATTGGTATGGATTCTATGCTATGGTTAGATAATAGTTACTATGACTATGTGAAGGATCTACAGCTCTGTAGGGATATTTCAAAATATTTTTATAACAAGGATAACATAAAAACATAAACAGCCTATATACGTCCCACTGCTGGGCACAGGCCTCCCTTCAATCAACCGGAGGGGGTATGGAGCATACCACCACGCTGCTCCAATGCGGGTTGGTGGAGGTGTTTTTATAACAACGATATTTTACCTTTAATAATAATATATATATTTTTTACCTTTTTGTTAATCAAATAACGTTTTGTTCAGGTTTTTAACTCACCGTTTTTTGCCCGTACCCGGATTTTGCATACAAAAGAACAAAGCAAAATAATACAATATCTAAATATATAAAAGGAGAAACTGACTAACTGACATATCAACGCACAGCCTAAACGGCTAAACGTAGGCACTTGAAATTTGGAAAGGACATAGCTTAGGTACCGTAGAGGTGCACTAAGAAAGGAATTCCCGAAATTCCCACGGGAACGGGAATTAGCGGGAAAATCCTTTTGTATGAAAAATCTAAACCGCTTAAGTTAGACGCTTGAAATTTGACATGCAGGTACCTTAGTAAACTTAAAGCTTAGTTGCAACAAGATATTGCAAAATTCCCACGGAAACGGGAGTTAGCGGGAAAAAACATTTGTGTGAAAAAATGTAAACCGCGTGATAAGATACACGCCACGCGGACAAAGTCGCGGGCAAAAGCTAGTTAAATAATATAGGTACTAATGTGAGAAGGTAACTGTTCGGTCCGAATAGAATAAGTAAGTAGGCACTTAATATCCAAAAATTTAATTATTTCGCTTTAAATATTTCATTTTAAATTCCGATTTTCAAAATCAATTTGGTAGGTAACTTACCTCAATTTACACATCGTATACCAGCAGTTTCACAGCTTAAAACTGATAAAAGACTTTAAATGACTTTTCAACGGAGTCACATGAGTAGGTACATACATAATCAGCCTATATACGTCCCACTGCTGGGCACAGGCCTACCCTCAATCAACCGGAGGGGGTATGGAGCATACTCCACCACGCTGCTCCAATGCGGGTTGGTGGAGGTGTTTTTTACGGCTAATAGCTGGGACCAACGGCTTAACGTGCCCTCCGAAGCACGGAATCATCTTACTTTTTCGGACAATCAGGTGATTCAAGCCTATATGAGTAGGTATTACGCTTGAAAGGCCTATTGTAAATTGTATTTTGGTATTAATTAAGTATTTTGTCATTGTATTTGTGACATAATGAAGATTTGCCTCGGATAACAATGACTTTATTAGCATAATTTTATAATCCTAAATAATTATTATCAGTTACATAACTGACAAATTTCTAAGTCGTAAATGATACAGAATCAGATGTGAAAAGTAAAGTAACGTTAGTACTTTGCCTTTACCCGCGAATGCCTTTGTAATAAAAAATCAACGCGTGTATAAGATTTTATATATCTACCTACTTCTAGTATATCACCTACTTATCACTCAGATAAAAATAAAAACGCAGAAATAACAAGTACGCCGATATGAGTGCCTTTTACGACGTACGTGTAATTCTACGTATTCATTTAGGGACATGGTTTTTATTCGCGAAAAAAGAAATACACTTCATCTCTCTAGCATTATCACGTTTTTTACAGGGTCCGCTTACTTAACCTGAATATTTGACAATTCTAGTTTTTTTACAGAAGGGACTGCCTGTCTGACTTTCCAACCGTTAGGTTAGGTCACATACCTCCGAAAATGCACTTCTCGGGAATGTGGGTTTCCTTACGTTTTCCTTCACCTCTGAGCACGTGATAATCATTTTGATCGCCCATAAGGAAGGTTTCTCAAGTTATAAAAGACATATCTCTTCTGTCGGTTTTCACGACATGTCCGGTAAGACATGTAGCTGAATGTTTTTATCATTACACCTCGACTAGCAAACATAGCTGGCGACCACACCTTTGCCTACCCCGTTGGGGATACAGGCGTGATGCTATGCATACGCTCAGCAGTTAGTACTAACAGAAAAGTAAAAAAAATCCACATTGTTTTAAGCTACCATACTGGTTTATCTGTTAGATTGATTATACGCCGTCTGTCAGATATTGCATCAAAATTAAAATTGAAAAATCCGACCAGGGATGGCAAACATTTTTATTGAAAATGATTAATCGTTCTAATTTCGGTCCAAGTGGAAATATTCTTATTAGTATTCACCGTTTATTTGAATAGGATATCTATATTCATGGAATTTCATTACACGGTATGAATATGGATATTTAGTTATGCCAAACCTATAGATCGTTTAGGTTAGATATTTTGTAGTAATTTGTCATAAAGTTTGAGTGTAATTTGTCTAAACACAAGTGGGGGTAGGAAGAAAGTTGCTCCGATCATAGATAGATAGATAAAATACTTTATTGAACACATCATCATCATCATCAGCCCATTAACGTCCCCACTGCTGGGACACGGGCCTTCCCTATGGATGGATAGGGAGTTCAGGCCTTAAACCATCACGCGGGCCCAGTGCGGATTGATGGTTATTAACGACTGCTAATGCAGCCAGGACCAACGGCTTAACGTGCCTTCCGAAGCACGGAGGAACTCGAGATGAAAACTTTTTTTCTTTTTTTTGTGGTCACCCATCCTATGACCGGCCTTCGCGAAAGTTGCTTTACTTCAACAATCGCAGACCGAGCGCGTTGACCGCTGCGCCACCGAGCTCCTCATTTGTTTCATTATTGAACACAATGGACACAAAATACAGAGATATGGACGACATATACAGAAAAGCACAACAGGCGGCCTTATTGCTCATGCAGAAATTTCTTCCAGGCAACTTTTGGGTACAGGAAAATTTTGTACAAGTATAATAATAGCGGGTTAGTGCATTCTCATACCATACCTTGACGCTCCCGTTTCTTCCACTCTCATTAAATTATTATTCAGACATGGCGTCGGCAGTTTTAGAATAGGTACCTAATTTTGACCTGAAGGGTCTGTTCTTAGCAATAGGCCATACTTATATGGGCTGTTAAATTATGTCATGTTGTATTATTGTTATACAATATTCGCATTTCGGGTTGCTAATAGTATTATTAGGTTGAAAATCAGTGTTGCCCTGTGGGTAAATTTTCACTGAACCCTGGCCTTTTTTGGTGAGCTGCGGCACCCATATACCTTTATGTTTTCCAACTAAATATTAATGTGTGTATATTTTAATGTTGTAAATGTATATGTGTGTCGTACGTTTTACCTAAATAAACTTTTTTATTTTATAATTATCAGTAATTAAATATTGTTTATTCATCAAACATTTCTTTAAAATAAAGTGCACTCATATTAAAAGGTTCTCGACCCCTGTCCTAGACTTTACAGTTCTTGTATCTTGTAAGAATACTAAACACTTTAATAAATGGGTTTTCTTTGGATCATGTAAATAATTAAGTAAAACTTAAGAGAAAATTAATTCTTCACAATTACTAAAACCTCAGGGGCTGCCACAGAATTTGTAAAAGCAATATTTTATTAACGACTTAGGTATTTTAAAGTTAAACAACCTTTTATAAATAGCTTTTCTTTGTTAAATAAATTGTAAAATATTTCAGAAGACTACACACTTCAAAGCGCTTATTTTTTGACTTTTTTATTTATAACAGTTCGATTTATTTTTTGTTTGGCGGCTCACTAGTAACCCTAGTATCAGGGTTACTATTGAGCCGCCAAAGGCCCCTGACATGGCTCATGTGACGACTACTTTACATCAATATGTAGTAACCGGGACCAACGCGTTGACGTGCCTTCCGAAGCACGCATCATCTTACTTTCGGCCAATCGGGTGATCAGCCTGTAATGTCCTAATCAAACTAGAGATCACGTATTTTATTGATATATGTATTTCCCCACTAGGATTCGAACCGAGACTTCCGGGTCGCTGTCTTTTCTACTAGTTTTACGTTTTTTAGCACATCACGCATGACATGCAGTTAGTTCTATAAGGCAATCATTATTGTTGGCAACATCAAAGTCTTATAATAATATTTTTTACTGTAATATATTTTGCACTGGCAATATTACAGGACTTATGCCACGGACTTCGCCGACGAGGCATGTTCTTTCTTTTCTTCCTAACTTATATGTAAATAATTTCCTAGTTTTTAATTTAATATAGTCTACTTAACATCTCAAAGAGTTTTTATTTACCGGAGCAACCATCGCCTCCAACAATTGTATAGCGCCTCTAGTAGAAACAGCTAGCTGGAATCTGTTCAGTGTTCTTAGCTATCGACGTCTATAAATCAACAATATAAGGATTAAGATAGAATAAGGAATAATACGACGTCTAGAACGGCAACTCTCCGCTCCCCACCAGCGTCTGAGCTAGGTTTCCCCACCCCCTCTCGGTCTTACCTTAGTCTTCAATCGCATAGGCGTCTGACGCCTCACACAGATGCGCGTGTACGATTACGTCAACGTGTAGTGTCTGTGTAAAACCGGGGTGTGATGAGGGCCACAAGAATTTTTCAATTACTTAAAGGGAAGGATCTGAAGTGACTTGGCAGAATACAGGCATACCTTTACGCAGGAATGCATACCTCTTATATTTTACTAGCTTTTGCCCGCGACTTCGTCCGCGTGGAAGGATTTTCTAACTAATTCCCGTTCCCGTAGGAAATTCGGGAATTCCTTTCTTAGTGCACCTCTACGGTACCTAAGCTACGTCCCTTCCAAATTTCAAGTGCCTACGTTTAGCCGTTTAGGCTGTGCGTTGATTTGTCAGTCAGTCAGTTTCTCCTTTTATATATTTAGATGTTACCTTCTGAACTTTAGGGTCAGAATGGATTCTGACGTTATGCGAAAACCAACGTTGTACAACTTTAACGTGATAATTACCTATTTTGTCTGAATTGGGTAGTATTCTAGGTCAAAGATAAATATGAGAGATCTAAAACTAACGAAAAACATTGTCTTTTTCTATTAAATTTATGTATGAATTTTAATCAAATAAAACGTAATATTAAAATACGTCATTTTATCACGTTTTTTATGACGTCACAGTGTGCTTTTTCATACAAATACCATAGTAATTTGACGTTCATTAAAAAGTAACTGATTGACTAGTCGGAAAGTTGAAAATGATTAATATAAAAATAATTGTTGCTTGATATTTGGATCAGATATTTTATGTGTATAATTATGTTGCTATCTATATTTGCTATATTTGCTTTATCTTTATATTGCTTAGAATAATAATTTTAGATTCGTCATGTCTGTCCGTCCGTCCGTCCGTCCGTCCGTATGTCACAGCCATTTTTCTCCGAAACTATAATAGCTATACTGTTGAAACTTGATAAATATGTGTATTCTGTGAACTGCATTAAGATTTTTATGCAATGATAGAAAAAAAACAATAAATTTTGGGAGTCCACATAGAACTGAAACTCAAAACAATTTTTTTCATCAAACCCATACGTATGGGGTATCTATGGATAGGTCTTCCAAAATGGTATTGAGGTTTATAATATCATTTTTTTCTAAACTGAATAGTTTGCGCGAGAGACACTTCCAAAGTGGTAAAATGTGTGTCCCCCCCCTGTAACTTCTAAAATAAGAAGAGGATAAAACTTAAAAAAATATATGATGTAGATTAGCATGCAAACTACCAACGAAAGTTGGTTTGAACCAGATCTAGTAAGTAGTTTTTTTAAACATCATAAATCGTAAACCGTAATTTACTTTTATTTTATGTTACTTGCTGTTACGGAACCCTTCATGGGCGAGTCCGACTCGCACTTGGCCGCTTTTTTTTCAATTTAAGGCAAACAAATCATTCTTATTTCAAACAGTGCATGATTTTTTTACAAGATCTTCATCATATCACTAGTGTTATCCCGTTTTCACGAGGTCCGTTTATCTACCTGAAGAAATGACAGGCCCAATTTTTACTTTTTAGAAAAAAATGTATATTTTTGTATATGATAAACGTTTCGCCTAAAGGTAAATGTACATGAACTGTAAATGTGAGAAATACACGTTGGATAAAACAACAAAGGTTCGGATTTCAGTGGCTGATGTTGATGACGGTTTCAAAGGTCACCACTTTTCAAAAGAAGTTCGTTTATGTGACTGAATGTTGTGCCACTTGTGGTAGATCATAGAATGTAGCTATACAGATATTTAAGAGTAAGGACTTGTGTATTACAAGTCAATTGTATAACAATAGAGGAGCTCGGTGGCGGAGGAGCTCGGTGGCGCAGCGGTAAACGCGCTCGGTCTGCGATTGTTGAAGTTAAGCAACTTTCGCAAAGGCCGGTCATAGGATGGGTGACTACAAAATAAAAGTTTTCATCTCGAGCTCCTCCGTGCTTCGGAAGGCACGTTAAGCCGTTGGTCCCGGCTGCATTAGCAATCGTTAATAACCACCAATCCGCACTGGGCCCGCGTGGTGGTTTAAGACCCGATCTCACTATCCATCCATAGGGAAGGCCCGTGCCCCAGCAGTGGGGACGTTGATGGGCTGGTTTTAAAGAACGTCTAGGGCCCTGTGCCTAGGTTTTTCTTGCAGCTTCTTTCCTCCGGCTACACAGGTTGTGAGAAGCTGCAGTAGTTTTAGGCAGATGAGACGTTCGTTATGTAAAAAAATTACGAGTCAAAGTGTAACTATGTTACCTACTGAGTAAAGATATTTTTGAATTTGAATTTGTAGACGAAGGACGTTTTCTTCTTCTTCTACCGTGTGGGTTGTGAGGTGGATTACCAACACAATCAACCCTGGTATCAGGGTTATTATTGAGCCGCCATAGGTCCCTGACATTTATTTATTTATTTATTTACATTTACATTTCACGACTTTACAGTGCAGAGGCGCCAATGCGCCGTGAAACTTTATATGACTCATGTAACGACTACGTACTTACATCTATAAGTAATAACCGGGACCAACGGCTTAACGTGCCTTCCGAAGCACGGATCATCTCAATTTCGGACAATCAGGTGATCAGCCTGTAATGTCCTAACCAAACTAGGGATCACAAGGTGAGTTTTGTGATTTGTCCCCACCGGGATTCGAACTCGGGACCTCCGGATCGGGAGCACAGTTTATTTATTTACAGATCTATCACCAATATTTGACTGGGCCGAAGATAAATTATAAAATGCTAATTTAGTCTGACATGAACAAAATCAATCTCTTTTTTTGTCTACATATTTTTGAATTATATTTATAAATTAAGTAACAATGAGTACGACGCTTTTATTGATGACGTCACATTATATTTCCATACCAATTCCAAAAAATTTTTCGTTTCATGAAAAGTATCTCATTTGACTAGGTAAGTAGCCTATTGGATAAAAAATTCCATCGTCATCATCTTCCTAGCATTATCCCGTTTTCACAGGGTCCGCTTACCTAAGCTAAGGATTTGACAGGTCCGGTTTTTTACAGAAGCGACTGCCTGTCTGACCTTCCAACCCGCGAAGGAAAAACCAGCCCAATACAGGCAACCCGCGAAGGAAAAACCAGCCCAATACAGGTTAGGTCATTTACCTCCGAAAATGCATGTTTTTAGGAATGTGGGTTTCCTCACGATGTTTTCCTTTACTGCTGAGCACGTGATAATCATTTGTGATCCAAACATGAATTCGAAAACAAATTCGACAATCATTGGTTTAGGCTTGTGCTGGATTCGAACTTGCGGCCTCAAAGTGAAGTGAACATTTGGCATCAGGTCCATATCGTGTAATTTATATAAACTTGATCTTTCTTCAAAAGTGCCTTCATGGTCCGAACAAAGCCGAAGGGTCAAAAATGCCCCAAAGCCACACGCATCAGCCCAAGAAGGACAGTTACCAACTATGTCACTTATTTGGGGCATCCAGTCGCGGGCACATTTTACTGTGAGCCTCCCAACTTCGCCTATAAAGTGCGTATAATGGCACGCGAGTTACGAGAAAGTTCCTACCAATGGTTCGTTGCATAATTACCTCGATTATTATTGCGTACGGCACAGACAAAAATAAAATATCCTGCGTGGATCATATACCCAACTTAAGCTCATCTAACCAAGTCTCTGCCGCATCCGTCACACAATGCAGCCCGGCACAAATACCCCGATGACTCCAGCCATAGAGGCGGCTGGTTTTCTCTTCGCGGGTTGGAAGGCTAAACAGGCAATCGCTTCTGTAAAAAAACTGGACCTATCAAATCTTCAGGGTAGGTAAGTGAACCCCTGAGCGGTGGGCACGGATCGTCACGCATTGGGTGTTTCTGAAGGAATAAAGAAGGAAGGGAGGCCTTTGCCCAGCAGTGGGATCTTGCAGGGTAGATAAGATTAGAAATTCAAATTCAAATTGAAAAATATCTGTATTCAGTAGGTAACATAGTTACACTTTGAATCGTCAATTTTTACGTAACGAACGTCTCATCCGCCTAAAACTACTGCAGCTTCTCACAACCTGTATAGCCGGGGAAAAGATGCTGCAAGAAAAACTTCGGCACAGGGTCGTAGACGTTCTTTTTTTTTTAAATAAAAATAAACAAAATATTGGTATACAATTGAGTAATTTAGCTGCCTAATATCAGTTCTGAGACAGTTAATCCCATGCATTCATGTCTTCTAAATAATCACTAACTTTATAATAACCAAAGAAATACAATAAATAACCTATTGGAAGAGAGGATGGGTCTCATACAGTTTCAGTCATGGTCTCATTCGCTCATAGGCTAACCTTGTCTTCGAGTTTCCTCCCCGTAGTAGGGGCGGGTAGTGTCCTTTCATTTCAGTATTAAACCATTAAACTGTCGTTGTCCTTTCGCACTTGACCAAACTCGTTTTATATTAGAGGTACTGCTTGTTATAAACGAATTTAGCTTGATTTATAGCAACAGGTAATGTCTTTTGTTTTCCACTCAGTATAGTTTAATGACCCGTGAAAATATTTTATTTTTAACGTAGTAGGCGTTGCCTCCATGTATTGAACTGAACCTCAATAACTTCCTTCTTTTTTTTAAGTAGATTGATAAAAGCTAGTCAACACTGGTTTTCAAAGAAACGGCAACCGTAGTTTCGAAGTGTTTTTTTATTACTGGTCGTAAGGGGTACCCTCTCTCTCTCTCTCTATTTAACAGCTGCGCTCTTGTCGGTGGAGTAACCGTCATTCCTCTCTTCTTCCCGCCAAAACCTTCACCTCCCGATACGACACGACCTGCACCTTCTCTTTTATTTGTTTCATAAATGTTATCCTAGGTCTAGGTCTAGGTAAGGGGCACCCTATCTAACTTAAATAAATCTTATACAATCTTAGAAGACAATTTTAATGGGTGACAGACAGGTATGGGATTAAGGCTTTCGTTTTCTTGTTTAAATAATAATTTCATTTCATACCTGCGGACTATACATGATAGTAAAACGTGTGAGGTAGATGTAGGAATATAATATGTATGTATACCTATGTGTTATATAACCTAATTTAGTATATACATTATAAGATCACGCCTATTTTCCGTTCTTTTCTATCATGTGGGTTGGGAGGTGAATTACCAACTTCATCAACCGTGGTCAGGGTTATTATTGAGCCGCCAAAGGCCCCTGATATGGCTGTATCGACTACTTACTTACATCAATAAGTAGTAACTGGGACCAACGGCTTGGTACTCTGCCTCAACCCACACGATAGAAGGAGATAGAAAATAAAACGCTAAATCATTAGTGAATCTTCTCGCAAAAAGCCAAACTCTCTCTCAGTACACTCCACCATCTATCGGCAAACACAGGTATGTATACACTTTAGTACCATGTCACATTAACTTTTTTAACAAATTAAACCGTAAGTCTCATTAAATGTCAAATATGATAGTGCGACAGGGTTCTAAAGTGGGTACATGATATTGCTCATGACTGTACTCGTATATGTGAAAATATAACATGAGAATTGAAAACGAACGGATCTAAAATACGTGCTCGGAGTCGGTCCCCATAGTCCCTGTCGCGGCACTTGTCTGTCGCGTTTATTTATTTATTTATTTATTTATAAAGTACAACCACATCACATATATTAAAACATTTTACATTTATAAGGTACTCCGCGTTCATACCGTTTTGCCCTAATTAGTTACCATTAAATCAAGTCCTGATAAAAATGCCAAGGAAACTTATCCTAGGGGCTAAATTAATTTTAGTAAATTTTTGTTGCCTTTATATTAGGATAAGTGAGTTTCTTTTCATTATATTTAATTTATTTTGTTGGCGTTAAACTAACTAAATTAATTATCTTCGTATTATTTTAATTGCGCAACAAACTAAATTAACTAATTAAAATTAGGACACGATAACTTCAAAAGTTTTTGATATGAAGTTAAAAATATCCTTGCTTTGTTAATAATTTACTTAATAATATGTTAGTGTAGCTATTTTGTAAGTTATTGTATGATTTGTATTTTTTACGACATTACTTTCGTAATAACTAATATGACACACACAGAAACAACAACAGCAATCATTTAAGTCCTAAGATTTTAATGAATTTTATGACAAGTTTTCAGCCTTTAGCCAATAACAATTATCCCTCGTGTAAGTACATGCATTAATTCTAAGTTGTTATACATTGTAAGTTTCCATTTTATTCCCATTTTCTTTACTAAACAAAGCCCTCAATCCAGTAAACGACCATAAATTAAACGTGTAGATTTAAGTAACATGTGTAGAGTTACCCTAAAAACTCAAAGCCAAGAGTCCCCAACAATGTATTTACCCCATATTTACCCCAGTTTGTGGGTAACAGACAAATAGGGGATCCCACCCGTATATCTGCCGAGTTTTTGATCCTCTGGTACCCAGTTGTCGCCCTAGTGTTTTGTCACTGCTAATTCCTAAAACTAATACTGAAGTTAGCAAGTTTCAGTTTTTGCTTTTGGATTTTGCTTTTAGGACTCAAAAGTTTTCAATGCTGGACTGGTAAACATAACATACTTCTTCTTTGCGAGTCGATGGCGATCGAAACTAAATTTTTGCTGACCAAATTGGCCACGCTTACGGCATTGTCAGTGGCTTCGTAAGGTCTTTAATAGTGCAGGTGTTAGGGCACTTAGGACAGCACAAAAGGTGAGCCATAGTTTGTGGTGATACTCCAAATAAACTGCTTAAATAATATACGTCCAACGGCTGGCAATAGGCCTCCCCTCAATCAACCGGAGTGGGTTTGGAGCATACTCCACCACGCTGCTCCACTGTGGGTTGGCGGAGGTAGCAGAGACCAATCTCAGGGGGCGAGTGTGAGTATAAAGCATAGTAGCCGCGACTCCGTTCTCGTGAAAGCTTACTATTAAAACTATAGAAATTTCATACAAACTTTGCCCCTTTTGACCCCCTTAGGGGTTGAATTTCGGAAAACCCCGTCTCAATCAGCACCTATGTCCTAAAAGGCATGCCCATGAAAAATTTGACTCTTATACTACTTACATAACATAACATAAACTGCCTATATACGTCCCACTGCTGGGCACAGGCCTCCCCTCAATCAACCGGAGGGGGTATGGAGCATACTCCACCACGCTGCTCCACCGCGGGTTGGTGGAGGTGTTTTTACGGCTAATAGCCGGGACCAACGGCTTAACGTGCCCTCCGAAGCACGGAATCATCTTACTTTTTCGGACAATCAGGTGATTCAAGCCTGAAAAGTCCTTACCAAACAAAGGACAGTCTCACAAAGTGATTTCGACAATGTCCCCATCGGGAATCGAACCCGGACCTCCAGATCGTGAGCCTAACGCTCTAACCACTAGACCACGGAGGCTGTTGTTGTTATACTACTTATAGCTTCTAATTTTGTGATGAGTGAGTGAGTCAGTCAGTCAGTGAGTGAGTAATCTTTCGCTTTTTTATTAATATGTGTGTGTATGTACGGTCACGAGTACTAATATGTAACACTTTGAAACCATGTCGCATTAACTTTTTTGTCAAATTTAACCATAAATCTCATTAAGTGTCAAATATGATAGTGCGACAGGGTACTAAAGTGTGCACATGATATTGCTCATGACTGTATGTTAGGCAGGTATATCTAATTTGGAGCAGTAAGTGCATGATTGCGTAACAATATTTTATTTAGGAACCCACTCTCGTAATTAGTACCCTTTTCCGGTAAAATTAAATCAATGGGACCACAATAAAAATATTTATCTATTTATTTCATATTACACATATTACGCTTGCATTCAAAACGATTCAGCTTATTTATATTAAAAATTATTCATCATTTTCATATCTGTCGACAATTGACGGAGAAAAGAAAACAAAACAAACTTAGAAGCTTCTTTTTTAAACTTGATTTAAAAGGGCTGTTTGGAAGTACAAAATTTCACGATGAAAATCAAAATAAAGACAAAGATATAGCTTAAATAAAACTTTGGACCTTAAACTTCAGACTCTAGACTTTCATTTTGTACAAGTGATTTCAACATCTTTTGTGCAAATCTATTTGTAAGTACTATAAAAGTCTTCCATAGTGTTGGCGGTAAACATAAAATATATGGATGATTTTCGAACAATAAACAGCCTATATACGTCCCACTGTTGGGTACAGGCCTCCCCAACCGGAGGGTAAGCATACTGCACGTTTGGGCTAGTGGAAGCAACGGATTAACCTGCCTTCCGAAGCATGAAATCATCTTACTTTTTCTAAATAACCAGGTGATTCAAGTCAAAGTGATTTCAATCGGGAATCAACCGAACATATCGTGAACCCGACTAGGACGCTCTAACCACTAGACCACAGAAGCTGTATGAACACATTCATACAGTAATCCGCCACGATTTTATAAAAAATCTTCCTCCCGGCATTTGTGGTTACTTGTATAAAACAATATAAATTAAAGTTTAAAAACTAAAACCCTACTACGGAAAATTCGCGCTCTGAAAAGTATGATATAAAAATAAATAAAAAATACATTCTTCAGAAAAAGAAGTGTTTCGTAAAATTTATTTTTATTTATATTATTTTGAGGTCTTATTTATTAAGATAATGTGCATGGGAAGTTGTAATCTATTAAACGTAATTATCGCGTAAATACAAGCAAACCCGCGGGTAAAGGCTAAAAATATACACATTCATACCCTTGTCCTATAAATTCGGTCTCAGCTTATGTCGTCTAGAGGGCGCTACATTAATTTTTACGCAACGTCACATAGACTATAAACAACCGGAGGATCAAAACGCTTCCAATGACACCTCATTTGTTAGAATCTGACAGATGGTTTAGAAGTTCATTGGTAACAGACGTGCATACTCACATACAGGCATGAGCAATATCATGTACCCACTTTAGAACCCTGTCGCACTATCATATTTGACATTTAATGAGACTTTCGGTTTAATTTGTCAAAAAAGTAAATGGGACATGGTTTCAAAGTGTATACATATTAGTACTCGTGACCGTACATATATAGCGGTCAAGTACATAACCCACCTTTTTGCTTCGCCGCAGTCGGGTAATAAATGTAACAAATCGCAAGTGTGTAGCAGTCCTTAGGTGGGATGGTCGTTTAATTCTTACAAATTGTGGTAAGACAACCCCCGCATTGCAGTGGGTGGATTTATCGTGTCACTCGGACGATGGCGTAGTTGCACAGGGACCGAATGGGGCCCTGAGGACCTTAAACTTAGCGGGCCTTTAGCTAGCCCCAATAGTTAGCAGCCCTGAGAAAAACTATCCAAATCTTCACATTTTCTGGACAACGGAAAAAATGTTATTATGGTGATAATCGTTCTTTTCTCGAACTACGTTTTTCAGTCTTAGAGTATTGGATATTATGAGCGATATGCACAAATTGTATAATAGGCTAGTTTTTTTTATATATATATTATGGCAATATATTATCACCTGATTGTCCGAAAAAGTAAGATGATTCCGTGCTTCGGAAGGCACGTTAAGCCGTTGGTCCCGGCTATTAGCCGTAAAAACAACTCCACCAACCCGCAGTGGAGCAGCGTGGTGGAGTATGCTCCATACCCCCTTCGGTTGATTGAGGGGAGGCCTGTGCCCAGCAGTGGGACGTATATAGGCAATTTATGTTTATGTATGGCAATGGGTCGCTTAGGAGTACGACCATTCTGCCAGTGTCGAAGTGATCAGAAAACAAACTGAAAAAAAATTACAGGTTGATTAATTTTAAACTGTAGAGAGGTAAACCTCGAGTTAACCTGCAACAAAACAAAACAGGACGTCACAAAACGTTTATCACAGTTTAATTTTGTATTTAAGTACATATTATTAAATAGGCTAGTTTCCAACTAGTCAAATCAGTTACTTTTGTACTAAACGTCAAAACACGAAATTACCATGGACTTTGTATGATAAAGTAACCTGTGACGTCATAGAAAAACGTGACTAAATATCGCACTTATTATTTCATTTTTCTTTTTTAAAATTCATAAATAAGTTGAAATAGTAAAAAGAAAACGATTTTGGCTCCTTTAGATCTGTCTTTATTTAGTAATCAGAATTTTTAAATTTATATCTGACCTCCTCAAAGAAACAGACCTGACAAACAAACAGACAGACACACATTTTCCCATTTATAGTATTGGTATATAATATGAGGAGCTCGGTAGCGCAGCGGTTAACGCGCTCGGTCTGCGGTTGTTAAAGTTAAGCAACTTTCGCAAAGGCCGGTCATAGGATGGGTGACCACAAAAAAAAGTTTTCATCTCGAGCTCCTCTGTGCTTCGGAAGGCACGTTAAGCCGTTGGTCCCGGCTGCATTAACAGTCGTTAATAACCACCAATCCGCACAGGGCCCGCGCGGTGGTTTAAGGCCCGATCTCCCTATCCATCCATAGGGAAGGCCCGGGCCCCAGCAGTGGGGACGTTAATGGGCTGATGATGATGATATCTGACCTAGGAAACTACCCAATTCTTTGCTTTTATAACACTATAATGCGATTTGATGCTTGATGATCAAGTATCTAAACTGCAAATTCCGTATTGAACAATTTGATTTTAATTCGGAAAGATGTAAGTAGCTCTGTCAATTTCTGGTTTTCTGTTTTAGCTGAAATATCTTTCAATAAAAACTAGCGCATATCAAGCTTCGCTAAAAAGTGGATAGTTGAATAAGACACTTGGGCTTTTTGAGATTGCTTCCTAGCAATAAGGCCACCTCTTACTCTTTCCATTTCTCTTTTGTTTTGTATTTCTGTATTTCCTGTGTTTGCAATAAAGTGTTATGTTATGTTATAATTATCCAGTTCATTATACAAAACATTTTTTATCGACTACAAAAAAGCCACCACCACCAAGCGAGGTTGGCTAGAAGAGATCTCTTTTTGAATTAAGTTCACCTTTTGTACCTATTTTTTTTTGTTTTCTTGTTGTTAATTTAATGAATGTGTACAATAAAGAGTTAATAAAAGGGGGGGTTCTCAATTCGTCGGGAACTTTTTAAACAAAAGAACGACTGACGAAACAACAGACGTTTCTGTTTAGTTCATGTTATGTAAAGTAATCGTAAGTAAAGGTGATTTTCCGGAGATTTTTTCCCTATTTTTTTTTCGAGGACCCCAGGTCATTCAGGTACGTCACTGCCCCAGACCTGTCCAGGTCCGGGTTGGTTCTAGCCGGGCTTATAGGTGGCAAATGCTTTATTGCTTGTACTTTTGCTATTGATATGTTTGTATGTAGATTTGTTCAAATCGTGTTCAGTGGTTTATGGTAAACGTCGGTACTAATGCTCTTCTTTCGTGTGATGACAAGTCGAATAACGTGACTTATAATTTATCAGCCCAATATGCTGTCACTTTGTGATCCCTAGTTTAGTTAAACGTTTTGTGTTCATTGATCTGGCCAAACAACATCATGATATGGCCAACGTATGATATTCTATTTCATGAAATATGCCCATTTCATGATCTCATGATTTCATATGATCGAATACATCATGAAATGATCAATTCTAAGATCTGGCCCCGACAGATACAATACATAAAGTTAATAATACATAATGGTCAAATAGCTCACATATTATATTACATTGATGTTTAGAAAGTCGGAATAACTAGTACTTTATTTATTCATGAATGAACTAAGTTCTTTATTTATGAATGAATACTTCGCCAACTTTTAATACGAACGGTCTTTATTACTTTTTATTTTTTCAGTGTTTCACTTGTGAGTAATAAATGACAACAATGCCATGATTGAAACGACACTCGTGAATCACTATTAGATTATTTTTTTACTTAATACGTGATAACGTACGCAACCAGAGGGGGTGAGGTCAGTGCCCGATACGAATCGGTGCGGGGAGGGGCGCCACCCTTCTGTTATTGTTTTTATTCTATGCCTAAAGGTAACAAAGAAGTTGACGAAAGTAAACGTTGTCTCACAAGCAAACGACGTGTACATTCGTCAGTTACGAGCGCCTCTAGACCAAACAAACGTGACCTTTGGGTATCTTTGTCTCATCCTTTTGACCTTTTATTTTCTTTGTACCAGGAAATACTAGAGGTTTAAAGGATTTTTATAGTGTAAGGTCTGTGTGAAATACCACAGAATACAATGTAGCGGTTCTTCTTCTATCATGTGGATTGTGAGGTGGATTACCAACCTCATCAACCCTGGTGTCAGGGTTATTATTGAGCCGCCAAAGGCCACTGACATGGCTCATGTAATGACTACGTACTTAGAACAGTAAGTTGCAACCGGAGCCAACGGCTTAACGTGCCTTCCGAAGCACGGATCATCTTGCTTTCGGACAATCAGGTGATCAGCCAGCTATGTCCTAACCAAACTAGTGATTACAAAGTGATTTTTGTGGTACGTCCCCACCGTGATTGGAACCCGGGACCTCCGGATCGTGAGCCCAACGCTCAACCACTGGACCACGGAGGTCATTATAATAGCCAGTTCAAACAAAGAACAATTGCTGTTTTTACCGGAAAATGAGCCTAATGGCAGGATTGTGTTATATGAAAATATCAATTAAAAAAGTTATACGCCCCAGGAATTCCCGGGTTGGCGTCCCACCCCGGGGAACCCACAGGTAATATTACATCCGTTGGAACGATTTATTTTATTGTTGTTCCTTTTTAACGCTAACTTTTTTCAGGATAGATTTTTTATCGAGAACCCAATTTTGTTTTATGTGTTCCACAAAGGTTTGACGGTATAAAAATTTGGAATTTTATTTTTATTGTTCCCGCTTTTACTCTTGCGATGTAGTACAGTGTTTTTTTTTCTGGAGTTCGTTGTAGGTACATAAATCTGCACTTAAATGTTATACTTTTCTGAACCGCTTTGTTCTGTATTTGAAAATATTACGCGGGACGTTCTATAGTTTATTTTTGGTTTACAATTACGAGGCACATCAAAGTGTCATAAAACAATACATAGAAGAGTACAGACACTGGAGGTAATCACAGTTAATCTTGCAGCCACTTAGATTTACGAACCGTTTCGTCGCCTTATATAGTGAAAAGTTTTTGAAAAATCGCTATCTGATCTGGATGGTTGAAAAGGCCACATCGCAGCAATTCATCTAAAAAGCAATATTGCTATTTGAAAATTTTGTTTGCATTGCGCACTTTTAAATGAGCCAATGTCAAATTGCTTTTTTTTTCAATTAATTTCAGTGTGGGTAAAAAAGAAGATCACAATTTTTTAATAAGATTGAAACTACCACGTTTATTGCGAGTTTTGGTCAGCAAAAATCACATCTGAATTTGATTTTCAAAAAGCTCTTGACTATATTATGGTGATAAGTGATCAGCCCATTGCCAATACAATAGTTTATTGTTTTGGAGTGAAGTTATACTACATATAGATATACAATACTTAACACATCTTTTTTTCTATACTCTGGGTCTTCAAGCAAGTAAGATAAGTATCGTTGCTGACGTCGCTAACTGACGTATCTGAAATTTTTAGCGAATCTGATTTGCACCTTTTGTATTGTCATTAAGGCACAAATCATTTTAGCAAAAAATTGCAGTATACGTCAGTTTGCAAAGTCAGCCACGGTATGTGAATTCCATAGTCTGTGTTTATCCCGCCATTGGAAAAAAGGCGCAAGGTTAAGTAACATACATACATACACACATAAACCTACATCTCTCTCTATTTAAGAGCTGCGCTCTTGTCGATGGAGTAATCGACATTCCTCTCTTCTTCCCGCCAAAACCTTCACCTCCCGATACGACACGACCTGCACCTTCTCTTTTATTTGTTTCATAAATGTTCTCCTAGGTCTACCCCTTCCTCTCTTCGCTTCAATTTTTCCTTCTATAATGTTTGTTATAAATGAATCGTGTCGTATCAGGTGGCCAATCATATTTCCTCTCCGGTTCTCTATAGTGTTCAATATGGTTCTCTTATCTTCAACTCTTTCCAGCACTTTTTCATTTGACACCATTTCAGTCCAGCTTATACCCTCCATCCTTCGCCAACACCACATCTCAAATGCTTCCAACCTCTCTCTGTCTCTCTGTGTCATAGTCCACGTTTCACTTCCATGGAGTACAATGCTCCAAATATAAACCTACATACATATTATGTTTATTCAGTTAAGCATTATCTTTATCGATTTGAAACAGTCTAAATTAATTATAACGAGTATCACTTAAAATTCTACAAATATAAAATATTCCACTTTCATTTTACCAAAAAAAAAATAATATCACCGTGTTTTATTTAATCCTAAATAAATAAATAACAGTTTGCATTAAGCACATAATCTCCGGAAAGTTGTTAATGAATGGACATTTTAAGGGAAACTTTACTGTCTTAGCGGATTAAGAAATTTCTTAACAACATTTTGGGGAGAGTTTTAAGATTCTCATTTTATGAACGAGGTAGATAAATGCACGGATTATAATTTTCCTTTACGCTACTCAAAACTCACAAAAAGTTGAGTGCCAGATATTACGTATATTGTAAATTGCTTCTAGTTTCATAATCATCGTATTGTATCGTAATCGTTCCAAATACGAATTAAATGCTAATTTCCATGTCTATCAATTATCAGATTTTACTGTGTATCAAAATTTGAATTCAGAATTAAATAAACCAACTTAGTTCTGAATTCAAATTGTGATACTTACATGATTAAAATGTATATTCTAAATTTAAAGTGAGTTTCATCGTTGAAATTATCCGAAGCAAAGGTACTCGTAATGTTGTTGGCATCGGTAAAGAGTGATGGAGATTCCTTGGAGGCTAAAAGGATCGTATCCACTGTGAACGTTAGTCTTGGGAGCACTTCTTTCTCAAAGTACCTACGAGTTTTAAGAGTAAATTACATTATTGGCTGGGTTACTGTAAATTAAAGCTAATGGGCTAATTAAAGGATCAATTTAAAGCATTATTATGTAGAAACTTCATAGCTTTCTTTCTTTCTTTCTTTGTAGATTTGCGGTGTATGGAGTGTCCGGGTTGGTGCTCCCCAATTAGTGAGTTATTAATGTACCTAGTGCAGTTTTTACTAACACAGTTGGCTCGACCATTATAGACAGCGATACGGCTCATCACCTATTACGTTGGTGCTTCGGAAGGCACGTTAAGCCAGTCCCGGTTACTACTTACTGATGCAAGTTAGTAGTCGTTACATGAGTCATGTCAGGGGCCTTTGGCGATTCAATAGTAACCCTGATACCAGGGTTGATGGGGTTGGTATTCCACCTCACAACCCACACGATAAGAAGAAGAAGAAGAGTTGGTCTTACAGAAATCTTGGTGAAGTGTGGGTACTTAGTTCATCTTGCGATGGATGTACGGTCACGAGCATTAATATGTATACACTTTGTTACCATGTCACATTAACTTTTTTAACAAATTGAACTGTGAGTCTCACTAAATGTCAAATATGTTAGTGCGACAGACTCCTAAAGTGGGTACATTATTTTATATTAGGGTAGACTACCCCAATCGATGGATACAGTTGTGTGTTTTGTGTTCTCCGGGGTTTTCTTATTCGAGGATTATGTAGAACAGAAATGCGTTGTAAATTAGACACCAGTTAGCTTTATTGGAACCTATTTTTATCTAAATAGACGGAAAAACTAATATAATGTAAGTAATTAAAGCACATAATAACGGGTTTTACCGCGTTTAAATGGGGATTTGAGACTCCCGATATTTCGACACTGTTGCAAGTGCCATGATCACGAGATGACTGATGAGATTGGAGTGGAGAAGGTAGATCCATAATTTTCTACGGGCAGACATATCGGGTGTCGAAATATCGGGAGTCTCATATTCCCATTTAAACGCGGTAAGAAACCGTTATTATGTGCTTTAATTATGATAATAACTGCGTAAACTTAAAACAATGTATAATGTAAGTAGACAAACATTAAACAAAAGTGGAAATATAACTTTCCCACTTAAAGAGGCACTTTAAGCCACCAAACAGGCTGTTAAGAGAAAACGAAAAACTAAAAGCGTTTAAGAGCTCTTTAAATTATCATTTGCAGAAATCCCGGGAAATAAGATCCCGACGTTACGGTCTCGGATATTTTCGCGTTTGTCCTTCCAGTAAAAACTGGTCTCGTTGTAATCCCTTAAGTTATTGGGGTGATAAATTGTTTTGGTTTCGTCCCGGCGATACAATAATTTACGGTACTATTCCCGTGTGCAATTAGAATCGCTTTTTTAATTAATGTCCCGGTTTTAGCATTCTTTTTGTCTTTACTTGCCCATTTGTATTTAGAATGTGTTCGTACGTTGCAGTTTGTTCGCTAATTGATTACCCTGCGTCGCTCTGTAATTAATTGTGATAAAACAAACTGTAGCAAATAAAAAAAAAACAACAAACAAAAGTAAAATGCGATTAGTACCCCGAGTCCTCAAGAGATGGCGCTAGTGGTATTTTAGAACGCGGTAACGAGATGTTTTTGCCGATCCAATAAGATAAACCTCATATATTCCAATTGTATTCTAATACCTACCTCAGTAGTTTTACTTCTACTATAGTAGCTTGCTCCGGTAACTACTATAACCAGGATAAAACTGCTCGTGGTTCTCAATACTGCTTCCGCCGTGTGCCAGCTTCTGCCTAGGACTAGCATACAAAGGGACAGTGCTCAGTTGTACGCGACGATTGTACGTAACCGCACAATAAACCGTTTCTTCACATCCCGGCTGTTTACTTTCCACTCGCCGACCGGCTCGACTTGGCTATAAAGGACCCCACTCACTACACTGGCGACCAACGCGGGCAAGCCTAGTCAGCCCCAATACATCACGAGATCAGGAAGACAGACCACCACTACTGTACAGACACCTCGACGGAAGATGGCTTTATCACAAGACCAATTCCGAGAACTGCTACAGCACAACCAGCAGCAGCAACGTGAGCTAATTAACGCGTTCACTTATGGGAAGAAGAAAGGCAACATGGCTGATTGCAAGGTGCATTTCTATGGCGAAAAGCAAGCTGAAGCCGTTGATGCATTTTTCTCGGCACTTCTACTTTTTAAGGACCTTGAGGGTATCAGTGACGACGATTTTCTGAAGGGCTTACCACTGGTCTTACACAAAGAAGCTGGACTCTGGTGGCGAGGCGTCAAAGGGGATATAAAAACTGTCTCCGAATTTGAGATACAGCTGAAGAATAAATTCGCACCCATGATGAATGCCCAAAGTATCTATGAAGATCTATACACCATCAAACAAGGAGCCAACGAGCCTACTGAATCCTTCCTTGATAAGAAAAAGTCGTTGTTTTCTTTGCTACCTGAGCCCAAGCATCCTGAACACCAGCAGTTGAATATGATCTACCACTTGCTCCGCCTGGACATTAGAGACAAAGCACCGCGTAATTCTTTTAATACTTACGATCAATTGATCGAGTCGGCGTACAATATTGAGAAAGTCTCGAGAGAGAAGAAGTCTACATATAGCACTAATCCACCTAATGTTTCTCGCAAACCTACAAAGATACGATGTCAGTTCTGCAAGAATCCAGGTCATACTATTGAAGAGTGTCGCAAGAGACTGAAGAAGGTAGTAAACGACACTACTCATCCTACATCTCACCAGGCACAAACTCAAGCACCATCACCATCGCAACCTAAGTTTTCGTGCTACGGATGCGGTACACCAGGCGTTGTACGTACCAACTGTCCTAATTGCTCAGCCAAAGCCTCTAAACCGATCAAAGAAGAAGAAGTTGGATTTTGCGCTCTTAGTGTCCACATTGAAACCAAGCCTCGACCAGTTATACCAGCTGTGATTGGCGGTATTAAAGGATACCCATATATAGATACATGCGCTAAGACTAACGTAGCGTCTTACTCACTGTATCGTCGTCTATTGGCAGAGGGGCACAGATTTAGATCGGAACATGTTAACCTGACATTGGCGGATGGTATCACAAAGAAACGTACCGTTCACGTCGTTGATGTGGATGTCGAAGTGAACCGAAGAGTGTTCCAAACCAGCTTCATGGTACTACCCGAATGTAAGGACAACAAAACGCTTCTGGGAATAGGGTTTATAACCCAGGCCATGATGGTCCTGAACGTACCACAGTTCACTTGGTACTTTATTGACGACCCTGACGATGTGAACGAGTTGTTTACTGAGGACTTTGTCATATTCAACACTCGCACTGCAGGTGGAGCTAGGAGAGGAACCACAGACGCTGGAGGGATTTATGCGGCTTGTGCTCCAGTTACTTATGCTCCTGGTACCGACGCTTCAACTGTAACTTCTCTGCAATTGCAGAACCTCTCACCAAACTCACTAAGAAGGGCGCCGTTTGGACATGGACTTTAGAGCAGCAGAAGGCTTATGATGAACTCAAACATCGTCTCACGACTGCACCCATTCTGCGTCAGGCGGATGAGACTAAGCCTTTTATTATTAAAACTGACGCCAGCAGCTACGCTTTGGGAGCAGTTCTAATCCAGGGGGAGGGAGAAGACGAACACCCCGTTGAGTATGCGAGTCGCCTTCTGACTGCCGCTGAAAGAAATTATTCAACGACAGAAAGAGAAGCTCTAGCGGTTGTGTGGGCCGTTACAAAGTTCAGAGGTTACATTGAAGGAGTGCCAGTCGTAGTAATCACAGATCATCAAGCTCTGAGGTGGCTTATGTCCCTAAAATCACCCACCGGTAAACTAGCCAGATGGGCACTACAGCTGCAAGCATATGACATTGGCATACAGTATAAACCTGGCCGTACGAATGTCGTAGCAGACACGCTTTCACGCCCACCATGCACAGAAGAAAATAGAGCAGAATGTGGTACCTGTGCAGTTTCTGTTGATATGCCTACCCGAAGCCCTAGTGAGATCCGCACAGAGCAGCTAAAAGACGTGTTCATAGCCCGAATCGTGGAAGCACTGGAAAAAGGGAATAATGAGGACGCTACGTACTGGTGTAATAAAGGTTACTTACTCGACAACGGACTCCTATATCGTCTAGCACCTGACTCCGACTCAGAAGAAGCTCAGCTAGTTGTACCTGAGCATGAATGGGCGAATATACTAGCCGCCTACCATGATGACCCGATGGCTGGACACTATGGTGCCGAGAAAACCCATGCCCGAATTTCGAAGCGATACTTTTGGAAAGGAATGCGCAAATTCATAGAAGCGTATGTGCATAATTGTTTAGCTTGCCAACGCTACAAACCCAGTAACCTCAAGCCGGCGGGTTTGCTACAAACAACGACCATGAATAAGAGATTCGAGACAATATCCACTGATCTCTTCGGTCCACTTCCAAGCTCATCAGATGGGAAGACTTGGATAATGATTGTGCAAGATAATGCAACTCGATGGGTGGAATTATTTGCATTGCCAAACGCTACAGCAGAGACTTGTGCCGAGACTCTGATCAAAGAGATTATACTCCGATTTGGTGTACCAAGACGTATCACAAGCGATAATGGAACGCAGTTCATTAGTGCTGTAATGCAAAAGATGTGCTTTTGTTTAGGAATCAAACACAACTTCACTCCTGTCTACCACCCCCAGGCCAATCCAGTAGAAAGACGGAATAGAGATTTGAAGACGCAGCTCGGTATCCTAGTGGAAAGCCAACACAGTAACTGGCCAGAGAAGCTCCCGAGCATCCGCTTTGCTATGAACACCGCTGTATGTTCCTCCCTTGGACAAACTCCTGCATACCTGACGTTTGGTAGAGAACTCAGGACTATAGATGACATACTGCATGATTTTCGTCAAATCGTTCTCTCTGAAAACTTCATCGCTGAAATCACTCCTAAGCTGTTGAATATGGCTGACACTATGAAGAAAGCAAGAGAGGTACAAGAAATGAAGGAAGAAGCTCGAAAGGAATATTTTGATAAGAGTCGTAGAAGCAGTCCGCAATACCAAACAGGGGATCTGGTCTTAGCAAATGTTCACCCAATAAGCAGAGCTTCTAAAGGCTACAGTGCGAAATTCACACCTCGACGAGATGGACCATACCTTATAGTGGAACAAAGCGGGCCTGCTTCCTATAAACTTGCCAACACAGATGATCCTTCTTTTGTGATCGGCACGTACCATACCTCTGCGTTGCAACCATACAAGAGCACTGGAAGCGTACAACCATTGCCAGCTCCTGTACAGCCGCTTAGGAAGAGAGGACGACCACGCAAACAGAAACATTAAATTTTCCAGTTTCATCGTCGTGACTACTTCAGAAACTGAGGGGGAGGTTGTAGCAAATAAAAAAAAACAACAAACAAAAGTAAAATGCGATTAGTACCCCGAGTCCTCAAGAGATGGCGCTAGTGGTATTTTAGAACGCGGTAACGAGATGTTTTTGCCGATCCAATAAGATAAACCTCATATATTCCAATTGTATTCTAATACCTACCTCAGTAGTTTTACTTCTACTATAGTAGCTTGCTCCGGTAACTACTATAACCAGGATAAAACTGCTCGTGGTTCTCAATACTGCTTCCGCCGTGTGCCAGCTTCTGCCTAGGACTAGCATACAAAGGGACAGTGCTCAGTTGTACGCGACGATTGTACGTAACCGCACAATAAACCGTTTCTTCACATCCCGGCTGTTTACTTTCCACTCGCCGACCGGCTCGACTTGGCTATAAAGGACCCCACTCACTACTAATAAACAAACACACGTGTTTAATATTGCTTAGGAAAACTTTAAATGAAAACTAGTGATCTCATAATAATTATTTCAATTCAGTCTTTTCAGATGACGCTGAGCCGAGGCGCGCCCAACCAGGCACCCTCAGGCATGTTGTCTTAAATTTTGTACTAGATAGGAGCCATTTGCGTTCCCCATTTCTCCAGCCAAGTAGTTATCCATAATGCGAGAGATCTACAGTAAGTCTTCTCCTTATCGTGTGGATTGTGAGGTGGAATACCAACCTCATCAACCCCGGTGTCAGGGTTACTATTGAGCCGCCAAACTCATATAACTACTACTTACTTACATCAGTTAGTAGTAACCGGCATCAACGGTTTAGCGTTCCTTCCGAAGCACGGATCATCTTACTCTCGGACAACAGGTGATCAGCCTGTAATGTCCTGAACAAACTAGGGATCACAAAGTGATTTTTGTGATATGTCCCCACCGGGATTCGAACCCGGGGCCTCCGGATTGTGAGCCCAACGCTCAACCACTGGACCACGAAGGCCGTACAATAGGTGGCGTCAATGAATGTAAATAGTATTTTTTAAGTTTGAGTTACTGTAAACGTAATATACATAAGTAGTCTATTCAATAACCTTCCTTCTGGCGCAGTGGATAAAAATGTGTTCGGCAGCATCATTAACATAAGAGCTACGATAGTGTCGGTAAAGCATTCTCCATTCCTGTCTATCAAAGTCGAATTCTTTGACTTCTTTATAAGTCACGGCGTTCGCCGTCTCTCTCACCTGTTTTATGTTAGCTTTTCTTGGTATTCCTTTCCTTTCTTTACTCCTATTTTCCCTTCTATGATGTTTTTGTTGTTGTGGGTATTTTTGAAGAATCTGTAACAAATGTTATGGTACTCCCATAGAGCATGGACCTCCGCATACCCCAGAACCAGACTAGCATGCAGTCTCTATGGTACCGAACTTTATACACATTCTTTCGAAATAGTCATGTTATCAAGTTCTCGAGAGTTACGCCTAACTATTGAATATCACAGTGTAAATCGCAGTTGTAAAAACAGCTCTTCAAAAATTAATAAAATTATGTATATTTCTAGTGAACTATTGTATTGGGATAGTCTTGTAAAGATAGTTCTGGAACATTGATAAACAAATAAATAAAATAAAAATAAAAAAGGTGTTAGTACATAAATAAGTCGTGTCTTTTCTGCGTTACCAATGCGGAAATAACACACGCATAATTCTTCCTTAAAAACAACATACGGACGGGAAGTCGCGAAACTAGATTCGGCAAACGGTAATATTCTTCGCTTCGGGTTGATATTGATTCGAGTAAATCACTCGAGATCGATGTTTGGCATTACGCTAACGGCTCGACGGCTGGCGACATTCCAACACTGAAGTGAAAAGAACAAGAAACAACACGTAGTTTGGGCAACTTGCGACCGCTGGTAGAAGGGTATTCTGGGCGAAGGACTTTTCACAGATTTCACACAGCGAATTATTCACGAATGTCATAACAATCACCTGATTATCTGGAAAAGTAAGATGACTCCGTATTTCGGAAGGTGCTTTCAGCCGTTGGTCCCGGGCGACTAGCTCAAAACCTTAACCTTGGGGTCCTTTAAGCGAAGCGTGTAGAGCCTAGTAGGCCAGTATGGTAGTCGCAACTGATTTGAAACTGATTCATTGCGTTGCTTTTCAGTTGCTACTGAAATTAGGGCTTCTCTATGTTTACCATCGGGCATAGTTGAGCCAATATATTTGTCCAATATAAAAAAAAAAACACCTCCACCAACCCGCACTGGTGCAGCGGAGTATGCTCCATACCCTCTTCTGGTTGATTAAGGGGAGGCCTGAGCCCAACAGTGGGACGTATACATATAGGATATTTTATGTTATGTTATGCCATAATAATAATAAAAACACAAAGTTACTTCCATGATTTTGATAGCGAATAAAAACTTATGTTGAAACGCATACGCGTTGTCCGAATTTTCAGTCTTTCATGGAATAATAGTCACTATCACAGAACAGATAAAACCGTTTTTTAGTTTAAAAATGATTTTAGTCAGTTTGAAAATTTCTGATGACGTCATCATAAAAAATATATTTTCAAATTACTTAACAGAATCTAAATCGACTGTAATGTTATGCTCTGTTAGGTTCTTTTTTTATTACTTATGACTCTGGATTTAAACTTGTTCTTTATTTGAATAAATAAAGCTAAAATACTATTTTCGTTCACAACAAAACAAAATTTTCGTTCCAAAATTAAAATAGCCTTGTGGGTACAGAATACCGATACAGTAGGGAATATTTTTAAGTAGTTATCGAAAATTTCGAAGCGGCGGCCGAAGTTGTTTTATTATCGAAACAGTTTTCTTACCCTGTGTAGTTCCGTAAACTGAATTTAGATGTTCTCGAATATTCTGCCAAGTTATTCTTAGCCGGTATCGCGAACGTTTTGTGGTAGAACGAGTTTTTGCTCGTTACAACTGCAACAGCACTTTGGGCTGGATAGTTCCCGACTCCTTTTACTTAGTTGGACTTTTGATTTTGTTGTTTTACCGTCTTTTGGAGTATGGATTTACTTTAGGTGTTCTTTGATAAGATATTTATTGTGGGATGATCCATGTTTATTTAAAAACAACCGACCGCCATTGTCCTGTCATTCCGCAATCCTATCTTCTCTCTCGCTTACTCCTCGCTCTCTCTTTCACACACCTTTACGTGACGTTTCATTCAGCCTACCAATCCTACAATATCGTAGTGTAAGGTTTTACATGTAAATAATAAAAAAAAGAAAAACCGAGCTGGCGAGGAGTCTCTGTCTACCCCTCTGGGCATACAGGCGTGATGCTATGTTGTGTTTGTTATTAAAAAAAAAATCTTTATATTTTCCTGCAATAGATTTTTGTTAGTAACTGGGGATATTAATCGACAATAATCCTTCGTACCACATATAAACCTTTTGTAAGAAAATAACTATACTTAACTAAGTATTAAGGACGAATAAGTTCGTATAATCCTACTAAGTAAATTAATATTCACAAGGAAGCCACAACGTCTGACTCCGAGAGTAAACAAGAGTGTAGGTAGAGTGCGTCTCGATCATTATGGCTCGATTTCTTTATATTATAATTGACAACATACAATTATTAAATCGATTTTTGTACTTTGATTTAAATAAATCCAACAGAATACGCAAACTTATTTATGTTTTTAAACACTTTCGACATCTACGTCTATATTATATTTATATAAAATATAAAAAGAGAAACTGACTGACTGACATATCAACGCACAGCCTAAACGGCTAAACGTAGGCACTTGAAATTTGGAAGGGACGTAGCTTAGGTACCGTAGAGGTGCACTAAGAAAGGAATTCCCGGAATTCCCATGGGAACGGGAATTAGCGGGAAAATCCTTTTGTTATTAAAAATCTAAACCACTTAAGTTAGACGTTTGAAATTTGGCATGCAGGTACCTTAGTTAACTTAAAGCTTAGTTGCAACAGGATATTGCAAAATTCCCACGGAAACGGGAGTTAGCGGGAAGAAACATTTGTATGAAAAAATCGAAACCGCGTAAGATAGATGTTTTCAATCTAGCATGCATGCATACCTTAGTAAATATAAAGTTTAGTTATGGCTGTATTTTGAAAAATGGAAGTTAGCGGGAAAATAAAATTGTATGAAAAAATCTAAACTGCATAAGTTAGATGCTTGAAATTTGATATGCACTCCCACACACACAAAGATCTGTCTTTTATAACACGCCACGCGGACGAAGTTGCGGGCAAAAGCTAATTACTTATTGTCAATAACATTAGCGAAGCAACGACGCAAGAAGCTTCGCACCGTGTAGCTTCCCTCTTACGCAACTAGAAGACAAATTACACCCGTCCATCGGCCTGTAGACATGGGAAAAATGTCTGGCGCTTACCCGAACAGCTTCCAACCGGTAAAATATGTGGAATCCGATTAAACGGCAATCTCTGCTGCCCTTCCATATAACGCGTAAACAGACCAGCCATTTATTTCGAGGGTGAGTCTTGTTAATGGTCCTTGGTTGAAGAAAAGGAAGATTTGCGGTTCGGGTTTTAGGTCTTTAACACGTACACTGCTTATGAACCACCTATGGGGCACAACCATTTTGAAATTCATACGTACATGGCCCATATGTGGGGCACTAGAGAAAATGGTAAAATCCGACGGGAGGCTTTTGAGATTTTTTCTTGCCATAGAGTGTGTTGTTATGTTCAGCGATTATTAAAAAAAGAGATAGCGACAAAATAATTATTTCTGAAGTAAGTTTAAAAAGGAATAAAATGGGTCATATCTCCTAATCCATAAATAATCGCTGAACATACACGGGGGTGTTTCTGGTTGCCAATGAGTCCATCTATCTATTTTTTATTTTGAACTTGAACCTCTCTGGGTCACCCTGTATAATGTATATCGAGGGTTGAAAGGCAAATGGGTTTAAGCGACATTTTGGGCGAAATTGACTTATATATATATTCGGAATCAGCGATTTTTTCCGCGTCGACTGATCTTGGTTTCAGATCAATCGAAGCTACTTTTTGGCGCTTCAACCAATTAGCACTTTGGGTACATTTTTAAAAACCCGTGTTTTAACCGACAAAAAAATGCACAAAATTCTGGGCTGGTGGCATATCAGTCGTATTCCGGGATATGAGTCGGTCACATAAGCTGTTATGTCTTTTCATTTTCATGATTCGAAGGCTGTTAAAGCGTTTTCCCTGACAGTGTTTTGTTATAGATAAGTCGGTTAAATCATTTGTCCTTAGACGAAACGAAAATAGATTTGGCGCTTAAATCTTTTTGCTTTAATCCAGATTTTATAAATATTGTCGCTTCAACCGTTTTGCCTTCGACAGTTTAAAAGTAAAATTGGCACTTGAACTGTTTTGCCTTTACCGAAAATATTCATAGAATTTGACTTCAGCTATTTATGCTACATTTTTTTAAATTTTTTGTCGTATAAAACAACTATCTTTTTCTTTTGAAAGGACTTAAAACGTTTTTCCAAAACAAAAAAGAAATAATGTTAACATTTCAGTCATCGCAATTTTGTATGAAACCTTGTGCCCGCATCACTTCAACATATCAAAATAAGTATGGGCAGGTCCTGGTTGGGCGGTTCACACAGCTAAAAAATACGATTGGGAAGACCGGGAGTGTGCGTGTCATCATGTCACCCAAGCCGTATCCGTTGATGGTGACTTCTATTTGTGTCTATCCCAAGTCGTTGTTGTGGTAGACTTTGACGTGGCTAGCGGAACCGAACTTCGAATTGAAGATCTGGTCACATGGCATACAATCAAGCTGGCCAGCCGAGTTTACCGTGTAATTGTAGGAAGGTTTCCGTTGAGTTTTCCGTATTTGGCGTCTTGGACTAAGATTTTCGAGGACTATATCACGCGCTATTCCAGGTTCAGACACACTCATCCCAACTATCAGTTGGCATGTTGAAAGCCACATGGTTGCGCTTGAGTACGTCTTTGTACCGCAGGTATTGTCCACCTTGTTTACAGTTCCTTCTAGACACCTCGAAATAGAAAACCTTTCTGTCATCCATTCGCATGACGTGACCGCACCATCGTAGGTGATGTTTTATGATGAGAGCTTCTATTCCGAATATGCCAGAACGACGTAATACTTCTGTTATTGGAAAACCATCTTGCCGCTTTATGCGAAGGATGGACCTTAGACATTTAAAGTGTTACGTATCAAGTACGCCGCTGAGACTTTGTACACTAATATTTTAAGTTTTCCAAAGGCTGCCACCACACCTGTTATCCGGGCTGGCAACTCCGATGACTTTGGAGTCATTTCATATTTGAGAACCCAAATATTTTAATTTTGAAACTTCCTCCAGCTCAGCGCCCTTTAAAGGAACATTGGAAGAAGCTACATCCCCGGAGCATCCTCTGGATGGTTATTTTAAAAGGGTTTTGCACAAAACTATAAATATTCTGGTGTGTGACTTAATTGAATCGGCCATTCCTCGGCAAGTTTGGTTAACTGATGCATAGATGTGAGACGTGAGAGATAAAAAATGATCTTATTCATTTTAGCCTTAATTTCAATTAAGCTATAGATAACAATTCCATAGAGTATCCCACTTATGCGTGATACAGAAGCGATATATAAAGAAAATAGACTAGGAACCATGGCTCCATGTGTTATGACATAGCCTTGTTTCGCGCCGTAGGTAACGACGAATAGCTCTGAAAAGTTACTTCTAAATCAAACTGTCGTCATCATGTCGTCATGATATTGTCGTATCAGGATAAGTCATAACTTTTCAGGACAATCTGTTTTCTTTAGAGCAATCCACAAGCCGCGTGAAGCCTCACGCAGCACATAACAAAGGCCGATGTTGTTCAAGCCTTTTGGCCTGAATCTGTTTAATAACAAAACCGTACCCCCATATCTCTGTCCGGACAAAATCATTATTGGGTTACCGGAAGTACCTTTTCTGCATCACGGGATAGAATAACGTCAAGGCTAAAATTTAATATCGATCGCCATCGACTCGCAAAGAGGAAGAAGGCTAAAATCATTCCAGCAGCTGACTCACATATCTTCAGGATGAGTTTGTATAACCAGTTATTAATGTGTAGGCATATTATACAGTTCAGATGGTATTTTTGATGTGTTGGTATTCCTTCCTTCTTAGCGCGGTAAGAAGTTCTTCAAAGGTCGGGGGTGCCGCTAGACCTTAAGCGAAACCCCCGACCTTGTTGTAACAAACTCGACCGATATGTTGTAACAAACAAGTCACTGGTATTACTATTGGGATTTAAGACATCGTTAAAATGTATCCAAAGCGCTGCTAATAAGTCTTTCTGATCAGTGAGGCGTTGGGTCTTTTCCTTGTTGTAGATTGAAACTCTCTTCAAAGTTTGTGGCCGAAAACAGTCTTGAAGCTGTCGAAAATCTACCGGAACTGGATTGATAGGAATCAGCATAGAGCTGAATTTCACAAGCTTATTCCACCTGGCATTTGTTTTTGAGACATATGGTGACAGAAAAGCCCGCCTGTAGTTCCCCACGAGCTGATTTTTACGTCAAAACCATCGCACCAATCTTAGTTTTGCAGTCTGGTTTACCAACCAATAACTTCGGTAGAGCAGAGCACAGCTATAAAAATGCTCGGCAAAGGAACACCATCTATTTATTATTATTATCATCTATATTATCTCATCGACAGATGTGTCTGCTGCGATGTCCGACGTATCTCGGCTTTAAAAGCATGATCGAGTTCTGTTATTGTTTGTCAACTTCGACGGTATCTTATGGCCAGCTCGAAGTGGAGGTCTTAGGCGCAAATGTAACAGAAATTTTGATCAAACAAGTCGCTGATCTATCCACCCCTGGCCGCCTCTTACTATGAGAGCAATCAGTACTTCACTGCAGTCTGTCCTAGTACCGCGTACCATCTAGTAGGAGCCAGTGCTTGGAACTTGCATCCAGCCACGTGGTCTTAAATTTTTCAGTAAATCGGAAACAGGTTGTGATAGTGAGATTAAACTCAGCACAGAGTATAAGCATATTAAGACTTTTTCAAAGCTATTTGTTTCTTTTATTGCCCGCATTCAGTTGGTGACAGTCATCTGTCATCCGCCATCATACGCGGTTTACCATATACTTAAAAAGTCGAATTAAGCATGTGTAACAATCTTTATGGTTATATTCTAGATCCTGTTTCTTAATTAAATCGATTTACTCATTATATCCGCCGTGATTTTTCCTAATATTGTAAGGTACAAATATCTGTAAATGCCTTGCCCGACTAAAATCTCTCCCAGGAAAAACGGCTTAAGGACCGACTTTATTTTCGATCTTACTAATATTTGGATTTCATACAATTGAAATTAGTAGCGGATGGTCACTTAAGATATTTTCCTTCCCTGTCATATAACCTTTTATGGAGGTTAAGCTGATTTGCCTCTAGTCTTCTTTTTTTAAGAAGTCGTTTAACTCATTTAGCTTTAGTCAAACTAATAAGTGAGAGGTCTCTTAAAGCATTTTGCTTTTAGCCAATATTTGGCTCTAGTGGATATCAACCGTTTTTCCTTCAACTGTAATTTAGTTCAATTGAGGCATTTTGTATTAAGCGACTTCTAAAATCTATAACTGATGTGTTTTTCGAACCAAATAAATACAGAATTGTGCAACGTTTAATTTAAAATAATTCTTAGCATTTTGAACACTTTTGATTCAGTAGTTTTTTTTATATGAATTTTTTTCGAAAAAATAAAACTTTAAATGGCTCTCCTGTAAAGTTCACAAAATGTCGCTTAAACCTATTTGCCTTTCAACCCTCGATATATAGATTTAGAGACCTAATGGGCATCGCACTGGGACGTAAACAGGCTGTTTACATTCGAATCAATAGCATCTTAAGTTATCAGCATATTACCATCGCTGTTTAAGCATCACGGATTCCACAGCACTGGGGCTTAACTTTACGAACACCGGAACGCAGATCTGAGCCTGACAAAATGTAAAGTCTATTGTGCCTGGTATCTCAACAGATGACAGGTTAATAGTACATTAGCTTAATTTATAGAACCAATTCCAGCCAATGTACACATTTGCTCTTTAAACTCGTGCTTTAAAGTAGAAATACTCCCAAGACTGACATTTAGGACACGTGAAAGGATGTCTTGAGTCCTCAGAGATTTCCCGACGGTCGTTACTAGTGCTGTAGGCGATGCGTGTGCCTATAAAAAGGGACAAAAGAGGTGAATATGAAAACATTTTTGCTTTGACTTTCTTTTGTTTCTCTCTCTCTCTGTGTCACAAACACACACACACATCAATCAATCAATCAAACAAATATACTTTATTGCACAGAACTAAATTACAACAATCAAACATAACACATGAATATAGTACAATTTGGGCGGCCTTATTGCTCTAGAGCAATTTATTCCAGGCAACCACCAAAAGGAATCAAACGTTTACAAACAACTTGGATGCGAGATGGTGCATTAAAAAAAAACCTAAAAGTAAAACTAAAGTTAATATAATAAATACTCTATACGTAAGTACATAATATTAATAAATACTCAATATAATATATTGAATTCCGTAGTAATATTTAATTTCATTGTAATATCTGTGACGTGTAATTATTATTATCAATAAATGACTATGACTATGACTATAATATAATATAATATATATTTACAAAAAAAAACACATCCAATTTTGTCATTACAAAAGCGCCACCCGCACGCCCACGGACATTTTCTTTAAGTACTTACATCGGCTTTTAAGTCAAGACTCGAAAAGAAAACATGGCGACTTTTACACATGCCTGTATCCCCAAAAGAGTAGATAGAAGTGTAAAATTATGCACCCACCCTTCGCCAGTTATGTGTAAGTCCCAAGGCGACCATATTGACACTAACCAGGCACAAATCGTGGAAACTACGTGTTATCAATTTTATTATCAATGATCGAAACATGAATTTCAAGTCGAATTCAGTGATTATAACCCGAACCTGGATTCGAACTGAACATGAGCATTTAAGTCTACTAGTAAGTTCTTCGAACAGGGGGGTTAAAATGGCCAAGCGTTCCTCCAACTGGGCTAACACGGCTAAAATAAAAAGAAAGAAAAGAAAATAAAGAAAGAAAATGTATTGATAATAAAAGTAAATCGTCATCCGTGAAATTCGTGAGAGCCATGGGGGTTAAAATGACCACATCGAAGCAATTCATCTAAGAAAGCAATATTGCACATTTGCGAAATAGTAATATTGCTTTCTTTCTTTTTCTTTAAGCCGTGTTAGCCCAGTTGGAGGAACGCTTGACTCTCACTGTAAGGTCGCAGGTTCGAATCCAGTACGGGCCTAAAATTACAATTTTCGGAATGAATTTTTCGAATTCATGTTTGGGTTATAACTGGTTATCACGTGCTCAGCGGTGAATGAAAACATCGTGAGGAAACCCACATACCCGAGAAATGTGTTTCGGAAGTATTTGATCTAACCTGTGTAGTGGTTTTCCCTTCTAGGGTTGGAAGGTCAGACAGGCAGGCAGTCGGTTCAGTAAATAACTGGACCTGTCACATCTTCAGTTTAGGTAAGCGGATCCCGTGAAAACGGGATAACGCTAGGAAGATGACGATTCAATAGATTTTCTTTTCTCAGCATTTCCCAATCAATCTAATACGTCTGTTTTAGATTGTTTGTGAAATTCTAACAAACTGACTATAGCGCTATATAATATAAAAAAAGATCCCGACGAATTAGGAACCTCCTTTCTTTGAAGTCAGTTAAAAACGAGAAGTCCCGCGTATACCCGTATACTTGCCATCATTGGTCGTTACTGATACCTCACGTGGATCAGAAATCGACGACATTACGATAAAGGGTTTGAATCCTCAGTGGTGTATTGGAATGGATACTTAAGCGATAAGATTGTATTTGAGTAAATGTTTTCTTTGAATAAATGTTTAAACTTATAAATGTTTCATGACCCACATACGGGTTATGACCCACATGTGGGCCAACAACAGGGGGGTTAGCCACAGTCCACATGATTATGTAAAAATATAATATATTTTATTACTTACATGAGCATTTAAGTTTACTAGTCTTCTTATCGTGTGGGTTGTGAGGTGGAATACCAACCCCATCAACCCTGGTGTCAGGGTTAATATTGAGCCGCCAAAGGCCCCTGACATGACTCATGTAACGACTACTTACTTACATCAGTAAGTAGTAACCGGGACCAACAGCTTAACGTGCCTTCCGAAGCACGGATCATCTTACTTTCGGACAATCAGGTGATAAGCCTGTAATGTCCTAACCAAACTAGGGATCACAAAGTAATTTTTGTGATATTTCCCCACTGGGATTCGAACCCGGGACCTCCGGATCATGAGCCTAGCGCTCAACCACTGGACCACGGAGGCCGTTAGTTTACTAGTGACTCACACAGATATACTCACACTCACACATAACATCAATGACACTGTTGGCAACACCCGCTCCTCGCTAGCTACGTAAAAGTGTTGTTTGAATCTACTCACCCTAAAAGCAACTACAGAGATTAAATAATGTACGATCGTCCGAGTGAGTCAGTGACCTTCCGTTTATATATTATATAGGGTGTTAGTGACATCATAACGAATACCCAGGGGGATAATTCAGACCATGATTTTGGGCGATGAGTGGATTTTTTTTGTTTTTTTTTAAATTATTTTCAATTCTATACTTTTGCGACGGAAAATTCTACTTATCAATACAGAATTATGGTTTGAATCATCCCTCAAAGTTTTTGTTACGATGTCACTAACACCCTGTATACATCCTGTACTTTCCTGTCACTAACATCTTGTATACTATGTATGCAGGACGTTAGTGACATCGTAACGAAAACTTTGAGGGACGATTCACACCATGATTCTGTATTGCTATCAAGTGAAATTTTCCGTTGCAAAATGTTTAAGAGAGTAAAGCGTTTATATTAAAAATAATGACAAATAAATCACTGTCGCAACAAATTGCTTCACTTTCTTCAACGTTGTAATAAATTGCTAATATTGGACTGTCTATCAGGCACACCTTCCTGTTTTAATTTTCCTCGCCGAGTAATTCTCTCGCGCCGAACTGGGTATAATCACACCCAATAGGGACCGCAGTTGGAATATAATCAATCTTTTTAACAGCTCTCGGAATATTGTGAACGTCGACGCTTTGGCTCAGTTTTCTTTCATATTTTCCCCGGATTTGTGGCACACTGTCGATGAGAGTTGCCAACACAAAAAAAAATGCACTCGTGCCACACACGTTGGATGGTCAAAAATTAAGACGTAAAATACTTTCTGCCGCTGTACAAATTTATGTTGAACTCTGTGATTCTGATGATGTGTTTTGTTGTGTGAACTTGGCGTGAAGTGAACGTTACTTTGCCTAATTTTTGAACAAAACATCAATCATACAACAACAAGTCAAGAATAAGTCGTCGAAAAACTTAAAAGGCAGAGGCCAGAGCCGTTTAACCCTTTCAAAAAAAAGATTAGTGAAATACTATAATATTTACTTTCAAAAAAACTACTTGACACTTGAAACATAAACATAGCATCACGTATATCGCCGTAGGGGTAGGCAGAGGTGTACAGTGAAAACACTACACACCCATTCCTCGCCAGCGATGTTTAAGTCCCACCACACTTGAAAATGAAGTAAAGATTTTCACTTATATATTTGTTTTAAAATACAATTTTATTACTTACTACCGTTTTTGAAAGTGTTATGATAGAAAAGACGATGCAACCCAAGAAACGCGTCAACAATAGTTTTATACCATACCGTTTTTATTATTTAAATTAATAAGTATTTATATGCTATATATTTTGCGTTGTATTGCGTTCATTTCAATACAGTCAAATCCATACTAATATTGTAAATGCGAAAGTAGGTATGTGTGTCTGTCTGATTTTTTTGTCCATCTTTCACGGCATAACGGAGCGACTAATTGAAGTAACTTTTTATGTGAAGATAGTTGAAGGGATGGAGAGTGACATAGGCTACTTTTTGTCTTCTAACCTCCCACTTACCTAAAATGGGAGGTGGAAGTTTGTATGGAGCATCCCACAATTTTCAAGGTAGAAAGCTAAAAATTGATATGCGGACTATTTGTGACTCATTTGAAGAAAATGAGCAGTTATTTTTTTAGGTTTTCACTTTTTATGCCACCCATATTAGATCATTATTCGTCGCTTCTGTCACTTGGCTGAATCTCGCGATGTTTGTTGCGTTTGTAGGTTTTACGCGTGCCATGCGCCGCACCGTCACGTAATGTTAAAGAAGTTATCTGAACTGAGGTAGCATTTTTGGTCTAAAACTATAATATAAAATGACGAATAGAGTGCATATAGAATTTACCGATGCATCTGGTTTGAAAATTGAATGTGGTAATTCAACAACTGCGGCAAAAAGTTTATTCGGAATTCAAAAGAATTTTGCACGGAACTGCGCCATTTTGCCAAACGTTTTATTTCGGAGTTTGTGAAGGAAAGTTTTTTCCCAACTTGAAAAGAGAGGAAACAAACATTCTTTGTTTTGTGCGTTTAATTTCGTGTACATTCATCAGCAAAAGAAAGAAAATACTCGTATGGGTCGTTCTTCTTTTTTATCGACAATAAAAAGACATTTTCTCGATTTATCGGATTTAACATCTTTAAAATTATAACGGCAATAATTATTTTAAAACATCATATAAATATGTGTCTGTAGAGGACTATTTCGTGGTTCTCTTTATCTTGGTAACATACTTTTCTTTGCAGGCGCATTCCAAAAAATATTGTGACAGAGTGGCCCTTTTCATCGGAGACAGCATTTCAATTTACCACTCTGTTACAGAATTTTGTGAAAAACGATCAAGCTACGTTAATAACTAATTGAGGAACCGATTAGTATTTTGCTTGTATTTGGAGTATAATAAAATAACTATATTTTTGGACAATCAAAACATGAAATAAAATTCTAAAACATAACTTATCAGAAGCAGAACGAAGGACAGATCATTGTCGATAAAAAAGAAGAACGACCCGTATGCGGGTGTACGATTCGTTCGAATTCCTATTTCGAATTCAAATTTTCTTTTCACTTTTTAATACAAAAACGTAACATGATCAAAATGGACAGTACGAAAAAGAGATAGATTACATCGCCTAGCACGAAAGAGACTGAATGTATGTTTCTTAGCTTAGAACGAAAGAAACAAGAGACATGTTCGTCTAAGCATGTAATACTTTTATAGGCATACAAATAAATAAGATTATAACATTACATGTTTCAAGATAAATTAGTGGTTCTGCAAGTAAGTCTCTACTAATAATAATAATATACGGCTCACCATCTATCATATTGGTGTAACAGAAAGCTCGTTGAGTTGTGGGTACATAGTTCATCTACCCCCATTGGGATATAGTCGTGAGCTTATGTTAAGTTCGCCAAATGTACCTCCAATGTGTAAAGTGCCAAGTTACCAAACGCCTCTTCCGTTTTTATTATAAATCGCCCCCTCTCTCATTTCGCGATCGATCAAGCTTCAAGACGTTCTCAACTCAATGGATTGAGATAAATGTCCCGTGCTTTATTCGAAGTCCGTTTTCGAAGAAATATAATAACTAGAATGGAGTTATTATAAGTCCGTATTTCGTCATTGTCGGACAAAAATCGGACCTGCTAAATCTTCGGGTATAGGGTAACGCTAGGGAGACAGTGATCGTTAAGTACGTCATTGTCAGACTTTGTGTTTTATTTTGGGAGTATGATAAGATTAAAACTTGCTGGTACTTATCCGATCAAGTTGAATTAACAGAACATGATACTTATAGATACTTAAGCCTTATAAAGATATGACAACAAAGCGCCTAAGAATATTCTGAATACAACTTTCTGTAGAACTAGTTAGCGGGTAGATATTTGAAGTTTAATGAGTTTCCTTTGTCTAACGGATAAATTGCTGTGCAGTTCTATGCAGAAAGAATGGATGGTGTATTTTGTTGTGTTGCTCAAAAAAAAAAAAACACCTACTAACATAATTTTAAAGTAACAAAAAAATTACATGAAATTGATGAGGGATTTTCCAGACTGCGTTCCTCAAAAATAATAATAATATATCTATATTGCGCTGCGCTGTAAATATTTTTCTTCGTTAAACCTTCTAATTTCATGGATACCAGACATATGCACATGTTATCTTTGTTTTCGGGTATAAATGATGAACCTTTTTATTACACCCAGACACAATTACATCTTCCACCCATTATTATTCTGATCAAAATAAAGAGAAGCCATATAGGTAGCAACGTAATTCTATACATAATGTGATACAAATATTAAGCAACAATTATTTTTATGTATGCTTCTGCCATTATATTGTATTTTGGAATAATTGTGTATCCGAGTAATGAGAAGATAGGTAATTATCAAGTTAAAGCTATTTATATTGTTTTTTGGTGAATGTAGGCTAGAAAGTCCTTCATTACGTTAGTGTAAAATGCCCCTTTGTGCAGCTACTTTAGCTAATATGCAAAAGGTTACGTAAAGCAACAGTGTAATCGAATAACATATTATGGTGATGATGATGTGATCCATCTGGTTTCTGCTACGGCGACTACTTCAACTCAACACCGACGTTCATGTGCTCGCATGTGGCTTCTATAACCAATCTTGTTGGGAAAGATCCTCGCACATAGCGGGCATGTTAGCACACGAATTAAATATGTATAATTGATTTAAAAGATATGTTGCTGTTGCAGTTTCTGGACATTTCCTCTTCTCAGCCATAATACCTTGCGAAATGATGTAAATTAAAAAATGTTACATTGACCTTCAACAAGTTTATCCTGATTTCTGATGTCGTATTGACATGATTACTTTACGTTTTAGTGATTCTTTACAACTTGATTTAAATGTTTTTGTTACTAATATACAAATATAAGTTTAAAAACTAAAACCCGACTACGGGAAAATCTCGCTACTTAAGTATGAAACAAGAAAATATATTTCTCTGATATTCTACCGAATAGTGATGTTTAGTAGACAGCCGTGGTCGTATGCCATGGTTAGCGAACTTTTAAGACAAATTGTATATTCTTCTTCTTTGCGAGTCGGTGGCGATCGATGCTATAATTTTGCTGACCAAAAGTTGGCCACGCTTATGGCATTGTCAGTGGCTTCGTGAAGATCTTTAATAGTGTTGGTGTTAGGGCACTTAGGACAGCATAAAAGGTGAGCCTTGGTTTGTGGTGATACTCCACACTCGCACTCATTGCAACCGTCAGCCAGGTATCCCCATCTGCAGAGATTATACTTGCAGCGACCAACCTGGAGAATTGTATATTGTCCGAATAAACAGTTTTGAATTGTTACCGGTTTTGAGTTTACCTCATCTTGCAATAAAACATCTCGAACCCATCCATTTAGGTCTTTCAATTAAAATCTCATCTACTTTCCTCTAATTACCAAGAAGAGCTTCTAGCAAATTTATATCCCTATTATACCTTTTATTTAGTCCCAAAACGTTGTCACCTTAACCGAGGACAGGAAACAGCTGATTGATGGCAATTTTTTGTAATTGAGATCCTTTAGCAAGATTAATGTAGTCAACGTTACAATAGAGGTATAAATTATGAGTTAACACTGTTCAGATGACAAGGAAATTGGTGCAGATTCTAAAAGGATTTCGCTTACGATCGATGCTAAGGCGGATTATTGTGATGGAAAAGATTATCGATGATCGCTTGACGTGGTTTTATATTCGGAGGAATATTAATACGATATTTTTGGACAGAATGATGATGAGAAAGTGGATAAGTTACTTAGCGAAGGCGCAGTGGCTAAAGCGAAAACCATTACTGTTATGCAGATATCCGTATTATTGTGCTTGTCTTTATTCGTATGTATATGTATACGTCCTGTGTATATGTTTTGTGCAATAAAGAACTATTGATTGATTGAAATACTTATCATGATATAATTGCTATTCTAAATTCTGGATAAACTAAATTAAATGAGTATTTTTTGAGATAGGGAGGAATATTAATACGAATTTTTTGGGCAAATGATGATGTGAAAATGGATAAGCTATGACTAATGAGAAAATCGATACTGTTATGTAGATATCTGCTTTTTAGAGTTGTGTTGAAATAAAATTGCTATTCTAGATTAAGTTAATTAAATTAATATTTTTTGGGGTCTTCTTCTTTGCGAGTCGATGGCGATCGATACTAAATTTTTGCTGACCAATAATTTGGGGTAAAATCTGTACTTTATAAACAAAAAAATAACTTTATTATTGTTATAAAGTACTTACTTTTGAATTTTAATTCTGATATACTAAAGGCTCAATCTGCACTACTTACATTTTAAAAGAAAAATCGTTTATTTTCAATGTGGGATCATCAAGATAAGATACGATTGTTTTTATTTTAGTTTTATCCTAAAATGATCATCTTAATACTTACTTCGGAACATGTTCTGACTGAGAAGGAGAAATAGCATTAGGTTTTTCAATATTCCTGAGTACTTTTTAGGACCCTGTTTTGATCAACTCAACCTCCCTCGCCCTCCATTCATCAGATCAAGTAGTAAGTGCTATCTCAAGAGATCGATAGACTTAACATTTAGATTTCGATGTAATTCCTAAGCTATTTCGTCCAAGAACGCCTTTTCAATTTGAAATAATATGTTTTATGGAATTTTTACGATTTTCATTACGTGTTTCTCTGGTCCAATTGTTTTATGCAATAATGTTATGTCGATAAAACTATATTTACTCGCAGTATATTTGATTTTTTTTTAGAAGTACATGTGAATGAGTTTTAAACATACTTTTTATGTAACAATCGAGTTGCGTTTTGAATGCTTATTGTGTTCGTTTTTAATAAAAATGTATTTATTAAGCACGTAACAAGTAATTCGTTTCGAAATTCAAATTATTTAAGGAAGTGCTGTAAACATTTTATAAATAGGATTTGATATTTACATAATAATAAGAAGTAAGTAGGATATTTTATTACTTATCTACTTACTGATTCATTTCCTCATTTTATTGACACAAATAATTCGCGAATTATTTAGATAGTTTATTGTTTATGACTAAATCAACCATAAATATTTTATTTTTCAGCTATAGCAAAACATAGATATAGTTAACAGTTAGTCTATGGTTAGTTTAGAAACTCACGACAATACAAAATGGTGTAAATTGTGTGCCATATAAAATAAACTTTATAAATCCGCCTTTTTGCTATGTTGCCCTCATCGAACTATCCGAAGAACTTATAAAATATTTATGTAGGGCACATTTTACATACCTGTTTATTAGTAAATACCTAGATATCTGTATTTTTTTATTTTTCTTATTATTTATTCTTTCTAGCACATCTCTCCATTCAGCCAGTGACTGATTCCAATCAATTCGTTACGATTTGTTGTTCAACTGTCAACATGTTGATCAAAATCAATCAACAAGCGTTGTAATTCGTTTACAATCGCTATGACAAATGTATGATAATGCAGCCACACGGGATTGTTCATGTTTGTAAGTCATATTTCTTAAGATAATACACAACACAGTTAGCTCTAATAGAAAGCTGACACTATCAGCCTCCGTAGTCCAGCGGTTGAGCTTTGGGCTCACGATCCGGAGGTCCCGGGATCGAATCCATACCACAAAAATTACTTTGTGATCCTTTGTTTGGTTAGGACATTACAGGCTGATCACCTGATTGTCCGAAAGTAAGCCAATCCGTGTTTAGGAAGACACGTTAAGCCGTTGGTCCCGGTTACTACTTTTACGGCTCCTTTGGCGGTTCAATAGTAACCCTAACACCAGGGTTGATGAGGTTGGTAGTCCACATCACAACCCATACGATAGAAGAACACTATATTTGAAACCTATTATTATTAGTAGTCTTCGTTTTAAGATAAGGCGGCACTTTTTCAAATGATTTATGGCAATTTTATTATTACAGTGACAGTGACACTGATATTTCTACTGCTCCACCAATCATGCTCACTGCGGAAAAATGCACTGGGAAAGATATTAGAGAATGTCACACGCTTCATGGAACCACATCAAGAGGATTACGTCATGAATAATGAAATGGTCACCAAACATAGTGTCAGGTAACATAACCTAAACAGCCTATATACGTCCCACTGCTGGGCACAATCCCTTCAATCAACCGGACAGGTTGGTGGTGTTTCACGGCATATAACCGGGACAGACGGCTTAACGTGCCATCCAAAGCACGGAATCATCTTACAATCAGGTGATTGAAGCCTGCAATGCCCTTAGCAAACAGAAAACAGTCTCACAAAGTAATTTCGACATTGTCCCCATCGAGAATCGAATCAGACCTACAGATCGTGAGCCCAACGCGCTAACCGCTAGACCACAGAGGCTGTTCAACAATCCATTAATTTAACATAACATAAGCTTTTGACTATATCCCAATCGGGATAGTCAGAGGTACATCAATCGCAAGATGAACTAAGTACCCACGTTTCACCGAGCTTTCTGTAAAACCAACGTGATAGGTCATGAGCCGTCGACAATGGTCGAGCGAACTGTGTTAGTGAAAACTACAATGAAGATAAATTGCTAAAGAATAATTATAATTCAGCGGTGCGTCGCGCGGTGAATTCAAACGTATGACGATATATAGAGCGTGCACGACGTCACGGTTGCCACTCGCGTCTATAATAGTGATGGTGATTATTAAGATGCTGACATCACTAATGGCGACTTTTCTTCCTTTCCAGATCCCAAGATAACGAAACACCCCGAGACCCAATCAATGAAACATGGTGCTTATGCAGTAAGATATACGACCCAGTTTGCGCTAACAACGAAAGATCCTACTACAACTTATGTCAGTTCGAGTGTGCTGTTAAAAATTCCCAGAATACGACTTTAAAGATTGTTCATCAAGGGAATTGTATACCATTCTAATGTTCGATTTTTAAAACCGTTTTTTTGTTTTTGTTTTGTGGGTCGTTCTTCTTTTTTATCGACAATAAAAAGACATTTTCTCAATTTATCGGATTTACCATCTTTAAAATTATAACGGCAATAAATATTTTAAAACATCATTTATAAAGATATCTTTGTATAGGACTAGTGGTCCTCTTTATCTTGGTAACATACTCTATTTTGCAGGCGCATTAAAAAAAAAAAAATGTGTCAGAGTGGCCCTTTTCATCAGAGACAGCATTTTAATTTACCACTCTGTCACAGAATTTTGTGAAAAAAAATCAAGTTAGGTACGTTAATCACTAATTGAGGAACCGATTAGTATTTTGCTAGTATTTTGAGTATAATAAGATAATTATATTTTTGGACAATGGAAACATATGGAAAATTCTAAAACATATTACTTATCAGAACGAATTTCATTGTCGATAAAAAAGAAGAACAACCCTTGTGTTGTGTTGGCGGAACTTCAAATCAGTAGAAATAATAAAAAAAGCGTAACTAATTATATTTAAAGTAAGGTTTACATTTTAATCATTATTTTATTTTACAAATGTACTTTACAATATTATTTAGAGAACGTAGAATAAAGCTGATGTTATTGTAGAAAACTTATTTCCTAACGATGCATACATACATACACTTACAGGGTGTTAGTGACATTGCATCGTAACAAATACTGAGGGTAGTGATTCAGTTCATGATCCTGAGTTAATATCAAGTGGAATTTTTCATCGCTAACTTCATGATTTTTTTTTTCAATTCCATACTTTGCGACGAAGAATTCCATTTGATATTTACTCAGAATAATGAGCCGAATCATCCTCTCAGTATTCGTTATGACGTCACTTACACCCCGTACGAGTTCGTGCAGTATAAAGAGAGAGCTTATGCTATGTTGATAAATACTAAACAGTTACGAAAGACAATAAAGTTGATGCTTTAGAATCTTTACGACTACCATATCTAGTGAAACAAAGTGCTAGAAATGAACCACTGAGGTGTATTAAACAAAGTTGAGAAGAATATTTTCATAGCGAGCTTTAATACTTTTAATATTTTTAGAGCTGCTATCGTGTCTGGCCACGACATTAAACACAACCTAGAAGTTTTGTAATAGTGTTGTTACACTAGTAGCTGCTACTGTGTGGTATTCGATTACCTATGCGACCTGTAGGGGTAATATGCGCAAATTATCGATCGATTCAATCTTCTTCTATCGTGTGGGTTGTGAGGTGGATTAACAACCTCATCAACCCTGGTGTCAGTGTTACTATTGAGCCGCCAAAGTCCCCTGACATGGCTCACGTAACGACTATTTACTTACATCAGGAAGTAGTAACCGGGACCCACGGCATCGATCGATTCAAGGATTCGAGGAGCTCGGTGGCGCAGCTGAGGAGCTCGGTGGCGCAGCGGTAAACGCGCTCGGTCTGCGATTGTTGACGTAAAGCAACTTTCGCAGAGGCCGGTCATAGGATGGGTGACCACAAAAAAAAAAGTTTTCATCTCGAGCTCCTCCGTGCTTCGGAAGGCACGTTAAGCCGTTGGTCCCGGCTGCATTAGCAGTCGTTAATAACCACCAATCCGCACTGGGCCCGCGTGGTGGTTTAAGGCCCGATCTCCCTATCCATCTATAGGGAAGGCCCGTGCCCCAGGAGTGGGGACGATAATGGGCTGATGATGATGATGATGAATTATTAGCACCAATTGACAAAACGACATAATTATATCGTCAGAATCGATAAAATGACCGTGACAAAATTTTATCACGTTGCACGAGTTAGCCCTACTGAAGTTATAATAATTGATTGATAACGATCAACATAGTTAAAGAGATCAGGATTGGGCAGTGATTGGACGAGTAATTTTGTAGTTTTTGTTCCGGAATCCTTCGTGCTTTAGATGCATATAAAATTTACTGTCCCGGTTATTGATACTAGTATATAATATATGAGAATAGTCCGCACGCTGCGACGGTCATTTTGATGCAATTAAGTGCAGCAAAATGTTCAAATTAATACGAAACTTAATGAACAAAACAAAGTACAGTTATTCCTCAAAACGGCCATCATATCGTACTTGTACTACTAGTTTAATGATAATGATCAGCAGTGACTTCTGGAGAAACTTCACACCCCGTTGATTTTTTTTTGAAACTCAACGAATACCAGTTACCTAAATACTTACCGATTTTGAAAACTACGTACACCTTCGAGCTTTCTCTTGACCAACGTGATATGAAAGTGAAGCGTATTGCAGTCTATAATGGTCGACTGTCATTGGTACAAGCCGAGGTTCGAACCGGCGCACCCCAACAGAGAAGCAAGCCGGTGTACCATAGGCCAAGAGACTATAATATCACAAATAATATAAAAAATATCAGATAAAATGCACCACAACACTATTTAAAAACTTCTCAGAAATAGTTGGAACTTTTCAAGCAAACTTGATGGGAAATGAGGCTTACACTTGAAGAGTTCTTTCTTTAGCACCTACTTGAAAAAAAAAGAAAGTGGCTCTCGAATATAACGATAACAGCGTTGTTATGGGACGGAAACTTCTATAATAGTCGGAGACATAAGTTTTTTTTTTATTTGCTTGTTTTAAGAGGATAGCGAGATTTTTGAAATGGAACAATTTAAATGGTTTTTCACGGCTCGCGTTTTATATGTATTTAACACACCTAAGTATCTATGTATTAAAATCGTTTCCTGCATTATATTTTACCCTCAAAAATGTGTTGGATTTTATAGATCGTTATTTATGTAACATAACTATGTAAAAAAATATTAGGTAGGTTAATTGTTGTTGTCTGACAGAGGGCAGCAGTAACTGTCAGTACTATTCAGAGGCGTAGAACAGGAGCCCGGCTTTGAAATAGACTACTCTGGGCGCCATCACACTTGCGTCAGACAGAGTTGGGCGAAAGGCAAGATTTAGAGGAAAACCACTGCCCTATTATTCCCTCAAAAGTAGCATGGAAAATGTTAATTAATAAAATTATTCATGATTCATAATCATTTATTCACAATAAAAATGGTATTACAGTTTGCAGTTGGTCAGCATTTAACATTTGGTCTACATTTATAGTAATTTAAATTATAACATGCAAATAGTAGAATAAAATTGATCATTTAAATGTCAATCATTAAGTACATTAATTATGAAATAATAATAAAATAAATTACGATGACATTATTCACATTACACATCACAAAAAAACAAACAATTCTTACACAAAAAATGAATATTAATAATAAAAATGTAATAGTGTTCACACTCTGTACTGGCTATTTATTGTGGAGATCTGTTATTATGGCTTTGTGTTGTTAGATTTTATGTTAGTCAGTAAGTAGCTAATAATAGTATATCTCTCGAATATTAAAAAAACCCCAATTGATTATAAAAAGGCGCCAGTTATTAACTTTAACATCTGTATTCCTCAAAAAAACAAAAACCTTCATTTGTTTTTGAGGAGACTTGTACTCTGCCGTGACGCATATACAGGGTGTTAGTGACATCGTAACGAAAACTTTGAAGGATGATTCAGGCCATAATGCTGAGTTGATATCAAGTAGAATTTTCCGTCGCAAAAGTATGGAACGGAAAATAATTTAAATAAGCTCTAAAATTTTCATGACTTCTCCGACAGGAAATTCCACTTGATATCGACTCAGAATCATGGTCTGAATCATCCCCTTCAGTATTCGTTACAGTGTCACTAACACCCATACCTACTTGTATGGCTACTGTATGTACTTGTATGGGGTGTAAGTGACATCGTAACGAATACTGAGAGTGATGATTCAGCTGATTATTCTGAGTTAATATCAAGTGGAATTTTCCATCGCAAAAGTATAGAATTGAAAAATAATTAAAAAAATAATAAAAAAATAACATGAATTTTGCGACGGAAAATTCCACTTGATATCAACTCAGAATCATGGTCTGAATCATCCCTCTGAGTATTCGTTACGATGTCACTAACACCCTGTATAGGCTGTTTATATGTCCTTTCCTTTCTTCTAAACCTTTTATCCTCTGTTGGGATGTAGGGCTCGAATAACAGATTTCCACTCCTCGCGAACTTTACCATCTGCATCCTTAAAAAAACCTTCGGTTGTTTATAACTTTACCGTGTCCTCCTTAACTTCAAACAGTCATCAGCTTGCTTTATCTTTGTTTTTCTTTAGTTTGAGGTTCAACGAAATCCTGTTGGCCCTTCAAACTTTGAGCAGTAGGAGTCTCCAAACTTTTGTCCAGCTAACTTGTTTGTCGTTTTGTAATGATATCCTTTCACAGTCGAACAAATACGTTCCATCTAATTCTTTCATTACCAAGTTTGTAGTTTGTTGAATTGAGTTACTACTTACAGGGACCCGTCTTAATACGAGTGGAGCCATATTACCGTCACTATTGTCCTGACTTTAGACGAACAGGAACTCACAAATTGGAATTAAGTCAAATAAGTCTATCTCATACAGGATTTGAAACTGCAGCTCTTGTCAAGCCGAGACGAATGTCGATCTAGATGTAACTTCAGACTTATCGGTTTAAGATATATCACTGCATAGTATAAAACAAAGTCGCTTTTTCTGTCCCTATATCCCTATGTACGCTTAGATCTTTAAAACTACGCAACGGATTTTGATGCGGTTTTAATAGATAGAGTGATTCAAGAAAAAGTTTTGTATGTATAATAACATCCCTTAAATAGTGGAGAAATACTGTTATTTTTGAGGTTTTTAATCTGATGTCGTAAATAATTGCATTGCACCCGATCGGAGCCGGGACGGGTCACTAGTTTAGTATATATTAAAAGGCACAAAAAAAGGAAAAAGAGAAATTAATAAGTACCTACACCCATATTCTAAGATGTTAACTCGAAACTTTCTCCGCTCGACTCGGCTTCAACTAAGATTTTAGTATTTTTAGTTGCCATTTAGGTCCTTGGCTTGAGGATTACTCACTGGAGTCGAGCATATTATTATCATACTGCCAACAAAATAATATGAAAATAATGACGCTATGCCTTGAGTCAATCTCACTAGAGTAACTGGAGATAAAGTTGAGGCGCTGTCTAAGAATGCTCATAATCGTATTAGCTGAGTTCGAGGTCTTCCTGGGACCTGTTTTATAAAACTTACAATTGTAATTTACAATGATAATTCGATGTACATTGCGGAGTGCGCGATCACAAACATTTTTCAGTTTCAAATTAGCTACGTAATGAACACCAAATTGTCGTTGTAATTTACAATTGTAAGTTTTATGAAACAGGCCCTAGTAGGCTCTGCACGGTAACCGCGCTACTACACGCGAATTATATCGAAGCCTTCGACCAATAGCCGTTTGACGTCCATCTACTTATATTATTATAGCATTCGTATCGTTTATTGGTCGAAGCGCTCAATATAATTCGCGCCGCGCGCGGCGCGGTTGTCATGCAGACCCGGCTGGTCGCTTCAACTGAAGACGGAGTCGAGAAAGGTTCAAGTTAACATCTTAGAAAACGGATAGATGGCGCCAGCGTCGGTATAACAGCACGGGTGAGTGCTTTGGAAACAAAATCCTTTATAAACGAACTGACGGATAATATTATGAGAAAACTCAGACATACAAAATCAAGCCTAAAATATCAATCGGAGTGCGTAGACCAATAATTCTGTCAGTGGTCGCCTGTAAAAGTCCATTATTATTGTATTATTTGAGAGAGAGCATAACGCAATAATTCAATAATTACTCGTCGGGACTAATAATCGGGACTGATAAAAAATTTAACGCATTTACTTTCTTCACTGTCAGCAGAGAAAAAAAAATATTGACTTCTAAATTAAGACGATGGTTTGTGGCGAACCCAACTAGTTGACCAGCTAGTTCCGGTCTTAACCAACAGATGGCGCGCATAGCTTTCAATGCAGGGCTAGAACGCGCTAACGAAGTTTATTTAAGCGCGATGCACATACGCAACTTCCAACATAAAAACGATGGATTGTCCATTCCTAGTCACACTACCAACTTGTGGCTAGACTAACGGGGTACTAAGCTCTGCTCAGTATCCCGAAACATCCTTATTCTCTAATAAAGTAATCAATCATCATACTTTATTTTTTAATCTCTAGGAAATCTTGGTGCAAACTGTAGAATAGTTCTACATGAACTGAATTACTTACATGATTAGTCATTTAAATTTCGGCCACTCTGTTAGTGATGGAATTCTATAGTCTCTGCTTACCTCGGTGGGAAATAGGAGATTATGTATGTATGTATGTTAATGATGAGAAAGTTCAATTTACAATTTGAAGGACTGGCTTTCGATTACCGATGGTGATATATCAAAAATCGCTTTGTGGGACTCCCTGGTTAGGACATTGCCAGATACCTAAATAGATCGTGGTTAGTCAACAGTCATTCTGAGTAAGAAGTAGGTTAGGGTCATCGACCTTATACCTATACAGAAGAAGTAGCAGATTTTTTCTTCTGTTTACCCTGCATGCACCGAATTAAATACCTCGAAAGAGTGAAAAAGAAACTGCAATATTTAATTTGCAGAATAATCACTTTATCTGTCCGTGTGTGTAGCAAAGTAGAAAATTCAGTTAAATTCCAAGTCTTCCAGCTAACTGTATTAATTTAAGAGCGGACTTGAATGAAGACGCGGGACGGAGCGAAGCAATTAGAAAGACAAATTAGTTAACTAAATAATGGCATGGAAGGCGTCGCAGAATCACCAGACTTTCTTACATATTTAAAAAGAATGGGAATATTCTGTAATTTCACTTTTTTTTCTAAATCTTCATTGAGAGCGAATTAGAAACAGAACGTACTTCCTGCTTATCAAACAAAGGTATGTATAAAGTAAGCACATATTTAAGAAGAGTTATTTTGAAACATACAGAAGCAAGTTGGCACAATTGGCAGCCTTATTGTTCTACAGCAATTTCTTTTAGGCGACCTAATAGATGTTTTGTCATTTATGTCTCTTCTAACATGAAAAACCATCATAGATAGGTGATGACTTCCGTCGTAAATTTTGTGATTTATTTGTGTATTTTTTAAATTATATTCAAGTTTTTGTGGTGGAAAATTTCACTTGATATTAACTAGTATTTGGTACGGTGTCACTATTTGAAAGTAGATGAAATCGGTTGCTGGTAGGTACATACACATACTTACATAAGATCGTTCTTATGACTGTTTTCTCAAGGTTGATGAGATTGGTCATCGACCTTGCCCGAAATGAAGCATAAGAATAATGCTACTAAGATTATAAACTGTATTGTATGACTAGATATTTGTTATTTTTTCATGACTGAAACTGACTGTTTCTGTTTCTGTTGGACTGTAAGAGTTACTAATGAGGAAGTGCTTGTAAGAGTAAGGGAAAAGAGGCAAATATTGAGAGTTATTGAGGTCAGAAGAAGATGATTGGACACTTAATAAGACATGACGAATTTATTAAAAACATCATAGAAGGGAAGCTACAAGGATAGAGAGGAAAGGGAAGATCAAGAAGAGCTTACATGGAACAGATTAAAGAGAAGGCGAACGTCGTGTCGTGTAAGGAAGTGACGGAATTGGTCTTTGATAGTCAAGAATGGAGAATGCTACACCGACAAGAGCGTGGCTCTTGAATTAGTGATGATGATTCTTTCACTCAAAAACAGTGAAAAGATTTGGTAAAACCGCACGTCATATTATAATTATAAAGGTTTTCAAGAGCTGACCACACATTAAGCGCAAGATATACTTCCCAACCTTCCTTGAGGACAATTTAATTCCGATTAATCCCAGCTAGACTAATTAAATGAGGGTTTGTATCGCTTATACAACTCAAGCACACATAAGTTGGTTTTCCTAATTAGAAAGTTTAATTAGGGATTTGTCTTACTTTTATATGGATTAGTAAGTTAACTGAGTTCTGTGTTCTTTGTCCCGCTTTCTGTGTAAAGGGTTCATTTTATAATTATTATGTGAAAATAATTATCTTGAAAATGAATAATAGTTGTAGCCGTTAACGAGATATATGAAATTTCAATCAATTTACGAGACTTGTCATTTAGCGCTCAAAGCTTTTAAATACATATTTTCTTTGTTTAAGCACATTTAAGTTCATAATCCGTACTATATTTCTGCATATATTTCAGGATATGCGATACTACACACGCGGTCCTGACGTTCGCTGATTTTGTGGGTTTCATGTGTTTATCTCTCGAAGGACTAATATACGATCCCGACGACCCAATTACTCTAGCCATAGAGGCAGCCAATGAGCTCGCAACACCAAACACTTCAGGACCTCGATACCGAACCCGCCGGAGTGGTTGATTTCCCTCAATCAGCGCTTATCGTTATCGACCTACCAGGGTCGATTAATTCTTTCAAATATTTTTCCCCTCAGACGACGCCCTTAGCCGAGGTTCGCGCCCAACTGGGCACCCTCAGGCTTGTTGTCTTAAACGTTGTACCGGGTGAGAGCCTTCAGCGCTCCCCATTCGTCCGGCCAAGTACTTAATGCCATCTGCGGCAAATCTACAATAAGTCAAAAAATAAAGTGTTTATCTCTACATTATCAATTGTAGAAATAGCTGTACGTTTGACACAATTATAAAGTAAAACTATATTGTTTAAGAGTTGCGCCCGTGTCTTTTTCTCGGCCAAATTATCTCTCAAGTGGTTGTAGATTACTTAATTATTGTGGAAATAGTACTAAAAGTCTTTGGTTATAATTATTATTATTGAATACAACATAAATATTATTCTCATAAGCATCAGCAGGGTCTGCAACCGCGCGCGGCGCGAATTATATCGAAGCCTAATAGACGCAACGAATATTATCTACGTAGAAAAACGACGTGCGACTATTGGTTGAAGCCCTCGATATAATTCGCGTACCGCGCAGAACAAAGGACAAGTCGTTAGGTATCATAAACAGCATATATAACATACGTCCCACTGCTGGTAACAGGCCTCCCCTTAATCAATCAGAAGTGGTATGTAGCATACTCCACCACGCTGCTCCACTGCAGTAGGTATTAATGTATAAGAAATGTATTCATTGACCTTCAAGTCACGTGATTTTAATACTTGCTTTAATCACTAATCATAAACTAATGAGCACTAAAACTGGGATGTGATAGGCATTTAAAAAGTAGTTAAGGCACTGTACATTAAAGTTTGAGATGGGTTTTTTATAGGTTATTTGTGCTGTCATCGTTTGTTTTGTGCTGAGGCTGGTACGTTGGTGTTTATCAGGGCACCGGAACTTGCCCAAAGATGAATATGATTCGTGAGTAAATAACATTACACTTCATAGCGTAGGGGTCTACTAGGACCGCCCTGTAGTTCCGGGCGTAAGAATAGGGCTACGGTACCCCCTGCCTGTCGTAAACATAAACAGCCTATATACGTCCCACTGCTGAGCACAGGCCTCCCTTCAATCAACCGGAGGGGGTATGGAGCATACTCCACCACGCTGCTCCAATGCGGGTTGGTGGAGGTGTTTTTACGGCTATGCGACATAGCCATGCTGTAAAACTGGGATAGCGTAGGGGTGGGGATCTACCCCGGGATGCGCTTTAATAAAAGCAAGTGATCCCGGAGCTCCCTGACATGCACAGCAGAGGGCCATCGGAGGGGTTTTAGTCGGTAAGAGTCCGACATAACCTCGTTGCTTCCCCGGGCGACGTGCTATCCATGACGATTTCCCACACCGGGTGAGAGCCTTCAGCGCTCCCCATTTGTCCGGCCAAGTAGTTAATGCCATCTGCGGCAAATCTACAATAAGTCACGTCAAAAAAAAAAAACGATTTCCCCTTCGTCACAAAAAGGGGTCTACTAGAAAAACACAATCGGTCGTGATTTTTCGTAACAAAACCTCGCAGTTAACAAGTTTGTTATAGTGCAGATAAAAAATTGTGATCTAAATTTTTACACGGATAAATTTATGAGGGATTTTACAAATTAACAAGTTGGTTATCGCCCAGATAAAAAAATTGTGGCCTCAATTATACACGGTATTAAACTAATGAAGAACTTTCCAGGATATGTTACACAAAATTTGTTTACGTCCTAAGAAGACTGTCTAGACTAACTTCACAAAGAGTTACACTACAGGCTTACTACGGGTATGTTGCCTCAGTTCTCAATTACGGACTCCTGCTATGGGGCAATGGCAAAGATAACAAGAGAGCACTTGTAGCTCAAAAACAGTGTATTAGAGCCATCTGCAACAAAGCACCTTATATTTCGTGTCGTCCGCTGTTTGTAAGCTTACGAATTATGACAGTCCCTTGTATGTATATACTGGAGGTGTTTAAATTTGTTAAAAAGCATGGACATTTGTTTAAGACAGCAGCTGATATTAATCCTAGAAGGAGACGACTACCACACGAACTAGCAAGGGACTACTGTCCAAAAACTACACTTTGTTTAGAAAGTCCTCATAACATGTGCATAATAGTATACAATAACATACCTGATAAATTTAAAAACGGACCCACTAAAGTTATGACTTTTAAATTACGCGAATGGCTTATTACTAATAGTTTTTATAGTATTAGAGAATTTTTGACATTTGCATGCTAATAATAATTAGCAGGATAGAGATGCTGTAACACTGCTTTATACCATATTGTGACTCTGTACCTACCTATCCTAAGCGACTAAATGATTTCTGATTTCTGATTTCTGAAAAAAATAGATGGTGCTGTGAAAAAATGTGTCGTTTAACCTTCTAATTTCACGGATAATAGAGATAATGCATCTTTATCTTAGTTTTTTGGATATAAATGATGACAAAAGGCATAACACAACCTTCACCCATTATTATTCTGATCAAAATAAAGAGAAGCAAGATAGGTAGCAACATAATTCTATACATAGTCTGATTCAAATATCAAGCATCAATTATTTTTATATAATGCTTCTGTAGCAACATGAATGTGCTGACTTAGGCAAGATTATATTTCTGTATTTTTCTTGTATTTTTTTTTTTAAAAAAAGGGGTGGAATTATGTAGTTATTTTTATATAATGCTTCTGTAGCAACACGAATGTGCTGACTTAGGCAAGATTATATTTATGTATTTTTCTTGTATTTTTTTAAAAAAAAAAGGGTTGGAATGATGTAGCAACATGAGGTACGCATGCGCGCGAAAGGAAACGACTGGCGATGCCAGGGCACGACGCGATGCGCGTCTTGCCTAAGTCAGCACATTCATGTTGCTACACTTCCGTCATTACATTATAGTTTTGAATAATTATGTATCCGAGTCTACAGTATGTAACAGCCTCCGTGGTCTAGTGGTTAGAGCGTTAGGCTCACGATCTGGAGGTCCGGGTTCGATTCCCGATGGGGACATTGTCGAAATCACTTTGTGAGACTGTCCTTTGTTTGGTAAGGACTTTTCAGGCTTGAATCACCTGATTGTCCGAAAAAGTAAGATGATTCCGTGCTTCGGAGGGCACGTTAAGCCGTTGGTCCCGGCTATTAGCCGTTAAAACACCTCCACCAACCCGCAGTGGAGCAGCGTGGTGGAGTATGCTCCATACCCCCTCCGGTTGATTGAGGGGAGGCCTGTGCCCAGCAGTGGGACGTATATAGGCAGTTTATGTTATGTTATGTATGTATCCGAGTAATGAGAAAATAGATAATTATCACGTTAAAACTGAACAACGCCATCTACCTTGTGTTTCGGAAACGCCGATTGGAAAGTTCATTGCTTGCCCCTTCCGTCCTGCATTGCCGTACCGATAGCTCCCATCCCACATGTATGATGTCATTTCAGGTATACTTCTTCTAGCTCTAACGTGCCTACTATGGATGCAAGAATACCATGCAGCAGTAAGAAGAATCAACTACTCTACAGGGTCGACTCGACGTCCCCCAAGATATGCTTTACATCGCATTATAGTACCCCTGCTCAGGATAAATTACAGGTGGGTATTGATACTGCAACGGCTTCCAGTGGTTGTGCGTTTGGCTCAAGATCCGGATATCCAAGGTTGGGATCCCGGTGGGGACATGTCACAAAAATCAGTTTGATTAGAATAGCTTCTATGCTGTTCTGGGTGCTTCTATGCTGTTCTGGGAGCAAATAAAAAACATAGAACACGTTCAGCTGCTTGTCTTCCCGGGCATGTCGTAAAAACCGACAGAGGGATTGCGTCCTCTAACATGATGGACTAATGTTATGGGCGATAGGCTGATCCCTTATCACCATAAGGTTCATCATATCCATCTTAGGACTTCGTATCAACAGTGGCTGCAAGTTGTCTTTGATTACTTGTGGCTCTGCCCACCCCATTTGGGATTACGGGCGTGAGTTTATGTATGTATGTATGTATTAGAATAGTGTAGGCTGATCGACTGATTGTCCGAAAGTAAGAAGATCAGTGCTCGGAGGACTCGTTAAGCAATTGGTCCCGGCTACTATTTACTTAAGTATGTAGTCGACACGTGATCGACCACCGGGGTGGTAAACGGCACCTAATTTCCCAACCACCACCCCGGTGGCAAGCCTAAAGGGGGCAGATGGGAATAAATTAGCCATGTCAGTGGTCTTTGGGACTCTATAATAACCTTGACACTCAAGGTTGATGAGGTCGATCATTGAACTCACAACCCATACGAGAGAAGAAGAACTTCACTGTCATAGATGCCTAGACCCCTGTGTGTTGCATATACGGGGATAACTCAGGAAAATGATAACGTTATCGTACATGCATATGTGTGTGTGTGACGTCTGATGCCCGTACGATTGAAGACTAAAGCAAGACCGAGGGAGAAGGTAAACCTAGCTCAGCCGCTGGTGGGAGCGGAGAGTTGCCGTCCTATAGCTAGTATTACTTCTTCGTCTATGCCTGTCCCACTGTAACTTATATACGCTACTGATGTTATGTTATGTTTATTAAGCTTCACCTCGTGTATTTAAGGCAAGGCACATCAACGAGAGCTATTATTTTAGGGGGTGATATGTGGGGGGACGCCGGGGGGTATAGCACTACTCCGCGCATTCTTTTAACGTCAGCGTTGCATACGCCATAGAAAAAAAAAACATCATTATCGCGTAATCAAAGACAACTTGCAGCCACTGTTGATACGAATTCCAAAGATGGATAACGCGCGCGCGCGCGCGGACGGGCGTGAGTTTATGTATGTGTGTATGTATGTATCATTATCGCGTAGCTGTATTCGCATTTGACTGGAATAGCTGCCCACCTAATACGTTTCTTGTTTCCAGAATCCATAACATTATGGGGGGTTCAAATGGCCACGTCGAAGCAATTCATCTAAAAAAGCAATGTAGCAATTTGACATTTGCGCATATAAAAAGTAAGTGCGCAATGCAAAGTAAATAAATGTTTAATAGCAATATTGCTTTCTTAGATGAATTGCTTCATTTCATTCATTTTAACCCCCCTGCTGTTTGAAAATTTCAATAGTGAGTTGCTGGAATCTCTCGCTTTAAAACTGTCTATTAATTACAGGTTTTGCAAAGATTGCCCAGACGTCTACTTTCCTGTGTGCACTGAAAGAAACAAGACCTACCAAAATGTCTGTCTATTCAATTGTAGACGAATAAAAAACGACAAAGTGGTGAGACGAGGTATTTGCATACGTTATTGATGGAAGTGCTATTTATCAATGATTCAGGATATTATGTATAATACTTCCCCTATACTTATTTATTTATTTCGTCGATAACAGATGAGGTGCTATCGCGTAGTGTGTTATGAATTTATCTTAAGTGAAGTTTCAACTAACACAGTTAACAAAATTTGTGATCCCTAGTTTGGTTAGGACATTACAGGTTGATCCTTGATTGTCCAAAAGTAAGATCCGTGCTTCGGAAGGCACGTTAAGCTGTCGGTTCCGGTTACTACTTACTGATGTAAGTACGTAGTCAGAGTCACGTCAGGGGCCTTTGGCCCCCGATACCGACCCCGCCGGTGTGGTCGACGATTTCCCTCAATTAGCGATTATTGCTATCGACCCACTAGGGTCGATTAATTCTTTCAAATATTTTTCCTCTTAGACGACGCCCTGAGCCGAGGTTCGCGCCCAACTGGGCACCCTCAGGCCTGTTGTCTTAAACGTTGCACCGGGAGAGAGCCTTCAGCGCTCCCCATTTGTCCGGCCAAGTAGTTAATGCAATCTGTGGCAAAACTACAATAAGTCACGTCAAATATAAAGGGCCTTTGGCGACTTAATCAGTGGTGGGCCTTATCTGAAGCGACTCCTTTATGTTACAGGTAGGTGCATAAAAAGGCATAATTAAGACATACAGCTGCATATAAATTATGATAAACCCACCACTAAACAAGCTATGTACCATTTTCGGATAAATAATGCTACTAAGTATAAATAAGTAGGTATCTTTCAATCTTATTTTTGCGTGTATAAAGTAAATAAATTATTATAATTACAAATTATATTTCAAAAGTAAGATCCAATTTAAATTGTTATTTTTTTTCAAGATTCGAAAATCAATACCTACCGAATATTTATATTTAGCTTTAGCACTGCGGAAATATAATTATTTTTATAGTTTTGTAATAACAATAATATATATAAATTATAGCGTTAAGTCATAATTAACTTAATCATAAAGAGCATTGATCAATTGTTAGAAATGTAAATTATTATATTAAAAATAAGTACATCTTATATCTTGTAAATACAACTGATCGCAAATCAAAATAAAATGAGTTTTACTATTAAAATCATCGTTATTTATTTAATTAGATACTTGTAATTTAATTATTTGAAGTTAGTTCTAGTTTTCCACGGCTATCAAAATTAAATAAAAGAAAATATTTGAGGATATTTTTATTATCAATTTATTTATTTATTTAACACGTTGACAGTCCAGTGATCCATACACGGGTCATGCTTGACTAGCTCCATACGTCCATGACCCATACATGGGTCACTAAGGAACGACGAAATACGCACTGAAGGCGGGTGCTCCACTTGGATCCCGGGTAACTTAGCAAAGGTTGAACTTGACTTACAAGAAAGTCAAAAAAAATTGTATGGGGACTGTCAACGTGTTAATTCTAATAAGATTTACAGCTGAATAGTACACCTAATAAAATCACTAGTATCTATAATGCTTATTAGAAATCTCCACCTATAGTTTTCAATACAGTTATTATATAAAGTAGTAAGACACCTTTTAATCTTAATCTTTTTATTTACTTACTTATATTTATTAATGATATGTGTGTAAGTATGTCTTGAAATTGACTTTTCTACTGTTTTTAATATAGATACCATAACCTAAACTCACGGCTATATCCCAAATTAGAGTAAGTAGTTGAAGGTACACTTATGAGCAATATCATGTACCCACTTTAGAACCCTGTCGCACTAACATATTTGACATTTAGTGAGACTTACAGTTCAATTTGTCAAAAAGTTAATATGACATGGTACCAAAGTGTATACATATTAATGTTCGTGACCGTACTTCCATCGCATGATGAACTACGTACCCACATGGCTTCTAGCTTTCTGTTAGTTCTGGTGGTGAGTTGTATCGCCGACTACGAGTATATATTATGGTCGAGCCAACTGTATTAGTGGAAACTGCACGTAAGATAAATTAATAACTCATTGGTGCAAGTCCGGTACCGGCCGCAGTGACCGTTAGACCACAGTGACCACAGGACCACAGTGACCAAAGGACCACAGTGACCACAGGACCACAGTGACCATATGACCACAGTAACCACAGTAACCACAGGACCACAATGACCCAACCCAAGTGACCCCAAAGTTTTTAATGTCATCATCATTAATTTAACCTTGAACCTTAAGAAAGCTTTTATTGATATAATATACAGATGCCATTTCTCACGACATATTCGGTACTGTTAATTTTTTTTGGGAAACAATTGAAGAAACATAGGTTAGCAAACGTTCGGTTGTAGCTAGAACAGACTGGTATATAAACGTCTGGGCACGAGCGGCATGGCAGCGGTGTCTCGAGGCGGGGAAGAAGATGGAATACACGATTTGTTGTAGTGTCCCTTTGGCACAGCGTTTCCTCATACGATAACTGCCACAAGATTACTAACACAGTTACTGAAACAAACAAAAAAGGTGAGAAATTTACGCACTGACCCATTCATTTATTATTATTATACATTGCAAAATAACAGTACACGACCAAATCGTTACAAGTTTACACACAAAGTAAGTATACTTAACATTAAAAAAGCTAAACATTATTCAATCCTTCCTTCACCGCTGAGCATGTGATAATCATTTATGATCCAAACATGACTTCGAAAACAAATTCGACAATCATTGGTTTAGGCCTGTGCTGGATTCGAACCTGCAACCTCAAAGTGAGAGGCAAGCATTCTACCAACTGGGCTACCACGGCTTGTCACGGCTTCTGGTGATCAACATAATAAAGATAAAATTATACCGGAAAATTTGACTCGGACGGGACATAAACTCGCAGCTCCTGTCAAACTCGGGACCAGTCGGACGAGATTGTTGATAGGGGGCGAGTCAGAAGAACTGAGCACTACTAAATACCTTGGAAACTATGTGTCATCAATTCAAGTCGTCGGAGGCCAATCGGCTCGCGACTACAAACACTTCAAAACCCCGATGCCGACCCCACCAGCGTGGTCGACAATTTCCCTCATTCAGCGCTTGTCGCAATCGATCCACTAGGGTCGATTAATTCTATCAAATATTTTCCTCTCAGACGACGCCCCGAGGTTCGCGCCGAATTGGGCACCGTCTAGCTTGTTGTCTTAAATTTTGTACCGGGTGAGAGCCCTCAGCGCTTCCCATTTGTCCGGCCAAACCTACTATAAGTCACGTTAAAAATAAAATTAATTAAAAAAATCTTATTCAGCATACCTTTTATTCAGTGACTGAATATTTAAATTTGTAGTCACACTTATGTGTTTTTGTGTATTTAAAATATCTATTGTTATTTATTTTTTTAGGACAGATTTATTAATGATTATATTTTAAAGCATGTTTCTTTAAATATAAATTATTTAATATTAATATTCGTACGCTGTATGGTTGAGTGATAGACTTTTTTGTTACAATATATTATATTTAAGATCTTTTGTACCACTCTAGAGCGAATAAATTTTATTTCATTTTATTCCATTTCAAAAAAAAATTTAAATAAAGTCGTTTTCATTACGATGTAAGTCATGCGTTCTTCGAACATTACTCACGGATTCAGACACGCTTCGGTAATAAAATAACAATGTAAAATATTTAAAAATACTCACAAAATTGTTTCATTGTTGCTTCGGTTTGGAAATTGTTCGTATTGCAGTGTTAAATTTGTAAGTTTGTAACTTGTTTTAGTCAGTTTTAGGAGAAAGTTGGTCAAGCCATTTTGGACTGCTTATATTGGTGAACAACACATTGTGGTACCCGTGACATGGCTGATAGCGGTATTTAGTACATATTTAAACGGCCATTAGACGAAATTACCGGTAAACAGACTGAAGGTCACATAGTCTGTAAAACCGATAAGCATTTCCAGCTATATCAATTCAGCTTAGATCTTAAGTTTCTTTTATAAACCCATGACCATATCCAAATCGGGGTAACCAGAGTTACATCCATCAAAAGATGAACCAAGTACCCACACTTCACTGAGCTTTCTGTTAGACCGACGTGATAAGTGGTGAGCCGTAGCGCCGTCTATAATGGTGAAGCCAACTGTATTAGTGAAAACTGCAATTAAGATATTTTTTTTTCCTTTTATCGTTTAACACGATCAAAGACCCCGTGGTAGCTGGGTCGTTCTTCTTTTTTATCGACAATGATCTGTCCTTCGTTCTGCTTCTGATAAGTTATGTTTTAGAATTTTATTTCATGTTTTGATTGTCCAAAAATATAGTTATCTTATTATACTCAAAATACAAGCAAAATACTAATCGGTTCCTCAATTAGTTATTAACGTAGCTTGATCGTTTTTCACAAAATTCTGTGACAGAGTGGTAAATTGAAATGCTGTCTCCAATGAAAAGGGCCACTCTGTCACAATATTTTTTGGAATGCGCCTGCAAAGAAAAGTATGTTACCAAGATAAAGAGAACCACTAAATAGTCCTCTACAAACACATCTTTATAATGATGTTTTAAAATATTTATTGCCGTTATAATTTTAAAGATGTTAAATCCGATAAATCGAGAAAATGTCTTTTTATTGTCGATAAAAAAGAAGAACGACCCAGCTAAGTTTCAAACGATACTTTTTAGGATTCCGAACTTCAAAGGATAAACAGAATTCTTATAAAATCGCTTTCTTATCCGTTTGTCAAGACCCTTTTCTAAAGAACGCGTCGAGGTATCAAGGTGAAATTAACATGTTATAATAATTAAAGGTTGTCTGGAAGAAATTGCTATTTAGCAATAAGGCCGCCGATTGGGCATCTCATGTCACTTTTGTAATTGTTGTTAATGTTGTCTTTATATGTGCAATATAGCGTTTTTGTATTAGCGTATTGTATTGTACTAATGTCTGCTAATGACGGATAGACGGACGGACAACAAAGTGATCCTATAAAGGTTACATTTTTCCTTTTGGGGTTTGCCACCCTGAAAGTCATGCGAACCCCAAAGCAAGAAAAAACTCGGTCGTTTATGGGTTAAAAAAATTATAATTATAATTCAAGCTGCAAATTTAATTAAGTCTTTATTAATACATTCATGTTTTTTGGCCACCCAAATGGTAAGAATGGTAGAGTAAAAATGATACCTACCGTTCTGGTCAGAAGGGGCATGTCCAAGTTACATTTATTTATTCTTATGTTTATTACCTTTTATTCAGTGAATTAATATTTAAATATAAAGTCACAACCGTTTATTTAAATTAAGGTTAATTGCTTTTTGTGTATTTAAAATCTATTGTTATTTTTTTTAAGACAGATTTATTAAAGATTATATATTTAAAGCATGTTTCTTTAATTATAAATTATTTAATATTAATATTCGCACGTTGTATGGTTGAGTGATGGACTTTTTGTTTCAATATATTATAATATTTAAGATCTTTTGTACCACTCTAGAGCGAATAAATTATATTTCATTTCATTTCATTTAATACCAATAAGGTGCGAAGTAACTGTAGCAAGGGCCTGTATGAAGGATTTCAGTCTTACGTTTTTTGTACCAATTTCTGCAATGCATCCAACAAACGTTTGTATACGTTCTGTAAAAAGATAAATTAAATACAGTTTTTTATATACCGCCTTATTCTTCTCCTTATCGTATGAGTTGTGAGGTGAATACCAACCTCATCAACTCTGGTCAGGGTTATTAAAGGCCCCTGACATGACTCATGTAACAAATACATACTTACATCAGTAAGTAGTAACCGGGACCAACGGCTTAACGTGCCTCCCGAAGCACGGATCATCTTACTTTCGGACAATCAGGTGATCACCCTGTAATGTCCTAACCAAGCTAGGGATCATAAAGTGATTTTTGTGATACATCCTCACCGGGATTTGAAGCCCGGGCCTCCGGATCGTGAGCCCAACGCTCAACGCTGATTTATAATGATAAAAGTAAACTAACCTTTCTTCTCGGCTGCACACTGGAAGGTACACTCGTGGGCAATCGCAGTCGGATATCTCAAAGATGTTGGGCAGAATGTCGTCTTGAATTTGCTCCATGTAAGATTCTTGGAACTGGCCAGCTGTGCTGCCGCGGGATGACGTCTTACTATTGTAACTGCCATTTGTATTTGGAAAATATTGCAAGAGTAACAATAGACCTAGAAAAAATGCAATCTCTCCTTAAATAGTAAAATCAGCTTAAGCACAAAGGCTAATTCTCGAAATTACTTAACATAGCATCATGCTTGTGTCCCCGAAGGGGTAGACAGATGTGTATGTAAAGTATAGTAACCACTCCTCGCCAACTATAAGTCTCATAAATTATAGAGGACGAAGTTATTGGCATTAACCGGAATGTTGAATTCATGTTTTGATCATAAAGATAATTGATATCATGTGTGGTTGCCAGGATTTATTCTCAAAAATAAAATATATAAAAAACAAAAACAAGAAAAATAGCCTACACGAGTATACGTCCCACTCTGGTGGCACAGAACTCCCCTCAATTAACCGGAATGGTACAGAGTACCTATACTCCGCCACGAAAAACTAAAGCCTAACCTCCAAAACAATTAAAAAATAATAATAAAACGAGCAAAATTAAAATAAAATTTATACATTGTTTTATTGTTTTTTTATTATTTTGTTTTGTTTTTTGTTTATTATGTGCTTTAAAAATAATAAAAATAAAGTTTTAAGAAAGAAATTACTGATTTTTATGAACATTCCTTGTCATTAATAATAGATTAGAGAATTATACACATTTAATGTTTTTGAAGCAAAAGTTGTAATGTATAATAAAATAATAAACTATAAAAATATCGTTTAAAAAATGAGTATACTTACAAATAGGTATTGTTTTTAGCGACATTGCATTTTTCATTTTCATTTTTACATCAAATCAATATGAAGATGTGAACATTTAATTTGAGCAGACATTCATTTTCCAATACATCTTATAATTGATTTTTCCTTGAATCTATCATACTTATTTGATTGAGTTTCATTGGACGAAGATGTGACTAATTTGACACAATCTATGATACAATAATTACGCGCAAATGAAAGGTTCAGTATTTCTTTTTTTGATGTGACTTCTTGTAGATTTGCCGCAGAAGGCATTAACTACTTGGCCGGACAAATGGGGCGCGCTGAAGGCTCTCTCCCGGTACAACGTTTATGACAACAGGCCTGAGGGTGCCCAGTTGGGCACGAACCTCGGCTCAGGGCGTCCGCGTCGTCTGAGAGGAAAAATATTTGAAAGAATTAATCGACCCTAGGGGGTCGATAGCGAGAAGCGCTGATTGAGCGGAATCGTTGCCAGCGCGGTCGGTATCGGGGTCCTGAAGTGTTAGTCGCGAGCTGATTGTCTGCCTCTATGGCTGTAAGGTTCAGTCACACCTCAGACACTGTATACACAAATCTCATTGTCCTAACCTAACGCGTAAGTGTGAGGGAGACAGACAGTCCACGCGCTCCATCTTACTCTTATGTATGTGGGTACTTAGTACATCTTGCGATGGGTTTACCTCTGACTACCCCAATCGGGTTATAGTCGTGAGCTTATGTTATGCTGTTAAAACAATTTGGGATCGTAAGAAAAGAGAGGCGAGTCACACGGACTGTAACCTGGAATCTGACAGAGGGCAGCGGTAACTGTCAGTACTATGCAGGCAAAGGCGGAGGACAGGAGTCCCAGTACGGCTTTGAAATAGACTACTCTGGACGCCATCCCACTCGCGTCAGACAGAGTACTGCGGGCGGAAGGCAAGAGGGAAACCACGTCTCTATTTTTCCCTAAAAAGTAGCATGGAGAATGCTACACCGACCAAACCGTGGCTCTTAAATTTATGATGTGAAAATGGAAAGAGAAAATACATTTAGACAGGAGGATGATCCGGTGGTGTAATAATTAACGTACTCGTCCCGCCTTGACAAGAGCTACGGGTTTAGTAAGTCCTGTCTTATTCAGATTTTTTTCGATTTAAATTTCTCTTTTTGAGGTTCCTCTATTCACAGGTGTGCGCTATAAAAACAAAAATCCTTTAGAAAATATACTCTTATTCTAATGAACAACATAACCCAAAAAAAACGCTATGTTTGTCGCAATGTTTAGAAAAAGGAGCCTCATTTAGCATAAATTATGGCCGCAACAAAGCACTAAAGAATACCCGATAAGATAGTTTTCTAGTTTTTCGTAAACTTTCCACAGTCTACTGGCTTGAGATCGTCATTTAAAGTGTCTTTTTAAAGCTGCCCACTCGACCCTGTTTCTCCTGGGTCAAATTTTAGCATATCTTAATATCAGAGTAGTTAATAAAAGCAGGTTCTACGTAATAAAACTACGTCGTGGACGAAGGGGTATAGAGGGCTATACTCCATACATAAGTTTTGATGTCATTGTCTTGTGCATAACAATTTCATTCAACTAAAAACGGGTCCATCCGTTCTGGGAATCCATTATGCCTTTTATAAGGTTTAGATATTGTAGTCAATATAATGGAAAGTTGAATTAGAATACGGAAACGAAATAATTAGCTTTAGGCTGTTTTGTGTTATATATTATGCTTCTATGCTGTTCTGGGAGCATGCTTCTATGCTGTTCTGGGAGCATATAAAAACCATAGAACACGTTCAGCTGCTTCTCTTCCCGGGCATGTCGTAAAAACCGACAGAGGGATTGTGTCCTCTAACATGATGGACTAATGTTATGGGCGATAGGCTGATCCCTTATCACCATAAGGTTCATCATATCCATCTTTGGACTTCGTATCAACAGTGGCTGCAAGTTGTCTTTGATTACTTGTGGCTCTGCCCACCCCATTAGGGATTACGGGCGTGAATTTATGTATGTATGTATTATAGGATTGAAGAAGTAATTTATTTTGATCAAAACTCCCGGGATCAAATTTGGTTTCCTTACAACAAAATAAAGGTATTAAAATAATGTTAAGAGACTGTTCTTGTTACTCCAGATTTTGCGGGATTTTTTCAATACAAATTGCTATTGCTATCTGATGATGACTAATGAAATGTTACTTCATTCTATAGACTTTGCGTCGCACAGCAGGCTGTGCATACAGGCTTATTCCAGAACTAAAAGTTGAGTTGCAATCCTTATAGGTAGGTAAGAAAAAAATACGGTCTTAAAGTAATAATAAGTTATAATAGTTATCCAAGAAATCGTTATAACAATAAAACATTAATCAAAACTAAGTAAATGATCATATAAACAAACAATGACAAATTAAACATTATCAAATAATTAATTATATTCGTAAATATAGCAAATTATGAAGACAACAAATATAAAATTAATAATATCAATTACTAAAAACTTAAAATTGAAATCTAAATCTTTGTAAACAAGTTTATCAAATTAGCATAATAAGTATTCTAAAAGCATGTAAGTAAGTAAAACAATATATTAGACTCTGCATTTGAATGGAGATCGAAAAACACTCGTTCAGTACATTTGTCTAAAAGTAATAACAGAGTAGCAGTATTTGTTGTGTTTTGACTTAAGAATCGGACTTCACTAAAATTCGTGATAACAAGCGAATCACAGAGCACGAAATCAAATCTCGTTCGGCCGTTGCGAAATTCGACTCAACGCTCTGTAAAAACAAGTTGAAAATGGAAATGACAGAGGGAAGGAAGGAAAAATGTTACATGCTAGCTAACTCTTTCTTCAATATTTGCATATAATCCGTAGTGGCTTCATTTAAGTCGTGGTCGCCAATTGTTTGTTCAAGATCAGTGATAGAAGCGGCCGGGGAAGCCTCATCAGCTTGTTTTTGTTTCACCCGGATTTCACGAGCACGCGCTTCTAGGATACGCTCGCGTTTAGTCTCGCGATCGATAATCTGCAATACAATAAATTATATTATTTCATTTATTTATTTGGTGAAAAACTCAGGTCCGCCACAGCATGGGCATGCTGACCAGCTAGTTCCACCCACATGCAACAGATGGCGCCACCATTCAATAATGCAGGCCTGAAACGCGCTAACGAAGTTTGCACTGCACGACGCATATATAATTATAACATTCAACATGATACTAGTGGATCCTCGATCCCTAGTCACCAACTACCGAATCGTGGCTAGCGAGGTCCTATGCTCAGTTCAGTACCCTGAAAACATCCTTTGGCAGCCATCACACCGTCGGCGTCAAACACATATCATCTTTCTAGCGTTTTTACGGCATCCGGTAACTAAAAGAAGGTATTGTGATGGGTCTGATATTGTAGTCAGTTTGGTTTATAACTTCGTCTTCTATCGCGCGGATTGCGAGGTGGATGACCAACCTCAACAATTCTGGTATCAGGGTTGTTATTGAGCCGCCAAAGGCCGCTGACATGGCTCATGTGACGACTACGTACTTAATCAGTAAGCAGTAACCGGCTTGTGATTGCTGCCAGATCATCCAACCTAGCAGGTGACAAAACGGAGGGCACGTTAAGCCGTTGGTCCCGGCTGCATTAGCAGTCGTTAATAACCACCAATCCGCACTGGGCCCGCGTGGTGGTTTAAGGCCCGATTTCCCTATTCATCTATAGGGAAGGCCTGTGCACCAGCAGTGGGTACGTTAATAGGCTGGTGATGGTGAACAGAACGGCAACTCTTCGCCCGCACCAATTCGTATCGGGGGCCGACCTCATCCCCTATGGGTCTTACTGTTAAATTACCGTAAACCGCTAAGGAGTAAGAAGGATCGGGCGTGGAATGCGTCTCGCTCGCCCTTATGCCTTAGGCAGCACATGGTAAAGATTGGATTTTTGTATGGAGTATCCCGAATGATGCGGAGACATGTCACGTAATATTTGTTTCCGCCTCAACAGATGATTGTGGTTCCTTATTATTGTGTCAATTTACTGTTATTTTAAAGGATTATCAACCAACACTCACCGCTTGGAGAAGAAGTTTATCATTCTTATCGGATTCAGCGAGTTGACGAGACATTTCCACTAAACATATGTCACCGCTACGGTTGCCTATAGCTACCAGTGAACCCTGCAACGGACAATATAAAAATATTACTTAGTAACAGCCTCCGTGGTCTAGTGGTTAGAGCGTTGGGCTCACGATCTGGAGGTCCGGGTTCGATTCCCGATTGGAACAATTTTGAATTCACTTTGTGAGACTGTCCTTTGTTTGGTCAAGAAATTGCAGGCTTGAATCACCTAATTGTCCGAAAAAGAAAGATGATTCCGTGCTTCAGAAGGCACGCTAGCCCGCAGTGGAGCAGCGTGTTGAGTATGCTCCATATCCCCTCTGGTTGATTGAGGGGAGGCCTGTGCCCTGCAGTGGGACGTATATAGGCTGGTTATGTTATGTTACTTAGTGAATAAGGTTACGTCACTTTGGTCCTGTAGTATCTTACTTCTCAACCGGGGAGCGCTGGTTCGGACCTGCCACGAATGTAAGTGAAGTTTACATGAACGCAGTTGGATTAACCATTAACATACGGCGATACGGCTCACCACCGATCACGTTGGTCTAACAGAAAACTCGGTGAGGTGTGGGTACTCGTTCATCTTGCGATGGATTTACCTATGACTACCCCATTTATCAAAGGCCAATTCCTTGACTTTCCTATAAAACACGACGTTAACCTCAAGAAATCAAGTCAAGTCAAGGAATCAAGGAATTGGCCTTTGATAGACTGGAATGGAAAATGCTACACTGACAAGAGCGTGGCTCTTAAATTGATGATGATGACCCCATTTATATAGTCGTGAGCTTGTGCTATGAAGTTAAGTTATGCTTCCTAAACCAGGCGAATCTGTTATCTTAAGATTCAGTGCTGAAAAGCCCCTGACATGGCTATGAGCCACTCGTATTATGGTAAATAGTGTGCATAACATTACTCACTGTATTAGAAACAAACAGGGTTTTAAACCAAATACATACGAGAAGACTTTCAATAATAGTCCCAGAGTCATACATACAATAAACTCAGTCAAACCATCCCATACTTACCGATTCATGGAACTGTTGAGTAAGCAATGCGTTACTGCTAATCTGCATAGTAAATACAGGTTCGTGTTGTCTTCGCAGAAGGTCCCATATCGCCAAACGGCCGTCGGTGCCGCTCATCAGCATCATTGAGATCCTAGAGGGGCTCCAAGCACCGGAAGAATACCTGTTGTATTTAAGTTTGCTTTAATTTATATTTATACCATGTCCAGTGGCTGAGCGTTGGGCTCACGATACTGTGGTCCGCGTTCGAATCCCGGTGAGGACATATCACATAAATCACTTTAAGAGCCCAGCTTTGGTTCGGATATAGCAGACTGGTCGCCTGATTGTTCGAAAGAAGCAGGATCCACGCTTGGGATGGCATGTTAAGCCGTTGGTCCCGGTTACTACTTACTAATTTAAGTATGTAGTCGTTACACGAATCATATCAGGGGCCTTCGGCTCAATTACAATCCTGACACCATAACCCACACGATAGAAAAAGATACTCGTAGACAATAATACTTCGTACAGAATGGACACTTTCCACCCCGCACCAATCCGAGCTTCCTTACCCCACCCCCGATAATTATTACCGCGAGAATGCCAGACGTAAGAGGCACGCGTGGATATTGTTTTGTATTCAAGTCCATTTCTCTGACTTCACTGATACTGCGATTGAATAATATTTTTGTACATCTGTAGGCGTCACACATGCTGTGTAGCGCGTGCACAAAAGTTCATAAGTTCAATATATGTGTAAGAACGAGATTTTTGTATGAAGTGTCCGGGTTATGTAAATATCGCACACGGTATCTAATACTGTTACAGTTACGACACTATGAACTGTCACACTCACACTTATCGATTTTTCTTGAACTACATTTTTTCAGTCGATACAGTATTGGCTATTGTGAGCGATATGTATAACTATGTCGCTACATACCCGTAGCGTAATGGTGGTGACCATAGTATGCTGGACTCGCGGCATTCTTCGCTCCAAACGCGGACAGTCCAATCTCCAACAGTTAAGAAACATTTTGGAAAGGCTGGATTGCGTTCTACTGACATCACTGGCCCAGAGTGTGCGTTGTACTGCAAAAGATAAAATAAATATTATGACAGTTCCAATTATAAATATTTTTAGTGGTCGATCTGAAAAATCATCCCACGGAGATGCGAATTCTTTTACGCTAACTGTGAGTCTAATTCTCAAAACCCACAATAAATCACATCAAAACCTAAAATATTGCAACAAAATTTATTAGGCAGCCATACCTACTGCTTGAATTAATATTTTTTTTCTTTTTCATTAAAATGTCATTTATGTTAGTCCTCAAGCAGTCCAACTAATCAGTTGATTTTAATAAGTGCGTACTGAAAGAAATATGTTTATAAAAGGGATTGTAGTTACCGTCACAGGCAGTTTTTCCGTCGCTGTTTTACCTTTCCGGTTGCCACCAATAACCATTCCGTTGTCTGTGCCCACCATGAAGCGTGTAGGGATCGTAGATTCATACTCCATCGACGATACACCACACGCTGTCGCCATACTCTGTTCATCTGCATTGCTCTTCACCAAATCAATGATCATCTCATCAGTAGTTTCGCTTAGTTTTCTTAGGTCCCACCATTTGCAACAGCCGTCCGGGCTCCCAGAGAAGAATTCTTGACCTGATTTTGAGTGGATGAACAACACTTTACGAACAAGATCCCTATGTGCGACGTGCATTGGACATGTGCTCACAGGAGCGACGCCGCTTCGGCGGTCGAAAACAGTAACTTGTCCGGTTTCCAGTCCACCTATAAGGCAATTGCTGTCGCGTGGATTAAATTTGAAGTCAAATAGGGTTCCGGTCGGTTGGAAAACTCCATCAGGTGCATTGGCACTCTCAACATCCCACAGAAACGCGTATGTCGCCGCTTGCTTAGCTACACGATAGAAGTCGACGTCGACATAGCAAGCGGCAAATTTGAGCACTTCTTTGGGGTGCCAACAGATTGAGGATACCGGTCGGCCAAATGGGTCGTGGTAAAAATTTACAGTCCGACAACTATTCTTCTCGACTTCTGGCATTTTCTCCATTTCAGAATAGTATGTTCGGTACATATCGATCGCATTGTTTTGCAGTATCAGATGTTCCATTCCCTATGCAAAATAAAAAAGGATCATTGTCAATTTAATTTCGTGCCAAGTTCTTTCGAAGAGTCTTAAGAAAGTCGAGTTAGAAATTTGAAGACGAGTTGTCAACTTAGAACGTGAACACTTTTAGAATTATTTTTGTTTTAATAATAAAGTCATTCATTAACAACCATAAACATATCAGCAGACGTGGTATGCATAGTAAGAACAATGCAAGTCTTGGCTGATAAAAAAAACATTTTGTTGTCTCCCAATTATACTATCATGTCCATCATTACACGACACTACTCGTGGCTAACAGACATGATCTTAATGCATTTACACACCAAACTAAACAATGGCTTATTAATTTATCTTAAGTGCAATTTTCGCAAAAACAGTTGGCTCGACCATTACAGACGGCGATACGGCTCACCACCTGACACGTTGGTCTATAGAGTAATGAAACTAATACAAACCGGAGCCAAGGTATTAACACAATGTATGTAAGTGTCATCTTTCTCAACTTTCCGACGATAACGCTGCGTGGCTTCAGGGTCGTGAATGTTTATATCCTTTGCCCAGCCACCTTCCGAGTGGTTAGCGCCTGTGCACACAAACTCTGCCCTGAAAGTCACATAAAACCCAACATAAGCTCATGACTATATCCCAAATGGGGTAGTCAGAGGATCAAAGAGCAAAAGTTCAGTCACAAAGCCCAGCATAATGTCATAATTATAAAATTTATGTTTTTATACGTGTTTATTGGTCTATTGCAGAAAAGAACTTTAGAACTAGGAGGTCTAAAGTGCAACCAGTTAATTTATTACTTTGCAAGAAACTGATTGGACTTTTGCAGCTTTGCTTTATTTGCAGCGATCGCAAGATAAATTAAGTACCTACCCACACCTCACCGAGATTTTTGTTATACCAAATGTAGTGTTTACATAAGTACATAAAAACATCTTATTGTAATACACGTAGGTATAATTAAATATATAAATAAATATGTAATTATTATTATTAGTAACACTCAGTGTCCCACTGCAGGCATATGTAATATATTATAAAATACTTGAATCGATTCACATATATTCTGTCGTCTCGGGCAATGCACTACGCGGTGGCCACAATTAAAAAGTAAACTGTACGGGTATGTACGGGGGTGGAGTGAAGACGTAGTGTGTGGCAACGAGCCGATATTTATTTATATAATTATATTGAGACCAATACACTACACCAAAGTTACCATACAGAAAATCTTATTACAAATCGTTAATAATTCACACTTATTTACTAATTATGTAAGATAAGATAAAAATGGCTCACCTTACAGTATTAATACTATGTTCAGAAAAAGATGGTGTATTCTGAGTTGGTTGGTGAACTGGGTTGCGTAAGATGTAGTTCTTGTGTTCCAACACGTTCGTGGATATAGAATCGCACAAATCCGGGCCTTGTTCGCAAAACTGCGGTTGCCGGCCAAAGTTGAACCTTTTCTTCGTATACTGAACGCTGATTTCCATAGCTGCTCTTTATACAAATTCTATGAAATCACAAATAACTCAGTAAAAAGCGAAAATGTTTTATAAAATAAAATAATTTAATAAATTACATTACAAAAGCACGCTATTAAGTTTTTAAATGCTTAATTGTCATTTGCTGTCATTGGAATAAAGAACAGAATTTGTAAACCAGACTTTTCTTGTTAAAAGAATACACAAGGAAAGCAGTAGCTTGCATGCCAGCTATTGGCATGTGGCACATTGGGAGATTGTCATGTTTAGAATAAAAAAATAATAAATAGTTTTTAAGAACTCGTTAGATGGCGCTTAACCGACTTTACTGGTCATCCCAATAATATTGTAACGTTGGCAATGGTGCCAAAAGCCACAAAATAATAGCAAATAAGAGATTTGATTTCTGTTTTCCTTATTATTCGTTTATTTTCAGAACATAATGGGGAGTTTCCCAGTTAGTTCCATCATTATACATATATCAGAAATCAGAATAATTTATTCAACGTAATTATCATGGATAAACTTGTTGAAGGTCAATGTAACATTTTTGAATTTAGATTGAGAGTGTCAATGCACCTGATGGAGTTTTCCAACCGACCGGAACCCTATTTGACTTCAAATTTAATCCTCGCGACAGCAAATGTCTTATAGGCGGACTGGAAACCGGTCAAGTGACTGTCTTCGACTGCCGAAGCGGCATCGCACCTGTGAGCACATGTCCAATGCACGTCGCACATAGGGATTTTGTTCGCAAGGTGTTATGGAGGAGAAGAAATGACAAGAAACTGCAACAGCAACACCTTTTAAAAACCAATGATGGCATCAATGCCAGTGGTGTCAAACCACTTTACGAAAACTCCTGATTATTGTAACATGTACGTTTCGTTTTATGACTTTAAAATTACATTGAAGAATATCAGAAATAATATAACTTTGTATCTATCCAACACGACGTCCGTGTGCTCTATGATCCAACAGCTAGGAAAAAACAAAAAAATAAAATGCAAGTCTTCATTCTTTTCTTCTATCGTATGGGTTGAATTGAAAGACAAGTTACGCTATCGATGTACAGCAATAGTGTAGTTACACAGAAAAACTATCGATAGTATATACAGGGTGTTAGTGACATCGTAACGAATACTGAGGGGGATGATTCAGACCATGATTCTGAGTTGATATCAAGTGGAATTTTCCGTCGCAAAATTCATGATTTTTTTTAGTTTTTTTAAATTATTTTCAATTCTATACTTTTGCGACGAAAAATTCCACTTGATATTAACTCAGAATAATCAGCTGTTTCATCCCCCTCAGTATTCGTTACGATGTCACTTACACCCCGCACAAGTACATACTGTACCCATACAAGTAGGTATGGGCGTTAGTGACACCATAGCGAATACTGAAGAGGATGATTCAGACCACGATTCTGAGTTGATATCAAGTGGAATTTTCCGTCGGAAAATTCATGAAAATTTTTGTTTTTCTTTTTATTATTTTCTGTTCCATACTTTTGCGACGGAAAATTCCACTTCATATCATGTCAGAATCATGGTCTCAATCATCTCTCAAAGTTTTCGTTACGACGTCACTAACACCCTGTATAGTGCTTGCAATAGTCAGAAGGAATACTATTGATAGTATCGATGACTTTCAAGGTCAACAATGCGGGACTTTCCAATCGACGTTCCCCAAACTCATGGTATATGGTGTTGTTCAGTTTTCACGTGATAATTATCCTATCTTCTCATTTCTGGGTACATCATTATTTAAAAATGTAATTCAAATTCAAATTCAAAAATATCTTTAATCAGTAGGTAACATACACTTTGAATCGGCAATTTTTACATAACGAACGTCTCATCCGCCTAAAACTACTGCAGCTTCTCACAACCTGTATAGCCGGGGAAAAGAAGCTGCAAGAAAAACCTCGGCACAGGGCCCTAGACGTTCTTTAAAAAATTTAAAATAAACATAAAATATTGATATACAATTGAGTAATTTAGCTGCCTAATATCAGATCTCAGACAGTTTATCCCATGCATTGAATATCTTCTAAATAATCACTAACTTTATAATAACCTTTTTTGTAAAGTTTTTGTTTAACTACTGTCTTAAAGCAGTTGAAAGGCAAATTCTGAATGTCAATGGGAATCTTATTGTAAAAACGTATACATTGCCCCTTAAAAGATTTAGTAATCTTATGTAATCGACTGACTTGTAATGTAATGGCAGGGGCATTACATAAAAGCAATTGTTGCTTGGTATTTGGATCACAGTCATTATGTGACGACAGCTTCGCTGAACACCCAAAGTGTGCTCCTGGTGGTAGAACCAGTAAATTTTGTATGATCCGTAGTGCTCCTTTGGTGGTTTGGTGGAGCACATCTTATGTCGTTATATTTATGGTTCCACTTTACCCCTACAAAGGATGGAACACATGATGACTATTTTATTTGCACTTGACTCTGAAGAGTACTTCAAATAAGTTATAGTATCTCTACAATAAAATCTACTTAGATAGAACTACTAATTTGCATAGTCTTATAAGTAGCAAAATATATATTTTTTTTAACTTAGAAGGAAGAAAGTTTTGGTTCAATAAAATGTTCTTTATTCTTTAAATACTTAACATTATACATTTAAAACAAATATTTCAAGTACTTATTTCATTTTAGTAGTCCCTCCAATGTGTTCATAACTTAAAAGGAGCACGACAGGTAACTCAAAAGTTTCCCTTCTGTACCACTAAAGGGGCACAACAGAGCATTAGAATTTACCCGTTCTACCACCAGGAGCACACTTTGGGTGTTCAGCGGAGCAATCGTCCATTATGTATAGAATGATCTAGGTACCTATATTGCTTCTCTTTTTTTGACAAGAATAATAATGGGTGGAAGTTGTAATTGTAACTTGATGTAATAAAAAGGTCATCATTTATATTCAAAAACCGATAAAAGATGCATATGCCTGTTATCCATGAAATTAGAAGTTTAACCTAAGAAAAACCTAACAACGCCATCTATCGTGTTTTTGTCGAACGTCGATTGGAAGGTCCCTCATAGATAATTGACTATCGATAGCTCGGCAACAGTACTTAATTTAAATTATTTAAGCAGTTTGTTTTTTAAACAATTTATTATGAATATTGAAGAAAATTCAAATCTGTGCAATTTTACAGTTTCGATTTTGTAAACAAAAATAATAATAATATGGTTTGATCATTTACAATATTAAAATACACACAATATGAGTATGATAAATATATCTGAATATAATTAATAATACACACACTTTTACAGGTCAAAAACATTAGGGATTTTAATAATTATCCTCTTCCTCATAATTAACGGAAGACTGGCTTGTGGTGGCGTTTTTATTCTCTTCCGGATATACCCAAGATGCTGGTACGACGGCCAAAATAGCAGAGTTTTCCAGACATTTTACAGACAACGCATTAGGTCCCGGCACTCCCACGCATTTTCTCACGCAGTAGTTGACGTACAATCGCTTAAAATAAAAAATATACAGGGTGTTAGTGACATCGTAACGAAAACTTTGAGGAATGATTGAAACCATGATTCTGAGATGATATCAAGTGGAATTTGCTGTCGCAAAAGTATGGAACTGAAAATAACTTAAAAATAGAAACAAAAATTTTCATGAATTTTCCGACTGAAAATTCCTATTGATATCAACTCAGAATCATGGTCTGAATCATCCCCCTCAGTATTCGTTACGGTGTCACTAACACCCATACCTACGTGTATGGCTACAGTATGTACTTGTGCGGGGTGTAAATGACATCGTAACGAATACTGAGGGGGATGATTCAGCTGATTATTCTGAGTTAATATAAAGTGGAAGTTTCCATCGCAAAAGTATAGAATTGAAAATAATTTAAGAAAACTAAAAAAAAATCATGTATTTTGCGACGGAAAATTCTACTCGATATCAACTCAGAATCATGGTCTGAATTATCCCCCTCAGTATACGTTACGATGTCACTAACACCCTTTATATTTTTATTAAAGATTTACTATGGCTGGATAGAGTTGCTTCAGAACTATGCTGGGCTAATAAATAGCCAGTCAAGTGCGAGCTTGACTCGGCCACCGAGGGTTCCGAGGTTTTGAGCTTGCCACTATTCTCCATACGCCGAAATAGGTCGCGATTACTTTATCAACTGCAAAAGTTTGTAATTTGTAAAATACATCTTTGTTCCATGAATAAATGTATGATACAAAATACATCTAGGCTCAAGATCTGGAGGTCCGGGTTCGATTCCCGATGGGGACATTGTCGAAATCACTTTGTGAGACTGTCCTTTGTTTGGTAAGGACTTTTGAGGCTTTTAATCACCTGATTGTCCGAAAAAGTAAGATGATTCCGTGCTTCGGAAGGCACGTTAAGCCGTTGGTCCCGGCTATTAGCCGTAAAAACACTTCCACCAACCCGCAGTGGAGCAGCGTGGTGGAGTATGCTCCATACCCCCTCCGGTTGATTGAGGGGAGGCCTGTGCCCAGCAGTGGGACGTATATAGGCAGTTTATGTTACTACTATATCTTTGCATTCCATTGATTTAAAAGCTTTATTTTTTTTTAAAGATTCAAGTAGCCATATTAGTGTTATTTCTTAATTTAAACTTGAATCCTTCACCCGATTCCGAGAAAAAGGTCTTGACAGACAGACGAACGGAAAACCCGTATATTCCGTTTTTTTTTCCTTTTGAGGTTCGGAACCCGAAAAGTCGCGTCTTGTTTTCTATATTGACATTTATTATGGGTTCTTATATTATTAATATTAAGTTTTATTATAATTATATTTATTCATCTTACTCCATCCTTCCCACAGACAGGCCAATACAGCCGTGGGCATTTGCAGGGCCTTTGGGTGTTTTCCTCAATGAAACCTTTGGGCGGCTTCAGAAGATAAGGCACGTCGACTCCATATTTGTTAGGGAAATCCTTCAGCAATGGATATTGACAAGTTGTTTCTCCTAATATGGATGCTGCAAAGAATCGTTTATAGAAATATTTATTAGAGGCAGAATGATTTTCCATAACAGTTTACGCACCTTCTCAGGTAAACTTAAATTAATTGAAAAATAAAAAAAAACTTTGCGGCACGCTAGGATGGCCGTTTTGTACTGTCAGTCAAGTTTCGTATTAATTACTTACTATTTTGGAGGAGCAAATAACTGTACTTTATTGTCAAAAGTGACTTGCAGTCATTCATAAAATTTATCGAATTTTTTTATCTGTACTTCTTGGAATATTCGTTCGAAATTCAAGCATTCGATTATAACTTTTCGATAAATAATTCGTCATTTCACATCACTATTGTAATGTGTCAAAACGGCCATCATCGGTGCCGCTCGTTTTAATACGTAACAGCATTTTTTACTCAATTTAATTTTCGCGCCCTTTCGGTTTACTTCATTCATTCCGAAAAGTTGCCTATACGCAATGGTCGGTATTATAGTTAGGATTTAGACCAACAGCAGAGTGTTTGTCATAACACTTATAAGTTCTGGCCAATCACAAGCTGGGATTGGCTTGATTGTGGCGCCTCTGTCGGTATAAGTTAGTACCTTCGCCGGTTTTCTGGAGGCCACACGATGCGCTTGGAAAAAAATATTTCTCTTCCACATGCGTACTGAAACCCAATCGCGAGTGATTGAACTAAGGGTTAATTAAATACACTACAAGTGGCGTAGTGAGGTGTAGTGTTCAATGCTAATAATTGAACTAAAAACTTTAGAACCGTCTCATTAATATTGGAGCACGTGTCTGGGACCCCGCCGACGAGGTGATGAGCGCTGATGCTGGATGCAAGAAACGTACATATATACTAGAAGGTAAGATTTTCAAAACACAGTTTCTTATTAACTTTCTGGAAAAATCATCACGCGATAGTTTTACCTGTGACTACCCTAAAAAATAAATTCATCAAAAAGTGGGTTTGGTATAGCTTTTTTCAAAGATGTTGCAACCTGTATTTTTTATACACCCATAAAATAAAAGTTAATTAGCTTTGGTAGGCTAAATACTTTAGTATTTTTAAACGATATTGTTCTTTAGTTAGTCTTCACCTTTTATGTTGTTAAATAAAATTTAGTGAAACGCGGGTAGGTGCTTAGTTCAGCATACGGCAGATGTTCCCCTTGACTATCCCAATTGGAAATAATAATTATATTCTTTAGTTCTGGTATATTCTCTATTACGTAAACATCATGACATATTTTTAAACATACATAAGAAAAATTACAGCACATTTGGGTGGTCTCTACGACAAAGTTAAATTACCTATGAAAATGTGACAAAATAATAATAATAATAATAAAACTTTTTTATTAAAGGTAAAAACCCAATAATATCAAAAAAACTTTCTATTTTTCTATTTACCTTATTTATGAATTTAAATAAATAAAATATTTTGTCACGATTTTTTATGACGTCATAGGTTGCTTTTTCATAAAAAATCCGTACTAAGTCATTTTCGTGTTTTGACGTTTAGTAAAAAGTAACTGATTTGACTAGTGTCCTATATCAGCTTTTTTATTTTAGCTAATTTTTTTTACAAAGGTGAAATTCCGAGCAACGCCGCAGACAGCACTGCAGTCGGCAGCGGCATTCGGCGTCGACACGTGGCGCGACGGCATGACGTTATGCGGCAATATTGGTCAGTATTCATTTGTATAAGACTGATTAAATTTGATTTTTTTTTTTTACTGAGTTAATAGAATTTATCTGAAGTGCAGTTTACAGTTTTTATATGGAAATTTTCTTTATTAAAGTAAATGTATTATGTGCGTGTTTTTTTATAACGCGCGTTATATAAAATAGGTATGGGTGGGTACTTAGTTAATTTTGCGATGTAACCTACCTGACTGTAAATCGTATTTAAATGCGGCGGTGCTGCGAGCTACGTCTCTTGATAATAGATTATTTTGTCATTTTCTCTGGAAGCGAATCATCAATGCCTACATACTAACTAAGTAAGCATGTATTTTCTAATCACGAAGACCGGTGAATTTAAAAAAAAGTCTTTTTTCTATTTAACTTATTTATGAATTATAATATAGCAAAAATTTACACGATTTATTATGACGTCACAGGTTGATTTTTCATACAAATTCCGTAGTAATTTTTGTGTTTTGACTTTTAGTAAAAAGTAACTGATTTGACTAGTTGGACTAGTGTCCTATTGGCGGTCTTATAGTTGTGCTTATATTTTCTTATTTCAACAAAATATAACATAGTATCACGCGTTTGTCCCCAAAAGGGTAGACAGAGGTCCCCCACTTCTAGCCAGCTTTTTAATTTTAGTTTATTTTTTTAAAAGGTGAAATTCCGGCAACGCCGCAGACAGCACTGCAGTCGGCAGCGGCATTTGGCGTCGATATGTGACGCGACGGCATGACGCCATGCGGCAATACTGGTCAGTATTAATTTGTATACGACTGATTGAATTTCCATACCCCCTCCGGTTGATTTGAGGCGAGGCCTGTGCCCAGCAGTGGAACATATATAGGCTATTTATGTTGGTTTGTATGTTTTTGTTTGTTTGATTGAATTTGTTTTTTAAAGACTTTTTTTTAGACTGAGATTATTAGTCTGAAGTATAGGTTTACAGTTTTAAATGGAAAATTTCGTTATTATATTATGATGTGGGTATTTTGTATATCGCGCATTATATAAAATAGGTGTGGGTGGGTACTTAGTTCATTTTGCGATGTACGTCTACCTACCTGACTGTAAATCCTATTTAAATGCGGTGATGCTGCGAGATATCTCATGATAAAAGTTTATTTTGACATTTTCTCTGGGATCGAAACATCAATGCCTACATACTAAGTAAGCACGTATTTTCTAATCACGAACACCGGTGAATTTAAAGAACGTCTTTTTTCTATTTAACTTACTTATGAATTATAATATAGTAAAAATTGTGTCACGATTTATTATGACGTCACAGGTTGCTTTTTCATACAAATTCCGTAGTAATTTTCGTGTTTTGACTTTTAGTAAAAAGTAACTGATTTGACTAGTTGGACTAGTGTCCTATTAGCGGCCTCATATTTGTGCTTATATTTTATTATTTCAACAAAATATAACAAAGCATCACGCGATTGTCCCCAGAAGGGTAGACAGTGGTCCCCCATTTCTCATCAGCTTTTTTATTTTAGATATTTGTTTTAAAGGTGCAATTCCGAGCAACGCAGCAGACAGCACTGCAGTCGGCAGCGGCATTCGACACGTGACGCGACGGCATGACGTCATGCGGCAATACAGGTCAGAATTCATTTGTATACGACTGATTGAATTTGATTTTTTTTTGACTAAGTTAATATAATTTATCTGAAGTGCAGTTTACAGGTTTATATGGATTTTAAGTAAATATATTGTGATGTGGGTGTTTTTTATAACGCGCGTTATATAAAATAGGTTTGGATGGGTACTTAGTTCATTTTACGATGTATGTCTACCTACCTTACTGCAACTCCTACTCAAATTCAAATTAAAAAATATCTTTATTCAGTAGGTAACATAGTTACAATTTGAATCGTCAATTTTTACATAATGAACGTCTCATCCGCCTTAAACTACTGCAGCTTCTCACAACTTATATAGCCGGGTGCGGCGGTGCTGCGAGCCATGTCTCTTGATTATAGATTATTATCATGAATCTATCTTACGACTTGCCCTTATGCCCTTCTATTTCATTTTCAGGTAAGTGATTTGATATTTTCTCTGGACGTGAACCATCGATGCCTACATACTTACTAGGTAAGCATGTGTTTTCTAAACTCGGACACCGGTGAATTTAAAAAACGTTTTCTTTTTTCTATTTAACATATTTATGAATTGTAGTTCAGAAAAATGTAATAACAAGTGAATCCTGTCAAGATTTTCTATAACGGCACAGTTTGCTTTTTCATACAAGTTCGTGTTTTGACGTTTAGTAAAAGAAACTAATTTGACTAGTTGGAAACTAGCCTATTGGCGGAATTATAGTCGTGAATTAAAATTTTCCTATTTTAACAAAATAATTACAATATAGCATCACGCGTGTATCACCGAAGGAGGTGGACAGAGGTGTATAATATATACCCCCACATCTAGTCAGCTTTTTTATTTTAGTTTTTTTTTTAAAAGGTTCAACTCCGTGCAACGCGGCAGACAGCACTGCAGTCGGCAGCGGCATTTGACGTCGATACGTGGCGCGACGGCATGACGTCATGCGGCAATACAGGTCAGAATTAATTTGTATACGACTAATTTATTAATAATTATTTATCATAAGTGCAGTTTACAGTTGTGTAATAAAATGGAAAATTTATTTATTATAGTAAATATATCACGATGTGGGTATTTTACATAACGCGTCTTATATAAAACGTGTGTCGTATGGTTACTTCGTTCATTTTGCGATGCAAAGATATGTCTACCTGACCGAAACTCGCTACTTGCTGATAAAATGTCAAATAGGCTATCTACCAGGCAGCGCCGCATTTACCGTTTAGAGTCTGTTGTCTCCTAGTTCACACTTGTGGTGATATTCCATTTTTAAAAGTCGTCATTTACATGCGATCCCCCTCCCCCCACCTACTTAAATTCGGCGGTGATGCGATCTATCTCTTGATATTAGATTATTATCACGAATCTTTCTTTCAACTTGTCTTTATTTGTTTTTTTATCATTTGCAGGTAAGTGGACGTAAATCACCAATGCCTACATACTAACTAGGTAAGTGTTTAACAACGATTTTTTTCTATTTCTCATTTATGAATTTTAATTATGAAAAAATGAAATAATAAGTACGACATTTTGTGACAATTTTCTATGACGTCACAGATATATTTTTATACAAATTCCGATGTAATTTTGTGTTTTGAAATACGTGTGTCCCTGATGGGGTAGACAGAGGTGTATAGTATATACCCCCACTCCTAGCCAGTTTTTTTATTTTAGTTTGTTTTTTTGAAAGGTGCAATTCCGAGCGACGGGGCAGAAAGCACTGCAGTCGACACTTCGGCAGCGGCATTCGACGTCAACACGTGCTGCGACGGCATGACGTTATGCGGCAATACCGGTCGTCACGGCCTTTATACTTACAAGGTAAGCATGTATTTTCGAATTTTAATAAAGAAAAATTTAATAATAAGTGCGCCATTTTGTCACGATTTTCTTTGACGGCACAGGTATCTTTTCATACAAATTCAATAGTAATGATTTAACTAGTTAGAAACTAGCCTTTTGGCGGCATTATAGTCGTGAACTTAAATTTTCTTATTTTAACAAAATATAATGTAGCATCACGCGTGTATCCCCGAAGGAGGTGGACAGAGATGTATAGTATATACCTCTACACCTAGTCATTTTTTCTTATTTTGTTTTTTTTTTAAGGTACAACTTCGAGCAACGCGGCTGACAGCACTGCAGTCGGCAGCGGCGTTTGACGTCGACACGTTACGCGACGGCATGACGTCATGCGGCAATACAGGTCGGTAATAATTTGTGTACGACTGATTAAATTTGATTTTTTGACTGATTTATTAATATTAAATAATCTAACGTGCAGTTTACAGTTTTATAAAAATATGGAAATATCTTTATTGTAGTAAATATATTAGGATGTGTGTATTTTATATAACGCGTGTTATATAAAATGTGTGTCATGTGAGTACTTTGTTCATTTTGCAATGCAGAGGTATGTCTACCTACCTGACCAAAACTCACTACTTGCTGATAAACTGTCAAATAGGCTATCTGCCAGGCAGCGCTGCATTTAGCGTTTAGAGCCTGTTGTCCCCTAGTTCACACTTGTGGTGTTATTCCATATTTAAAATCCGTTTTTAACGTGAGAACCCCCCCCAATTCTAAAATGCGGCGGTGCTGTGATCTATCTCTCGATATTAGTTTATTTTCACGAATCTTTCTTTCAACTTGTCTTTATGTGCTTTTTTTTCATTTTCAGGTAAGTGGACGTGAATCATCAATGCCTACATACTTACTAGGTAAGTCTTTATTTATAATCTCGAACACCGTTGAATGTAAAAAACGTTCTTTTTTTCTATTTTACTCAGTTTTATGAATTTTACTTAATAAAACTGAAATAATAATTGCGACATTTTGTCACGATTTTCTATGATGTCACAGATTTATTTTCATACAAATTCCGTAGTAATTTTCTGTTTTGAAACGCGTGTGTCCCTGATGGGGTAGACAGAGGTGTATAGTATGTACCCCCAATCTTAGCCAGCTTTTATATTTTAGTTTGTTTTTTGAAAGGTGCAATTCTGAGCAACGGGGCAGACAGCACTGCAGTCGGCACTTCGGCAGCGGCATTCGACGTCGACACGTGCTGGACGGCATGACTTTATGCGGCAATACTAGTTATCATTGCCTTTATACTTACTAGGTAAGCATGTATTTTCTAATCTCGAACACCGGTACATAAAAAAAACATATTTTTTCTATTTTATTTATTTATGAAGTTTAATAAAGAAAAAATTAATAAATAAGTAGTGCGCCATTTTGACACGATTTTCTATGACGGCACAGATATTTTTTCATACAAATTCCGAAGTAATGATGTACCTAGTTGGAAACTAGCCTTTTGACGCCATTATGAACTTAATTTTTTTTAACGAAATATAATATAGCATCACGCGTGTATCCCCGAAGGAGGTGTATAGAGGTGTATAGTATATACCCCCACTTATTCAGCTATTTTATTTTAATATTTTTTTAAAGGTGCAACTCCGTGCAACGCGGCAGACAGCACTGCAGTCGGCAGCGGCATTCGACGTCGACACGTGGCGCGACGGCATGACGTCATGCGGCAATACAGGTCAGAATTAATTTGTATACGACTGATTTAATAATTATTATTTATCATAAGTAAGTGCAGTTTACAATTTTATAATAAAATGGAAAATTTCTTTATTGTAGTAAATATGTCACGATGTGGGTATTTTATATAACGCGTATTATATAAAACGTGTGTCATATGGTTACTTCGTTCATTTTGCGATGTAAAGATATGTCTACCTGACCGAAACTCGCTACTTGCTGATAAACTGTCAAATAGGCTATCATCTGCCAGGCAGCGCTGCATTCAGCGTTTAGAGTCTGTTGTCCCCTAGTTCACAGTTGTGATGAAGTTCCATGTTTAAAAGCCGTTACTAACGTGCGAACCCCTCCCCCACCTACTTAAATGCGGCGGTGCTGCGATCTATCTCTTGATATTAAATAATTATCACGTATCTTTCAACTTGTCTTTGTTTTTTTTTTCATTTTCAGGTAAGTGGACGTGAATCACCAATGCCTACATACTTACTAGGTAAGTCTTTATTTATAATCTCGAACACCGTTGAATGTAAACAAGGATTTTTTTTATTTTACTCATTTATGAATTTTAATTAAGAAAAAATGAAATAATAAGTACGACATTTTGTCACGATTTTCTATGACGTCACAGATTTATTTTCATACAAATTCCGTAGTAATTTTCTGTTTTAAAACGCGTGTGTCCCTGATGGGGTAGACAGAGGTGTATAGTATATACCCCCCTCCTAGCCAGCTTTTATATTTTAGTTTGTTTTTTGAAAGGTGCAATTACGAGCAACGCAGCAGACAGCACTGCAGTCGGCACTTCGGCAGCGGCATTCGACGTCGACAAGTGCCGCGACGGCATGACGTTATGCGGCAATAGTGGTCATCATTGCCTTTATACTTACTAGGTAAGCATGTATTTTCTAATCTCGAACACCGGTAAATAAAAAAAAAATGTTTTATTTTTTCTATTAAATTTATTTTTGAAGTTTAATAAAGAAAAATTTAATAATTAATTAGTGCGCCATTTTGTCACGATTTTATAGAATAGAATAGAATAGAATAGAAAAAGTTTATTAAAGAAGGACGTCACACACAAAAAAAAAATCAACAACATCATATCAAATTTCCACTAAAACAATTACAAAAAAGCAAGACGGATGTTTGTCGAAATGACCTATAACGAATGAATGAATTTTCTATGACGGCACAGATATCTTTTCACACAAATTCCGAAGTAATGATTTACCTATTTGGAAACTAGCCTTTTGGCGGCATTATGAACTTATTTTTTTTAACAACTTATAATATAGCATCACGCGTTATCCCCGAAGGAGGTGGACAGAGGTGTATAGTATATACCTCACACCTAGTCAGCTTTCTTATTAATTTTAGTTTTTTTTAAAGGTGCAACTCCGTGCAACGCGGCTGACAGCACTGCAGTCGGCAGCGGCATTTGACGTCGACACGTGGCGCGACGGCATGACGTCATGCGGCAATACAGGTCAGTATTAATTTGTATACGACTGATTTATTAATTATTATTTATCATAAGTGCAGTTTACAGTTTTGTAATAAAATGCAAAATTTCTTTATTATAGTAAATATATTACGATGTGGGTATTTTATATAACGCGTGTTATATAAAGTGTGTATCATGTGAGCACTAAGTTCATTTTGCGATGCAGAGGTATTTCTACCAATCTGACCGAAACTCGCTACTTGCTGATAAAATGTCAAATAGGCCAGGCACCGCCGCATTTACCGTTTAGAGTTTGTTGTCTCCTAGTTCAAACTTGTGGTGATGTTCCATATTTAAAAGTCGTCATTTACATGCGATCCCCCTCCCCCCACCTACTTTAATGCGGCGGTGATGCGATCTATCTCTTGATATTAGATTATTATCACGAATCTTTCTTTCAACTTGTCTTTATTTGTTTTTTTATCATTTGCAGGTAAGTGGACGTAAATCACCAATGCCTACATACTAACTAGGTAAGTGTTTAACAACGATTTTTTTCTATTTCTCATTTATGAATTTTAATTATGAAAAAATGAAATAATAAGTACGACATTTTGTGACAATTTTCTATGACGTCACAGATATATTTTTATACAAATTCCGATGTAATTTTGTGTTTTGAAATACGTGTGTCCCTGATGGGGTAGACAGAGGTGTATAGTATATACCCCCACTCCTAGCCAGTTTTTTTATTTTAGTTTGTTTTTTTGAAAGGTGCAATTCCGAGCGACGGGGCAGAAAGCACTGCAGTCGACACTTCGGCAGCGGCATTCGACGTCAACACGTGCTGCGACGGCATGACGTTATGCGGCAATACCGGTCGTCACGGCCTTTATACTTACAAGGTAAGCATGTATTTTCGAATTTTAATAAAGAAAAATTTAATAATAAGTGCGCCATTTTGTCACGATTTTCTTTGACGGCACAGGTATCTTTTCATACAAATTCAATAGTAATGATTTAACTAGTTAGAAACTAGCCTTTTGGCGGCATTATAGTCGTGAACTTAAATTTTCTTATTTTAACAAAATATAATGTAGCATCACGCGTGTATCCCCGAAGGAGGTGGACAGAGATGTATAGTATATACCTCTACACCTAGTCATTTTTCTTATTTTGGTTTTTTTTTAAGGTACAACTTCGAGCAACGCGGCTGACAGCACTGCAGTCGGCAGCGGCGTTTGACGTCGACACGTTACGCGACGGCATGACGTCATGCGGCAATACAGGTCGGTAATAATTTGTATGCGACTGATTAAATTTGATTTTTTGACTGATTTATTAATATTAAATAATCTTACGTGCAATTTACAGTTTTATAAAAATATGGAAAAATCTTTATTGTAGTAAATATATTAGGATGTGTGTATTTTATATAACGCGTGTTATATAAAATGTGTGTCATGTGAGTACTTTGTTCATTTTGCAATGCAGAGGTATGTCTACCTACCTGACCAAAACTCGCTACTTGCTGATAAACTGTCAAATAGGCTATCTGCCAGGCAGCGCTGCATTTAGCGTTTAGAGCCTGTTGTCCCCTAGTTCACACTTGTGGTGTTATTCCATATTTAAAATCCGTTTTTAACGTGAGAACCCCCCCCCAATTCTAAAATGCGGCCGTGCTGTGATCTATTTCTCGATATTAGTTTATTTTCACGAATCTTTCTTTCAACTTGTCTTTATGTGCTTTTTTTTTCATTTTCAGGTAAGTGGACGTGAATCATCAATGCCTACATACTTACTAGGTAAGTCTTTATTTATAATCTCGAAAACCGTTGAATGTAAAAAACGTTCTTTTTTTCTATTTTACTCAGTTTTATGAATTTTACTTAATAAAACTGAAATAATAATTGCGACATTTTGTGACAATTTTCTATGACGTCACAGATATATTTTTATACAAATTCCGATGTAATTTTGTGTTTTGAAATACGTGTGTCCCTGATGGGGTAGACAGAGGTGTATAGTATAAACCCCCACTCCTAGTCAGTTTTTTTATTTTAGTTTGTTTTTTGAAAGGTGCAATTCCGAGCGACGGGGCAGAAAGCACTGCAGTCGACACTTCGGCAGCGGCATTCGACGTCAACACGTGCTGCGACGGCATGACGTTATGCGGCAATACCGGTCGTCACGGCCATTATACTTACAAGGTAAGCATGTATTTTCGAATTTTAATAAAGAAAAAATTAATAATAAGTGCGCCATTTTGTCACGATTTTCTTTGACGGCACAGGTATCTTTTCATACAAATTCAATAGTAATGATTTAACTAGTTAGAAACTAGCCTTTTGGCGGCATTATAGTCGTGAACTTAAATTTTCTTATTTTAACAAAATATAATGTAGCATCACGCGTGTATCCCCGAAGGAGGTGGACAGAGATGTATAGTATATACCTCTACACCTAGTCATTTTTCTTATTTTAGTTTTTTAAGGTGCAACTCCGAGCAACGCGGCTGACAGCACTGCAGTCGGCAGCGGCATTTGACGTCGACACGTGACGCGACGGCATGACGTCATGCGGCAATACAGGTCGGTAATAATTTGTATACGACTGATTAAATTTGATTTTTTGACTGATTTATTAATATTAAATAATCTTACGTGCAGTTTACAGTTTTATAAAAATATGGAAAAATCTTTATTGTAGTAAATATATTAGGATGTGTGTATTTTATATAACGCGTGTTATATAAAATGTGTGTCATGTGAGTACTTTGTTCATTTTGCAATGCAGAGGTATGTCTACCTACCTGACCAAAACTCGCTACTTGCTGATAAACTGTCAAATAGGCTATCTGCCAGGCAGCGCCGCATTTACCGTTTAGAGTCTGTTGTCCCCTAGTTCACACTTGTGGTGATGTTCCATGTTTAAAAGTCGTTAACGTGCGAACCCCCTCCCCCCACCTACTGAAATGCGGCGGTGCTGCGATCTTTCTCTTGATATTAGATTATTATCACAAATCTTTCTTTCAACTTGTCTTTATTTGTTTTTTTTTTCATTTGCAGGTAAGTGGACGTGAATCACCAATGCCTACATACTAACTAGGTAAGTGTTTATTTATAATCTCGAACACCGTTGTATGTAAAAAACGTTCTTTTATTCTATTTTACTCATTTTTATGAATTTTACTTAATAAAACTAAAATAATATTTGCGACATTTTGTCACGATTTTCTATGACGTCACAGATTTATTTTCATACAAATTCCGTAGTAATTTTGTGTTTTGAAATACGCGTGTCACTGAAGGAGTAGATAGAGGTGTATAGTATACACCCGCACTCTAAGCCAGCTTTTTTATTTTAGTTTGTTTTTTGAAAGGTACAATTCCGAGCAACGCGGCCGACAGCACTGCAGTCGGCACTTCGGCAGCGGCATTCGACGGCAACACGTGCTGCGACGGCATGACGTTATGCGGCAATACTGGTCGTCATTGCCTTCATACTTACTAGGTAAGCATGTATTTTCTAATCTTGAACACCGGTCAATTAAAAAAAAATCGTTTTCTTTTTCCATTTAACTTATTTTTGAACTTCAATAAAGAAAAAAATAAAAATAAGTGCGACATTTTGTCACGATTTTGTATGACGTCCCAGGTTGCTTTTTCATATTAATTCCATAGATTTTCATGTTTTGACGTTTAGTAAAAACTAACTGATTTGCTTAGTTGAAAACTACCCTATTGGCGGCGTCATATTCGTGCTTATATTTTTTTATTTTAACGAAATATAACATAGCCTCACGCGTGGATTTCTGAATGGGTAGACATATATGTATAGTATACACCCATACTTAGTCAGCTATTTTATTTTAGTATTTTTTTAAAGGTGCAATTCCGAGCAACGCGGCAGACAGCACTGCAGTAGGCAGCGGCATTCGACGTCGACACGTGGCGCGACGGCATGACGTCATGCGGCAATACAGGTCAGAATCAACTTGTATACTACTGATTTATTAATTATTATTTATCATACGTGCAGTTTACAGTTTTGTAATAAAATGGAAAATTTCTTTATTATAGTAAATATATCACGATATGGGTATTTTATATAACGCGTCTAGTATAAAACGTGTGTCATATGCTGACTTCGTTCATTTTGCGATGTAAAGATATGTCTACCTGACCGAAACTCGCTACTTGCTGATAAACTGTCAAATAGGCTATCATCTGCCAGGCAGCGCTGCATTCAGCGTTTAGAGTCTGTTGTCCCCTAGTTCACAGTTGTGATGAAGTTCCATGTTTAAAAGCCGTTACTAACGTGCGAACCCCCTCCCCCCACTTGCTTAAATGCGGCGGTGCTGCGATCTGTCTCTTGATATTAGATTATTATCACGAATCTTTCTTTCAACTTGTCTTTATTTGTTTTTTTTTTCATTTGCAGGTAAGTGGACGTGAATCACCAATGCCTACATACTTACTAGGTAAGTCTTTATTTATAATCTCGAACACCGTTGAATGTAAAAAACGTTCTTTTATTCTATTTTACTCATTATTATGAATTTTACTTAAGAAAACTGAAATAATAATTGCGACATTTAGTCACGATTTTCTATGACGTCACAGATTTATTTTCATACAAATTCCGTAGTAATTTTCTGTTTTGAAACGCGTGTGTCCCTGATGGGGTAGACAGAGGTGTATAGTATGTACCCCCAATCTTAGCCAGCTTTTATATTTTAGTTTGTTTTTTGAAAGGTGCAATTCTGAGCAACGGGGCAGACAGCACTGCAGTCGGCACTTCGGCAGCGGCATTCGACGTCGACACGTGCTGGACGGCATGACTTTATGCGGCAATACTAGTTATCATTGCCTTTATACTTACTAGGTAAGCATGTATTTTCTAATCTCGAACACCGGTACATAAAAAAAAAAATATTTTTTCTATTTTATTTATTTATGAAGTTTAATAAAGAAAAAATTAATAAATAAGTAGTGCGCCATTTTGACACGATTTTCTATGACGGCACAGATATTTTTTCATACAAATTCCGAAGTAATGATGTACCTAGTTGGAAACTAGCCTTTTGACGCCATTATGAACTTAATTTTTTTTAACGAAATATAATATAGCATCACGCGTGTATCCCCGAAGGAGGTGTATAGAGGTGTATAGTATATACCCCCACTTATTCAGCTATTTTATTTTAATATTTTTTTAAAGGTGCAACTCCGTGCAACGCGGCAGACAGCACTGCAGTCGGCAGCGGCATTCGACGTCGACACGTGGCGCGACGGCATGACGTCATGCGGCAATACAGGTCAGAATTAATTTGTATACGACTGATTTAATAATTATTATTTATCATAAGTAAGTGCAGTTTACAATTTTATAATAAAATGGAAAATTTCTTTATTGTAGTAAATATGTCACGATGTGGGTATTTTATATAACGCGTATTATATAAAACGTGTGTCATATGGTTACTTCGTTCATTTTGCGATGTAAAGATATGTCTACCTGACCGAAACTCGCTACTTGCTGATAAACTGTCAAATAGGCTATCATCTGCCAGGCAGCGCTGCATTCAGCGTTTAGAGTCTGTTGTCCCCTAGTTCACAGTTGTGATGAAGTTCCATGTTTAAAAGCCGTTACTAACGTGCGAACCCCTCCCCCACCTACTTAAATGCGGCGGTGCTGCGATCTATCTCTTGATATTAAATAATTATCACGTATCTTTCAACTTGTCTTTGTTTTTTTTTTCATTTTCAGGTAAGTGGACGTGAATCACCAATGCCTACATACTTACTAGGTAAGTCTTTATTTATAATCTCGAACACCGTTGAATGTAAACAAGGATTTTTTTTATTTTACTCATTTATGAATTTTAATTAAGAAAAAATGAAATAATAAGTACGACATTTTGTCACGATTTTCTATGACGTCACAGATTTATTTTCATACAAATTCCGTAGTAATTTTCTGTTTTAAAACGCGTGTGTCCCTGATGGGGTAGACAGAGGTGTATAGTATATACCCCCCTCCTAGCCAGCTTTTATATTTTAGTTTGTTTTTTGAAAGGTGCAATTACGAGCAACGCAGCAGACAGCACTGCAGTCGGCACTTCGGCAGCGGCATTCGACGTCGACAAGTGCCGCGACGGCATGACGTTATGCGGCAATACTGGTCATCATTGCCTTTATACTTACTAGGTAAGCATGTATTTTCTAATCTTGAACACCGGTAAATAAAAAAAAATGTTTTATTTTTTCTATTAAATTTATTTTTGAAGTTTAATAAAGAAAAATTTAATAATTAAATAGTGCGCCATTTTGACACGATTTTCTATGACGGCACAGATATTTTTTCATACAAATTCAGAAGTAATGATGTACCTATTTGGAAACTAGCCTTTTGACGGCATTATGAACTTAAATTTTTTTAACGAAATATAATATAGCATCACGCGTGTATCCCCGAAGGAGGTGTACAGAGGTGTATAGTATATACCCCCACTTATTCAGCTATTTTATTTTAATATTTTTTTAAAGGTGCAACTCCGTGCAACGCGGCAGACAGCACTGCAGTCGGCAGCGGCATTCGACGTCGACACGTGGCGCGACGGCATGACGTCATGCGGCAATACAGGTCAGAATTAATTTGTATACGACTGATTTAATAATTATTACCGTTTAGAGTCTGTTGTCCCCTAGTTCACACTTGTGGTGATTTTCCATGTTTAAAAGTCGTCATTAACATGCGATCCCCCTCCCCCCAACCCCTTAAATGCGGCGGTGCTGCGATCTATCTCTTGATATTAGATTATTATCACGAATCTTTCTTTCAACTTGTCTTTATTTGTTTTTTTTTATTTCCAGGTAAGTGGACGTGAATAGTGTTGGGTTCTTACCCGGAAAATTCCCGCGTTTTGGGAATTTTCCCAATTCTGAGGGAAAAAACCCGAAAAATTCCCATTTCAAGGGAAAATATTTTTTATCGCATATATTTATATTAAAAGTAAGGATTTCCAACAAAGACCATTTAAATATAATGTATGCCTACTTATGCCCAATTTATTTTCTGTCGTAGTGTCGTATGAACTCTTAAAAAACTTATCTAAAGGAGATCATCGGATTTCGGCCCAGAAGTCAAAGTGCCGGCCAAAAAATAATTTTGCTATATTCCGTTAGATCTTATCCGTATGAGCATTTATTACTATGGCACCAAAGCTGTAGGGTCAATATCTTCGGTTTTATTCGATTTTAAAAAACTGTATTTTTCATACATTTTTGGTGAAAATGTAAAGTGCCGGCCAAGTAACAATAATGGTATTATTCTTAGAACTTATCTGTCTGAGCATTTATTACTATGGCACCAAAGCTGTAGGGTCAATATTTTCGGTTTTATTCGAATTAAAAAAAACTGAATTTTCATACATTTTTGGTGAAAATGTGAAGTGCCGGCCATGAAACAATATTTGTATATCCCGTTAGAACTTATCCATTTGACCATTTATTATTAGGGCACCAAACGTCTATGACCATTATTTTGACTTTTGTTGGACTTTACGTTATAGTTTCTATGTGAAAAGTGCCGGTCAGCAAAAAACACATGTCAAAGCTATCGAGACATTATTAACTATGACAAAAACGTGTATGACCATTAATTAGTTTGGCTTTTGTGGGATTTAAAAAAAACTTGATTTTTGATTCATTTTGTATAAAAATAAAATACAACAGGTGCGTTATTTAAAGGATCGTCAGAATGTTTATTACTATGGCATTAAACGACTATGACCAATATTTTGAACTTAATTCGATTTTTCAAAAATCAAAAAAAAGTTTTATCTAGTGATAATGGAACTATCTTGCTAAAGGCGTAATATGGTGGTCGTCTTTTGAAAAATAGGTTTACGTTTGACCACTACCTTACCTGATGGTGATACACGCTTAAGAAGCTACTTTTTTAAAGAAAAGTGTATACAAGGAATAAACAGCGGGGTGATAGAGGTAAGTACTATGTTATCGGCCGAGTAGCACCAGGACATTGTGATAGGCATACTTGCAAAGTAGAATAGAATAGAAAAAGTTTATTATAAGTACAACTACCCGACTCCTGTTTTCCCTAACAGATACTTCAGGCGTCATGCCAAAATACGAGTTTCGTCACTAGATGGCAAGCTTATCTTTGGAGGGTGGTAACCATTTACGGTCAAGGTGAATCAATACCATAATTCAACCTAAACTTAGGCCGTAACGTTGAGTCGAATGCAAAAACTACAGTCAACGTCATATCTAAAATCAGATAGTATTAATATAGAAGTTCACCTAACAACACACAAAACAAAAACACAAAGTATTTATCTGACTAATAACTAGTCATTGGGAAAGCTCTGCTTGTTGTCATTGTTAAAATGTATAAAACAAGTTTTTTTTAAAGTCAAATAAAAGCCAAAGTCGACATTTGGTAGTATCGTAAAAATACGTTTCAAGTCGTTTACCAAAAGATTTGACTTATTTGTTTCGCTGACTGACATTTTCCCATTTTAACCAAAACGGAAAGAGAGATGAATAAAAAGTCAACATAACGGTCAAAAATGTTTTGCGCCGGATTATTAAATGTTCTAAAGGTCCTTTGTAATCCGCCGTACCGCATTTTTTACCCAAAGCACTTTATTTTCATACAAAATAAATAAGAAATCAAGATTTTTAAAATACACTAAAAGCCAAACTAATGGTCATACAAGTTTGGCGCTATAGAAAAAAAATATATAATATAATATAACAGGCATCTACTCGATACTCTCAACATGATATTTTTGCTGGTCAGCATTTTTCACATTCGAACTAAAACGTAAATTCCAATAAAAGTCAAAATAATGGTCATAGATGTTTGGTGTTATTAAAAAATATTGAGAAGCAACTATTAGACAGATTCGACATATTTTTTTCGATGGCCGGTATTTTAACATATTAACCAAAACTGAAAGTCCAATAATGGTCATAGAAGTTTGGCGCCATACTAATAAATGTTCTAACGGTCCTTTGTAATACGCTTGTATACCTCTTTTTCCCAACGGACATAATATTATTTTTTACAAAATGTATGAAAAATCGAGATTTTTAAAATCCAATTAAAGCCAAATTAATGGTCATACACCTCTGGTGTCATAGTAAAAAATGTTCAGATAATAACGATAACACATAATCTAAAGTGGGACGAACACATTATTGGAATCACTAATAAGGATAACTCCCTCTTATACATAATTAGAAAAGCTTTTTATCATATAGATACGGAATTGTTTCTTAGGCTTTACAAAACTTACTTACGTCAGACCGCTGTTAGAACATGGGTTTCAAATATGGAGACTTTACTATCGGAAGGACTCTACTAGAGAGAGATCTCTCTTTACTCGAGAGAGTCCAAAGAAGAGCAACAAAGATGGTGACAGTACTGGCTGGCCGGAGTGGACCTTAGCGGGGGCCGCAGGACTCTCACCTCTGGCTTGCCTTCATTGGCCCGCCAGAGTGGGGCGTTAGAGCTATACGCTCGCAGGGTGGAAGTGAAAGATGCATAAGTCGCGAGTTGGTAAGGCGGGTAAACCGCCTCGCAGAAAGCGGTGTACACCTCTTGACATCCTGAGATGCTCACAACCATGTTGTTGCCTTGCCGTCCAGTCGCGTCGGCTAGATAGGTGACCCAACCAGTTAGTGACGAGTCACCGCCTGCCCAATGTGTCTCTGTTATTAAAATTGGTCGAGCAGGCGCCATAGTCCCCCATAGCCCCAGTATCCCGGTTCACTAACCCCCAACCCAATAGCCCCGTTCCTTTTGTTCCCATAATCTGCAATAGTCCTACACGAAGCAGGGATTGTCTTTGGGTGCACTCCCATAGTGCATACAGGGATAATCGCCGGTTGATGTCACAACACATTTAGAGTAAATTGTCTTAAGGGGACTCCACGTGTTGGCTTCGGCCCCACGCACGCCTTCCAAAAGTCCGGGACTCCATGACAGACCCGACCCGAGACATGGAAACGACATACAAATAATAATAAGATTAAAAATAATGAAATAAAAAATATTTTCCCATGATTCGGGAATTTTTCGGGTGTTTATTTTATTTTCCCATATTTTCCCGATATTTTTTCTTTCCCACCCAATTTTTTCTTTCCCTGCCCATCACTAGACGTGAATCACCAATGCCTACATACTTACTAGGTAAGTCTTTATTTATAATCTCGAACACCGTTGAATGTAAAAAACGTTCTTTTATTCTATTTTACTCATTTTTATGAATTTTACTTAAGAAAACTGAAATAATAATTGCGACATTTTGTCACGATTTTCGATGACGTCACAGATTTATTTTCATACAAATTCCGTTGTAATTTTGTGTTTTGAAATACGCGTGTCACTGAAGGGGTAGACAGAGGTGTATAGTATACACCCGCACTCTAAGCCAGCTTTTTTATTTTAGTTTGTTTTTTTGAAAGGTACAATTCCGAGCAACGCGGCCGACAGCACTGCAGTCGGCACTTAGGCAGCGGCATTCGACGTCGACACGTGCCTTGACGGCATGACGTTATGCGGCAATACTGGTCGTCATTGCCTTCATACTTACTAGGTAAGCATGTATTTTCTAATCTTGAACACCGGTCTATTAAAAAAAATCGTTTTCTTTTTTCCGTTTAACTTATTTATGAACTTTTTGTCACGATTTTTTATGTCGTCCCAGGTTGCGTTTTCATATAAAGTCCATAGATTTTAATGTTTTGACGTTTAGTAAAATAAACTAATTTGACTAGTTGGAAACTACCCTATTGGCGGCGTCATATTCGTACTTATATTTTCTTATTTTAACGAAATATAACAAAGCATCACGTGTGTATCCCCGACGGAGGTGGACAGAGGTGTATAGTATATACCCCCACACCTAGTCAGCTTTCTTATTTTAGTTTTTTTTTAAAGGTGCAACTCCGTGCAACGCGGCAGACAGCACTGCAGTCGGCAGCGGCATTTGACGTCGACACGTGGCGCGACGGCATGACGTCATGCGGCAATACAGGTCAGTATTCATTTGTGTATGAGTGATTGAATTTGATTATTTTGTTTAGTTATTAGCAGTAATTTATCTCAAGTGCCGTTTATAGTTTTTACATGGAAAATTTCTTTATTAAAGTAAATATCCACACTTGTGGTGATACCCCAATGCTCCAAAGCCGTTATTAATGTGAACCCCCCCTCCCCGTCCACTGTACTGTAATGCGGCGTTGCTGCCCGCTATGTCTGTCGTCATGTCTCTTGATAATAGATTTTTTATCACGGAGCTGCGGAGGGAAGTTATAAATAAGCTTTTTAACAAATGTAGAACAAAACTTACTTATCACAATTAAAATACATTCAATAAATCAACAAATCTTTCTATCATCTTGTCCTTACGTCTTATTTTATTTTATTTTGCCATTTTCTCTGGACGTGAATCATCAATGACTACATACATACTAGGTAAACATGTATTTTCTAATCTCGAACACCAATGAATTTAAAAAACGATTTCTTTTTTGTATTTAATTTATTTATAAAAATAAATAAAAATGAAATAATAAGTGCGACATTTCATACAAATTCCATAGTAAGTTCGTGTTTTGACGTCTAGTAAAAAGTAACTGTTTTGACTAGTTGGAAACTACCAATCGTGCTTATATTTCTTATTTTCACAAAATATTTCATAGGATCACTCTTGTATCCCCAAAGGGGGTAGACAGGGGTGTATAGTATATACCCCCACACCTAGTCAGCTTTCTTATTTAATTTTTTTTTGAAGGTGCAATTCCGAGCAACGCGGTAGACAGCACTGCAGTCGGCAGCGGCATTTGACGTCGACACGTGACGCGACGGCATGACGTCATGCGGCAATACAGGTCAGAATTAATTTGTATACGACTATTTAATTTGATTTTTTGACTGATTTATTAATTATTATTTTTTAGTTTTATAACAATACGGTTTTTTAAGTATAATAAATATATCATGATGTGGATATTTTATATAAAGCGTATTATATAAAATATGTGTAATATGGGTTTTTAGTTCATTTTGCGATATTAATTTGTCTACCTAACTAACTGCAACTCGTTACTTGCTGATAAACTGTCAAATAGCCTATCTGCCAGATAGCGCCGCATTTAGTATTTAGGGTATGTTCACACTTGTGGTTATACCCCATGTTTCAAAGCCTTTATTAACGTGAACTCCCCCCTCCCCACCTACTTTAATGCGGCTGTGCTGCCCGCTATGCCTCTTCATAATAGAATTTTATCACGGAGGGAAGTTATATGTAAGCTTTTTAACAAATGTAGAACAAAACTTACTTATCACAATTTAAATAAGTACATTCAATAAATCATCTTAACAAATCTTTCTATCAACTTGTTCTTATGTCTTTTTTATTTTATTTTCAGGTAAGTGGTTGACATTTTCTCTTGGCGTGAATCATCAGTGCCTACATATTACTTGGTAAGCATGTATTTTTAAATCTCTGAAACCGGTGAATTTACGTGCCGATATTTTTACATTTATTTTCTAGTAAATCTTCTCAAGGATATATAAGAGTATTTTTGCATACTTACCGATTAATACTAATACTGCCCAAAATTGTAATGTTGTGTAAGATATTTTCGGTATTTGATATTGTTTTGTCATCATTTGTGACGTTTATTTAATCATAATATCAAATAATTTTTCAAAATACCATATCAAATCAATAAAAAATAACTTTCAAAACATGTAAAAAAGATCCACCAAAACACAATTTTTTTAAAAGTCAAAAATGTTTTGATTGTCAATAAGTGTCAATTCAAAACATAGAGAAACACGGACCAGCTTTGCTGTTTTGGATCAAAACGGTTTGATAATGAAATGAAAGAAGAATTTACGAAAAAGATTCAAAAACAAAATCAAGAGTCCAAAGGTTATGCATAAAATCTCCCCCGATCTCGTATCGTTTAGAGTTTCCTTAGACTTAGGCTTTATTAAGTAGTTGATTGCAATGGTTCCAATAATGCGATAAATGTTAAAAGGTCTCGTCAGCCTACTTAGGATACTCATTTCTATTTCCATCTATGAATTTATCAGCATTTTTAAGGTATAGGTAGGTACTTAAATTAAAAATATTTGTTTGCTAAAAATTTTATTTCGATATTTTCTATCTCTTTTTGGTGGTGTGCAAACGGCACCCTGCTACGGAATCGCCGGTGCGTTATCGTCGATATATTAATGTTTTTAAATATAATTATTATAATTATGATAATCAGATGACCTTTGCAATTTTTCATGTATATGGCTTAAAATTTCAGTATCGTTAAGAGATTGCTCTGTAGTCAAAATATGTTTACTTTCAAGATTTAACGTTCCTTTGTTGAAGTGTGACGCTTCGTCAACCTCATTATCATTACTAAAATTGAAGGGTAGCACTCTTAATATGTCACGAACTGAAAATTTACCTGTTGTACCGTTCACACTATTAGAACCTTTATCAACATCTTTATGATTTTCAACTTTATGTCTATTGACTTTCATTCCACCAGGGATAACACTTAAAATGTCGTCAACACTTAGCGGTTTGTTTACGAATGAAGTAGTGTCGTTTTCTGATATCTTCCAATAAAATGGGACGACTACCTCTATGTCATCAAATGTTCGTCTGAAAATTATGCAAGGGCCATACCTATATATGGTTGTTTCTTCAATACATCGCATGATACAGGCATTTACGTATGTTATCTGAAACAATGAGTTCTCACTTTATGTTCACCCTAGCCACACATCGTGTCTGACTTTGGAAACTGGCGTATCTGCAATTTTTTGCTAAAATAATTTGTGTCTTACAATAGCAAAAGGTGCAAATCAGATTCGGCAAAAATGTCATATGCGTGAGTTAGCGACGTAAGCGACGTCATGCGGCCAATCTAACTTATCAATAATTAATAAAATCCATAATAATATTAAAATGTATCATATCGATTTTATTTTTACTAGAGTGAGAAATCGATTTGTTATTTATGTTATCACTGGCGAGATGTTTTAAGTTGATGCTTTTGGCGGGCTGTCATTACGAAAATTGAGAATGAAAAACAGACAATATTTGGAAACAAATCAAAAAAGAATTTAACAGTGCGTTTTCAGAAATCAACAACAGTTTTATCAGAGTTCCTTTCGATCCGCAGGAAGAATAATAATTATCAGTTAAGTCTTATGAAACTTATATAATATTTTTCTAATTACTTAGGTATCAGTTATGCTATATTTGTATAATCCGATACAGGCATATTATTACCAAAGAGAATATCAGACAGTAAAGCAGATAGTAAAACAAACAGTAAAACATTGAAGTAGGTAATATCGCTGTGGTGATTTATCAGGTAATTAGATGAATTTATTAATTCTATCAGGTGGACAGGGATGGCTGTGAGGGGAGGTTGGAGGCCATTCGCGGGGTTCTACCCCATATTCTAACAACGTGGGTTTTTTACCCTATAGAGTTCACCAATCTAGTTATGGAGGTGATCAATCTATCCGAAGAGGCAGCCAATCGTCTCGGGACTGCAAACACTAAGACCCCAATACCGGCCCGGCGTTTTGTCACTATCGGCCCACTCTGGGCTTCTGTAATAAAATTCTAGGCCCTTAGACATAATTGTATTTTTTTTACTCGGCATGTATGAACATTTACGTATGAACTTACGTTGTCCCTACCGCATACAGGCCAGTACACTCGCGGGCAGTCACATCGTCTTATATTTTCCAATTCTACCCACTTTGGATTACGCAGTCTGAAGGGTTTCACGAGTGCATATTTCGCTCGCATTTTCTTAGTGTAATCATTTTCTTGACCGTTTGATGGATAGTATAATGACGCTGCAAAACAATAAAGGTAGTAAGTAACGTACAATAAAGTAACATACATACCTACATAAGCTTACGACTATATCCCAATGAGGGACTTTCCAATCGGCGTTCTCCAAAAACACGATAGATGGCGTTGTTAAGCTTTTTCGTTTAAACTTCTAATTTTATGAATAACATATGCATCTTTTATCATTTGGAATACTATTGTATTTAAGTCTATAAATTATGTAATACAAACTGGATTAAAAAAAAAAAGAAAAGAAAGGAAAACATGAAACAGTACGACTAGGGCCCTGTGCTGGGAGGTTTTCTGGCCACGTCTTTCCCTCAGCGTTACAGATTCCGATGTGGTAGTAGTTTTTTAGTTTTACAGCTAGTTACATAATATGTAATTTAATTTTGTTTGACGTTCAAAAAGCGCTAACTTTGTAAGCCAATTTTGAAAAATAAATATTTTTGAATTTTTGAATTTTGAATCATTGTTTTTGGGTATAAATGATGACCCTTTTTATTACATAAAGGTACAATTACAACTTCCACCCATTATTTCTGATGAAAATAAAGAGAAGCAATATAGGTAGCAACATCATTCCATACATGATGCGATCTTTGGATCACATAAATCAGATCAGAAGCAACAATTAGTTTTATATATGCGTCTGCCGTTACAATACATTTTTGAATAATTATGTACCCCATCAATGAGAAAATAGATTGTCATCTCATTACGGTAATCAGAAGTACATCCAACGCATGATGAAGAAAGTACCCACACCTTGCCAAACTTCCGAGCCTTACGCACCTAGTATATTAGTTAGTCCATGGTATGGTCGTGGATTCGGGGCGAAGACACATGGGTAACTGAGAATTTAGAGTTACGATCTTTTGCTTATAAATAATAGCTAACTATAGGAATAATTTTATACTTACACAGATACACTAAAGTTACGAGTATTTGAAAGAACTTCGCTAATATTAACATCCTTCGGGGTTTCAAATGTAAGTCATATTATTAATGGTCAAATCAATTGTCTAAAACGTTATTGTAACGTTCACTAAAATCTTTTTAACAAATTGAAATCGACTTCAATTTACTGAAAAGTTAAAAATAATTATTTTTTACAACCCTTTATACAATTACAATTAAACACAACTGGTTTTCCCTTCGCTTCGCTTTCCTTCGCGGGTTGGAAGATCAGACAGGCAGTCGCTTCTGTAAAAATTCCGGACCTGTGAAATCTTTGGGTTAGATAAACGGACCCTGTGAAAACGGGATAATACTAGGGGGATAAACCCACGATTCAATTATCATAAAAATTAACTTGGAACCAATTGCAGAGTATATTCTGATATAAAAAATAATAATTGGTTCGGTGGTTTTGGCGTCATTGGTGTTCATAGGTAAAAACCTGCATTTTCGTACCATTGTCTAGGTAGGTAGACGAATTTCATATTGCCTACCTACCTGTTGCCATTATAGACGAAAAAAGTACAAAAAAGTCGCGTTTGTTGTATGGGAACCCCTTGAATATTTATTTTATTTTGTTTTTAGTATTTGTTATTTTAGCGGTAACAAAAATGCATATTTTGTGAAAATTTCAACTTTCTAGCTGTCTCTGGTTTCAAGATACAGCCTGGGGCCTGTTTAATAAAACTTACAATTGTAAATTACAACGACAATTTGGTGTTCATTACGTAGCTAATATGAAACTGCAAAATATTTGTGATCACAAACTCCACAATGTACATCAAATTGTCATTGTAAGTTACAATTGTAAGTTTTATTAAACAGGCCCCTGGTGACAGACGGATAGACAGACAGACATCGAAGTCCTAGTAATAGGGTCCCGTTTATACCCTTTGGATACTGGGGGATTAAAATGGCAACATCGAAGCAATTTTGTTTGCATTGCGCACTTACTTTTATATGCGCAAATGTCAAATTACAATATTGCTTTTTTAGATGAATTGCTTCGATGTGGCCTTTGTAACCCCCCAGAGCCCTAAAGAAGCTACTTAAGTAATTTTGTGGATATTTAAAATGTAAGTTTTCGACTGACACGCGTCAATAATCATTAGGCCAAGTTAGGACGGTTCGAGAAACTTTAGCAAATAGGTTAGCTAGTTACTAGTTAGCTACTATCCGGAACAGCAGCGCAATGGAATATGTTCGTTATCGATTCCGGTTGATTGAGAGGACGCCTGAGCCCAGCAGTGGAACCATCGAATTTTTTTTACGCTTCCGTAGAGAAAACGAACATGAGACGGAAAAGAGAATCTATTAAAATTGCCCAGTTCGGGCGCCGTGGTTGCCCAGTTGGTAGAACGCTTGCTTGTCACTTTGAGGTCCCAGTTTCGAATCTAGCACAGGTCTAAACCAATGATTGTCGAGTTTGTTTTCGAATTCACGTTTGGATCATAAATGATTATCACGTGTTCAGCGGTGAAGGAAAACATCGTAAGAATTTCATTCCCGAGAAATGCATTCTAGTGTATGTGACTTAACCTGTATTAGGCTGGTTTTCTCTTCGCGGGTTCGAAGGTCAGATAGGCAGTCGCTTCAGTAAAAATTCCGGACCTGTCAAATCTTCAGGTTAGGTAAGCGGGCCCTGTGAGAAACGGGATAATAGGGAGATGAATTAGTGACGTATATAAGCTCTTTTTTATATAATTTATAATGAAAGAAGAGTAGATACATACGCGTAGGATAATTTCCTAATACCTTTCACACTGTTTTCAATCAGCGCTGCCGAAACGATTATTGTTTAAGTTTGACGATTATTTCTTTACTTGCGGATACTTTTGGGTGCTATAAGTACTAATTAGTTCTTATCACAGTAGTTAGCCGATAATAGTTATTACTTTGGCCCATAATTAGGCATTTACAGGGTGTTAGTAATTATAGGAATACTGAGGGGGATGATTCAGACCATGATTCTGAGTTGATCAAGTCGAATTTTCCGTCTCAAAGTCATCACTAATTTAAGAACCACGCTCTTGTCGGTGTAGTATTCTCCATGCTACTTTGTAGGGAAAATAGGGCAGTGGTTTCCTTCTTGGCTTCCGTCTCAAGTATGAAACTGGAAATAATCTTCTTCTATCTATCTATGATGATAGAACTATAACTTTATCCCGCAGCTCTTGTCAAGCCGGGACGAACATGTTTTACATTACTCCATTTAATTTTTTTTGATCTATGTTACGTCATTAAGCCGACGACTTATCAATCGACTTAAAAATAAATAAAATGAAATCAATAATACTTTATTGTACAAAGGACATAAACATACGAATAAAAACATAAGCACAATAGGCGGCCTTATTTTAGAACAGCAATTTCTGCCAACCTTAGGGTGAAAGAAGTTTATGCATTGGAGCAGCGAGCTGGTGCAATAAACATTATAATGAAACCAACATAACTAAAAAAGAATAATAAATAATATATACTAGAAACACATACTTAGACCTCCGCTATTGCCGACACAGTCTCCGCAAACCGACAAACCAACCACAAATAAACCCTAAGCTATTAAACTGCAAGCTGAGCGTGTATAAAACAAACGACGTTTTAAAGCCTATTTGAAACAATAAAACCAAAGGGAGAAAAATGGAGCGAGGAAAATCTATAATAAAGTTTTTTGCCCGGTTCATAATTCATTCTAAGCCGCGCACACACAAGCACCCTTCAGGGAACTAGGCAGACCTCCGCGTAAAATGGTACTGTATGGCCTAAGCTTAAACTCTCTGTGTTGTGAAACGTGTGAGAACTGATATTAGGCAGCTAAATTACTCTCTCTCTCTCTCTCTCTCTCTCTCTCTCTCTATTTAAGAGCTGCGCTCTTGTCGGTGGAGTAATCGCCATTCCTCTCTTCTTCCCGCCAAAACCTTCACCTCCCGATACGACACGACCTGCATAAATGTTATCCTAGGTCTACCCCTTCCTCTCAAAAACCCTTTCCCTCCCCCTCCCTCTCCCTCTTTCCTTCTGCCTTTCTCTCTTTCTTTCTAAATTACTCAATTGTATAATAATATTTAATGTTTTTTTTAAAGAACGTCTAGGGCCCTGTTCCGAGGTTTTTACAGGTTGTGAGAAGCTGCTGTAGTTTTAGGCGGATGAGACGTACGTTATGTAAAAATTGACGATTCAAAGTGTAACTATGTTACCTCTCTCTCTCTCTCTCTCTCTCTCTCTCTCTCTCTCTCTCTCTCCTTGGCATTTATTATTCCCATCTGATGGTGGGGTCTGCCTTCTTTGTACTTCTCTTCCACTTCGCTCTATCGGACGTGTCGTTCTCGGAGACATTGCACATACACAGGTCCTTTTTGACCACATCCGCCCATCTTGTTTTTGGTCGTCCTCTTGGTCTAAGCCCTGGTATGTTTAGATTGGCTGTAACGTTACCCACATAATCTGGAGGTCTTCTTTTTACGTGCCCAAACCAACGGAGCCTGCTCTCTTCTAACTATGTTACCAACTGAATAAAGATATTTTTGAATTTGTAAGAATGAGATTTTTGTATCGAGGTACCCAATACTAGCCACAATGACATATTGCAGAGTTGCCGCAGATGGTATTAACTACTTGGCCGGACAAAACACAATAAGCGATCTTCTGTTTTGCGCGGCCTTCATCAGGGTTACCGGCATAGGATAAGGAATAATGATGATGATGATGATCATAGAACGTATAAAACGGCACTCTCCCACCGGCGACTCAGCTAGGTTTACCTCACCCCCCTCGGTCTTACTTTAGCCAGGTAAAAAAAATTAAAACACATAACGGGTTCTTACCGCGTTTAAATGGGGATATGAGACTCCCGATATTAAACGCGGTATTACCCATTTAAACGCGGTAAGAACCCGTTATTATGTGTTTTAATTATGATAATAACCGCGTAAACTTAAAACAAGGTAAAAAAAATGTTTTTTTTTTTATCTGGATTGAAACTAGCGTGTTTATTGCCAGGTTTTGTTAACAAAAATCGACGTATCTGTATTTTTTTGATAAAGTAATTTGTGTCTTGATAATTGCAAAAGGTGCAAATCAGTTTCGCCAAAAATGCAAAAAATAACGCGAAATCAGCGACCATATTATTTATTATTGTGACAAAATCATAAAAAGTAAGTTCCTATAAAATATCGTATGTCCCCGCTACTGGTCACAGCTTGCAACCGCGGCTATGTGGTCCTATAAAACACAACTGGGTCACACCGCACCAGACACATACAAACATACATACAGCACGCTCACCTTAAGACTACCTCACCTCTTCAAGTCCAAAACTGATTCCAATAGTGTTGGCAACCAATGTTCCTAAAACAATATCTGTCACGGACAAGCGCCATCTAGCGCATATTTTAGGAACAAATAATTTCGTTTCGTTCGTCCATTTTTATCTCAATGTCAAGATATTTGAAAATATAACTTAGTAACCAAAAAGTCTAACAGATGTCGCTAATAACTCTCCGCCTGTTCTACTGGACAAAAACCTATGTTTGTTAAAATATTTTAGTTCTCATGGTAAGTGACTATGTACAGTTTTTTATGAGAATAAAGCTCTTTAAACTGAATAACTGCCGCAATATAAGATTACCAAGATGGAGTGAACGGTTTTTTTTTATTTTTCGCTCCCGATTATTATGCACAACAAAACAATTTATACGAAAATGTACAATATTCTCATATCTATTTTTTCAATTTCGTATGGCTTTAACACGGCAATATTATTTTGTAATTGTTATTTGTGTAGACTAAGTGTATCTATCCTCTATAGAACTGCAATACGTTTGTCGGTGGTGCAACCATGCTGTCCTAGTGAGATCCCTTGAATAGGCATGAATATTACTCAAATCCAAAGTTATTCTATTCCCAAGCGGGCATGGAGTGGAAAAACAAACTTCTCTAACAGCAAGTACATATTTGTTTTCGTATATAAACACATAAACTCTTGACCGTAATTCCCATCGAGAGGGATTGTGCCACAAGTTGTATGAAGACAACTTGTAGCTACATTCCGTTCTTCGATAGAATATGCTCCACATTGTTATATCGTGGCGCAGCGGTAAACGCGCTCGCTCTACGATTGTTGAAGTTAAGCAACTTTCGCAATGGCCGGTCATAGGATGGGTGACCACAAAAAAAAGCTTTCATCTCCAGCTCCTCCGTGCTTCCGAAGGCACGTTAAACCGTTGGTCCCGGCTGCATTAGCAGTCGTTAATACCTAACCATCAATCCGCACTGGGCCCGCGTGATGGTTTAAGGCCCGATCTCCCTATCTATCCATAGGCAAGGCCCGTGCCCCAGCAGTGGGGACGTTAATGGGCTGATGATGTACTGTTATTATTCCGTCAACACCACTGTCGATAGTCTGTTTGCGACCACACCCTTTATTTCACTTATTTGTAATCGTTGTTTAGAACTAAAATTAAATTCAAAATTTGACAACCCTTTTTATTTGAACTAGTGAACACCTTTCTGAAAGGAATCCCCATGCAGAATTTGAGGTGCATACCTCATGTAGTTACTGACATTCCTCTATGTGAATCAGTGAGTGAGTGACATTTCGTTTTATAATTCGTTTCGTTTTATAAGATTTATTTTATTTATTTATTTAGAAAACCAACAGCTTATAAAACAGAACATATAATAAAGTATTTAACAAACCAACTTAAGCTACTTAAAGGTTACCCTAGATAGGTTATGCAGATAGAAAAGTACATTGTCATTATGAGCAGACTTGTGCAAACCCGCGCCGCGGTTTGCTTACGTAAAGTACATAATTTTAAAGGAAACAGTTTTTATATAATGATAATTAATAAATTAAATTAATTATAGTCTCAAAGTTGTGTCGGTGTGAGTTTGTGATTTATTCCATAAAATACGTCCCACAGCTGGGCTGGGCTGAGTATTTTATTCCACTGACAGAAAATGAAATGGTGTAGTATTATTTTATTATTAAAACGGCTGAAAGAGAAATCTTTTTTTAATATTATTTAATATACACTTTTTTCATAGTATACGTATATTTAAAGGAGATTCCTCTCACCCGAATAAAGATTAAATTAAATATCCAGTATCACATATGCTTAAAGTTCTCATCCGCTACCTTATAAGGTTTTAATTTCCATTTATTTCATATTTCCACTGTAATATTCTGTTGCAACGGGATTTTACATTTTACGGAACTTTGTTAATTAATAACGACGTATATTTTGTCTCCTGTCGAGAGCCTTCCGTTTTCATGTATAAACACTTTTAAAGATTCACGCACTTTATACAAAGTATGATTAAATTTTTGATACAAAATCAAATAACTTTATTTTCAGACCATAACTCCTGCAAACGCCATCTCATTTTATTTTAAGTTATCCTGTCATTTTCTTATCCGCTGAAAAAGATAGGGACGGGTCTTCTTCTTCTATCGTGTGGATTGTGAGGAGGATTACCAACCCCATCAACCCTGGTGTCAGGGTGACTATTGAGCCGCCAAAGGCCCCTGACATGGCTCATGTAACGACTACTAACTTACACCAGTAAGTAGTAACCGGGACCAACGGCTTAACGTGCCTTCCGAAGCGCGGATCATCTTACTTTCGGACAATCTGGTGATCAGCCTGTAATGTCCTAATCAAACTAGGGACCACAAAGTATTTTTTTTTTTTTTGTGATATGTCCCCACCGGGAATCGAACCCGGGACCTCCGGATCGTGAGCCCAACGCTCGAACCACTGGACCACGGAGGCCGTTTAGGGACGGGTAATCGACTGGCATAAAATTTATGGAATACACGTCAATTTTAAGCAGAAATCTAAAACAACCGTCAATACGCGTAATATAGGTTCGCTCATCTGATTGTAACATGTAGTCTAAGTCACGCTTACCTAGCAAATGTTTATTCACTCTAGTCTTGAAAGGTCTTATAACGAGAAGGATTATAAATGAGTTGGAAAGACAGACGACGGGAGACAGTTCCAGTCCTTTGTTGTTCGTATTAAAAAGGAAAAGGCAAAACGTTTAGTGGTAACGTGGTCTTCTTCTTCTTCTATCGTGTGGATTGTGACGTGAATTACCAACCCCATGAACCCTGGTGTCAGGGTTATTACTGAGCCGCCATAGGCCCCTGACATGACTCATGTAACGACTACGTACTTACATCAGTAAGTAATAACCGGGACCAACGGCTTAACGTGCCTTCCGAAGCACGGATCTTTTTACTTTTTGGACAATCAGGTGATCAGCCTGTAATGTCCTAACCAAACTAGGGATCACAAAGTGATTTTTGTGATTTGTCCCCACCGGGATTCGAACCCGGATTCGAGTGGTAACGTGGTATATCCACAACATAAGGATGAAATGACCGCCGACGGCTAGTTGTCGGTATCTTTTACATTTAGTTTTGCAGGCTAATATAGTTAACTATGTTTGAACATTTACTTTATTACAGTTTAATATGTAAGTATTACGTCTACTAAAAATATTTAAAGTTACTTAATGGCCCTGATTCCTGCAGATACCTCCTAATTTTACTTTAAGTTATACCTGTCATTTTCTTAACCGCCGAAAAGGAAAGGGACGAATGATTGACAGCTCTTAATTTAAGGAAGAACGAGTAAATGAATTAATAAACCGGGGGAATCAAAAAGGTGTCTCGCTGGTATGCAAACCGTTTTACGTGTGCTGTCAACGTAATTCCGTCGGGTTATTGGCAATTTTTAGACGGTTGTTGTACATTGTTGTGCTTAAAATTGACTTTCGGCGGATTTTCGGCGGATAAGAAAATTACAGATATAACTTAAAATAAAATTAGATGGTGTTTACAGGAATTAGCACCAATGTAAGTCTTTCTATACCTATATTTAGTATTTTTTAGGAATCTTGAAAGTAAATTGTATAAACGTTAAACTTTCTGAAAGCCAAGTGGGTGTAGAGGCATAATGATGCTTAAAAGACAAAAAGACGTCGTTTAATGCAAAGACGGAAAAAGCAACGAATATTTTTTCTTGGAAAGAAGTACCAATAATTTATGATAAAGTACTTAAAACACCCGAGTCAGAAGTATGTTCAAGGAAACACCCAAAGACTTTCTAAGTAATACATCACAGGACAACGATGACAAAGTTAAGATAAACCATCGCCAAACTTTTCGATAAATTGGCGAGTTTTGATATGGCTCAGTACAAAATTAGGGGCTGGAAACGGAAAACGAAAGCCAAACAAAACAATACGCATTTCATTATAAGACTTCAAATAACTTTGGCTTTGGGACCAATAAAAGTATAATTAAAATTTGACGTTGACGGACTTTAATGTAATGATAAAGATTCTTCTTACATAATCTGCGTAGAAACATTATCATAGAATAAGGAGTAATACTACATTTAGAACGGACATTCTGTATTCTACAATTCGTATCGGTGTCAAGCTAGTTTTAATTCAATCTAGGACTCACTTAAGTATAAATGTCCATGTAATGGAGTAAGGAAGCGCGCGCGGACTCTGTCTTGCTCGCACTTATGGGAAAAGATCGAGATTTTTGTATGGAGTGTCTGGTCTGTGACATAACGTCAGCTAGAATATTCATTGATGAGAATATTCGTAGATCAACCTGATGGACTGTGGTATATAATGGTCGAGTCAACCCTGATCAAATTGCATTTAACGTCGTATTGGTGCTAATTCCTGTACACATCTAATTTTATTTTAAGTTATACCTGTCATTTTCTTATCCGCCGAAAAGGAAAGGGACTGGTAATTGACAAACATAAAAGAACACACATAAATTTTGAGCACAAATCTAAAACAACCCTATAAAATGATAATAACCGCGTAAACCCGACATAATGAAGTTGACAGCACACGTCAAACGGTTTGCATACCAACGAGATACCTTTTTGATTCGCCCGGGTTATTAATTCATTTACTAATTCTTCCTAAAATTAAGAGCTGTCAATCATCCGTCCCTTTCCTTTTAAGGCGGATAAGAAAATGACAGGTATAATTTAGTCCTTCATTATGCGCACTGCTAGGGAGTGGAATTCTCTGCCGTCTTCTGTATTTCCGAATGCATATAACCCGGGTGCTTTCAAGGCCACAGAGTGAACAGGCACCTTCTGGGCGAGCTCGCTCCATATTAGGCCTCGTCAATGCCTTCGGGCAAGTCTAGGGCCAAGAGCAAACCCATCAAAGATAAAAAAGTAAAATTAAGAGGTGTTTGCAAAAATCGGGGCCAGTAACTAACCTAAGCTAATCAGCTGAGATTGCCTTCAAGATCATGCTAAAGTCCCTGTTTTAATATAAGAACTGTTACATTGACATGATCTTAAGAGCAGTCTCAATGCTGAAATTAGTTTATTAATACTCGCCGTTCAAAAAATTTTAAGTTTATTGATGCAAGCTTTAATCTTCTTCAAAATTAATTGATGTCAACTGAATTTCAAATTATTGTCATCACTCTGTTGCCGTTGCAAGGATAAATGATTGGTAACGAGACGGTGACGAAACCACCGTCTAATCAAAAGTTGGGAAGCAGAATGGACGAGGACGGAAATGGTCTTTTATCAGTACAGGGATGGACTCTTTCTCGCAATCGAATAATTCGAATACCTGCCTATTTAGGTGAACCATTAGTATGCTTCTATCTGTATAATAATAAGCTCTTCTAACAGAACGCTCGGTGAGATCTGTGGGTACTTAGTTGGTTGTTACATTTAAACCCACGGGGACTCTTACGAGCGGCATAATAGGCGCAAGGCGCCTGCGTGCCTTTCTAACATTACAGCAACGGGTCTGCGCGCCGCTACGAGGACACTGCGACGATCTCGGCGGAACAGCTGACGACACGCCCTTTTTCTCTTTTTTTCTTTAAACAATAATTACCACTTTTTACACTCCGCTGATAGTTTTATTATAACACCAGAGTACGTAGATAACCCTTGTAAGTGATAGGGCTCTAGTCTCCAATACATAGTTTTTATTACGATGGATGTAAGTACCTCTGACTATCCCAATTGGGATATACTCATAAGCTTATGTTATATTATTATACGTAGACAAAGGCCCATACGTTGTAATGATATTAATTCAGAATCATGGTCTGTATCATCCCTCAAAGTTTTTGTTACGTCATTTACACCCTGTATACTTATTTTCGGCTTGATGTACTGCGTAATGTTTTGCGCTCGGGTATACATTAACTGCGATATAACGGAAGTTCACAAGGACGAATTCACGGACGCAACAATAGCTAAGTTAAAAATTTCGTCTGTCCTACGCTACGCGCAAAGGCCATTAGCCTGTCAATAATAACACGAGGTAACTTAAGTTTCGCGAGGTCGTTCATTGACCTCACAAGTACACGTAGTACAACCCATACAAGAAGGCAAAACCAAGCTCCTATTAACAAATTACGCCCCTGTTGTTAGGGATCCTCGTATTTCAGAGGGGGTGCCAAATTTATTTTAGAAAGTTGCTGAAACAAAGATAAATTTAAATCGACTTCCATAAGATTAATGTTCTAAGTTTGTGATCGGCTCCAGAGAGGAACGTCGTGTATAGATTAGTCCTTGAGCGAATTTGACATGTACTTTATATTGTTTTACAATTTGTTTCACGCACGGTATAGGACAAAGAATAAGACTTCGAATAGAACGGTAACTCTTCGCCCCACAACATATCGTATTGGGCGTCGACGTCATCCCCTCTGGGTCTTATTTTAGTCTTTAATGGTCTTACGACCACTTTAGGATCATTAATCAAGATTGTGCACTAACAGAAAGACATTGCAGGCTGAAATCACTTGATTGTACTAAAAATATCATGACTATGTGCTTTGGAAGGCACGCCGTTGTTGGTCCCGGGCTGCTAGCCCAAACACGTCCACGAACCCGCTGCAGGAGCAGCGTGGTGGAGTACGCTCCACACTCAGAATGATTGCGGAGAAGCCTGTGTCCAGCAGGGAGACGTATAATTATGTTCAGGTGTGGAATTCTCTGCCGTCTTTTGTATTTCCGAATGCATGTAACCCGGGTGCTTTCAAGGTCAGAGTGAACAGGCGTCTTCTGGACGAGCTCGCTCCATCGTAGGCCTGGTCAATGCCTTCCGGCAAATCTGGGGCCAAGACCAAATCCATCAGTGACAAAAGAAGTAAAATTAGGAGGTGTCTGCAGAAATCGGGGCCAGTAATAAACTAACCTAAGCTGAGATATCGACAAAGCAATGAGGAGATGAGAAAGCAAACCCATCAAGGTAAAAAAGGTGAGAAAGTTCACAATTTCCCCGTTGCTTTTTGGACATGCTTGAGAGGCAAAAGAAACAAACAACAAATCAAAAAGTACGAAAAACATGGCTCCGTCCACTTTTCATCTGCTTTTATTCAACAGATTTACAATTTCACTGACAGGGATTATTCCTTCCACACGGTATTCGATACGTTCCCTCTGCTCTTGTTGTCAAAAATTTACCCTCCAGGGTTTTGGCACACGTTATTCGATGTAGATTACCTCGGGATTTCGTGACCCACCCTTGATTGGACTGCTGTCTGAAACACTGGCCTGGTTTTACAGATGATATTACTTTGTACGTCTGGACAGACACTTTTCTATTAGCGTTTACACCATCATAGAACATACCAGTCTGTAACAGCTCACCGCAATCTGTGCTTCCAAAATTAATTACATCATCGGAAATAACCACGCACTTGCCGGCGCGCGGCGTAGCGTTCTCTATGCTATTTATTCAGAGAAAAATAGGGCAGTGGTTTCCCTCTTGCCTTCCGCTCCGCACTACTCTGTCTGATGCGAGTTAAAAGTTAAAAATCTGGAAATTTTGCGAATTGGACCATTTGCGAACTGGACATTCTGCTAATTGGACATTTGCGAATTGGACATTCTGTGCCTAAACGATCTAATCCTCTTTATTGCACATAAATACTTAAAATATTTTAAAACATACGAATTATTTTATGAAATTCAAGCAAACCCATAAAAAAACCTTTTTTCTTCCTCAGTTTATGTCTTCTAGAGGCCGCCACATTGAATTTAGTCTGACATCACATAACCTATAACCATCGTACAATAAAGACGGTTCTAATGACACGTCATTTGTTTAATTCTGATAGGTGGTTTAAAAGTTAGGTTGGTAACAGACATGCATCGCGGTCAACCACATAACCCTCCTTTTTGTTCTCTGCAGTCGGATAATGTAGTGTAGTGTGATGTAAGTCCGGTACCGGGGTTCGAACTGGCGCTCCCCGATTGAGTAGTAAACCATTGTACTAGCATCAGTGACTTTTAGTTTTCGCTTTTAATAATATGTGTCAAGTACAATAAAATAAATGTTTTCCATTCACTCCCAGTCCGTATGAAATAACGAAGATAAACCAGTTTTTTATAACGAGAAACCACGTCAGACTATCTACAAAGGGTATGCAGTTGTCATACTCAAAGTGATCTCGCTTTAGGAGTATTTCGCTCCGTTTGTCGAGCTCCTGTTAAATTTCAGCTCTCGATTTTAGCTTTTCGTTTTTATATCACGTTTGGTTTCGTTTGGGAGCGCAGCTTGGATTAATTCAAAATGGATTAGAGGTAGTGAATAAACGTCGATTTTTGGTGAATGCGATAAAAATGAGATACATACATACGTTAACTCACGCCTAATGAGCGTGTGCGTGTGCGTGTGCGTGTGCGTGTGTTTGTATGCGTGTGCGTGTAAGCGTGTGTATATGTGTGTTGGTGCGTGCGTGCGTGCGTGCGTGTATGTTAGTATTACATCTTACGATGGATGTACCTCTGACTACTCCATTGGGATATTGTCCTGAACTTATACTACGTGTCCCGGTATGCATATGGACGTGCTAGTGTTGAGAATGGACACGCAGTTTCCGAGAAGGACCAAATTGGAGATGTCCTTAGAAAAGATTCAGTACGACCTACTCTGCGGGGTGTGAAACGATTGATGAATGTGGAGGAAATGGTACCTCCATGGTCCAGTGGTTGAGCGTTGGGCTCACGATCCGAAGGTCCCGAATTCGAATCCCGTTGGGGACGTACCACAAAAGTTACTTTGTGATCCCTAGTTTGGTTAGAACATTACAGGCTAATCACCTGATTGTCCGAAAGTAAGATGATCCGTGCTTCGGAAGGCACGTAAGCCGTTAAGTACGTAGTCAGAATCAGAATCAGAATCATTTATTCAACCTAATTATCATGGATAAACTTGTTGAAGGTCAATGTAAGATTTTTGAATTTACGTCATTTCGCAAGGTGTTATGGCTGAGGAGAAGAAATGACAAGAAACTGCAACAGCAACACATCTTTTAAATCAATGAGGGTACATTACAAGTTATTAAATAACTAGAGGAACACATTCAATACCAGACATTTTTATCCTTTAGGTAATCATTAATCTTATTATAGGCTTTTTTACATAAAGTAAGCTTCACGTGAGGCTTAAATTTGTTCTCTGACAAATTTAAAATATTATCTGGTATTTTATTGTAAAAACGTATACATAACTCCAAAAAAGATGAATTTAATTTACTTAATCTAGAATTTTGAACAACAATTTTATTTTTATTCCTTCAGTCAATACATGAGTCATGTCAAGGGCCTATGGCGGCAATAACCCTGACACTAGGGTTGATGGGGTTGTTCCATCTCACAAGGCACACGATTGAAAAAGACCCAAAGATTGTACAAACTACAGTAGTACGAGTATTAAGCGTAGGAGACGTTCGTTAAATAAAAATTGTCATTTTGAAGTGTAAATATATTTTGGTACCGACCGAATAAAGATTTAGAATTTAAATTTGGAGTTGATGGTAGGGCTGGCAGAGGAAGACCGAGGACTTACATTGACCAAATTGGAGATGTCCTTAGAAAAGGTTTAATACGATCTACTCTGAACCGGCGTGCGTGTATGAAGCGATTGATGAATGTGGAGGAAGCAAGAGAAGTGTGTCAGGATCGAAGCAAATGGAATTCTATAGTCTCTGCTTACCCCGGTGGGAAATAGGCGTGAGTTTATGTATGTATGTATGTTGAATTTGGAATTATGTACGTGTTAAGTAATGTATTGTAGCAGACGGAGTGGCTAATGGATGAGTGTATGAACGCATCGTTCAAACTTCAAGTTCAGTTATGGTTGAGTGGAGGTTTGAGATGTAAATGAGCATCCTCATCAATGCAGTATGCAGTCTCCACCGGGACGACTCGAGCGCTTCCGTAGCTATCGAAGCGTCGATAATTTGCTTAATGAAATCCCAACGGTTGCCAACTATCTTACTGAACGCTGAATTTGCACAGCCCTAAATGCAGCTACGAAAATACTTATACATACCAGTTCAGTTTTCTTCTATCGTGTGGGTTGTGAGGTGAATTATCAACCTCATCATAGCAACTTTGGTGTCAGGGTTATTATTGAGCCGCCAAAGGACCCTGACATGGCTTATGTAACGACTACTTACTTACATTAGTAAATAGTAACTGGCACCAACGGTGCCTTCCGAAGCACGGATCATCTTACTTTTTGGACAATCAGGTCAGGAGGGTGGGTGGGTTGGGTGGTTCTGTCTGAATGTCCTAACCAAACTAGGGACCACGAAGTGATTTTGTGTATGTCCACACCGGGATTCGAACCCAGGACCTCCAGATCGTGAGCCCAACGCTCAAACCACTAGACCACAGAGGCTGTTAGTTCAATGAAATCAGTAAAAATAAAATTTTATAATAGCTTCAATGCACGGTAAGATTATGTCAACTTACGTACGCCAGTGTTGTGACTTTCATTAGCGTTGTCTCAAAACTGTAATCAGTTCTCGAATTGAAATAATCTAATTCATAATAATATTAAAATGCATCATCGATTTTATTTTTATGTCATAACAACACTGGCCAGAAAAAAGTTTATGCTTTTGGCGGGCTGTCATTACTTAAGAGCAGAGAGCGGAAAACGAGACAATATTCAGAAACAGATCAGAACAGAAATAATAGTGAGTTTTCAGAGATAATAATCAAAAATAGTTTTATCAGACTTCCTGTCGATGCGCAGGCAGAATTATCAGTTAAGTCTTATAATACTTATATATTTTTCTAATTACTTAGGTATCATTTATGCTATATTTGTAAAATCCGATACAGACATTATTATTACCAGAGAGAACAACAGACAGTAAACAGTAAAACAGATACTAAAACATTGCAGTCGGTAATATCGCTTTGATGATTGATAAGGTGATCAGGGGGGCTAAAAAGGCCACTTTTGATGAATCATAATATGTTCCTATTAGGAATTGAATTGCAAATCGTAAAATGGCCACTTATAGATTTTCATATGAATTTATCAATTCATTTAGGTGGATAGGGATGGCTGTAAGGGGTGGTTGGAGGCCATTCGCGGGGTTTCACCCCATATTCTTACATCGTGGGCTTTTTACCCTATATTCACACAGCTATGGGCACGTCGCCCATTTGTGGGTATTTTGCCCCATAGGTATTCATATAACTATGACACATTTTAGTTTTGGAATGTGATTCAGAATTCGTGACCTTATATGACTTTAATATCTAAGAATACATACATAAGACCACGCCCAATTCCCATCGGAGTAGGCAAGGACCACAGATTTCCACTTACTATGATCTTGACACACCACCTTCGATTCCTCCACTCTTATCAAATAATTAATGCGAGCTCGCCCGTTTATAGCACTCTTGACTTTGTCTGTCTTGTTTTAGACCAACGTAATAGGTATTGTATCGCAGTGTATAATGCCTGGCCCAATTGGGATTATACAAAATTAACCGCAAATATTTTTGTAGCCAGTGGCACAAATAATACTTAGTCATTATTATTAACCATATTAGAGTTAGGCGGCCCAATAATAGTTCAGACATCAGGGGAAATAATGAATAGCCCACACCGACAGCTTTATGTTCTATTCATCGAATATCTATTAGGAGAGTGCTTTTTATACCCAGCGTCCAATCTGATCACGGCTTAATCTAAAACGCAATTAAGAAAACAGGATTGCCTAGCTCTTGCCTCTCGCTTTAGCAGGATAAATTTAAAGTCACTAGAGAATAAATCGTTGTAACTAAATTAGCCACAATTAGCAAGTCACTAAGTGTTTTTAACATTTTCACCACAGGGAATCGTAGTCAGGATCCCTTAATCGGGAGATGAACTTCTATCGTGCAGGTTGTGAGGTAAATGACCGCCCTCATCAACCCAGGGTTACTCTTGAGACAAAAGTCCCTGACATGGCTCAGTTTACGATTAGGTAGATATTTAAGTTTAATAATAGCCAGGGCCGACTGCAAAATGTGCCTTTCACAGCACGTAACATCTTAATTACACACGTGTACACGCACGCACACATCCATGCACCGACACACGCATGCACACACGCATGCAGGCACCCACGCAAGATCGCACACATGCACGCACCCGCACACGAACGCACGCACCCACGCACGTACGCACGCACACAAGAACGAACGCACGCACCCACGCACGCACGCACGCATGCACACACGTACACACAGCCCATGAGTTGAACTAATAACGTATAACATGCTATATTGACCTCATTGAGTTGCACACAGTGAATTAGTCCATAGACGTCATTATGTTTCAGCTATTGACAAAAAATAAGTTGAGTAATAAGATGGAATAGTAATAAAAACAATTTTCAAATTTTGACGTGAATTAAATTAAGGCGATAATATTTCAATATTTAAGTAGAGGAAGTTCCTAATTACTCTTAGGGGGCTATCACACGACATCGCCCACTGTAACGAATTTTGAGGGGGATGATTTTTGTGTTTTTTCATTATTTTCAGTTCCATACTATTGCAACGAAAAATTCCACACGATATCAAGTCAGAATCATGGTCTGAATCATCCCTTTATTCGTTACAATGTCACTAACACTGTATAATCGATAAGTAAGTCACGACTTGGGGATCGATAGGCCGGTCGCCCGATGGTGCTCGTCAGTTAGAAATCTACGGATTACATTATACAAATCAATGCAACCTACTAACCTCTTCACCGCCAACCGCGTCGGTGCGTAGTGTATGGACCCCGATACGGACTCCGCCGGCGTGGTCGACGACTTCTCTCAATCAGCGCTTATCGCTGTCGACCCACTAGGGTCGATTAATTCTTTCAAATATTCTACCTCTCAGACGACGCCCTGAGCCGAGATTCGCGCCCAACTGGGCACCCTCAGGCCTGTAGTCTTAAACGTTGTAACGGGTGAGAGCCTTCAGCGCTCCCCATTTGTCCGGCCAAGTAGTTAATGCCATCGGCAAATCTACAATAAGTCACGTCAAAAAAAAAAAGGTGCGTAGTGTAGTGTGTAAACTGCTTTACATCGTAATTGAGGTACCTATAAGCCCAAATTATTATGTTTACTTCTTAGTTCACTCAAAAGTTTGACATGAAAGAGCATCCAAAATGACTTATCCTAGCTTAGGCATCAGTGAGTTTGAAGCTTGATGTTAATTTTCTGGCACTTATTAATGCTTGGCGTAATCCCATTTACGCTATTTAAACAAACTTTCGTGTTGTGAATGTGTAAAGGGTTTCAATACTGTAAATTTTCATTAGTAAATATTTGTATACCTTCAAATGAGCTTCTAGAGTGTCAACCAGACTAGGGCCTTATCGCTTTATTTATATGTATAGTCATGAGCAATATCATGTACCCACTTTAGAACCCTGTCGCACTATCATATTTGACATTTAATGTGACTTACGGTTCAATTTGTCAAAAAAGTTAATGCGACATGGTTTCAAAGTGTATACATGTTAGTACTCGTGACCGTACACAATAAAACGGACGCAAGGAAAATAGAAAAGAAAACGCACACAGGTACGTACAGTCATGAGCAATATTATCATGTACCCACTTTAGAACCCTGTTGCACTATCATATTTGTCATTTAATGAGACTTACGGTTTAATTTGTCATAAAAGTTAATGTGACATGGTTTCAAAGTGTATACATATTAGTACTCGTGACTGTACAGGTAAGCTTATCTCTCAACAAAGACATTTCTTCCAGACCTATGTGATGGGAGAGATATTCATCATATAACACCTGTTAACAACGGCCTCCTTGGCTGTCTTAAGTTTTTTTTTAAATACTTCTCAATTTCAGTACGTTTCATAGTTTTTTTTTAAATGTCTGCCAGTTTTGTTTAATTTAAAAATCAGCTCGTAATGTTTTTGCTTTCGATAATCATTTCATGTGTATGCACTCTCAACAATACCACTGCACTATACTTATCTATATGCCACATGGAACGGGATAAATCTTGTGATTTGATTTGGTGCTCAGATTTGAATCCTCCAAAAGCTGACATCCAACAAACATTCTCATTTAGCTATCGATTGTCTACATTACGGTTTACTATTGTTTAACAAAAAACGTATGACAAAAAATCATTTTACCAACAATGTTTGGTAAACTAATCGTTTGACAAACTCTCATTTTGCAAATATATTACTTTAAATACAATCATTTGACATAAATAACATTTGGTTTCGCAAATGTTTTATTTAAGAGATAATTTAACTGTTAAAATATTAATTTAAAAAAATTCACATGACTTCGTTTGCCAAATTGGTGATTGTACAAAAAGTTACTATTGAGCATTACTACATTTTTATTAAAATATCTTCTTGCCTATTGCATTGTAATAAAAATATTTTTTATCTGAGACCAACCCGAAAGTGGGTTACCTGGTGGGGTAACTGTCTGGCAAGGAGTTAATGTATGTGCTATACACCTCTTCCTATAGGATATAGAGGCGTGATGCTGTACTTGTTATTTTTGTCTCAAATATTTTAGGATATAAAATGGTTGAAAATTTATAAAAATATAAAAACACATAATAACGGGTTCTTACCGCGTTTGAAGCAGGGATATGAGACTCCTGATATTTCGACGCTGTTAAAAGTGCCATGATCACGGGATGACTGAACCCCCCTTCCCTCCCTGCCTGTCCCTGCTTTAAACGCGTTAAGAACCCGTATTTATGTGTTTTAATTATGACGCAATAACCGCGTAAACTTAAAACAATGTGTAAAATATAAAAATCAAAATCATGCAGCATCATTGTGACTGCGCATTTATGAAACAAAACACTAACTACTATGTAGTCATTTTGCTTTGAAATCGTTTTACGATGAAGCCAATATAACATCTAGGTAATTATGATATCTAGTTGCTTTGCAATATAGTCTTTAACAGACACAATGTAAAGTCTATTGTGTCTGGTATCTCGGCAGATGAGAGGTTATTGTAGGTAGTTAAATTGCTACCTTAAAATTTTGTCACAAACCCATACCTTCCACTATCTTCGATTTATTCTTCTTTAGCCCTGAAGTTTTGCCCCCCATTGCAAAAAATCCTAGTTTGACTCATATCATAATCAAAAGTCATAATAACGGGTTGTTACCGCGTTTAAAGCAGGATATAAGACTCACCCATTGACCCACATCATTATTGAAATTGTGCATCGTCCCAACTCACGAGTTCTTTCAAGTTATCAATCAATCAATCAATAATACTTTATAATAATAAACAAAATAATCAACAAAATAATTAAAAAGATACTACGCGAGTTTAAACTTAAAAGTAGCCAAAATATTTAACTTTATAATTTTTACTTTTTATGACATAGTTTTTGAAGTCTGTTTAATTACTTAGTTACTTGGTGATTGTACAAACTGGTAAGTTTGGCCAAAGCAAATATTAAGCTTTGGCGTATAAAAAAAATATGGCCCGGAAAAGAAATATAAAATAGGACGAAGCGGGAATATTGTGATTAAAATTATATCTTAGGACGAAGCAACGGCATCTGTGGTCCAGTGGTTAGAGCGTTGGGGTCACGATCCGGAAGTCCCGGGATCAAATCCCAGTGGGGACATATTACAAAAATCACTCTGTGATCCCTAGTTTGGTTAGGACATAACAGGCTGATCCACCTGATTGTCCGAAAGGAAGATGATCCGTGCTTCAGAAGGCACGTTAAGTCGTCGGTCCCGGCTACTACCCGGCTATGTCAGGGGCCTTCGGCGGCGTAATAATAACCCTGACACAAGGGCTGTTGGGGTTGGTAATCCACCTCACAACCCACACGATAGAAGAAGAAGGGCGAAGAAAGGATTTTGTTTAAAAAAGAAAAGAAAATTTTTGAATGTGGAACAAAGTTTTGTCACTTAGTTAAGTGGGACAAACAAAGAATAAATCTCTTAGGCTAACAATAGTTACTGACGTAGGTTCGGGTATCGAAATGGGATGGGTCGACAGAATGACGCGGACAAATCGCAGCTCCGTTGATTAATCACTTGGTACATCGTAACGACATCCAACCAGACGATTTATATCGCTACGATGTTCTACTAATAGATCGGGAAGTTCTCGCTCTATTGGCACGTGGTAAATATGGACCATACTTATGTACCGTGAGTGTGTTACTGTTGGCAACCCCAACATTTTTTTTTTATTATTTTAATTAAATCCTTAATCTAAATACATGTTTTGAATGATGCCGTTAAGCCACAGAGGTTTGTCTTGACACCTTTTTTTGACGTGACTTATTGTAGATTTGCCGTAGACGGCATTAACTACTTGGCCGGACAAATGGGGAGCGCTGAAGGCTCTCACCCGGTACACTTTAAGCATCGTTATGCATTATTTTAAGTAAGAATATGGTCGTGCACTGGTCTCCATTCTTGATAGGTAAACTGTTAAGGGTAAAATTTGAATTAAATTCAGTGATTTTTTCGGCGTTCTGGATGTTTCAATCTTCAGACGATCATCCTATTACAGCCAAGTCGGTATATGGTACAGGACTATCCAAACTGAGCCATTGAATACACCCTGGATCAATAATTGTTTAAAAAGAAGTGAAGTGAACTTAAAAGAAAGCACGCGGAATGTCTGTCTCACTCGCATTGACGCGGTAAGCATGAGATTTTTTCACAATTTGCATGGTTGAGACGACCAATCATTAGTTAACAACACCTTATTATAAATTGTTTTTTTTTTTAATTTTATGAGAGTTGAAAAAAAGCAGTTGTATCCGTTCTATTCTATTTATTTATTGACACAAAGTTCCTTTTTAAATGTCGTGTAAAATACTCTTCCATAGTATAAATGTTTTGGAACTAAAAGGTTAGTAAAAAATCGCATAGTCTGCGCGTCTCAGACACGCAATATTACACCGGTACTTTTATTTAACGCGATGGGTGTCGCACGACCGCACGACCCGAATCTGTCATGCAATTTAATAGTCATCATTCATTTTGCGCCCCAGAAGTAGGAGTGAAAAGTTGACAGCGCGACTTCCACACGTTTCGGCTCGGAGATATCTATTACCCTGTTATCTGGGGGCACGGTAGTGCCCCCGCCAAGACGAGCAAAAGGAAGCGCAAGAGCAGGGTACTGCTTAACTTTTCTTGAAACGTTTCGTCGATTTTTTTGAACCCTCATAACTCGGGTTTGGATTCTTCTTTTTCATTTAATCCTTTTATCCCTGTTGGGATGTAGTTCTTGAACAACAGATTTCCACTCCTCGCGATCTTTTGCAGCCTCTGTAGCTTTCTCCCATGATAAACCGAGAGTTTGGATTATACCAGAAAAAAGAAATGTCAGGGTGTCTTGTCAGCTCAGTGAATCTATTAAACATGAGTTTCAAATGAATAGGTATTATACTTTAGGCTTTATAAAGCGCCATATTTTGCCTAACGTGTAGAGTTTGTGAGCTTACGGTTTGTATAGTTAGGGTGTGTTTTTAAAGAGATTGGTTGTCTATTTGTTAAACGGGGTCAATGCCACCCTGCCCGGCTATACAGGTTGTGAGAAGCTGCAGTAGTTTTAGGCGGATGAGACGTTCGTTATGTAAAAATTTACGATTCAAAGTGTAACTATGTTACCTACTGAATAAAGATATTTTTGAATTTGAATTTGAATTTGCCAAAAAATAATGGACGGATTGAGTCCTTTGTAACATGATGAATTTGATTTATACGACCGATGCGATCGGCTGATCACCTATTACTTTACTGGTCGTTTCGTATGGAGAACTGACAAAGGAACACTCAACAGAGCTGTCGTCTACATGTGAACTTCTAGATTGTATCCTCATTGATACGTGGCTGCAAGTTGTCTTCTAACTTCTTGAGGCTCAGCGATTAAGGATGGATGATGAGTGGGTTTATTAGACAAAGGACTCATTCGCAAACGGAGCTGCATTAGTATTTGGGCTCTTTCCTAAAATGCCCTATTCGTAAAATACCTAATTCGTGAAATACCCTAATCCCAAAATTACATACATTATTTGAGGATATTAGTATAACCCATATTTCAAATGTATAAGGAGCTTTAAGATCAAGTCATTTTGCGAATAGGTCTTTACAAGAATTAGCCATTTTGAGAATAAGTCATCGTACAAATAGGTCATTTTTTAGGGGTAAAGCGTTTTGCGAATTAGTCCTTTCTTCTAAACCGATGAGTGTATGGACGCGTGTTAGCCTTGTTAACAAATAGGGAAATAAACAAGACTGACAGCGTATTTGCTTAACGTTTTACATTCTTTATCGCGGTAGTTGCCTTTAGCATACTCAATCCCTATAAAGATCTACACGCGCTCACATTACTTACCGACTCAAGTGGCGCGATAAAAGTGACGCGACAAAATGTAGCCCGATAAATCGCTTCGTGCGAGACGTTGCTGATTGATTCCAGAGTTTGTTTTGCCTTTCGAAAACAGAGTTCGCTCAAGTGTCGTAAAGAATTTCCGAAGAAAATTGAAATTTTACACAGCCCTCTAGCAGGGAATAAGACAAAGAAATAATTCACCGCAAACAGAAGCCGCTGAGAAATATCCGAGATTATTATACTTCAATGTCGACGGTGTATTGGAAAGTATTTCATCGGGAAAGCCAGTGGGGTTTTTATTGCTTTTTTATAAAGCTTCATAATGAAATTTGCTTTTATTTAGACTTGTGTACTTTTTATAAGTCGGTTTCATGTCAAGTAACAGTAGATACACGAAATTTTAAACATTAAAAGGATCTGATCAATCTGAATCCATAAAATAACTTCAATAATTATTTTCCTCAACCGCGAGGGACTCACGATCCGGAGGCCCCGGGTTCGAATGCCGGTGGGGACATATCACAAAAATCATTTTGTGATCCCTAGTTTGGTTTTGGGGACATTACAGGCTGATCACCTGATTGTCCGAAAGTAAGATGATTCGTGCTTAAAAAGCTTAGAAAGACACGTTAAGCCGGTTGGTCCCGGGTACAGAAGCGATTGCCTGTCTGACCTTTCCAACCCGCGAAGGAAAAACCAGCCCAATACAGGTTAGGTCACATTCCTCCGAAAATGCATTTCTCGTGAATGTGGGTTTCCTCACCATGTCTTTTTTCACCGCTGAGCGCGCACGAACACACTACAAACACACACACACACACACACACACACACACATACATACACACACACACACACACACACACACACACACACACACACACACACACACACACACACACACACACACACACACACACACACACACACAAAACATAATATTATGATGCTCCACTGAGTGCTGATGGAACTTCGAAACACATTCATTAGCGAAACATAATAAAACATGTCAGACATTGCACAGTTCGTGGAATTAATTTCAGTTACAAAGGTACACTTTAAAGTTAATAATCATTATATTAACGGCCTCTGTAGTCCAGTGGTTGAGCGTTGGGCTCCCGATTCGGAGCCCCGGGTTCGAACCCCGGTGGGGATATATCACAAAAATCACTTTGTGATCCCTAGTTTGGTTAGGACATTACATGCTGATCACCTGATTGTCCAAAAATAAGATGATTCGTGCTTCGAAAGGCACGTTAAGCCGCCGATCCCGGTTACTACTTACTGATGTACGTTAGTAGTCGTAACATGAGCCATATCAGGGGCCTTTGGCGGCTCAATCGTAACCGTGACACCAGGGTGGAGGGAGTTGGTAATCCACCTCACAACCCACACGATAGAAGAAGAAGATGGTTGTTACGCTCGTCCCGGCTTGACGAGAGCTGCAGTTTCAAGTTCCGTTCGAGTCGGAAATTTTTTCGATTTGAATTTCCTCTTTGTGAGATAAGTGTTTGGTTAGGAAAATATAGCGTGGGAGGTCTCTAATTAGATACTTCGTGGAAAATGTTCAACGTAGGGTGACTAGCAAAAACAGAACAATAAAGCTGTTCACACACGCGTAGTGTTGGGTTGTTAACCGAGGAGCGGTAGTTCTTTTTTAATAAGAGATTTGAGTGAGAGAGATCTGAGAGTCCACTAAGTTTTACTTTGTGATCATCATCATCAATTGAAGAGTGAGTGAAATTGAGTTTTCCATTCCAGTCTATTAAAGGCCAATCCCTTGACTTCCCTATAAGACACGACGTTAACCTTTTCTTTAATCTGTTCCATGTTAGCTCTTCTTGGTCTTCCCCTTCCTCTCTTTCCTTCTATGATGTTTTTAATAAATTCGTCGTGTCTTATTAGGTGATAGATAGATATAGATAGATAGATTGTTTATTTGCATGAACACAGTACAATGGTCTTAATAAGTAATATGTATGTCCATTGTGTATTCAGCCTGCCAGCCTGTCCTTAAGTGTCCTATTATCTTGCCTCTTCTGTACTCAATAATTCTCAGTATTTGTCTCTTTTCCCTTACTTTGTGATATATCATGCAAAATCCTACATGATGGAACATCGTTATGTTCATAAACAGCCTAATAATATGTCCCAGTGCTGGGCTGACACCTTAGTTTTCAGTCGTCCTAGTTTTCAATCGTATGGGGTTTGGTTTCGAGTACACTCCACGCTGCTCCACTGCGGATTGGCGGAAGTCATTTTGTAATCACTGGAAGCAATGGCTTCGGAAGGCACGTTACCTTCCGAAGGCACGTTAAGCCGTTGGTCCCAGCTGCAGTAGCAGTCGTTAATAACCACCAATCCACACTGGGCCCGTGTGGTGGTTTAAGGCCCGATCTCCCTATCCATCCATAAGGAAGGTCCGTGCCCCAGCAGTAGGGACGTTAATGGGCTGGTGATGATGGTGATAATCGGCTACGCGCTTAGTCTGGAAAGACACATTGAATCGCTTCATCTAAAACAGCAATACTGCAATTTGACATTTACATTTAAAAAAGTAAGCGCAATATGGCCTTTTCATACCGCTTTTTATCAATTCCATATATTTTATTCATTTTATTTCACTGTCGTTTTTCGTAATCGTTTACCACTTGGCTAAGGTCCCTGTTTACCTATTGAGCTAAACCTACATTTCAACATCCAATAGAACACAAATATTTACCGAATCAATAGACATTCTTACCACCGACTGAAGCTACGTACGGAAGTTGAATCGCAAAACTTTTTCAATCGAGCACCTGTGAGCTATTCAAATGTTTCTACGATTATCTGGTTGAAACGAGTTTGTTGAAATTGTTCAACAGTGTATGGTATTTTTCGGGTTGCTGTTGTAAATGGTATTTGTTTTTGATCAACCACACTTCTTTTGTTTTTAGGTGTCCGAACCTCGAAAAACGGGCCACTTTGTTGTCCGTCGGTCTGTTTGTCAAGACACTTTTTCTCGTGAACGGTAGCCAACTTCAAGAAATCTACGCTTTGCAAAAATACACCCAATTTTAGCCTTTTCATAAGTTTAGTAGAGGAATCAAACCAATAAGGTAGGTATTTCCCATGGACTTAGAATCATAAGATTTGCTAAAAACGAGGTACGAAAATCGTTAATTTGTGGTTCAATCACAAATAAAATGTTTCTTTGCGATTACAAACTTTGAAGTTAGTACCTTAACTACGTATAACTAATTATGTAAACTATATCGTGTCTTATACGGAAGTGAAGGAATTGGTCTTTGATAGACAAGAATGGAAAATGCTACACGAACAAGAGCATGGCTCTTAAATTAGTGATGACCTTAACTTGAATCGCGATCTATGTAGATATATGGGGATGATTTTCCACGGTAAAAATAAGCTTCGGAACTCTCGGTGCGCGAGCGAACTCGCACTATAAGACTTTTTAATATTTCCACGCTCTTGTCAGTGGTGCATTTTTATACTACCCTTAATGGAAAAATATGCTCATGGTTTTCATCTTACCTTTCCCTGTCGTGAGCAGAGTAATCAACTTTATCCCTTGCGGCATGGCAACCGGGACTAATAGCCGTATGACGTATATTCAAGTGGATAGCATTCGCTGTTTCGATCAGTAGACATGGGTTGAAACCGTCGATATAATTTGCACCTCGCGCGACGTCGTTGCCGTGCAGAGCCTGCAGAGCCACACTAGACTCCTCTCCTCTGCCTCTGAATAGTACTGACAGTTACAGCTGCCCTCTTCTCCAACATAATATTGAAGAGTATACAATCAATTTTAGGGTGGTCTCTACCTCCTAGTGGTCCACCCTGGCCAACGGCATCACCTGACTCCCCAGTCAGTGATGACGGCTGAATGATCCCCCCTGTAGAGTGGTAGGGCCCGTTAGGGACCGCCTGGCTTGCGACCACCCTATCATTAAATAAGTCCAGCGCCAAGTAGCTTGCTGCGTTCCGTCGCGTGTGTGAGAGTGCCAGTGGCTTTCTGGGTAAGCTCGTTCCACCGTCGATCTCTTCTTCTCCTCGTGGAAGAATGAAGTCAAGAGCAAACCCATATTAATTAGAAAAAAAAATCACTTCGTCAGTCTTTACTTTACACCAAAAGCGGTTTCCGTCGCCAAATTCATGAAAATGTTTGTGTTTTTTTTTAAACTATTTTGAGTTCCATACTATGGAGATGGAAAATTCCACTTTAAATTAACGCATGGCATGAGTTAAATCATCCCCTCAGTATACGGAGTGATATTACTAAGAGGCGAAAATTTAATAATATAAAATTCCATGCATAATACCTACAAGATTATTCACGCAAAATGTTATGATGGGTTACTTCCTCCACGAGTAAATAGGGAAGAGTTGAGATTTCCCAGCGGAGAAATCCTGTTGTATTAACTTTAGAAACAAAATAATAATTTAAAGAACTTCTATGCAAGACCAGGAGTGATTAAGAATCGTGGAACACGTTGAGATACCTCTATGCTTTTTTGTAATTGCCCAGTACGGCCTCTGTGGTCCAGTGTTTTAAGCGTTGGACTCACGATCCCGAGGTCCCAGGTTCAAATCCCGGTGGGGACATATCACAAAAATCACTTTGTGATCCCTAGTTTGGTTAGGACATTACAGGTTGATCACCTGATTGTCCGAAAGTAAGATGATCCGTGCTTCGGAAGGCACGTTAAGCTGTTGGTCCCGGTTACTACTTACTGATGTAAGTAAGTAGTTGTTACATGAGCCATGTCAGGGGCCTTTGGCGGCTCAATAGTAACCCTGACACCAGAGTTAATGGGGTTGGTAATCCACCTCACAACCCACAAGATAGAAGAAGATTGCCCTGTGAAAATTTTAAGTGATGTTATTGTCTTGTTTTTGTGTGTGGCGTCTTTTTATAATAAACAATTTCTTTTCTATTTTTTATTTAGGTAATATTATATATAGCGCTATATTAACAATATATGTATAGCATAAACAATATACTGTTACTAAAGCGCTATTTATTTTAGCGCTATTCGGACTCCAAAATTTTATACTTATTGATTACAAGGAACATACATACAAAGAAAACGGACAGTACAGGTAACATTATTTTTAAACGAAGATATTTCTTCCAGCTGACCTGACGAGAGAGATATTCAACGTTTATACTTCAGTAAAATAATATGATAAAGTGATTAGGTTTTTATCATCACGCCTTGTTAGGACGAGAGTAGTGAGTTCGAAGTTCGAACTTGCGGAAAGTTGTTTTATCTTTCATCAAGTTCTTTTCCGCGGGAAGATAAATAGAGTTTGTTGTTTACTTTGACGTTACCGTGATGATGATGGAATGGAGTATTTGTTTTATGGTGTTCAAATTGTTACATGAAAAATAATGGTAATTAAATTATATTCACCTATTTATCCCGTTTTTTACAGTATCCTAACCTTTAGATTTGACAGGTCCGGTTTTTACAGAAGCGAAGCCTGTCCGACCTTCCAACCCGCGAAGGGAAAAGCCCAATACAGGTTAGGTCACATACCTCCGGAACCAATTTCTTGGGAATGTGGGTATCCTCGTGATGGTTTCCTTCACCGCTGACCACATCATTCATTCATCATTCATGATCGAGACATGAATTCGAAAACAAATAATAATAATAAAACACTTTATTACACACAAATTTACAAAACATTTACAGGAGAAACTTTTCTTAGGCGGGCAAAGGCGGCCTTATCGCTAAGAGCTATCTCTTCCAGACAACCTTCGACAGAGGATATAGTAAGTACACTTTTGTAGACCCTATATAGAAATTATATATATAAATACAGAATATATTACATACAAACGCATACACACAAATTACAGAACAAATTAGACAATTCTATGTTTAAGCTCGTGCTGGGAATTGAACCTGCGATCTCACAGTAAGCGTCAAGTATTCTTGGAACTAGGCTACTACGGCACGGGTGAATGATGTGGACAAGTTTTGTACAGAGCAGTAAAATAAAATTGTCCGTGTTTTCAGCATTACTTTGACACAACTTACAACTCTATCTACCCCCTAACAAGAGATAACAAAAACCTAACTTCCACTTAATCAAACTGTGTAACAGGGCCACAAAAACTTCGGGGTCATATTTACTTTACCTTTCCCCCTGAATAATTCAGAATCGACCCCCGGGTTGGGACTTAAAGGATGTTAGTCCATTAGACCGATCAGATTGTATGGGAAATAGCAAAATTGGGTCTCGATGGGTACTCGCGCTATGAAAATTTGACGTTTTTAGGAACCAGTCGAGCGATTTTTATGAGATCTATCCCGCATTGCGACCATTTTTACCATGACAAACCGTTTATGGGAGATAGACTGTCAAGTAGACTATTGACGTTATGTCCTATGACGTCATCAATAAAAGCTGTCAAACGTCGTACTTATTGTTACTTAATTCGTAAATAAACATAACATAACAAATACTTTATTGCACAAACAGGAAAAAAAAAATACAAAACAAAAGAGAAATAGAAAAAAAAAAACAAAATAAAAAAATAAAATTCGATAATAAGTCGAAAAGTAAAATGTGATTAATTTTTGATGATCTCAGACTGACTTCCATTTCAATATTAGTATTTTATCACTCATCTTTGACTCAGTCAAATACCCTATTAGACTTGATTTAAATCTAGGATCTAAAACTCCACTAAAACCTCAGCTGTAAATTGTTCTTTCACCAATAGAACTCTTTTTATTAAAACTGAGCGACAGCTTACAGTATTTCAATTTATTCTGAAAATCCAAACTCAATTTACAGTATAACATTTCCAAACAGTTTTCATTCACCAATTTAGGCATAATTCTCGCGTTTTCTACGAATACCTATGCGGTTTCCCAATTACGAGTAGTTTAGTTTCGTAACAGATTTACCTAATCGGGAATCGAACCCGTCTCTGGATTGGATGGTGGCCAACGCGTCTAGCCGTTAAAGTATGCGTACTATAAATTAAATACGTTTTAACTCTTGCGACGAATAGATTGGTTAAACTTTGTTTCTGAGTATTAACTCAGACGCAAAATTCATGTTTTATATTGTTTCTTTTATACTATACTACTTTTAATTGTGTTTCTTTTATACTATACTACTTTTAATAGTATAAAAGAAACACAATAAAAAACATGAATTTTGCGTCAGAAAATTCATCATCTATGGCTAGAGTAATCGGGTCGTCGGGATCGTATATTACGTCCTTCGGACGCCGATACTTGTCAGTACCGTCCCTAAGCGGGCTTGACAGTACGAAAAACCATGGTTGGTGGTTTTCTTATCGCAAATGTTTAATTAAGATTTTTTGCTGCGCTGCAATGTAAACTAGCAAACGCGTCGTTCGATTTACATTGATGGTTTTTAATAATTTATCATTTTTATTTTAAACTTGGGTTCTGGTTCAGGAAATTGCACTTGATATCAACTCAGTATCGTTACTTCAATCATCCCCCAAAGCTTTTGTTACGATGTCACAGACCCTGTATTGTAAACATACTATGGAGTTCCGTTTGCTTCGATCCTGATACACTATTCTTGTTTCCTCGACATTCATCGATCGTTTCATACACTCACGCCGGTTCGGAGTAATCTTACTGAACCTATTCTAAGGACGTCTCCAATTTGGTCAATGTACGTCCTTCTAGGTCTTCCTCTACCAGCCCTACCAACAACCTAAAACAATAAAACAAAATCTGGCCACGAATAATAGAAGCCCATTTACAATAACTTTCTAAGCAAACAAGTAGATCAAACAAACTTTACCATCAGTAAAGAAAAACTTGAGGATCTCAATGCGAACGAAGGTAAGGTCCCATATCGAACAACATAAACAAGAATCACACTAACGTATCTGTTTATCTAATATCTTTGTTTTCTTTGTATGTTATCTACTTGATGTATGCTGTTAGCCATGCTTTTCTTGCAATTTTTATTTTATCCGCTTATTTTTTTTGGAAATATTTCCGGTATAACACCGTGTTTTTTTGTATTATATAATTTTGCGATGAAAAATTTCACTTGATATTAACTCAGAAAAATGCACTGAATCACTTCAGAATCAGAATCATTTATTCAACGTAATTATCATGGATAAACTTGTTGAAGGTCAATGTAACATTTTTGAATTTACGTCATTTCGCAAGGTGTTATGGCTGAGGAGAAGAAATGACAAGAAACTGCAACAGCAACACATCTTTTAAATCAATGAGGGTACATTGCAAGTTATTTAATAACTAGAGGAACACATTTAATACCAGACATGTTTATCATTTAGGTAATCATTAATATTATAATAAGCTATTATTACATAAAGTAAGCTTCACGAGAGCTTTAAGTTTATTCTCTGACAAATTTAAAATATTATCTGGTATTTTATTGTAAAAACGTATACATAACCCCAAAAAAGATGAATTTAATTTACTTAATCTAGAATTTTTGAACAACAATTTTATTTTTATTCCTTGTGTTGTAAGTATGCCTTTCACAGTTTCTCGGAAGGAGAGATATCTACATTTTTACGCACATACATAATGTTTTCATAAATATGTTTTACTTGCGACCGTCAGTATATTTATTTCTTTAAACAGCTCCCTTAAAGAGTCCCGACAACGCAGATTATAAATAGCGCGAACTGCCCTTTTTTAAATGATGAAAATAGTTTCTACATCAGCGGCTCGACCCCACAATAAAATACCGTAAGACATTATGCTGTGGAAGTATCTGAAGTAGACAAGTCTAGCAGTGGGTACATCTGTGAGTTGTCGGATTCTTCTGACGGCATATGCTGCTGAACTTAGCTTGCCCGCTAGTGATACAATATGTGGGCCCCATTGAAGTTTTGAATCTACAGTAATTCCTAAGAGAACGGTGTGTTCAACAAAATCTAAATTCTCGTCGTTAATTTTAATGTTATTATTTACTTTTCTTACGTTTGGTAGAACAAATTTAATACACTTCGTTTTCTTAGCATTTACAACTAGGTTATTTACTGTAAACCAGCTTAGAACCTGCGACACAGCGCTATTTGCTTCGTCAAGTTCCTCTAACTTTCTTCACTCACCTCAGTATTTGTTATGTTGTCACTTACACTCCTTACAAGTACGTACAAGTAGGCATACGAGTAGAAGTGCGTATGGGTGTTAGTGAAGCCGTAACAAACACTGAGGGAGGTAATACGCGGAATTTCTTGTCAGAAAATTCATGTAACTTTTAGTGTTTTTTGTTAATTAATTTAAGTTCCATACTTTTGCGTCGAAAATTCCACTTGATATCAACTTAGAATTATGGTACGAATCATCCCTCAGTCTTTGTTACGATGTCACTAACAATCTGTATAAGGACATATTTATTACTAGCTTTTGCCCGCGACTTCGTCCGCGTGGCGTGTTATATAAGAGAGAGATCTTTGTGTGTGTGGGAGTGCATATCAAATTTCAAGCATCTAACTTATGCAGTTTAGATTTTTTCATACAATTTTTTTCCTAATAACTCCCATTTTTCAAAATACAGCCAAAAATAAACTTTATTTTTACTAAGGTATGCATGCATGCAATCAATTGATTGAATTGATTTTTTTTTTAATTGATTGTTCATTGAGTTTTAATTTTAATACACACTTCCTCTCTTCCCTTCAACGTTGCTGTGCCCTACAGGGTCCATGTTTTAGTTCCTATGCCTATGTAACACCCCATTGTACTACATGGAATGCAATAAATAATTTAATTGAATTGAATTGAAAACATCTATCTTACGCGGTTTCGATTTTTTCATACAAATGTTTTTTTCCCGCTAACTCCCGTTTCCGTGGGAATTTTGCAATATCCTGTTGCAAATAAGCTTTAAGTTAACTAAGGTACCTGCATGCCAAATTTCAAGCGTCTAACTTAAGCGGTTTAGATTTTTCATACAAAAGGATTTTCCCGCTAATTTCCGTTCCCGTGGGAATTCCGGGAATTCCTTTCTTAGTGCACCTCTACGGTACCTAAGCTATGTTCCTTCCAAATTTCAAATGCCTACGTTTAGCCGTTCAGGCTATGCGTTGATGTGTCAGTCACTGAGTCTGTCAGTTTCTCCTTTTATTTAGATTTGATTTTTTCATACAAATGTTTTTTCCCGCTAACTACCGTTCCCGTGGGAATTTTGTAATATCCTGTTGCAACTAAGCTTTAAGTTTACTAAAGTACCTGCATGCCAAATTTCAAACGTCTAACTTGAGTGGTTTAGATTTTTCATACAAAAGGATTTTCCCGCTAATTCCCGTTCCCGTGGGAATTTCGGGAATTCCTTTCTTAGTGCACCTCTACGGTACCTAAGGTATCTGCATGCCAAATTTCAAACGTCTAACTTGAGTGGTTTAGATTTTTCATACAAAAGGATATTTCCGCTAATTCCCGTTCCCGTGGGAATTTCGGGAATTCCTTTCTTAGTACACCTCTACGGTATCTAAGGTACTTGCATGACAAATTTCAAACATCTAACTTGAATGGTTTAGATTTTTCATACAAAAGGATTTTTCCGCTAATTCCCGTTCCCGTGGGAATTTCGGGAATTCCTGTCTTAGTACACCTCTACGATATCTAAGGTACTTGCATGACAAATTTCAAACATCTAACTTGAATGGTTTAGATTTTTCATACAAAAGGATTTTCCCGCTAATTCCCGTTCCCGTGGGAATTTCGGGAATTCCTTTCTTAGTGCACCTCTACGGTACCTAAGGTATCTGCATGCCAAATTTCAAACGTCTAACTTGAGTGGTTTAGATTTTTCATACAAAAGGATTTTCCCTCTAATTCCCGTTCCCGTGGGAATTTCGGGAATTCCTTTCTTAGTACACCTCTACGGTATTTAAGGTACTTGCATGACAAATTTCAAACATCTAACTTGAGTGGTTTAGATTTTTCATACAAAAGGATTTTTCCGCTAATTCCCGTTCCCGTGGGAATTTCGGGAATTCCTTTATTAGTGCACCTCTACGGTATCTAAGGTACCTGCTTGCCAAATTTCAAACGTCTAACTTGAGTGGTTTAGATTTTTCATACAAAAGAATTTTCCCGCTAATTCCCGTTCCCGTAGGAATTTCGGGAATTCCTTTCTTAGTGCACCTCTACGATATCTAAGGTACCTGCATGCCAAATTTCAAACGTCTAACTTGAGTGGTTTAGATTTTTCATACAAAAGGATTTCCCTTCACTACTCTGCTCCTGTTGATTGTAGCGTGATGAAAAGTATACTATTACCTGTCCAGGAGTGTGAAGAATAATTGTACCAAGTTTCATTAAAATCCGTCCAGTAGTTTTTGTTTCTATAAGGAACATACAGACAGACAGACAGACAGACAGACAGACAGACAGACAGACAGACAGACAGACAAAAATTTTACTGATTGCATTTTTGGCATCAGTATCGATCACTTATCACCCCCTGATAGTTATTTTGAAAAAATATTTAATGTACAGAATTGACCTCTCTACAGATTTATTATAAGTATAGACAAGGTCAGGTTCGGAACCACTAAATTCGACTTTATGAGTTTGAATTCATGTTTGGATCTAGAAATTACATAATTATCAATTTCTCATTTACGTGCTTTTAGGATTTGTGCCCGGTGGCAAAAGGCTCGCATCTTATTATTGCGACTTAAATATAGCTGGCGAGGAGTGCATGCTATGTTAAGGTCTACATCTCACCATGATGGAGCCACCTCTGTCGCGCCATTAACAAAACGTGTGCGCCGCTGCATTTTGTTTTTAGCTAATGTCTATTAACTTGACCAAATTGGAGATGTCCTAAGAAAAGGTTTAGTACGATCTACTCTGAACCGGCGTGCGTGGATGAAGCGATTGATGAATGTGGAGGAAGCAGGAGAAAATTGTCAGGATGGAAGCAAATGGAATTCTATAGTCTCTGCTTACCCCGGTTGGAAATAGGCGTGAGTTTATGTATTTATGTATGTGTATGGCTATTAACTTGACTTTAACACGAATTGCTAGAAATAAGTTAAAACAACAAATTAATAACGCTTTGAAGAGTCCAGGGCGGTCTAGGTCTTAGGAAAACATTAACAACAGAATAAATTCTATAGTCGTTCTGTACTGGTATTACCAGCAAAAACGGTTTCAACGAGATGTTCAATTTAAATATTTTATTTTGGTACAGGGTTGCTTGAACCATCCGCATTGTTAAGTTACATCTTCCGTTGACCCAGTTTTAGGGAATGTCTTTTTATGGCCTCAGCTTTGACTTAGGAGTGAGGGCACGAGGGAAAACATATTTCCATCTCTATCACGGAGATCCATGCAAAATTCAAGCTATCTGGCTAGAAATACTTTAAAGGACTTCTCTTTTTATCGTGTGAGTTGTGGGGTGGTTTACCTTTCTTTCTTTATGTAGTCGTCACATGAGCCGCGACTGGGATCTATCGCGGCTCAATAATAACCCTAAGGGTTAATAAGGGTGAAGGTTAGGTTGGTAACTAACCTCATCAACCCTGGTGTTAAGGTTATTATTGTAACGCCTCATGTAACGACTATAAAGAAAGGAACGTTTACATACGTTTACGTTTGTTTTTTATACTTGCATCAGTAAGTTAGTAACCGGGACCAACGTGTCTTCCGAAACATGGATCATCTTACTTTCGGACAATCAGGTGATCAGCCTGTTATGTCTTAACTAAGCTAAGGATCATAGTGATTTTGTGATATGTCCCCACCGGGATTCGAACCCAGAGCCTCAGGATCGTGAGCCCAAGCTCAACCACTGGACCACAGAGACTGTTAAAACTCCGTTTAAGGGACTGAAAACTACGAGTTTAAATTTTTCAATCTCAATTTTTTATAATAGCGCTTATGCATAAACATACATAAAATCACGCCCAGTTTCCGTTGGGGTAGGTAGAGACCATTTAAAGAAATTCCACTTGCTACGACCCTGACACACCACTTTGTATTCTTCCGCTCTCATCAAAGACTAAACATGCTCACCGGTTTAGATTACTCTTGACCTGGCTTTTTTTTTTCTTTGAAACATCCTGATTCTGATCGTTGTGTGTACGCTTAGGCATCATAAAGCTTTTATGTAAGTATTTACCTACATAAGTATACTTGTGCCTGTAATATAGTGAGGTAGTTTAAGTCTTTCTCATATCTATCTCGCAAAGCGATTCTCACATTACGGCGGATCGAAGCGGTTAGTAGGTACCATTGACTTGTATTTAATCCGTTGATTAAATAAAAAACAATGTTTGTATACAAGGTGTTAGTGACATCGTAACGAATACTCAAGGGGATGATTCAGACCATGATTCCGAGTTAATATCAAGTGGAATTTACCGTCGCAAAATTTATGTTTCTTTTTTTTATTTTTTTTTTAATTATTTTCAATTCTATACTTTTCCTTACGACGTCACTAACATCCTGTATGTCTGCAAAGATAGTTGGATGGGACTTAGCCATAAAAATAATTTTAAGACCAAACTATGTACTCAAATTTATACAACAAATAATTTGATTTCGTTGGGGTGGAGTTTGGCTCGCGACGAACCGTCATACCACGCGGATTACTATGAGCGGTATGGTAAGATAATATACTTACGTATTCTGATCGAAAACTACGTATCCGCAAAACAGAAGACTGGAAGCTCGGTGAGGTGCGGGTACTTAGTTCATCTTGTGATGGATTTATCACTGACAATTGAAATATAGTCGTGACTTGAAAACACAATTTGAAAGCTATCCGCGCGCACAACCGCTTGACACGTGAAGACAAAGTCGAGACAATATAATTTATATGAATTATATCGTCGTTTATTTAATTATCGCACTCACATCACATGCACCATAGCTACACACTGCTTTCACTACTCACTTATAGATCCTTCTTTTAGTGTAATATTTCTTTCTTTTATTGTTTTGTTTCTGCTTTCTATGTGTAATACTGTCGTTTTTTTTTTGTACTCTTTATTTATTTTTTAAAATTTATTGTGCGGGTACTCGCGTTTCGCCGATCGGCGTGGGTTGAAAATCAGTGTTGCCCTCTGGGTAAATTTTCACTGAACCCTGGCCTTTTTTGGTGAACAGTGGCACCCATAGACTTTACCTAAATAAACTTTTTTATTACTATTATTTTTTTATGAATTGATAGGAAGCCCTAAGAGTCCTCGATAAGTCCTGGACAATAATAATATTATAACAAGTATGATGTACTAATAAAGCGTACCCACCTAATTTAGAGTTTATTTTCCGCTCGACGATTGGATGGTGATTTTTTTAAAAATTATATTTCCCAGAAAAATAAAATTAAGACTTTAATGAAAAATATAAGTGTGTTTCCGTTAGGTATAAATTACATTTCAAGGAATACACATCGGTGAAAAAATAACCTAATTATATAAATGTTTAAACTACAAAAAAGTTGAAACAGGCTTTTTTCATTGAGACCTCGTTTTTTGGGGTTCCTTATTTACATCTTTAACAACAAGATAAATTGCTCCTTACCTCTTTTCAGCAACAATTATTTAAAAAGGAACGAATTTTTCGCTGTCCGTTTATATAAAGTGGAACATCTATCTTATTATCTCTTCCTTAAAGCTTCTTTTATGGCTTGCAAGAATTGTTTTGTTAACAAGTAAAATTAGCCGTTTATTTTTTAAACCCGTTTGTTTAACATGAAAAACTCATCTGGCTAGAAGGAAAATAAAATACTTTGACTTAAGGTACAAAAGAAAAAATTCAAGGGGTAAAGTTTTGTATCTTTTTAAGACTTAGAAGGTGCAGGTCGTGTCGTATCGGGAGGTGAAGGTTTTGGCGGGAAGAAGAGAGGAATGGCGGTTACTCCACCGACAAGAGCGCAGCTCTTAAACAGAGAGAGAAAACTCCTGTGTAACTGAAAATGTGTACTTGTTATTGTAATTATCAATCAATCAATCAATCAATAATACTTTATTGCACAACAACATAATATACAAAGGACATAAACATACGAACAAAACATAAGCACAATAGGCAGCCTTATTGCTAAACAGCAATTTCGGCCAGGCAACCTTAGGGTAATTATATTTTTTGTAATTTAGTAATGATGTCATTATAATACTTTTTGGCGGCGAGGGTGTGCTGCCGCCAAAGGATGTTTTCGGGGTACCGAACTGAGCATAGTACCCCGCTAACCACAAGTTGTTAGTGTGACTAGGGATCGACGATCCAACAGTGTTGTGTTGGAAGTTGTATATATGCGTCTTGCCGTGTAAACTTCGTTACCGCGTTTCACGACCGCTTGAAGAATGTGGCGCCATCTGTTACATGTGAGCGGAACTAGGTGGCCAACTAGTTGGGTCCGCTACAACTTAATGCCATTATAATACTTAATTATAACATATTCGTTACATCGTAATGAATACTGTAAATTCAGAATTGATATCAAATAGAATATATGCTATCGGAAAATTCATTAAAATTTTAGTGTTTTTTTATTTTCCATTCCATACTTTTGCGACGGAAAATTCTACTTGACAACTCAGAATCATGGTTCGAATCATCCTTCAAAATTTTCGTTATGATGTCACTAACACCCTGTATAAGTAATTTGAGTAACTTTGTGTATGATGTCTACTGCGGCGAGCATTTTTTTCTTCTTATTTTGACTTTCTAATTAAAACCGAACAAATTCCTGTCGAGGTATCTTAAATCTGTACACAATCTTCTCACCGTCGCAAAGTCACTTAGACAAATTGGTGACGACCAATCAATGAGCGTACATTCTCAACTCTCTCCCAAGTTTGCAAGTTCTATTAACAATGGTACAATTAATCGCGACACCGGCACTTGGTACTGTGGTATTCTGGTACTGTGGTATTCTGGTACTGTGGTATTCTGGTACTGTGGTACTCTTGTACTTGGGTACTGCGGTGAGTACTTGGGTACTTCAGTACCGGCGGCACGGCCTTATCGACAGTTCCGCTAACTCAGCTATTGTTCAAGTTCGTGGTAGCTTAGCATAGGCGGTAGCGGGTATGACAGTCAAAATGATATCATACTCATATCTTGTATTCAAATGGCTACTTGAAAGTTGTAACAATAAATTATGAAATATGTTGGAAATGGTAGTTCATAATTTAACGATAATTATCCAATAGTTTTATTTTTGTTAGGATCATTTTTATACATTTTATTTAAAAAAATAAGAATGCGTTTTTTGTCTGTTAGTTCATATCATCAATTTAAGAGCCACGCTCTTGTCGGTGTAGCATTTTCCATTCCAGTCTATCAAAGGTCAATTCCTTGACTTCCTTATAAGACACGACGTGAGTTACTAAACCCGAAACACAGGGCGGCCATGATTGAACATCGTGTGACGAAGATTAACGAAAAAAAATATAAAAAAATACTATCTGTCAGGTTTCAAGTGATACTGTTTTGACAGTTTCTTTTTTTATTGAACTTTGACGTCACTGGGCAAAGTGTCACATGACTAACCGTTTTTGCTCGAAATTTAAACTTATTGCAGAAAAATTAGTTTTATCTATTATAAAAAACTTTTTCGAGAAAATAAAATATTTTAAAAGGTATAAAATAAGCAATTGTAATTTTAAAAATACTTATCCGAAAACTGTCAAGTAGCCAATTAGGCACTTTTTTACAATACATGGAGGCCTTTGCCCAGCAGTGGGACACTTTAGGCTAGATAAGATAAGTAAAGAAGATTTCAGCACTGGATGACTAGTATTCAATTCATAACATAAACAACCTATATTCGTGCCACTAGAGCATAGGCCTCTTCTCAATCAATCGGAGGGGGTACATTGCGGTTTGATGGAGGTGTGATTCGAACGAAGTGCTAAAATTGATTCGAATAACCTTATGGTGACAAAGGATAACTGTTTAATTTCTTTTTTCAATACCAAATATCTTTCTTTGAATTTATATCTCATGACTTGGCCCAAAGGCCAAGTGTCTAACTTGGTCGAACTTGGGACGTCCATTACCCTTAATTGGACCAACCCTTTATTAGGATGATTCGAAAAAAAGTCCCGCCGCAGACCGAGCGTTAAGAATGAATCGGTGAATAAGGAACTTTTCTTTGAAAATTCAGTGAAAATTATTCCTGCTATTTCACCGGTTTCCCTTTAAAATTTGTAGGAAAAAGTTGGAAAAAAATTCAATGCTTTTGAGTTACAAGCGAGCTTTTTGTGTGTCAGCAAAATTACAAGTTTTTTGATGTTGATTATAATTAGGTGATAGACTGGTTGCGTGACCTTCCTTTCCGATTCGAATTTGAAAAAATAATTTAAAAAGAATAATATGTGAAAATAAAACTATATTACAGAAACGTGTGCGTAAGCACAACATAAAAAATAAACATTTAAAACCAATATAAAAATGATGTAAAATATGAAAAGAACAAAAAAAGAAACATAGTTGTAGCATAATCATGTGTGCGCGTAGTGGAATCTAAATTAAATCTTTAAAAATCTAAAACGAAACACAATACTCTGTATACATAACATAATATTAATCAGACAGGACGTCTACAATTATTTCAGTATAGATAAAATTATGTTTTACAATAGATTCGATGTCCGGTAGCGTATTTGGAAATGAATGCTTAGTTCTATACGTGCTCGCCGGCCGAGTCGACAGAGCTAGGATTTTCAAGCGATAAACGTGTAAAACCTACTCCAATAACTCTTACACGATAAGTACTGAACTAGGATTTCTAGGTCAAAATGCCTTAAAATGTGTTGGAGACCCCATTCTATTCGGCAACCTAGCGTGGTTATTAAGTAACCTTTAAAAGATTTATAGTGACAGTTCAGAGTTCCGAGTTCCGAGTAGCAGTATGTGTAGTTATATGATATTATTATACTCTGTAAACCTGAAATCTACTGAAGATTTGACAGGTCCGGTTTTTACAAAAACGCTTGCCTGGCCTTCAAGGCCATACAGGTTAGGTCACATACTCCGAAAGATTTCTCGGGAATGTTGCTTTTCTCACGAAGTTTTCCTTCACCGTTGAGCACGTGATAATAATGTTACGATCCAAACATGAATTCGAAAATAATTGGTTTAAACCGGTGCTGAGATTCAAAGTGGAAGTTTCAATTTAACTAAATAATTAATTCAACTAAATAATCAGATACTTAACTTCACAGTCAAGATAACAGCACAGAAATCGCCTACAATCATAAACCTAGTCTATCAAACCCGAGTTAGGAACTAACAAGTACAACGTCTAACAAGGGAAACTTTTATCCTGTAAAATTTGAACCTCTCCAGTGACAGAGCAAGTCTGTTCGCCAAGTGTGAAACCCAATTTGACAACTTTGGCAATCTTGTCAGAAGTTCCTCTGTAGCAACTAACAAGCTGTTTTTGAGAACATATACATACATAAACTCAAGCCTATGTCCCCACCGAAGTAAGCAGATACTATGGAATTCCATTTGCTTGGGTCCTCTGACACACTTCTCTTGCTTCCTCCACATTCATCAATCGTATCATACACGCACGCCGGTTTAGAGTAGATCTAGATCGTACTGAAAATTTTCTAAAAACATCTCTAATTTGCATGTTTTTGTTATGTCATTTTATGTAAGTTAATTTTTTTTTGATGTAAGTAACTTGTATTGTTACTGTGGCGTTCAATAATAATAAATACTTTCTTTCTCTTGCATTATCCCGTTTTTCTCAGGGTCCGCTTACCTAACCTGAAGATTTGACAGGTCTGGTTGTTGTCTGTGGTTTACAGAAGCGACTGCCTGTTTGACCTTACAACCCGCGAACGGAAAACCAGTCCAATACAGATTAGGTTAGGTTCGTCTAGGTTTTCCTCTACCAGCCCTGCATTCGCTTTATGTACCGCTTTCGTAATCTTATTCCATGTTTAGGGGGCGACCCTATTCCCAATAATTAGCTACAAACCACGTGATATCCAAATATCTATGATCCTAATTCGAATTTCAAACTTATTCTTATAAATTCAAATTTATTTTTAATTATAATAACAAAACAGTTGAACAATAATAATTACAATCAAATCTGTAATATAATTACAACAAATCACCTACAACAAACTTAAAACATTCGAAGCGTGAAAAAATTCAATTACAATTGCAGTAAGGTAAAGTTTTAAGCGTTTTGTTTGCATGCCGATTGCAGGGGCGTATTCAGAATGTGATGGCATAGCCAATGTGACGGGTTTAAAAAAACAAAAAATGTCGTGAAATTTGCGACGGGAACATCCACTTGATATTAACACAAAATCATGGTCTGAATCGTCCCCCTCAGTATTCGTTATTTGTCACTTTTGGATACTTTAGCACCATCACATTTTGAAGGAACCTCTTCACGTGCGGGAGCTGCAGCTTTTACAGAAGAGTCTTAAGAAAAGGAAGTATTTGGGTCTGGGGCAGTCCTATTTTCTTGTTGCCGTGGAGACGATGGGTCCATTTGGCCCGGAGACAAAAGCGACCCGAGGACTGGCAGCTATTTTTGTCAAAGGGTTAGTTTGGCCCAAAGGGGAAATGCTGTCAGTCTTCAGGGCAATTTGTCTTGGTGTGACGCTTTAGAGGAGATTTTCTATTTATAATTAATTTAATATTGCATGTTCTACCGAGCTGCTTTGCTGGGAGTTAGTGGACCTGTTTGGTCTAGCCCCGGACTAGCGACTTGACATGCCTTCCGAAACAAGAAATCTTACTTTTTCCCGACAATCAGATGAACAAAAGCAATAGTAAAAGAATCACTCTTCTCAATCTAAATACATCCCTGAAACACAAACGTTTCATTTGTTCAACAGTTCAGGAAAATATCTCACGTTCAATGGCTGTTTCCTTTCATTCTTTTCTCTTAAAGTCGCCTGTTTTTCCGCTTCTCAATTCTATTGGAAACCCTCGATTTACAGCATAAAAACTTTGTTAATTCCGCGGGAAAAATATTGATATAAATAAGAGTATAGTAGCTTAGTATCAACGAAGTGTTGAGAGGGAACTTAAGTCTCGTCTTCAATAGACGACATTTTGTCAGAACACGTTAATACATTAAACTTGAAGAAAGTTATCCATGCTCCTACACCCTAGTGTAGCCTAGTATAGTGTAGTGTGCCCTAGTGTAGTGTAGTGTAGCTTAGCCTACTAAGCCGGTATCCTGGTAAGAAAAAAGTGTCAGTTACCAGTTACAATATTTACAGCACTATATTATTGGCAGACCAGTTTGCATTTAACATTCATACATAGATACATAAACTCACCCCTATATCCCACTGGGGTAAGCAGAGACTATAGAATTCCATTTGCTTCGATCCTGACACATTTCTTTTAATTTCTCGACATTCATCAATCGATTCATACACGCACGCCGGTTCAGAGTAGATCGTATTAAACCTTTTCTAAGGACATCTCCAATTTGGTCATCGTATTGCACAATAACGTGACGTGACAAGTATATGTTTTTTTTACATGTTTTTATAAACAAAAACACGGCGGGGTGGTTAAAAATGAGGAGTCTTTTCATGGATCTTAAGTTTATCGCCATATTAAATTATTAAGAAAAAACAAGTAATTCCTTACCAACATTATTTTCCTAACAAAGCAATACACGTGTATGTTGGTAAGCCTTGTAACCTTAAATTATACAAGCTGATGCGAACAGCAAAGGACTGGAGCTGTCTGCCGTCGTCTGTTTCCAACTCTTGAGTCTTCAAGGCTAGAGTGAATAGGCATTTGCTAGATAAGCGTGATCCACGTGAGATTGTGGTAAAATGCGACACTATTTTATTTTTAAAAAATAAATAAAAATAAATTTAAAAAAAATCGGTGCATCCTAGTATACCAGAGAGTATGAGATAAATTAATAACTAAATAATAAAATAAAATCAATTTATTTCCGGCGTGTAACCTATATTTACATAAGCATTAATAATAATAATTATTATAAAATTAAAATTCCAAAATCAATAAAATAGTAATATAAATAAAATAGTAAATTGCATTAGAATTGTTACTGACTCAATTATAACTTTTATGTATACAAACTATGAAAAAGTCGTAGAAAAACTTCTTTATTAAACTAAATGTAAAGAAAAAAGCTTCTGAGGCTTTGGATTTACCGTTGAAAAACTATTGTCTAGGTACATCGAAATAGGTCGCAATTTTAGTGCAAATAAGTTTGCAATTGCAAAAAACATTTATAATAGTAATAGCAGAAGTAATAGTTGCTATAGTAGTAGTAGTATTTGTAATAGTGCTTTTGTAAAACCGCCAAAGGCTAACATGACTCGTGCAACAACTATGTACTTACATTAGTAAGTAATTAGTAACCGCACCGAAATTCGAACCCGGAACCTTGCGAGGTGAGCCCATTGTTCGCTGGACCACAGAGGCCGTTTATAGGCTAGTGAGGTTACTATAGTTTCATCCATCCATGTTTGCATCAGGTTATTGACAGATGTCAATTACATACAGTGTTAGTGACATCGTAACGAAAACTTTGAAGGATGTATCAGACCATCATTCTAAGTTAAGATAAAGTTGAAATTTTCGTCACAAAAATATGGAACTGAAAATAATTAAGTAAGTATTAAAATTTTCATGAATTTTCCTTAATAACTTTCCGACAGGAAGTTCCACTTGGTTAATTCGTAATTATGGTCTGAATCATTCCCTTCAGTATTTGTTACGGTGTCACTAACACCCATACTTAGGAGTATGGCTTGTACATACTTGTACGGGGTGAAAGTGATTCGGTTCATGAATTTCGGGATGGAAAATTCCGCTTGATATCCACGTAGAATCATGGTTTATACACTTCTGCCTACCTATATAGCTATGTTATGTTATGTTCGACGTGAATTTCTGGTGAATGTATCTCTCTCCGGCAATACAGTTCACCTCCCTATTAACCTTTCACGTTGGCTTAACAGAAAGCTCTGTGAGTAGTGGTTACTTAGTTCATATTGCGAATAATGTACCTTGAAATTTCAAATTTTCATCTCCCTAGCATTATACCGTTTTTCACAGAGTCCTGAAGATTTGACAGATTCGGTTTTTTACAAAAGCGACTGCCTGTCTGACCTTTCAACCCGCGAAGGGAAAACTAGCCCAATACAGGTTAGGTCACATACTTCGAAAATGCATTCTCACGACGTTTTCTTTCACCGCTGAGCACGTGATTATCATTTATGATCCAAACATGAAGTCGGAAACAAAGTCGACAAACATTGGTTTAGGCCTGTGCTGGATTCGAACCTGCGACCTCAAAGTGAGAGGCAAGCGTACTTCCAACTGGGCTACAAAGGCTCTTACCTCTGACTATCCTAATTATTTCATATATAGTCGTGAGCTTACGTTGTGTTTGTCCGTGTATATTTCTACCATATTCCGTACCTTCATGTAATATTCCATTTCAGCCGGCTCTCTTGGTTTGTACACCGCGGTGACCGCAATCAGGCTTGTTAAGGTGACGTTGTATGTCTTCTGTCATGTAGCTTTCACTGTGAAAATGTTATTTAAGGTCAACGTTAGTACTCGCATAATTATCATAATAAACAGCATAAAACAAAAGCTGTCGATGTGAATCACATAGAGCTGTGGAAGGCCAGTTGGAAAAACGCTTGGCTATTACGGTGAGGTCGCAGGTTCGATTCGCAGCACAGGCCTAAACTGTTTTTATCATGAATAATTATCATGTATTATTATGTGTCAGGATCGAAGCAAATGGAATTCTATAGTCTCTGCTTACCCCGGTGGGAAATAGGCGTGAGTTTATGTATGTATGTATGTAATTATCATGTACAGCACGGACACCGTGGACGTGGTAGACCCCGGAAACGATGGTGCGATGATCTAGATGGTTATCGAAAAGACTGGATAGAGCTCGCACAGAACCGGGATACTTGGAAAGACCCATGTTTTGAAAGACCATTGTCTCTGGGGGGCCTTTGCCCAGCAGTGGGATCATACATGCTAATAATAATAATAATTATCATGTGCTTAGTGATAAAGGAAAAAATCGTGAGCAAACCCATATTCCCGAGACCTGCGTTTCTAAGGTGTTTGACAAAGTCGACAGCTAGTAAAGTTTAAATTTACCAGACAATGTAAATTGTCAATATTGGCAATGAACAATAGTCGCAAAAAAAATGTCTAACAAGAATAAAATTTTAGAAGCATTGTGTCAATTTTTTCATCTACCCAACATATCGGGGAGGCGACAAGTTCGGCAAATTGATTCCGACACGCCATCAGATATGCGGTCGGTGACATAATAGTGTTTTGTTTTTTACGAAGCGAGTGATATTGGGATAGTTTTTGTGGGGTACTTTCCCGTTTTAAATGTTAAGTTTAGAATCAAAACGCCGTAGTAGCTCAGACGGAAGAACGCTTGATTCCAATTGAGAGGCCGCAGGTTCAAACCCAATAGTTTTCCGAATTCGTGTTTATATCATGAATGATTATTACGTGCTCAGCGGTGAAAGAAAACATCGTGAGGAAACCCACATACCCGAGAAATGCGTTTCGGCGGTATGTGACCTAATCTGCACTTGGCTGGTTTTCCCTTCGCGGGTTAGAAGGTCGTGCAGGCAGTGGCTTCTTTAGAAATCCGGACCTGTAAAATGGTCTGGGTAGGAAACAGGTCTACAAGGTTGGATATTGAGCAAATTGGGGATGTCCTTAAAAAAGTACTTTAAAAAGGATGCAAGATAGGTACACGTATTAGGAACAAAGCGAATAATCTCTGCTTACCCCGCAGGTGGAATCAGTAATGATTCAAAAATACATATCACGACACGATTCTCATCTAAAGAAGGATTTTTTTCCGACTACCTCCAATTTCCCCACAATACGTGTTCACGATGACACAGCTGAAACTAATAAGCCATTTATATGCTAATGTGTCCGTTGATAACAGTACATGTTTGAAATTGCAAACATTTTTTTTCTTAGGCCGACAATTTCACAAGAAAATTGGTTTGGCTAGGCGTCAACTTGACCCAAAAAGTTCAAAGCGCTACGTAGCTTGCTACGCGGCGTAGTACTTTGCTACGGTTGTTGCTCTCTCGTAGCATAGATACCGACTATCATATTTCTTTTTTTTTTTAGAACATTACGACAAATTATTATTACATCACATACAAGTATGTAATTTATTTAAAAGATTTATGCGAAGTTATTAAAACATATACAAAGTTACCGTTACAAATAAGATTACTACTACTACTGTACTATCTGTTTTCTTTGTATGTTTCTTGTGTCTGTTTCATTGTGTACAAATAAATAAATAGATATAAATAAATAAATAAATAAATAAATAAATAAATAAGATTATTATCACTAGAAGAGAAGCTTATTGAATGTATACATATAACACAAACAAAATATTTTAATATCCGGAACTAATTTTACTAATGCCAATAGATTTATAACCGCTTGGTGACAAGTTATCGGCCCAAATCCCAAATAGTGCATAATTTTGGCAAATCAAAGCACTAAATTAGGCTAAATCGCACTTTAGTCACACTCGGCTATCAAACGAGGTCCACAAAGAGGTGCTTATAAACAGCTTGATTTGAGCCAGATTCGCCGCAATCGACTATTAATTGTGCCAAATGGTCGAGGAATTCAGCGTTTCCCAATATGGCTTAGACGAGTTATGAGTCAACTGGATATAGACGTTCATTATGGATAATCTGCACAGAAATTTCGAAAATGTACAATTTGAAAAGACCCTCGACCAAAACAGTACTCAATTATTATGACAAAAGGTTAATAATGCTAAACTATATAAAAGGCAAAAAATACTTATCGCACATATTATTATGCTTACAGGCAAACTGAGCGTGTAACATTCCTATCACACTTAACAAACGACCTGATGACCTTGAAGACCTGAACCGATTTCCACCAAACATATTATAGCTAAAAACACTCTCGACTTATATACCTTTCAAAGAAAAATCGGATCATCCGTTTGGGAGCTACGATTCCACAGACAGACACATACACATTTTCACACACAGACACGTCAAACTTATAACACTCCTTCGTTTTTGCGTCGGGGGTTTAATTAAAATACAGTAAATATAACATACTTCTATCTATCTACTCAGCCTGTATCCACCCACTGCTGGGTATAGGCCTCCTCTCTTTCACGCCATCCTTTCCAGTCCTGTGCAAGTCTCATCGATTGCTTTCCGGCATACCTCACAATGTCATACGATCACCGGGCTGGTGGTCTGCCTCGATATCGTGTACCATCCCTTGGTCACCATTCAGTAACAACCTTATTCCATCTGTTGTCTTCCCGTCTTGCCAAGTGTCCTGCCCATCTGTACTTCAGCCTAGCGATTCGTATACCTACATAGTAACATACTTACTGTATTTACAGAAAATTCACGCAATTTATAGATATTAAATAAAGTAAAAGCAATTACCTTATTATTTTTTTAATAAGATAAGGTAATATAATAATAATATAATAAGAAAAGGTAAAATTAATAAGGTAATTACTTTTTAACTTACTTAACATTTAATCATGAAATATTTAAATAAACTTAACGTACTAAATTACCACACACAAGATTCACGCAATTTATATATAAAGTAAAAGCAATTACCTTATTAAAAAAAATTAAAAGTTACCTTTTTATCTCATCCGTTACAAAAAACTTTCATCATCATCATTAATTCAAGAGCAACTCTTGTCTGTGTAGCAATATCCATTCTTGTCTATCAAAGGCCAATTCTTTGACTTCCTTTCAGAGACGACGAAAATAAAAAACAAAAACACGACGGAAAATAGCTTACTTAATAATAGTTTCGTGTGAAGTATGTGCCGTTCTTGGCAGTGTTCCAATTTTAAAAAGTCTATAATAATAAGGATACTGGCTGTTCGTTTTAATTTTTTTCTTTCCCCCGATTCCCAGTAGTCTTACTTACCGAGTAGACTTACCAGTAGAACTACTAGGAATTTAATTCTCAATAATGTTACTGAATAGTAAGACTTCGCTTTTCCCATTAATTTTAATATGTATTTTTTTTTAAACAGACCTAGTAATTGATAGACAGTGGCTTTATTAAATCTAAGAGTTTTTTTCCTAAATGACAAATAACATTCACTTTCAGACGATCTAGCCATAGAGGCAGCCAATCAGCTCGCGACACCAAACACTGAAGTGTTTGATCCTGAAGGACCCCGATACCGACCCGACGATTCCCTCAATCAACGCTTATCGCTATCGACCCACTATTTTCCATTTTTTTCCATTTGTGTAAATTTGTTTTGTATGTTGTGTGCAATAAAGTATATTTGATTTGATTTGATAATCCAGCTAATGAATTGTAATACGATTAGTAATATTAGTACGCAATTGTAACGCACATTACGTAGTAGTAATTGTATTACGCAACAATGTGGTAGAACATCTGTTGAGGTTGCGTTACATAGCATTAGATGTCTAAGTAGATGTCAACATAGATCTTACAACCATCGACATACAACCAGGTAGACGCCTGCCTCCGTTACAAAACGAAGACTAAAAATAATACCATGTTAATTCAAATAGACATCTTCTACTTCTACCGTGTGGGTTGTGAGGTGGATTGCGAACCCCATCAAACCTGGTGTCACGGTTACTATTGAGCCGCTAACGGCTCCTGACACGGTTCATGGCCTGAATTAAGAGATAACTAGTGTCATTTGCGAGATCTTAACGTGGATATGCCTTCAAAATCGTACCTAAATCTCCAAAGACAATATTCGAATTTTATATACTTTTATTTTTATTTTGTATGTACGTAAGTGTAATGTTTTTTAATAACATACATACATACATAAACTCACGCCTATTTCCCACTGGGCGGGGTTTGATGGTAGGGCTGGCAGAGGAAAACCTAGAAGGGTGAACAGTAACCAAATTTGAGATGTCCTGAAAAAATAGTTTAGTACGGGCTTCTTTGAACCGGCGTGCGTGTGTGAAACGAATGATGAATGTGGAGGAAGCAAGAGAAGTGTATCAGAATCGAAGCAAATGAAATTCCATAGTCTCTGCTTATTATTATAAAATTATGAATTTCCGTGACAAACTTTCACATCACTACATGGTATAAAACAAAAGTCGCTTTTTCTGTCCCTGTCTCCATGTATGCTTAAATCGTTAAAATTACGCAACGGATTTTAATGCGGTTTTTTTAATACTGATTCAAAAGGAAGGTTTACATGTATAATAACATCCATTAAATAGTGGAGAAATACTGTTATTTTTGAGGTTTTTAATGTGATGTCGTAAATAATTTCATTTTTTCCTCAGCATTGCACCCGAGCGAAGTCCGGGCGGGTCGCTATTTAATTATATTAGTCTGTACTTATGATATCTTAAACAGTTTACTTTTCTTTAATAGAAGAAAGAGACAGTAGTGTATTGTAACGTATTTTAAACCAGCGCTGGATGGCGCCATAGCATGGCTCCATCACAGCACAAGCTGAGCCATTTCGTTTTGCCCGTATTCGTAATATTCATAATTACCTAGTTCTTGTAAATTGTTACTGGCAATAAATTTATTTAATTCTTATTCTTAACAATCTCACAAATCTCACAAATGTGGTCATATCCACATTAACCACAACATTCGGGATTATTGACTCCAAATGGCACAACCTATCTTGAACACTGGTTTTTAGTAGTCTAGATGTTATATCGTCGATTATAGTATTAGATATCTACATATATCTTACATCAAATGGATGGTCGTAGGTAGACGCTTCTGAATAGTTTAGCACCTATCACAGAGGTAAATTGTCACCTATTAGGGCTATGGAATGAGCGAGATTTACCACGTTACAAATAAAAAATAAACCAAGAATGAACGTGGGTTTGTATTTGACAACCAAGCAAAAATTAATCCAATTATCATACAATTCGACTGAACTTTGCCTGGCTGTTAAATACTTAAACCCACGTTCATGCCTGGTTTATTTTTTATTTGTAGGGTGGTTGGAGTTTACAATACAATACAATACAAATACACTTTATTGCACCAAAATAAAAAGAAATAATTACAAAAAGTCAAAAAGTTTATGTATATACAGGGTGTTAGTGACATCGTAACGAAAACTTTGAGGGATGATTCAGAGTTGATATCAAGTGGAATTTTCCGTCGCAAAAGTATAGAATTGAAAATAATTTAAAAAAAACTAAAAAAATAACATGAATTTTGCGACGGAAAATTCCACTTGATATTAACTCAGAATCATGGTCTGAATCATCCCTCTGAGTATTCGTTACGATGTCACTAACACCCTGTATATTGAGATATTAATTTCTCTATGCTTCTAACGTGTGGGTTATGAGTTGGATTACATTACCATTAGCAAACCTGGTGTCATGGTTAATATTGTGCCGCTAAACGCCCCTGACATGGCTCACGTAACTACTACGTACTTACATCAGTAAGTGCTTTCCGAAGCGATGATCATCTCACTTTCGAACACTCGGGTGATTAGTCTGTAATGCTCTAACCAAACCAGGGCTCACAAAGTGATTTTTGTGATGTGTCCCCACCGGGATTCAAAGCTGGAACTCCAGGATCGTGAGCGCAAACCTCACCCACTGGAAGCTGCCATCTATTCTGGGCTGGAGTTATAGGGGATCCCTTTGCCTAGCTAAAAGGCTTGATAAAATACTGAACTGGAAGCAAATAAAATACATAGTAAGTAATAGGTGTGCCAGATTGTTAGGGTGTGTATGCGTGTGGTGAAAGTAAATATTTATGATGTCTGGGTTGTTACAAATTTAAAAAATATATTTCGTTTTATTCTCATAAGATTCAGATTTCCAGACACAATAGTTAAACGATTGTAATAGTATGTGATTTATGATTCCTTTGATTTTAAAAGGTATCTGGACCTTTCAACCATATTACCCATAATGCGAGTGATTTTGTGGCCACCAACATGTATTGTGTTGGATTGGTACCTCTTCATTAATTAATCAAAGGAAATGTTCAAGATGGGACAATGTTGTGTTGAGTGATCATCTATCTGCATTTGCGGCATGACGACCACGTCGCGCGCGATACAAATTACATCGACGACTTCGACTAAAAACCGTACGACGTCTATCCACCATAGATAGCATTTGCTACGTATACTGGTGGATGTAATTTGTAGCACCGCGCGCGACTAGGTTGCCGTACAGACCCTTCAAGTTATTTTTGTACCGAGATTAGTCTTGTTCTATGTCGTCACTTGACAAGATTGAATAAGAATTAGTCTCGCACAGTTTCTCTACCTAGATAAACAAAGGATTTCATCATCTCCTTAGCGATATGGGTCCGCTTACCTCTCGAGAAGATATGCTTTTCTTACAGTCTTTTAAAAAAATTGACCTAACATCAATGTTAACACGTTCACTGTTTTATGAACCACATATGGGGCATACAATTTGAAACTCATACGTACGTGTCCCATATGTGGGGCACGTTTTTTCTTGATATAGTGTCTATGTACATAAATTCCAATGTGTTTATCGATAAAAAATATTGCATGTTAGAGGTTGATATCAAATTAGTCACAGTACATGTTTAACTCAATGATGCACGTCCTGTGCCGTGGATCGAAACAATTTTGACAAAGAACTTTTAGAAAACACAAATAATGAAACATTAAGTACCTATCGTATTTTTAGCAACTTTTATCCTCTTGAGTCGACACGTTTCCTGCCCACAACCACTTTATCTTAATAATTTGAACGCCTACGTCTTTAAAATTGGCCTGGTGTTTGATGAATAATAATAAGTAAATTTGTAAAGAAAAGTGAAGTGAGGCGCCTTAGTATCAATAACAATGAAAAAAAACAATTAATATTTATATTTAGTTTTACTTTTTATAATTAAAATAGTCGATTTTTTGAAAGTTATTAAAATTTAATTATTATTTCACAGAGATCCAATCTCGTGGATATTCGTGTAAATTGTTGCCGAAAAGTTTTAATTTCTTATTTGTGAAAAATTATAAAAAGGTCCAGTTACGAAGGCAACATTTAAACCATTCCCTTGTGATATGAATACAATACGAATTTTGATGTATAATTGTTCTTGTTCGCAGAAAATTCCATTGTTTTGTAGATCTGAAATTGTTATGAAACTCAATATTATTCAGTGGCGGAATTTAAATAATTTATGAGACAAGTAGTTATGTATGGATGTAATAATGTTCGTAATATACGTAAAATCACCCTTGGAATTTCTACTCGTGTAGGCAGACTTACTAATCATATGAAAACATCTTGCAATAATATGCCTATTTTTACCGACTTCAAAAAAGAGGAGGTTCTCTTCGTCTACTGTTAAACGCCTGACACTTCATACAAAAATCTCAACCCATAGGTAATCGACCTTCCAACCCACACGAAATAGTATAATATAGAACAATACTATAGAACAATACCCGTGGTAGCCCAGTTGGTAGAACGCTTGACTCTCACTTTGAAGTCTCAGGTTCGAATCCGTAGCATAAAACTAAACTAATAATTTTCAAATTGGTTACGTGGCACACTTCAGCTTACATAAAACCGCTGACGTGGTTTTAACTACACGGGGACGATATAGCTACTGTTTGTTTAAAAAACTGTACATGTCTGAAAAATTCGTTCCCAATGCCGTTAATAAATCTAACTTCGAATCCTGGCGCCATTCGAATCCTGGCGCCATTCGAATCCTAGCGCCAATTTAACCTGTATTTTTAACGTCACTCGGTATACGAAACCACTCGCCGTAATCCCCGAAGCGCGCACATTGCTTTTTTAAACGATGAACCGTCTCATTGAGTATTCCATTGTGGGTGGATGTAAAATCTTCCAGTTCATTTGGCTGACGGAAACACCGGCTTCACCATTAAGACATTCAAGAAACAATTTGGCAGAGTCGAGCTTGTGCTCGGAGGGAATTGGGTAACTTAAAACTTTAAAAAAATGAGGTGACTCGTTGCTATGCTGGAGTTTTCTTGTGTAGATTGTGAGGTGAATGACTGATCTCATCACCCTGGTGTCAGATTTACTGTCGAGCCGCCAAAAGCTCCATGTCAGCTTTTCAGACAACAAGCATTTACAAATGAAATAGATTTCACGAGTCATTTTAGACCAAAGAAATTATATTGAAAATGTTATCACCTAATCATACTAGTCTGGGCGCCATCCCACTTGCGTCAGACAAAGTACTGCGGGGCGGAAGGCAAGAGGGAAACCACTGCCCTATTTTTACCTAAAAATGTAGCATGGAAAATGCTGCACCGACAAGAGCGTGGCTCTTAAATTGATGATGATGATGATTAATTATACTAGAGCTACTATGTGTTGTGTTCCATTTATTTGAAGCTACGAACTAGCCTCGCTACGGAACAAGTCCTGTGGCTGGTGGCGCTGGCGTCGCAGTATTTTTCAAATCTGCATAGAATTATTATGACTTTGTATGACTCAAATTAAAATTTAATTGAATCAGTACGTAGCATAGTTCCGCTTTGAATCGTCAATTTTACATAACAAAAGTCTCATCTACCTAAAATTACTGCAGCTTCTCACAACCTGTATGAGCACAGGAAAAGTACCTGCAAGAAAAACCTTTGCACTGGACCCTCCCATTTCTTAAAAAAAAATGTAAAACTCCTCACTGCAATGCAATGTATGCTCCTCCTCACTGTAATGTAATACTTACCTCATTTGGCTACCTAATATCGGTTCCCAGACAGTTAACTGACGTGAGTGTTTCGTGACGCGTAACCTACTTTCCACTCCTAACAATCAGAGTTTCAAAAGCAATTTACTCAAATCACACAATATTTAAGTTACAATCGTTCTCATAAACGCAGACCACTTCGTTCTTACGTTCTACAAACTTTATATTACACGTTTTTGGTCAATCTGCCACCTTATGTGGAAGGTGGAGAGTTTATATTTTACTAAGGCAAGTGCAAGGTTAGCTTTCGGATGCAAAATGTAGGCAATGGCTGCGGTGCCGCATCCAACCGACATATGTGAGTGTGAGTTTAACTACAAATGGTTACTTTAGCTATTAATAAATTTAAAAGTCTTTATTTTTAGGCTTTATTTAGTATTTCTTTTTACCCACGACGGAATGGAGCAGGTATATGCGTTTAGGGTGAGAGATGTTTGTGTGTGCGTTTGTGCAAAGTAATGTTACCACCTATCTTCTAAACTATTGATCCGATTTTGATGAGGTTTTCAATAACGGGTTTGTCTTTGATGAGTTCATGTTCTAACACAGGTGTCATGGCTGTAACTCACTAGGGGGCGCCGCACTATGGATCGAAAAATGGCTTTCATAGACATAGGGATTTAAAATTTTAAGTGGCGGTTTTTTTGCTGGATATAGCTTCTATTACCTATTACTATATAGGAAAATGATACCCGAGTTGATTTTGTGCAAATGCGGATGAATTATAATTTTTTTACGAAAAATTTGTATGGAGCTTCTATGAAAAATCCGATTATCTCGAAAACGGCAAAAAAAACCGTAATATCCTGACAGATGGTTATCGTACTAATTATTTATGATTTTTTGACATAACTCATATAACGGTTTGAGATGCCGTTTTTTTTTAAAAAATCGTCAAAATAAAAAATATTTATTTTTTGTTTAGAAACGGTTTCTTTCAAGTAAGACAGGTATTTAACAACATTATAAGACATAATGGCATCACGCCTGTATTCCTGATGGAGTAGGCAGCGGTTAAGTATACCCAAGTAAGTATAAAAATGGCTTTCATAGATATAGGGATTTCAAATTTTAAGTGGCGGTTTTTTTTTGCTGGATATAGCTTCTATTACCTATTACTATATAGGAAAATGATACCCGAGTTGATTCTGTGCAAAAGCGGATGAAGCGGATGAAGCTTGGGTATACTTAACCTCTGCCTACTCCATCAGGAATACAGGCGTGATGCCATTATGTCTTATAATATTGTTAAATACCTGTGTTACTTGAAAGAAACCGTTTTTAATCAAAAAAAATAATATTTTTTATGTTGACGATTTAAAAAAAAAATGGCATCTCAAATCGTTTTATGAGTTATGTCAAAAAATCATAAATAATTAGTACGATAACTAGCTGTCAGGATATTACGGTTTCTTTTGCCGTTTTCGAGATAATCGGATTTTTCATAGTAGCTCCATACAAATTTTTCGTAAAAAAATTATAATTCATTCGCTTTTGCACAGAATCAACTCGGGTATCATTTTCCTATATAGTAATAGGCAATAGAAGCTATATCCAGCAAAAAAAACACCACTTAAAATTTTAAATCCCTATGTCTATGAAAGCCATTTTTCGATCCATAGTGCGCCGCAATATTAGTGTTTAGAATCAATATTCGAAACGGCCCTTCAATTTATAATAGCAATTTATTTGCAATAGTTTTTAGTTAATTGTTTCTGACAGGCGTTTTTTTTTCGGTTCCATTGATTTTTCTTTTTTGATGAGATTTTTACCGTCGTGGGTTTTTTTCAAAAATTTAAATTTTTTAGTCATTGTTTTTTAGTCTTTATTTTATTTTAAGTCTTTTTTTTTTCTTCTTTACTGTATTTAGGGGTCTTCTTCAATTGATTAGGTTGTAAGGTGGATTACCAACCTCAGGTAGATTAAAAAGGCCACATCGTAGCAATTCATCTGAAAAGCAATATCGCAATTTGACATTCACTAAAGAGTAATTTTAGTGAATGTCAAACGTCCAAAAGCAATATGTTTTTTTTTAGTTCAATTGCTTCGATGTAGCCTTTTAAACCCTGGTTTCAGGGTTTTTATTGAGCCGCCATAGGCCCCTGAAATGGCTCATGTAACGAATAACTACTTCAACAGTGAGTAGAAATCGGGACCAACAGTTTAATGTGACGTGCCTTCCCAAGCACGGGTCATCTAATTTTCGGACAATCGGGTGATTAGCCTGTAATGTTCTAAAGAACACAAAGTTCACAAAGTGATTTTTGTGACCGGGGTTTGAACCCGAGACTTCCGGATCGTGAGCCCAACGCTCACTTATCCACGCCACTGGAGGTAGTCATCATGATGTGAGAGCAAATAAAGAACGTAGAATTCCGTCCAGTTAACATCAAGAATCACAAAAACCTCCAGAAGTTATATCAACATGTTGCAGTATCCAGTTCTGTGTATCCTAAGTTAAGAGTTATAAATTTTGCAGAAGCCCATATTGACCCATTTACAACTTGAACTCATGTAGACCCGAAAGTTCGAATCCCTCTCAATTATCAAGGTCTGTTTTTTGAACTTTTGACTTGTTAATAGGACAAACATGTAGGTAGTTAATGAAGTATTAATAAAATATCAAGTTTATGTAGCCTTCAACCTTCAACTGTTTATTACGATTTGAAGCTAAGTACTGTTTTATGTAGAATCTGAATTAATAATATTTACGTAATGGATCATAGTTTTCCTAATGCCTAAACACTACTGAATATTTAATATTTGATGAGTCAATCACTTGTTTTGCTTCTCTACTGAACTGGAAACAAAAAAAAACATTAAAGCTTTTAGATGCTTTTAGCCTGGAAATCTCAGAAATATTATTAATAATAAACTTTCTAGCTTTTCAACCGCGTAGTAGGTATGTATGAATTAAAATTTGAATCCGCGATATTCGAAATTAAAATAACAAGCCCCACCGCCGATGATAAAGAACACCTTCAGTCATGTCTTAAATTTTGTACCAGTTGAGAGCCTTCAGCGCTCCCCATTTGTTCGGCCGACTAATGCCATTTGAAATAAATCTACAATAAGTCACGCAAAAAAAGAGCTGAGCAAGAAGCTAGTGGAGCGAGATATTTATTTATTTATTTAGGTACACATTCATCATTCATTATCAGCCGTACGACGCCCACTGCTGGCCTATAGGCCTCCCCCAAGGATCTCCACGACAAACGGTCCTGCGCTGCCCGCATCCAGCGGCTTCCCGCGACCTTCACCAGATCCTCGGTCCAGCTTATAGCGGGTCTATCCACTGAGCAGCCGATTTATTATCAAAAACAATTAAACAAAAACTGGGCTCCTAAGTCTAAGCACATTTGTTCTTATGATTAATTGGTATTTGACATAATATATGACATTTGCAACATAGTGGTTTAAGGGATTTGCGCCCGGTGAAAGGCAATAGGCTGCCCCCCAATTATATGGGACTTGAACATTGCTGGCGAGGAGTGGGTGTTTATACTGTACACCTCTGCCTACCCCCTTGGGACACTTACTTCGGGAATAGTAGGACTAGGGCCCTGTGCTGGGAATTTTTCTGGTCACGTTATCCCTCAGCGTTACAGATTCCGATGTGGTAGTAGTTTTACAGCTAGTTATAATATGTAATTTAATTTTTGACGTTCAAAAATCGCTTACTTTGTAAGCCAATTTTGAAAAAAAAAATTTTTTTTGATAATTTTTTTTTAATAAGAAACAGGGCATCACGGATTTCAGATCTCAAAATCTCCAACTGTTTAAAATCCAAACATAACTGTCTACCTATTGTGTCTGGATATTGGGCCGCAGGAGGTTAAAATAAAATCTTTGCCAGTTTTTAACCTGTCTAGCTTAATCGGGAACACCCAATCACATCCCCAATCATAATACCCTACACAACTAACACAAATCCTTACATAACAATGCAGATATCGGCATAAAATTTCCACGTTTGTAGAGCGCCGCAGCAATATGAGAATCAGCCTTTAATAGGCTCTGGTCACGGCACGCTCTGAAAACTGCTAACAACTGTTCCCGCAATATTATTACTGGTGTACACAGGGTTTTAGAAGATGTAGCTTTTATTTTTTTAAAGAACGTCTAGGGCCCTGTGCCGAGGTTTTTTTTGCAGCTTCTTTTCCCTGGCTATACAGGTTGTGAGAAGCTGCAGTAGTTTTAGGCGGATGAGACGTTCGTTATGTAAAATTGACGTTTCAAAGTGTAACTATGTTACCTACTGAATAAAGATATTATTGAATTTGAATTTGAAGTAAATGCTTTTTTTCATACGAAAAATTCAAACGCATTCGAAAAAAATCGATACCTAATAGTGCGAGGCGGAGAATCCTTTTATATTCCTTAATACATGGTTACTGGCCTAATTGGGATCAAAACTGGCACGTAAACAATTATATTTTCCTATAAAAGCTTAAATAAAAGTGTTAAAAAACAGATATTTGAGTATAATATTACATGTTTAGTTTTTAAAAGAACATCTAGGGCCCTGTGCCGAGGTTTTTCTTGCAGCTTCTTTTCCCCGGCTATACAGGTTGTGAGAAGCTGCAGTAGTTTTAAGCGGATGAGGCGTTCGTTATGTAAAAAATGACGATTCAAAGTGTAACTATGTTACCTACTGAATAAAGATATTTTTTAATTTGAATATAACATATAAATAAATGATTATATAATAATATTATAAGCTAATTGAGGCAGCCCGAATGAGATAAGTGTGGAGTATAATTATCACATGATGAACTAAGAACTCGCATTTCATCGGGCTTTATTAGAGACACACTTCACTACAGACATTTATACAGAATATTAGTTTTATCGTAACGAAAACTTTAAGACATGATTCAGAACATGATTTTGAGTTGATATCCAGTGGAATTTTCCTTCGCAAAATTATGGAACGGAAAATACCTAATTGTTTAATGATTTTTTTTTCTGCCAGCTAGGCTATCGAGACTGTTTAAATAATTAGGTACTTATATTATATAACATACAATAGAACTTGTTATTGACAAATCATTTTTATCTGGCCGTGTGTCACAGAGTTACGCTAGAATTGTTTCAAGCTATTGCATCGCTATGATTTGACTGTAATAGAAGCATTTGGATATTTTACGTAGTTACTTTTCCTCTACATTTTGGTTATCAGATGAATCTTGAAAACTTTGTGTAATTATTGTACTACCAATTTGCACAATGTGCTTATATTGTGTAATTTACTTAACACATACACACATACATAAACTCATGCCCGTAATCCTTAATGGGGTGGGCAGAGCCACAAGTAATCAAAGACAACTTGCAGCCACTGTTGATACGATGTCGTAAGCTCGATATGATAAACCTTATGGTGATAAGGGATGAGCCTATCGCCCATAACATTAGTAATTTACTTCATCATCACCAGCCCATTAATGTTCCCACTGCTGGGGCACGGGCCTTCCCTATGGATGGATGGAGATCGGGCCTTAAACCATCACGCGGGCCCAGTGCGTATTGATGGTTATTAACGACTGCCAATGCAGCCGGGACCAACGGCTTCACGTGCCTTTCGAAGCACGGAGGAGCTCGAGATGAAAACTTTTTTTTTTGGTGGTCACCCATCCTATGACCAGCCTTTGCGAAAGTTGCTTAACTACAATCGCAGACCGAGCGCGTTTACCGCTGCGCCACCGAGCTCCTCCGAGTAATTTACTTAAACTATCATAATTACCGTAATTACAGTCAAAGCTACATCCATGACAAGATGAACTAAGTGCACACACCTCACCGGTTTTTCTGTTAGACCAATCTGAGAGGTGGTGCGCCCGAAAACACATGCTGATTCAGAGTAGATCGTACTAAGGTACCTGCAATTTGATCAATGTACAGTTTGACCCCGATACCGACCCGACGATTTCCCTCAATCAGCGCTTATCGCTATCGACCCACTTTTTTTTTCTGTAGCCTAATCAATGTCCCACTGCTGCCTCTCCCTTCTCGACCCACTAGGGTAGATTAATTCTTTCAAATATTTTTCCTCTCAGATGACGCCCTGAGCCAAGGTTCGCGCCCAACTGGACACCCTCAGGCCTGTTGTCTTAAACGTTGTACAGGGAACAGGGAAACGTTATGGGTTTCCTCCCGAGGTGGGAGGAAACTCACATTCGCGAGAATTGCATTTTCGGAGGTATGTGAGTTATGTGACCTAACCTGTATTGGGCTGGTATTCCATTTGCGTGTTGGAAGGTTAGACAGGCAGTCGCTTCTGTAAAATCCGGACCTTTCAAATCTTCAGGTTAGGTAAGCAGACCCTGTGATAATCGGGATCATGCTAGGGAGATGATGATGCCTCTATTAATACATTTTTGAATAGTAATGTACCCGAGAAATGAGAAAAAAGGTAAATTATTCCGTTAAATTTCATCTATTTTTACTTTTGGGAGAGTGGTCTGGAATCCCTCATTGATTTATAATGGAATTCAGGTAAATGGTCAAACTGAACCTGTATGAATGAATTGAATTAAAATAAATCATTATTATTCACGATGAAACCCAATCACGGCCACAATCGCTCGTTCCATATTTTCGATACAGTTTATTTATTATTAAAATGAACCAATTAAACTGAGAACCTGTTTTAATACAGAAGCGAGACCTTATTACGGTAAATAAAAATACGCTTTAAAAAATACACGTTCATTTTTAATGAATTTAATATATTCTGGAAATTAATTTATTATTTATTATTAAATAATATGTTAATGTTTTTTGTGCATTATTTTACCCCAAGTTCATTATAATTATTCTTTATCAACGGAATGGATAATTATTTTTTACACTGTTCGCTAAGTTCAGTATCTTATTCGTTTACAGTATTTGTTTGTGTATGAAATATCGGCTATTTCATATTCCTAACTTTAAGTATGTAAATATTGCCTAGAAACACACCTAAAGTAATATCCTGTAAATAAAAAAAACATTTCTGACATAAATATTAAAACGAGGCTTAGCTTTTAAAAAAACATCAACTTTATAAATATACGTAATACCCGCATGAACCATTCCATCACAGTTTTTGCTTTTAATGACCTCTCATACAATAGACGTAGGATATTTTTCACAGCAACTTCCGTACGGAGGCGGAAACAAAAGTTTCAACGTTGACATGGCAATAGTAATGTTGGTATTACTGGCAGTATGTAAGAGAAGATTCTGTAATTTTGTGTTTAATTTAAATATATATTATAAAAAAAATGACTCACAGAATAAATAAATAATTCAGCGTTTAGAACGGTAACCCTCCGACCCCACCTCCCCGCACGAAGTCGTATCAGGTGCCGACTTCACCCGTTCTGGGTCCTACTTTAGTCCCAAAGTGTAAAAAGAGACGCGTGAAACTATCTGTCTCGCTCGCCCTTACGCGTTTGGAGGAACACTGTAAGAATGAGTTTTTTATCGAGTGCCTGGGTGTGGTACTTCTACTATTGACTATGGTTACCTATGGTTGGTTGGTTATGGTTGGTTGGTTATGGTTATGTGGTTATGGGCATGGTTGGTTATGGTGGCCTTATGGTTGTCTGGAAAAAATCGCTTTAACCGATAAGGCCGCCATTTAACTTAGATATGAGTCTTTTGTAATTATTTCTTTTTATTTTGGTGCAATAAAGAATATTTGTATTTGTTTTTTGACTATTTTTTATGTTGAATGTAGTACTAACAAACTGTCAATAGATGTCGATTTATTATGGACAACTTTATATCTGGTTTGAAACTAGTGTATCTACAGCGAGGCGATGTTTTTTTACTGTTGATGGGTTTGCTCTTGGCCCCAGACTTGCCCGAAAGCATTGACGAGGACTAAGATGGAGCGAACTCCCCCATAAGGTGCCTGTTCACTCTGGCCTTGAAAGTACCCGGGTTATATGCATTCGGAAATACAGAAGACGGCAAAGAATTCCACCCCCTATTTTGTAAACAAAAACAAATCTGATTTTTTTTACGCTTATGAGGCTTTCACTATAATAATATGGTAATGTTCTTGATTATGGTGCTAATTGCTGTAAACACCATCTAATTTTACTTTTAGTTATATCTGTCATTTTCTTATCCGTATAAAAGGAAAGGGACGGGTAATCATAAGCATAAAATTTATGGAACACACGTCAATTTTAAGCACAAATCTAAAACAACAGTCTCAAAATTTTGCATTGGCCAATAACCCGACAGAATTATGTTGACAGCACACGTCAAACGGCTTGCATACCAGCGAGATACCTTTTGATTCGCCCGAGTTATTCATTCATTTACTCATTCTTCCTAAAATTAAGAGCTGTCAATCATTCGTCCCTTTCCTTTTCGGCGGATAAGAAATTTACAGGTATAACTTAAAGTAAAATTAGGAGGAGTTTGCAGGAATCGGGGCCACTGGCCCCGTCCCTTTCCTTTTCGGCGGATAAGAAAATGACAGATATTATAACTTAAAATAAAATTAGATGGTATTTACAGGAATTAGCACCATTATCCATATTAAATTAAATACAATACGTTTTAATATTTTCGATCCAGAATAAGAAGGTGCTTCATTAAAAATGTACACCTGTATTGTAATAGCAAAAGCACTAACGTCAAATTATGCAGTGTGCAGGACGACATTATGCAAAATCACGGGATGTGACAGTGGTGTAGCACTAAGGGTGAGGCCACAGTGGCGAATAGGCATAGACATATTTTTACGCAACTGATAGTGTGTTCTTAGTCAATAATATAAAGTGGGGCGTGGAAATTTGTATAGAGCAATCCGCAATTTTCAAGGTAAAAAGCTAAAAATGCTGAATAATAATTGTAATTCACAAAAAATCGTCTAGTTCTGAGATGATATCAAATGGAATTTTCCGTCGCAAAAGTAAGGAACAGAAAATAATAATAAAAAAACAGCCTGTATATTTTCTTTTGGAATACTGCCCTCAACCGCTTCAAAGAGGGGGTGAAATAATTTTATATAGGACTTTTCGCAGTTTTCAAGGTAGCTGGAAGCTAAAAATTTGTACTTTAGAAAAAAGGAACGAGGGAGGGGAACCGTGTTACCCCGAAAAAGTAGGACAAAACTGGTAAATTATAATTGCGAAAGTAACTTTTATTTGAAGTGACTTATTGCAGTACAATACAATTGGAACCCGGGACTCATCCACTGGACCGTTCGTTATTAATGCGTTTTATTATTACTATTAGAAAAGTGTCGACTTTACCGCACTCGCTGTTCTTATCACAGTCGCTGACCTTCGTGGAAACAATCAGACATTCGCATTAGAATATTATCTAGTCGTTGTCACATTTCTGGGATATTAACTTATGCTGTGCTGATGGCTTTGTTCCTAGATTAGAGAAGCTGAATTCCCGGGACATTATTTTTAACGACTAATGCAATTTCATTTTCACTTAACTAAATTATCATCTGTTTGCCGAGCTATTTTAAAGTTAACAACATAAACAGCCTATATACGTCCCACTGCTGGGCACAGGCCTCCCCTCAATCAACCGGAGGGGGTATGGAGCATACTCCACCACGCTGCTCCAATGCGGGTTGGTGGAGGTGTTTTTACGGCTAATAGCCGGGACCAACGGCTTAACGTGCCCTCCAAAGCACGGAGTCATCTTACTTTTTCGGACAATCAGGTGATTCAAGCCTGAAAATTCGTTACCAAACAAAGGACAGTCTCACAAAGTGATTTAGACAATGTTCCCACCGGGAATCGAACCCGGACCTCCAGATCGTGAGCCTAACGTTCTAACCACTAGACCACGGAGGCTGTTAAATAACTTTGAGGCGACGATGTGCATACGGCATGTACAGGATGTTAGTGACATTGTAACGAATACTGAGGTGAATTGTAAGTTGATAAAATTAATATCAAGTGGAATTTTCCGTCGCAAGATTCATGATTATTTTTTGTCATTTAAAATTATTTTGCGATGAAAAAATCCACTTGATATAAATTCAGAATAATGAGCTGAATCATCTGCATCGCCCTCAGTATTGGTTACGACGTCACTGACACCCCTTATTGTGTAGGGATTTGCAAAGACTAACGTTTGTACATACTAAACCACATTTCAATTTCAGTCGAGGGTCGACTTAACACATTTATGGAATCCGTTATTGAGCTAGCGAAAAGTAATTTCCTACAAAATTGCTGATCATTTCATTCTAGACGTCTAATTTCCTACGTTATTGTTAGGTTTCGAGGAACACTGTGTCCAATTTAGCCGGGTGATTTAAAATGAGATAGGGGTTGTCTGAGTTGCAATTGAAATTAGCAATTGAAGGTTTGGAGTATGTACCTACAATACTACACTACGAGTACAATGCAATAGCTTTTTAATGCACAAGAACACAAGGAAAAAACTTACACGTAAAATTGCGTGTAAGTTAGTAAATAGTATAAATATAGTACTTATAGTAGTAAAGATATTTAAAGTTAGGTAAGCAGTTCTTATGATGAACCTGATGATGATAATTTAATAATTGGAATTTTACAACGTAAGACAAAATGTTCATTGTGCACTTAACAAGGGAAACGTGTAAAAATCTTTATGTATGGCGCAGTTTCAAAACATAACCGTGCGAAGTAAATGCTGACCTAGTAACAGCGCAGAACAAAGTAAACGTGTCGTCATGGCGCCGGAAGATAGCCAATCAGAATCGAGGTCCTGAAACGCGCTAACGATGTTTTACAAAGTTGCACACCTAAATACAAGCTCTGGCAACTAGTTTATACTGGAACTGTTGTTACTAGAAATACAAACACTGTCTAAGACTGACGCATCCGTTCACAGATCCACGCTTATAACCAAACTTTTGGCTTGAGCAGAATTATAAGTTTAATAGAAACGGCTTCCGTGGTCCAATGGTTTGAGCGTTGGCTCACGATCCGGAGGTCCCGGGTTTCAATCCCGGTGGAGACACATCACGAAAATCACTTTGTTAGTGTAGGTTAGTTTGGTTTTAGGACATTACAGGCTGATCACCTGATTGTCCGAAAGAGGGAGACAGGCGTGATGCTGAGTTATGTTATTTACCAGTAGATAATTAAATATTACGTATCATGTCTGTCAGAAATCAGAACCATATAAAGTTAGGAAACATTTCAAATGCTGGAAAGTAATATCTACCTGCGGGAAATTGAAATAAAAAGGCAATCAAACTTGCTTGAAAAATGCACAATATCGTTTAGGAACAAAAGTTTTGAACTTTCTTGGTTTTTATGGTACTTACTTATTTGTTGGTAATAAACGGATCGTGTAGATTATTTGAAAGTAGGTCAATTTTGTGGGAATGGAAAGAAAACAATTTTGTTTATTGCTGGCGGCTCTCTAACAAGTATCCTAAAATGAAAAAAAAAAATATGAGTAAAAATTCAAGACGGAAATACTTATTGCACATTATATGCTATTTTGTTTTTGCAATACTTATTACAAAAACAAAAATCAATAGCCAATTATATTTTTTATGTTTCTGTATCTTGTGTCGAAAACCGCAAACTTGATTGTCGCGAATCATTACGTCGCCACCTACTTATGTCAATCGGTGAGTTATAATGGTGTTATTAAACCAGTGAAAGTAACAGTTATTCCGTGGGGTTTAGAAGTTATGTAACGAAATGTAAAAAATATAGTTACTCGAAATGTATGTATGTAACTGACATAGGGCAGCAGTAGCTGTCAGTACTATTCAGAGGCGGAGGACAGGAGTCCTAGTACGGCTTTGAAATAGACTACTCTGGGCGCCATCCCACTCTCGTCAACCAGAGTACTGCGGGGCAGAAAGCAAAAGGAAAATTACTGCTCTATTTTCCCCTCAAAAGTAGCATGGAGGATGCTACACCGACAAGAGCGTGGCTCTTAAATTAGTGATGATGATGATGATGAAATGTATGGACGTACCTATAGCCAAATCATCGTCGATAACGTCAATACTCCTGCTAATTGAATCAATGTTACTGACACTGATTTATTAAAATACATTATGATTCACTGATTGCCACTATTTGAAGTTGATCGATTAATGTTTTTTTTTGAGCAATGTCCTTTTACGTCAATGTTGTTAAGTAACAAGCTGAAGATAAATGAACGCTCAACAATGTCGTTGACAATGGAGCAATCACAACACAATGTAAACACACGAGCGTTACACGTCACATGACGTCACACTGAGTAGGCCAATCAGCGCGAAGGGCCTGAAACGCGCTAATGAAGTTTTCAAGATCCGTCGCATAACTACAAGTTTTGAATTTCTACTGGCATGTTTGTGTGTTGAGGCGTTCACATTTTAAACACATTAATGTCATATTCTTCTCTCATGCGCTGACTTCTGCAGACGGGAATTTCTGAATGATTTTCTGGAGGCAAGAACTAGGTTAATAAAAATAAACCATCGGAAGGAAGAAAGATTATGTCTGTGTGTTGGTGAAAAATTACAAAGTTTACCTTTGCTGTAGTGTATTGTTGCTAAATACCAAACTAAGTAAACACAATGAAATTACTCCTTATATTTCTTAAAACTACAGACGCATCTAAGTAAATTTAATAATAATATAACATCATCATCATCAATTTAAGAGCCACGCTCTTGTCTAGGGAAACTAAAGGCAGTGGTTTCCCTCTTGCCTTCCGCCCCGCAGTACTCTGTCTGACGCAAGTGGGATGGCGCCCAGAGTAGTCTATTACATAGCCATATTAGGACTCCTGTCCTACGCCTCTGAATAGTACATAATAAACATACGTAAGTACGTAATATAATATAACAATCTATTAATATGTCAAATATAAACTTTCACGTTTAATATACTTAACGTAAAAATCAATATTTTCAATAAGTAGTAAAACGAACATGCCAGTTAGGAACCAAAAGGCAAACTAATCAGTTTGTCATTTTCCTTTTTACGACAGCAAAATACGGGCAGCAATTCCTTCGTCATTTCATGCTTGAAATCCGTAGTCAAAATGACGCAACCCTTTCTTCCATCCAACATTATAATATTTATTTTTATTTCATAATTTTTATTTTTATTTACAACCTCCGTGGTGTAGTGGTTAAAACGTTAAGCTTATGATTCGGTTCAATTTCCGATGGGGACACTGTCGAAATCACTGTGTGAGACTATTCTTTGTGAAGGACTTTTCAGGCTTGAATCACCTGGTTGTCTGATTAAGATGATTCCGTGCTTCGGAGGGCACGTTAAACCGTTGGTCCTTGCTGTTAGCCGTAAAAATACATCCAGCAACCCGCAATGGAGCAGCGTGGTGGAATATGCTCCATTCCCCCTCCGGTTGATTGAGGGGGATGTCTGTGCTCAGCTACATATAGGCTGTTTATGATGATATGTTAATATTCCCTTTTCTTCTTTACTGAGATCAGAACAACTTGCCATCAACCAAGGTTACAAATCAGGATCGGAATCATTTATTCAATGTAATTATCATGCATAAACTTAATGAAGGTTAATTTAACATTTTTGAATCTACGTAATTTCGCAAAGTGTTATTTATGGCTGAAGAGAAGAAATGACAAGAAACTGCAACAGCAACACATCTTTTAAATCAATCTAGCTTTTACTTGTATAAATAAGTGCAATAACTACTATTACTTACAACTGGCACAATAGGTGGCCTTATTGCCACATAGAACTGCCACAAATTTCTGCCAGGCAACCTTAGGGTGAAACATTGATACAAATATGAACAAATAATATAAAAAGAACATTATATTTTATACAGCCTATACAAATATGGAAGGAAGCAAGAAAAATGTGTCAGGGTCGAAGCAAATTGAATTATACAGTCGCTGCTTACCCCGGTGGGAAATATGCGTTAATTTACTTATGTATGTGTATGGAACCCTATTGCTAACATGCTTAAGACTTACTTGCTCGTGTCTTACTTTTCTTAGTAGCACTTCGGAACTTGATCCAATCACTGCAAACGGTGCGGTGGAGTGACAAGCTAACAGGGTTTAACTAAGGACTGCAATCCCGACTCGAGATCGCAAATCCGGGATCCCGCGGGAATGGAAATATCAATCACGCAAGAAAGTTAGGATGCCTGAAAACGATAAAAACTGCTCGTTTGTGATAGTGAGGTAAATTAAAACAAAATATTTTTTGGTAGGAAACAAAATGCTTTATTCTTCAATATTACTAAATAAATAATTCAGTTTTCTTTGGAAATCAGCATAATCAAACTAAATAGTATAACTCAAGGAGATTCGCCCAATCCCGTCAATCTCGAATGGGATCTCGTCATATATTATGCTTCGGGATTGATCCCGAAAAATGAGAGAAAATCTCGCGAGAGCGGGATCCCGCGAGACCGGGATTGCATTCCCTAGTTTCAACATTGTAAGGTTGTGGGGAACCAACGGTTGTTTGTGGTGTCGTCCTTTCTGAAAGTTTACAAGGTAAATTATGCTTGAACAAGTAGTTTTATTGATGTTTGCTTTGAAAAATCATGTTTTTACGTAAGTACTTCTTCATAATCTATCTACTCCTTTTCTTCCATAGTATATGTAGTAGTTTAAGTAGTGATATTTATTTATTATAACAATTATAATTATGTGTACTATTATTATGTAGTTTATGTAGTCAAAAGTGTATTTATTTTTATATGCACAAGTATTCTCATGCTGCACTATCCCGCTATATTACCTAATATTCAATATCTCCTATACTTAAAGGTTGCCTGGAAGAGATTGCTACTTAGCAATAAGGCCGCCTATTGTACTAATTCTATTTCTCTTTTGTTTTGTATTTTGTTTTTTCCTGTTTGTGCAATAAAGTATTTGTTATGTTATGTTATGTACTATAAGCTGCAAAAGTCCAATCAGTTTCTTGCAAAGTAATATTTATCGCTTACATGAAAAGAAAACATTTAGAAGTAGTGTGTGTTGTTGGTAGGGCTGTCAAAGGACAACTTAGAATGACGTACGACAATCTGAAAAAGTCCAATCAGTTTCTTGCAAAGTAATAAATTAACTGGTTGCACTTAAGACCTCCTGGTTATATGTCGTTTCTGTACTAGACCGAAAAGACCTATAAAAACAAAAAAAAATATTATACTTAATTAAACAAATGGTTCATAATTTCACCACTGTTGAAAAATATTTCGCTGGGCTCAGTGACTGAACTTTTGCTCTTTGATAAGATATTGGTGCTAATTCCTGTAAATACCGTCTAATTTTATTTTAAGTTATATCTGTCATTTTCTTATCCGCCGAAAAGGAAAGGGACGGGTAATTGACAAGCATAAAATTTATGGAACACACGTCAATTTTAAGCACAAATCTAAACCAACCGTCTAAAAATTTTACATCCGTCAATAACCCGACACAGTTAAGTAGACAGCACGTCAAACGGATTGCATACCAGCGACTTACCTTTTGATTCGCCCGGGTTATTCATTCATTTACTCATTCTTCCTAAAATTAAGAGCTGTGAATCATCCGTCCCTTTCCTTTTCGACGGATATGAAAAGAACGGATATAACTTAAAATAAAATTAGGCGGTGTCTGCAGGAATCGGGGCCATTTTCTACAAAATTTATGCCCTCTGCTTTAAAATTTATACTTGAATATTGTATACGCATGTAATGGTATAACATACAGTAATATCGCATTTATTTTTATTTGTATGTATTTTATTATGTATACTTATACCGATGGTATTTTTTTTAATAACGATGGGTTTGTTCTTGACCCCATTCTTCCACAAGGAAAAGAAGGGGTCGATATACCGTTCAATATACAGATGGTGTATCTTAAATAAATAAATGGTCGCGATCAACTGGGCACCATAATTAATAATACAATACAAAAAAAACTTTATTGCACGCTAACATAACACTGCGTCAAACAAAACAAATGCATCATAAAATAAACTCTTTTACAACTTAATATGAATTGAATTTACACAAATTGCACGAGTGAAGCATCTTACAGTTTCGGATCACGCGATCGTATCGATTTGCCGGCGATACCTCGCCGTGTGCGGAGTTAATGTTCTTGGCTGCCAAATATTCATAGAGACGTCAAAAATACGTAGGAGGATCATCATCATCATCAGCCCATTAACGTCCCCACTGCTGGGGCACGGGCCTTCCCTATGGATGGATAGGGAGATCGGGCCTTAAACCATCCCGCGGGCCCAATGCGGATTGACGGTTATTAACGACTGCTAATGCAGCCGGGACCAACGGCTTAACTTGCCTTCCGAAGCACGGAGGAGCTCGAGATGAAAACTTCTTTTTGTGGTCACCCAACCTATGACCGGCCTTTGCGACAGTTGCTTAACTTCAACAATCGCAGACCGAGCGCGTTTACCGCTGCGCCACCGAGCTCCCGTAGGAGGATAATAAGGCGATTCTCACACTGCCCCGCATGATGCAGCGTAGCGCGTGGATGCGTGTTCTTCCGTTGCTTGTAAGTATCTCTATTTGTATAGAAAACACGCACAGTCTAACACACAGAAAATGCATCCACGCGCGTTCATGCGGATCACGCGTATACAAGCGGAGAAACATGCACCCCCGCGCGTAGGTGCGGGGCGAGACGCAAGGTATGGCACACCGAATCCCGCAGTGCCGCGAGTGATTTTGGAACGGCTTTGAATGAAATGAGAGCCGCCGTGCGTTAATCTACAAAACGCCCCTATGCGCGTGAGTGCGTAAAAAACCCGCACGATGATGCAGATCTGCACTCCCGCAGGTATGCGCGTAGGTGCGTCGACACGCAACATGCAGCATGATGCGGGGAAGTGTGAGAATCGCCTAAGATAGACAACTTAATAAACAGTTAAACCACGTGATGTCTGTTATCTATTATCCAACCATGTATTCATACTCAAAGTCAAGTTCAGTGGTTTAGTGGTAACGACGTCCGTGGTCCAGTGGTTAAGCGCTGGGCTCACGATCCGGAGGTCCCGGGTTCGATTCCCGGTGGGGACATTTCACAAAAATTACTTTGTGGTCCCCAGTTTGGTAAGGACATTACTGGCTGATCACCAGATAGTCCGAAAGTAAGATGATCCGTGCTTCGAATGGCACGTTAAGCCGTTGGTCCCGGTTGCTACTTACTGATGTAAGTAAGTAGTCGTTACATGAGCCATGTCAGGGGCCTTTGGCGGCTAACCCTGACACCGGGGTTGATGAGGTTAGTACTCCACCTCACACCCCACATGATAGAAGAAGTGGTTAAGAGCCCCAGCTGGGATTGAACTCGTGACACTCCAGTCACACCCCGGACATTTCGACCTAACACTACCTACAATAGTAGTACAGAACAGAAATGGTAGAACAGAATTGATACATCAGTTTCCTTTCTTTCTTTTCTTTCTTTATTTCACAAAAATATTTTTTATATATTGTTAAAAATACCATAGAAAATGTATAGGTAAATCCTACAAAAAGATAGATTAAAGACCGATAGTTCTAACTAATTGTTAATTGGGTACTTCACAACTTGACTTATTGTTTTATTAGTCTTGTAGACTATGTGATACACTACCTAAAAGACTTGGAAACTTAGGCCTATTATTACTTTGTAAAGTACAAGACATGATTGGGCATTCTTGTCACTTAAAAGTAGGTAAATACGGAGTGACCTACAATTACCTGATCAATTAATCAAGACGGAAAATACAAGTTTGGCTCGCTTCTGTATTTAGTTTGCTGCGAGTGAACCAGCGGGCACTGAGGAATTCATGTATTATTCAGTACTAGCTTTCTGCCCGCGATTTCGTTTGTCGCAGTAAGTTATATAAGCCGTGTCTAGAAAGTAAGTAAGTCTCTCAATAAAATGTCTCAATTTTCATCCAAAAAGGTCTTGTTGTTTACGCGAAAAAGGTAAACAAATAATGCAACGTCGCGGTGTGACGTGACATTTCATACAAACAAATCAAATCAAATAATATAATATACTTTAATACACAGATCATTTTTTGACGTGACTTATTGTAGATTTGCCGCAGATTGTACTAACTACTTGGCCGGACAAAAGAACTAAATTATAAATCGGACATAACACATGAATACAGTAGAATTTGGGCGGCGAGCAATTTTTTCCAGGCAACCACTACCAGGAAACAAACATTAACAACCTCGTATTACACAGACAGCACACATTAACATTATCGTATACGCGCACCTGTTTATGTGACGTCCGATTCAAGACTAAACTGTGTTTGAGGGGGGGGGGGGGTGAGGTGAGCCTAGCTCAGACGCTGGTGGGGAGAGGAGAGTTCCCATTAAAATAAAATGAGCCCAAACTCGATATGGTTGCGTGGTTTTATAACAGAGTGACCACCTTCCGACTTCACGTTCAGACCTTGGATATAATATAGCACCAGATAGCATTTCACGATAATTAAAAATGTGGGTTCGAAACAATGATGTAAGTAGAAAATATTTTCCCATGAAAAGGTTAAAAAACGCGATTTTTCATTTAGCCATATTTTTTTACTGACAGCATATTTTTGGCTGCGGTTTGGTATTTATTATTCAATATTTAGTGGTATATTTTAGTAATTAGGTCTTCTGAGTGGTGGATATTTGGACCAAGTTCCATAAAACTTTGGTCAATGTCCTTTATATAGCTTCATAATCCCTTTCCGCTATTTTCAAAGCCACCTAACACTAGATCATTCTTCTTTTATCGTGTGGGTTATGAGGTGAATTTATTGCCAACGGCAATTAAGGTCAAGTCACTTTGACTGAAGACTAGCAACTTCGTAAACAAACATACATAATTATATTACTACGGCCGGCAGGGCCTGCCGCCTTTACGGTTAGAGATTGGTTGTAGAGTTGCTCAGTTGGTAGAATGTCTGTGTTGTCAGTTTCCGTTCCCAACGTGGCAAATATTTGCAGACCTCCAATAATACCATCACAAGATGTGTAAATTGCTGTTTAGCAATAAGGCCGCCTAATTATTTTATTCTTTTGTACATGTCCTTTACTTAATTTGTGCAATAAAGAATTATTGACTGATTTGATTGTCATTGTTAATACCAGGAATAAATATGTATAAACTTGCTTTACAAGTCAGTCGATTACATAAGATTACTAAATCTTTTAAGGGGCAATGTATACGTTTTTACAATAAGATTCCCATTGACATTCAGAATTTGCCTTTCAACTGTTTTAAGACAGTAGTTAAACAAAAACTTTACAAAAAAGGTTATTATAAAGTTAGTGATTATTTAGAAGATATGAATGCATGGGATTAACTGTCTGAGAACTGATATTAGGCAGCTAAATTACTCAATTGTATACCAATATTTTATGTTTTATGTTTATTTTTATTTTTTTAAAGAACGTCTAGGGCCCTGTGCCGAGGTTTTTCTTGCAGCTTCTTTTCCCCGGCTATACAGGTTGTGAGAAGCTGCAGTAGTTTTAGGCGGATGAGACGTTCGTTATGTAAAATTGACGATTCAAAGTGTAACTATGTTACCTACTGAATAAAGATATTTTTGAATTTGAATTTGAATTGATTGGTGTATTGCTGTTGCAGTTTCTTGACATTTCTTCTCCTCAGCCATAAATGCATAAATGCGAAATTGACCTTCAACAAGTTTAGTCATGATAATACGTGTTTACGTTAAAGAAATGATTCTGATTATGTGCAGATTATTTGAACAGTTGTGTGGGACTGTCAGGATCGTAGCTGCTTTCTCCACTTTCTTTAAAGTCTTTCTACATATTTGCCGATTAAGTTGTTTTGACGAGAAGTTTAGAGGAGGTGTTAGTAACACCGTAACAATTACAGACGGGGATGATTCAGACCATAACTCTGGGATGATATCAAGCGGAATTTCCAGTCAAAAAATTCATGAAAATTTTAGTTTGTTTTTTAATTATTTTTAGTTCCATAGTTTTGCGACGGAACTGATAATCTGAGTATCATGGTCTCCATCAATCCTCAAAGTTTTTGTATCGATGTCCTTAACGCCCGGTATAAAAAAGCAGTTTATACAATACGCAATAACAATAACAATTAATATCACTGTTTTAGAAGATGAATTAATTCAATGTGGCCTATTAAGACATTTCTTTAAAATAATCGTGGATCGTTATATCCTCTTCTATTTTTAATGTAAATTAATAACACTGTTATTTTCACTGTAACGTGATAGTAACAGGTATAAAAGTATAATTATGATATTACGCATGTTACCGACGAAAATTTATAATTATTAAATAATTATAGACACGGAAAAAAGGTACTCATACCATTTTAGGTTCATTAATAATTGATAAACAGGAAAACAGTGACAGAAATATGTTTTATGAGACAAGAAATATAATAAGTAATTATTGTGTGTTCCGGTTTTATGCTGGACTGGGAGTAGAAGAAAAAAAAAAGAAATCACGTCAATAAAAATCAATGACTTCCGAATTTCGGTTCAGAAGACATGTAAAAAATTTAAAATTTGGAACGTTTAATATGACGAATTCAAAACTTACATTAGTCATTGTAAAAATTTTTTTTTTTTGGAGGGCAAGGCAAAGGGCCCATACAGCCAAGTCTTACGTATTTATTTTCTTGATGATGATTAATTAAATGATGAAAGGTGATGAGGAATTATTAGACCTAAGCCCCAATCTCGGAGCAGACTCCTTCTATGAACCCCAAACGAATTAACTCAAAAGTCCGCATAAAGTTTCGAGTTATGAAGCGGCTTATTGGCACGAAGCGAAAATAAATAGGTACCTACACTGTGTATACTGAATATTCCGATAAAATAACAATATCGCGAATGTATTCCAACAAACTTAATGCGACCATTAACCACAAAACACAGCTTCGTATTCATTATTTAGATTATTCAATGATACTTGTTGGCAAAACGTGAACGACATGGTTGCTTTCTAATCATATCGTTAATATGTTTTCCCGCCAAAAAGCCCTGTAAAAAAATACATAGGTACTTACTTACTTTTAATTTTTATTCGTAATGCGTAGGCAGAGGTGATAAGTATGTACAGCCAATCCTCGCGAGTTATATTTAAGCTTTATATAATAGAATGCGAACCTATTGCCTTTTTTGACTAGATTTGCATTGTCTACTTGGCCAGACATATGGGGAGCACTGAGGGCTCTCACCCGGTGAGCTTATTGCCATTAACAGGGCACAGACTCTGGATTATGTTCCATTTTCTACTTTAACCGTGCACTCTCCCTTTTAAGAGACCACAATAATATTAATTACCTATACCTACTGATGAGCAGCTCGGTGGCGTAGCGGTAAGAGCGCTCGGTCTGCAATTGTTGAAGTTGAGCAACTTTCGCAAAGGCCGGTCATAGGATGGGTGACCACAAAAAAAAAGTTTTCATCTCGAGCTCCTCCGTGCTTCGGAAGGGACGTTAAGCCGTTGGTCCCGGCTGCATTAGCAGTCGTTAATAACCATCGATCCGCACTGGGCCCGCGTGATGGTTTAAGGCCCGATCTCCCTACTCGTTTCCATCCATAGGGAAGGCCCGTGCCCCTTGCAGTGGGGACGTTAATGGACTAATGATGATGATACCTACTGATGTGAGATGTCAGACAAAGTCCTAGAACATTTGAAGTTACGATTTTTACCTGACTAGCTCGATAGGAACAACGGTGTGAATTCGTTAACATCAATATAGGTAGTTTTATTGTACAGGGTGTTAGTGACATCGTAACGAATAATGAGGGGAATGATTCAGACCATGCTTCTGACTTAATATCAAGTGGAATTTTCCGTCGCAAAATTCATGTCTTTTTTAGATTTTTTTTAATTATCTTCAATTCTATACTTTTGCGATTGAAAATTCCACTTGATATTAACACAGAATAATGAGGTAAATCAGCCCCCTCAGTATTCGTTACGATGTCACTTACACCCCTTACCAGTACATACAGGTAGCCATACAAGTAGGTATGGGTGTTAGTGACACCGTAACGAATACTGAGGGGGATGATTCAGACCATGATTCTCAGTTGATATTAAGTGGAATTTCCTGCCGGAAAATTTATGATTTTTTTTATTTTTTTTTTTAATTAAGATGGGTTTGGGTTTGATGGGTTGGTTTTTTTATGTTTTTTTAAATTATTTTCCGTTCCATACTTTTGCGACGGAAAATTCCACTTGATATCAACTCAATCATGGCCTGATTCATCCCTTAAAGTTTTTGGTTTTCGTTACGATATCACTAACACCCTGTATATATTCTGTGGTATTAATGTGGACGACGGAATAATTACTAATTATGTATTATAATTACACTTGATATCTTGGAAGCGGTCCCTTATAATTGAATGTTCTTCAAATTAATTACGTAGCTAAGTGCTCGAGCGATCCAATCGTATTTTAACTCAATTTGCAGGTTCTTTCGTAGACAAACGGGAATCGAAGCTGGTACCTTATAATGTTATAAATATTAAACGTTATGTTTATCTTAACGTAAAAACCTTGCCTAGCGATACGGGTGAAGATATCAACGGTTGCAGACGCGGAGATAGGAGCCGGCAGTAACGCAATGCAGGACGGAAGGGGCAAGTCACAGCGACTGTAACCTGGAACCTGACAGAGGGTAGCAGTAACTGTCAGTACTATTCAGAGGCGGAGGACAGGAGTCCTAGTACGGCTTTGAAATAGTCTACTCTGGGCGCCATCCTACTCGCATCAGATCAAGTACTGCGGGACGGAAGGCAAGTGGGAAACCACTGCCCTATTTTTCCCTCAACAGTTACATGGAGAATGTTACACCGACAAGAGCGTGGCTCTTATATTAGTGATGTGATGATATTATACTAAAAGGTTAGAGGGCAGAACAACGATCCGGTCAGATGATCTGGCGGTGGAAAGCTTTGGATGAAGTTCACCCAGGGTTCGAATGGATGGCGCAAAATGAAGAAGGCCAATTCTACTCCAAACAGTGAGATAACTCAGGTTGATTGAACCTTTTTAAACGTGTTTTGTTGAAGATTTGCCTCAAATGACGCTTATTGGATTAAGAGTGTTATTCTTTTAAGACTGAAACACACACATAGACATAAATACATGAAACTCACATCGCAAAACAAAGCAAAGAAAAGTTCGCGTGGTAGAAAGCTCGGTGAGGTATGGGTACTTAGTTTTTCTTGCGATGGATGTACCTCTGACTATCCTTATATAGTAGTAAGCTTATGTTATGTAATCCCAGTGCACTGGGTTGTGAGGTGGATTACCAACCTCATCAACTCTGGTGTCATGGTTACTATTGAGCCGCCAAAAGCCCCTGACATGGCTCATGTAACTACTTACTTACATCAACCGTAAGTAGTAACCGGGACCAACAACATAACGTGCCTTCCGAAGCATGGATCAACTTTCTTTCGGACAATCAGATGATCAGCCTGTAATTTTCTATAACCAAACTAGGTATCACAAAGTGATTTTCGTGATGTGTCCCCACCGGGATTTGAACCCGGGGCCTCCAGATCGTGAGCCCAACGCTCAAACCACTGGACCACGGAGGCCTTTACTTTTAGAAACTTTTACGAAATACCCGGGTTCAGATACTGCTGAATGCATTATATATAGACTTTTCCTACATTCTGATCTTGCTTCCTGACGTAGCAGCAATTTTTGCGAAACGGATTTGTTTACACTTTTTACAATTGTCCGTAACACACAAATCATTTCAACAAGTTACACAATATTTACCATACATCAGTTACCAAGTGAAATCAGCGACGAAATGTTCTATCTCATAAAATCTAGCGAAAACAATTCTTAAATCTGTACCCACCTAATTGAATAAGATTTTCGCCCACGTAAAGTCTCGTCGTCATATCGCTTTGAGCCGAGATTCGTGCTCACCTGACCCACAGGCATGTTGTTCTAATTTAATTACCGTGAGGGCCAGCGGGAGCCCTTAAAGCTCTTCATTCTGAGAGTATGTGGAGCATGAGCATATAATATCTTATGTACGAGTAGTAGGTATACATCCCCCTAGCATTATCTCGTTTTTCACAGGACCTGAAGATTTGACAGGTCCGGTATTTTACAGAAGCGACTGCCTGTCTGATCTTCCAACCCGCGAAGGGAAAACCTGCCCAATTCATGTTAGGTCACATACCTCCGAAAATACATTTCTCGGGAATGTTTCCTCACGATGTTTTCCTTCACCGCTGAGCACGTGCTAATCATTTATAATCCAAACGTGAATTCGAAAACAAATTCGACAATCATTGGTTTAGGTCTGTGCTGGATTCGAACCTGCGACCTCAAAGTAAGAGGCAAACGTTCTGCTAACTGAGCTACCACGGGAGATAATAATAATAAAATGTATTTATTGTTCCAAACAACTTAAAAACTAAAAGGTACAATTATATGATAATATTAAGAGATTAACAATTTTAAAGCACTGCTGGCACTTACAATAGGTACTACCTGTGCTATAAGTACCAGCTATCTTCCATTTGTACAGTATTATAATTATATTCTTGAGTTGTGCGGAGTTCTAATACAATTATTATCTATATATTTTTATACAATTTAACAATGGGGTGAAAAAAAGAAAATAAAAATTATGGAAATTATTATAATAAAAATAGTTCAAGCAACTTATGTGTAAGTATGTGAGTGTGTGAAGGTGTGTATGTGCGTGTGAGAGTATTTGTGTGCATGTATGTGTGTATATATGTGATGATGATGATGATGAGGTGTCGCTACTGTTGATTATCCTAAATTTTTTACAGTTTCTATACTATTTGAGTAAAGGAACATAATTGTTTTGGTTATAGTTTTACATTATAACACTTTGCGCCGCATTTAACTGTAAAATCATAGTATTATATTTATTCCCTAAATTCGGAAAGAAGAAAATTTAAAAAAACTTATTTTTAATCATAACTACCTTTTTCCAACTGGCTGCTTTTGTTTTCGTGACTCATCCTTCAGACTGGATACGTTGCTTCATTTTCTATATCGATTTATCACGAATTTTAGCTAGATAGTATGAAGAACTGTCAAAATTTAGGAATACTCAACGTTGCTGCCGCCTACATTTCAGCTTCTAATTAATTAATATCCTCATAGAATTTGCTGATCAAAAATAAATTATAAATCCTAAAGCACTAATGTATTCTGTAGAACTTTCTAAAAGTTTCTGGAAACATTTTAAGTTCGTTACATAAATTAATTCATTCCATTTGTAGACCTCTGTATCTATTAATTGTATCTATTCGTCTTCGATAACTCAGTTTATGTTTATTCAAATAATTATTAGTGCTGTGAAAATATCGACTTTCGATTATCGATAACGTACAGAACCTGTAGAATTATGTTCAAAGCAAGATGATCCGTGCTTCGGAGGAGACGTTAAGCAGTTTAGACACCTGGATACTATTTACTTAAGTAAGTATGTAGTCGTTAGGGTTGGTGAGGTTGGCCATCCGTCTCACAACCCACACGGTGGAGTTGAATATATATTTATAACATATACCTACATTTTTAAAGTTGTGAATTCATGTTTGGATCAAAGATAATTAATTGATTTTTCGTGATTAACAAACGGACTTTGTACACAGTTAATAAGCTCGTCTCTTGTTGAGAAATCGAATATCACAAGCAAAAAACATTCCGTGCTGCTTTTTATTTAAAAATCAAATGAATGTAATAAATATTACATTACGTAAACAGCCTATATACGTCCTACTGCTGGGCACAGGCACCCCCTCAATAAAACTGGAGGGTGTATGAAGCATACTCCATAAAAGTAAAAATGACATATAAAAAAAACTTAATAGAACCAAGGCGACTGTCGTTAGCATCCCCGAGAATCAAACATAGCTACCTTTACTATCTGTTTTCTTTGTATGTTTCTTGTGTCTGTTTTATTGTGTACAGTCATGAGCAATATAATTTTCCCAATTTAGAACTCTGTCGCACTAACATATTTGACACTTAGTGAGATTTACAGTTCAATTTGTCAAAAAAGTTAATGTGACATGGTACCAAAGTGTATATTAATGCTCGTGACCGTACAAATAAATAAATAAATAATAGCTGGCGAGGAATGGGTGTATATATTATATGCCTCTGTCTACCATTTCGGCGATGTTGTATTATGTTATGCTATAAAATATAGTATCGATTTATATCGATATTACTATTGACAGCACTATAGACTAACTATGCCTTCGAATTTGTTGAAAACATTTTATCTTTGTGCAAAGTTTAATGCCAGAATATGATTGATATCTTAATACAAAAGTTTGTGGTCTTGTTTGCTTGAAAGTTTTGAATTCAATTCATTTTACAAGATGAATTAATTCATTCTTATGATAAATTTTGATTACAAGAGGTCTTTGAGATTAATAAAGCTTGACAAACCCACCAGTTTTAAACAAAAGCATGAGTTTTTAGAGAATTATAAAGTGAAATGAAGTGCGCTCGGACGTATGCGATCATCTCTTCTATCGTGTGGGTTGTGAGGTGGATTAGCAACCTCATCAACCCCAATCTGGTCGTCATGCGATCACAACGATCAGATTACTCTAAATACAGAAGCGGCCAATCAATTCATGACAACAAATACCGCGATAGCGACCCCGCCAGTGTGGTCGACGTTTCCCTCTTTCAACGCATATCGCTATTCAATAATAACAATAATAAAGGCGTAGGGATGTGACGACCCCATCGCCCCCTGGTGAATTCATCAGTGAACCTGGTGAATTCAACAGTGCAGTCAGTCTCCGCATCCTCACTGCTATACTGCGGATATCGCCCGGCTTTGCTTGTAAATAAATAATAATTATTTCGTTTTGTGTTTCTGTATGGTGAATGAATGAAAGTGTGGTGTGTGTGTTATGTGTGAATGTGTATTATTGTATATATTAAAATGTAAATTATAACAAGTCACCTACAGAGTAATCGCCATTCCTCTCTTCTTCTCGCCAAAACCTATACCTCCCGATACGACACGACCTGCACCTTCTCTTTTATTTGTTTCATAAATGTTATCCTAGCTCTACCCCTTCCTCTCTTCCCTTCAATTTTTCCTTCTATGTTTGTTATAAATGAATCGTGTCGTATCAGGTGGCCAATCATATTTCCTCTCCGGTTCTTTATAGTCTTCAATATGGTTCTCTTTTCTTCAACTCTTTCCAGCACTTTTTCATTTGACACCATTTCAGTCCAGTTTATACCCTCCATCCTTCGCCAACACCACATCTCAAACGCTTCCAATCTCTCTCTGTCTCTCTGTGTCATAGTCCACGTTCAGGTTCGGCCCCACCTACGACTTCCAAAAGTCCGTATATATGAACATCCTCTATGCTTTTTGTAATTGTTTTGTGTAAATTTTTAAGTGATGTTATCTTGTTTTTGTGTGTGGCGTCCTTTTATAATAATCAATTTCTATTTTTTTTTCTATTCTAAAAACTACTTACTGCCGTGATATAAATAAAAAAGTAGATAATATAATTTGTTGTATGTTGTCAATATCAGGCTTACGACTTTATGGACGGATCCAGGGGTCATGACCCCCACTCCTTGACCGCTCCCCTGGGCGACAGGTTGGGTCATAGATGGCTCCTCCCGAGTGAGAGCCTTCAGCCAAGTAAGAGCCTTCAGCGCTCCCCATTTGTCCGGCCAAGCAGTAAAAGCTATCTGCGGCAAATCTATCATCTAGTCACGTCAAAAAAAAAAAATGGCCCCTGCAATTTTGTCCAATTCTATATGGAGATAGGGTGTCTGCGACCTGGTAACCCCCTTTGACATGAAACCTGGATACGCGCATATACGACTTGGCCTTACCAGTGACAAATGATTCTAGTAGGTCATTCAATGTCAACACACCTTGCTGCTACTTGTAAGTTCAGGGTGAAAGTTATAATTAAAAAACAATTTCGTAAAATCGATGTTTAAATTCTTGGAATTCACAATAAATAGTTAATAACATCTGTCTCGTTTGTTTGGGTAACAAAGTGGCGTTTTGATAGATTTGAGTATAATGGAACTTGAACTAGCTACCTAACGTAGTATTAACCTTGTACAAATTGGGACGTGAAATTATTCAGTACCTAGTAAGATACCTAAGTAATAGGTTAGTTTCCAACTAGTCAAATCGGTTACTTTTTACTAAACGTCAAAACACGAAATTACTATGGAATTTGTATGAAAAACCATACTGTGACGTCATAGAAAAACGAGACAAAACGTCGGACTTATTAATACGTTTTCCTTGATTAAAATTCATAGATAAGTTAAATAGAAAAAAGAAAATGTTTTTCGTTAGTTTTAGACTTGTTTTTATTTAGTAATCAGAATTTCATAATTTATCTGGAACCTGGTACACGACCCAATTACATACCTACACACATGCATAGGACCACGCCTATTTCCCGTCGGGGTAGGCAGATACCATGAAATTCCACTTACTACGATTCTATCGCTTCTTCCACTCTTATCAAATACTTAACGGCCTCGGCGGTTCAGTGGTTGAGCGTTGGGCTCACGATCCGGAGATCCCGGGTTCAAATCCCGGTGGGGACATATCACAAAACTCACTTTGTGATCCCTAGTTTGGTTAGGACATTACAGGCTGATCACCTGATTGTCCGAAAGTAAGATGATCCTGATGGTGCTTCGGAAGGTACGTTAAGCCGTTGGTCCCGGTTACTACTTATGATGTAAGTACGTAGTCCTTACACGAGTCATGTCAGGGGCCTTTGGAAATAGTAACCCTGACCCGGGTTGATGAGGCAATCCACTTCACCACCCACACGATAGAAGATCCAATACGTCATGCATGTTTAGGGTACTCGTGTGCTGGCCTTTCTTTACTCAGACGACGCCCTGAGCTGAGGATCGCGCCCAAGAAGACCTATTGTCTTAAATTGTGTACGGTCACGAGCATTAATATGTATACACTTTACCTTATCACATTAACTTGTTCGACACATTGAACTGTAAGTCTCACTCACTAAATGTCAAATATGTTAGTGCGACAGAGTCCTAAAGTGGGTACATTAATTATTATTGCTCATGACCGTACCGGGTGAGAGCCCACAATGCTCCTTATGAGTCCGACAGAGTAGTTAGTGCCGTCTGCGTCAAATCTACAATAAGACACGTCAAAGAAAGTCCCTTTCTAGAATCAATATAGAAATGACATATTTTCGTGTGCCTTTGATACCTACATAGGGCTAATATCACGACTGGTATCATATTATTATTACTGCCGATTTCCTTGACCTTAAAAGAAAAATATATGTAGAATAAAAAATGAACCTTAAACGCTTTCTGTCTGCATGAAATAATGAATTACATTAGTATAGCATCAAGGGAAGTAATTTAATTTAATTTATTTAATATTTAAATTATTTATTATTTAGTAATCTTGAAAACGGGTGGATGTTTTTTTTTATGGCTATAAGTTTTAATAACGGCGAAGAAACGGAGAAGGCGTCACTTTGTGTCTTATAAGGAGGAAGAATCGGTCTTTGATAGACAAGAATGGAGAATGCTACACCGACAAGAGCGTGTTGAAGTTTTAATAAAATGTAAGTTTGAAAACTAAAACCCGACCATGGAAGAATCACGCTCTAACATGTATGAAACAAGAAAATATTCTCTTCTATTCTCTGAAAGTCTTCCGAATAGCGATGTTTAGAAGATAAATCTGTCCTAAAGAGTTTGCTTACCACGGCATGCGACCACGATTACGGTGGGAAAAGGGCGGGAGTTTATGATGTTCTTCTTCTTCTAATCATTTTATTTCCTGTTAGGAAGTAGGTCTCGAATAACAGATGACAACTCCTCGCGATCTTTTGCAGCCTATGTAGCTTGCTCCCGTGACATGCCGAGAGCTTTCAATTCTCGGTCAACCAAAGGTCTCTTTGGGCCGCCCCTTTTTGCGTTAACCACGCGCACACCATGGCAGTATGTATGAATGTAACAAATAAATAACAATAGGGGCAACCTTAAGCGAAGCAAGGGATAGTCTCTAGTGCAGTCACTAAGCAGAAATTGTTGTTATTACAATTTTATAGTCATTAGTCAAATATTCCATAATTGACTGCTTCTTCTTCTATCGTGTGGGTTGTTAGGTGGACTACCAACCTCATCAACCCTGGTGTCATGGTTAATATTGACCCGCCAAAGGCCCTTAAATAATGACTACGTACTTACATCAGTAAGTAGTAACCGGGACCAACGGCTTAACGCTTTGACTGCTGAAACACTATTCTATCCCGACCCGATTTCTCTAGCCATAGAGGCGACCAATCAGTTCGCGATTCCAAACACTTAAGGACCCCGATACCGACCCACCTTATTCAACGTTTATCGCTATTGACCTACTAGGATCGATTAATTCTTTCAAATATTCTTCCTCTCAGACGACGCCCCGAGCTGAGGTTCGCGCCCAACTGGGCACCCTGGGTTTAGTAATATATAAATGTAAATATTCTTTATGTAAAACAATTCAATCAATTTTATTATTCTAAACCAGTCGGCAAAAACAGGCAAAATTTTCATTACTGACATAAAACGATATAATTAGGCGAAGAACACATATAACAATTATATTGTGTTATGTATTTACCGAGCCTAATTATCGAAAGCGATGTTGCTTGAATACTGAGTCGTTACGCTTCAACCAACGCTTTGATGAGCGGGAACACACGTGTGCATTCACGGAGGTTCTTGTGAGACTATTGAAAATATGGATGAGGTACTTTCAGATAGACAGAAAGAGTTTCATTCTCACAGTGTACTACCTAAAGCGTAAGTGTGAGCGAGACAGACCGCACGCTCTCCTTCTTACTCTTTAGCGACTTAGCGTCAGCTCACACCGAGACGCGACGCGACGATGCGCGTAAATTTGAATAGAGCAACTCAAAATAATACTTTATTTACTACACAAAACGATAAACATTTCATTTTGACAATTCAGAATACGTTGCACCACGCAGCGCTGCGCCTCGAGATGCCTCGCAGCGTAGCGCGACGTACTGCGGCCCAGCGGTGCAACGTCAGTACGCGCAGCGTGTAGAGGTCGTGCTGCGTCTCATGACGCCGCGCGACGCCGCGAGGCGTAGCCTGAGGCCGCTGTAGCGACTTGTCTACTATTTCCGTTCAGACTTCATTGGCCTTGCAACGTCTCGCGGCGGAGCGAGGCAAAGCGTGAAATCATTGGCCTCTTCGAGTATCGTCGCGTCGCGTCGCGTCTCGGTGTGAACTGACCCTTGCGTTTAAAACTAAAGTAAGACTCAATGGGGTGAAGTCGGCGGCCGATATGAATTAGTGCGGGGTGGAGAGTTTACCGTTCTTTATATAGAAATATGCTTTATTATATTCCTAGGGTGTAAATTGGTTCGTGTACAGTCATGAGCAATATAATGTACCCACTTTAGGACTCTGTCGCACTAACATATTTGACATTTAGTGAGGCTTACAGTTCAATTTGTCATAAAAGTTAATGTGAGATGGTACCAAAGTGTGACACATTATTAATGCTCGTGACCGTACTAGGTTCAAGATAAATTATGAAATTCTGATTACTAATTAAATACAAATCAAAAAGCATATTCACTTATCTATCTAACTTTTTTATGACTGTTAATCAAGAAAAACGTAATAGTAAGACCGAAATTTAATCACGTTTTTCTATGACGTCACAGTGTGCTTTTTATACAAATTCCTTTGCAATTTCGTGTTTTGACGTTTAGTAAAAAGTAATTGACTTGGCTAGTCGGAAACTAGCCTATTTTATGTCTATAGTTATGGGGTTACTGGTGTGGTGCGATGTTATGTTGTGTCGCTCGTTCAGGTTCGTCCTTGACGTTAGAGTCGGCCAATCAGGTCGCTACAGCAACACGGGGTCCTAAAGACCCTGATAACAACTCCACCGTCGACCTTTCCTTCTTTCAGTGCTTTCTGATCACTTTTGCCCAACACTATCTTCTAACGGCTTTACAAATTAACCTGGTATAACTTTTTATACCGATCATAACCTAACAATAAGCAAAATCTCTACAAATACACTCGGAATTTATACTTTGGTGTAACATCTCATACTATCGCTAAACCAGCCGTCAAACTGGTTCGAGTTCGAAATAACTTAAGCCTGACTGACATTGACAGAGATTTTTTGGTGATTTGTTGGTTTGACCATGGAATTTTTATATTATCTCTCCTTATTATCAGTTTATACCAGGTTTATCTATTTCTAGTATAATCTGGAAATTATTATTAATAAAAATAGCCCTCAATGTCCCACTGCAGGGCAAAACCTCTCAAACAAGAAGAAGGGAACTTCTTCCACTCCTCCCTGTCCCCAGCTTGTTGCCACCGTTTCGAAAAGCGGTCTAACTCGTCGCGCCATCTTATTGGCCTTCCCGACGTCTGACAGCATTTGCAGAAACCCACACTGTAGCTTTTATGGCCCAGAGGTCATCGGGCATTCGGGCAACATGTCCAGTCCAGTCTCATTTCAAGCAGGCAGCCTTTTTCGCTACGTCTGCTATTTTAGTTTTGGAACGCAGCGCAATCTTGAAATAAGGATGGAATAACCATAAACCATAAACAGTCAATACACGTCCCACTGCTGGGCACAGGCCTCCCCTCAATCAACTGGAGGGGGTATGGAGCATACTCCACCACGCTGCTCCACTGCGGGTTGGTGGAGGTGTTTGGGCTAGTAGCCCGGGACCAACGAATAAAAAGGAATAAAAAAGAACGAAGGATGGAATAATAAGTTTTTACTTGAAAGACCGTACGACATGAGCACGTATTTGTCTGAATTTTGTTTTTACTGTTTGAAAAATATCGACAGAACATCCACAATTTCCTACCTTCCCTAACCTATTCGTCTAACGCTTTGATATCCATCCTCGATTCAAATTCATGGCAGGATGGCTTCGGAAGCTTCAACATCTGAAGGCATTACAAACGGATGGACAAAGTTTGTATGGTAAGATGAACAGCAAAGTGTTTCTCAGTTCAAACATGTGGATAATTTTGGATGCACGTTTGATCAGAAGTGTTCATGTTTCAAAGGTTCTAAAATGGATGGTTTGTACGGTTAATTTGGTATCAAAGGTAGGCTAATTTATTAAATGCTATAAAGCTGCTCACTCTATGCCTATTTAAAAAAGGTAGTGTAGTACGGTCACGAGCATTAATATGTATACACTTTGGTACCATGTCACATTAACTTTTTTGACAAATTCAACTGTAAATCTCACTAAATGTCAAATATTTTAGTGCAACAGAGTCCTAAAGTGAGTACATTATATTGCTCATGACTGTACCTGACAGAAAAAAATATTTTATGAGTGTTGTAATAACATCAATTGTTAATGAATTTATTTTCGAAATTTATTTTGGTATTATTAAACAGAACAACCAGGGATGTTAAAATGGCCGCATCGAAGCAATTCTCCTAAGAAAGCAATATTGCTATTTGACATTTAATTTTGTTTGCATTGGGCACTTACTTTTATATGCGCAAATGTCAAATTGCAATACTGGTTTCTTAGACGAATTGCTTCGATGTGGACTTTTTAACCCCCCAATTCAGTACAATTATTGATTATATTTCAAGAAGATAACATTTTACAATCGTCAATCGTTAATCGTCGTTTATGCGCGGTAAGAATTAGATCTGTCAAAGTACGTAAGCTAGTGTTGTGATGTTCATTAGTATTGTGACGTATCAGTCGATATTAGGTCGAACGGTTCTTTTCTATTTAACAGTATGAATTAAGTAATAATGAGTACGACGTTTTTCAGCAAACTGATGACGTCAAAGAATAGTATTTCCATACAAACTCCAAAAAATCTTGTGTTTTGACATTTCGTAAGATGTATCTCCATTTGGGATCAATAATCGTGAATGTTATTGTTAATATGGATATGACTACGAGATTGTTGCAATTGTGAGATTACATGATATAATATTATTTATTTCTTCACAAAGAAGTATTATAATATTTACATAAGAATTGTCTCGCCAAACTGCAGTTTGCAGTTTGTTATTGGCAGTTGGAATTAGGTACTTCTTCTTGATTTAAATAAAAATAAAGTGTTTGAGATGTCATATATTACGCAGTCCTACTAATATTATAAATGTGAAGGATTGTTGGTCCAGACAAGAATACATAAATAAACCGAATAGGTATACATATATAATAAACAAAACGAAAACAAATACGTCGTGTAACATTCAAATTACTCAAATAATTCACAAATTAAAAATAAATGTTTGTTAAAAAACCGGATTTTGTGTTTCGAGATTCAAGATTTGTGAGGCATATCCATGTTAAAACAAATCTCGCAAATGTGACTACCAATTCCGATCACTGGACATTACACTCTCCGCTTTCGCAGTCGGGAAATTAAAGAGGTACTGTTTTCTTATACTTACTATTTTAAAGTTCGATATCTCGCATACACATCATGGATGACTTTGCTAACTGGCGTATCTGTATTTGTTTGCTAAAGTGATTTGTGTCTTATTGATAATTGCAAAAGGTGCAAATCAGTTTCGCCAAATAATGCAGATACGTCAGTTCGCGACATCAGCGACGGCGCAATCACCGCTTTTTTTACATGACTTATTATAGATTTGCCGCAGACGGCATTAACTACTTGGCCGGACAAATGGGAAGCGCTGAGAACTCTCACCCCGTGCAATCACTGCGTTAACACGTCGACTGGCGATGGACCTTTGGGTATGACTAAGAGCGGACATTCATCTAAGCAAATAAAATGAAAAACAAAAACCCTTATGCAAAAGCACAACGAATTTCGCGCAGCGCCCAAACCTGACCCAGCTATAGCTAATTCCCCCAAGTAATCTCGCCTGAACCAACTAGTTTAAACTACACAGAATATTCACACGACAGCTCAGTGGGTCACAAATTATCATATAGAAATTAATTCAATGAATCCACTCAAAGGGTAATTATTTCCCGTTTCAATCGCCACCATGGAATTAATTCCAGTATTTTGGGACCCGCGGATTTCGGCCCCTATTGATATTTACCTTACGTAAGAGTACAGCGGACTTCTCGCGAGAACCGAAGAGAGGAAATATAACTATCTCTTTTTCTATCGTGTGGGTTGTGAGGTGGACTACCAACCTCATCAACCCTGGTGTCAGGGTTATTTTTGAGCCGGAAAAGGCCCCTGACATGACTCATGTAACGACTACGTCCTTACATCATTAAGTGGTAAGCGTGCTAGCTTAATGTGTTTTTTTAAACACGGATCATCTTACTTTCGGATAATCGAATGGTCGGTCTGCAATGTCCTAATCAAATTAGGGCTCACAAAGTATTTTTTGTGATATGTTGGAGACATTCGAACCTTCGAACTACATAGGTAACATCTATGGCTAAATTGGTTTAGATAGGTTAGAATGGCCGCATATGTGTATGTTATTTTTATTTTTTTAAAGACGTCTAGGGCCCTGTGCCGAGGTTTTTCCTGCAGCTTCTTTTCCCCAGCTATACAGGTTGTGAGAAGCTGCAGTAGTTTTAGGCGGATGAGACGTTCGTTATGTAAAAATTGACGATTCAAAATGTAACTATGTTACCTACTGAATAAAGATATTTTTGAATTTGAATTTGAATTTGTGGCTAGGGTGAACATAAAGATGTTGATGTTGATGTTGTTGTTGTTGTTGTTGTTGTTGATGTTGTTAGATGTTGGATGTGTTGATGATGACCCTAGCCACTTAACGTGAGAACTTAATGTCTCAGATAACATAAGTAAATGCCTGTTCGCTCGGATCATCTTACTTTCGGACACTCAGGCGATCTAAATATTTGTGATATATCCTCACTGAGATTCCAATCCGGGTATCAGATCGTGAACCCTACGCTCTGTCGCTGGCCCACAGAGGCCGTTATGAAAGAAATTTTAAGCCTTCCTCATCGAAATCGTGAACGAGTGGTGTGATTCCTTAGAATCTTTACATAGTATCGTCACGGGTTTGAATCTTACGTCAGGCTCTTAACCACTGAATGATCCTTGAGTAGATCACAGCAAAATACACAGATTTGGTAGTCTTAAAGTTACACGCATTCCATACTGTAAGCTAGCAGAAAGTGATTTTTCAATAAAAAAAGGTTAAGCGAATGCTGGGATTTGAACCTGCGACCTCAAATTGAGAGTCAAGCGTTCTATCAACTGGGCTGCGGCTAGATTATATTCAAAACTCAAAAAATATATTAATAATTTAAAAAATAATTTATCTCAATTGTTTTTAATTTTACTTAAAAATTAAATTAAATATTATTAATTAAATTATTATTTTTATTATTATTCCATTAATTCCCGCCAGCACTGGAACTACAACATCATAGGTGGCCTATTCATATAATATATGCATAAAGGTACAAATTCGGTCCCGCGCCAATTTATAGAGTACAATTTCAGTTTCAATCCAGGAAAGGTTTCCCTTTCACTATTATAATAGTTATGATGAAATCCTCCGCCCTGAATAATAGTTAAAGATTTACGTACCATTTTAGGGATATAACGTGTACATAAACGCACACTATTAAGATGGTTCTGCAGCACGGGAGGCTTCGACTACCCCCGTGGTCTAGTGGTTGAGCGTTGGGCTCCCGATCCGGAGGTCCCGGGTCCGATTCCCGGTGGGAACATATCACAAAAATTACTTGTGGTCCCTAGTTTGGTTAGGACATTACTGGCTGATCACCAGATTGCCTGAAAGAAAGATAATGTGCTTCGGAAGGCACGTTAAGCCGTTGGTCCCGGTTAGTACTTACTGATGTAAGTAAGTAGTCGTTACGTGAGCCATGTCAGGGGCCTCTGGCGCCTCAATAGTAACCCTGACACCTTTTTAAATTTTGCTTTTTTCAAACAATACCATGATTCAGCCTGCAACGTTCTAACTAAATAAATTCCCTTTTTTAATCAAAATCGATTTTTACAATGTCCCCATCGGAAGTCAAACTTTGACCTCCAGATCGTGAGCCGAATTTTATCCACTAAGCCATGAACATGTGTACAACATAATTGATAGATTTCCGATAATGCCTAATAATAATTATTATTATTGTTTATTGACATCTCTAATGTGCTTTGATCAAACATTCTAGAATTACCATATTATATATCACATGCTTGTAATCCAATAGTCTCTATTTGTATTATATACACATAAACTCACGCTAGGTGGATAATGATTAACATAGAATTAGTATTCGACAATTCGCAGATTTTTAATATCAGGGCTCAAACTGGATGACAGCGGCAGCGGCGCGGTGGCGACAGCGGCGCGGGGAGCGGCGCGGCGGCCGCTGTTCCGTTCTCGATGCCAGCGGCCAAACCGCCCGTTGTTGCGGCGATATAGAGTTGTGTCTCAAATGAACGCGATGTCGAAACGGCGACAACGAATTTTCGATTGTAGTTCTTTTGTTTCGTACGATTTATTATGGGCAAAAGATCTGAATCCATCTGAAACAAAAAGGCGAGTTTCAAACGCAGAGACTCCGCTCGACTAGAGCGCACCGCTAGTACTCCGCTGCCCGCGCCGCTGCCATCGAGAACACTTCAATATAAATCTTAGCATTTGAACGCGCCGCTCCCCGCACCGCTGCCGCTGCCGCTGTCATCCAGTTTGAGGCTTAACAGTTGGCCCCATAATGAAAGTTGTTTATTCATAAATACTGAACAAAATCCAACTCTCCAATTCTTAGGTGTATTTCATTTTTTTTGAAAGTCATGTTTCTATAACAATGTTTTATTATCTTAACTTTTTGTTCTATATAATAGGACTATACCTAATGGAAATATTTTAATAAATGATTACACAAATAAGAATTAGTGACTTAAATTCATAATATTTTCTTAATATTTAACCTTCATTACAATTCTTTTCACAACAGTACTTTTATTATGTATTCTGGCAAAAAATACGAAAGTGGGAGCGTATTGGAATGGGAGCGTAGTGGAAAAACTTCAAATGTGGGAGCGTGCTGGACGGGGGCGAATTGGAATGGGTGCCTAATGGAAACACCCGCCAATTCGTCTCGGGCGCCGACGTCACCCCTTCTAGGTCTTATCATCAACAAGGTCTAGGTCTTACTGTAGTCTTAAAATGCCGTAAGCCGCTAAGGAGTAGGAGTAGTAAGGGATCATGCGATCAGGGGCCTGTTTAATAAAACTTACAATTGTAAATTACAATGACAATTTGATGTACATTGCGGAGTGTGTGATCATAAATATTTTGCAGTTTCAAATTAGCTACGTAATGAACACGAAATTGTCGTTGTAATTTACAATTGTAAGTTTTATTAAACAGGCCCCTGGTGTCTCCCTCGCTCGCACTTATGATTTTTTTACGGAATAGAAGAAAGAGGCCGAAAGGCGCTTACACGCATTTCGTATGAGAACCGCTGTCGCCGGTTCAATCCCGCTTCCTTTTACTACTACTCCTGCAAAATGATAACTACAATAGCTCTACTGCTTCTCAAATTCCATAGCCACTTCACTGGCAATATATTATATTTTATGCAATAGACAGCAATTTTATTATTATTTATCGTAAGATACTGCACGCAAAAGTATTTTTTGATAAATAGGTGATCATACTAAGGTTTTTAGCTTTCCTGCGATAAAGAGGGATCTCAAATCAAAATCAAATCAAAACATACAAAACAAATTAACACAGATGATTTGATGTTTGCTAAGAAGCAAGGATTTCCTTGTATGATAGTCGATATTTGATTTTATAGCCTGTAAGTTATAATGCACAATACGATCTTTTAATATACTATCGCGGAGTTCCGTGTGTCGGAAAGTTTGCGGACGGGTGGAGTGTAAAGTTGAAGTATGAACTATTTGCTCATACTTGTATGTCGCGCGTTTCTAGCTCACTTGGCCCTTCCAACATCTTTCTTCTATCCGGTGGTGTAGTACGTGGGATTTTTGTATGGAGTGTCCGAAATGTGGTATGGTGACAGGTAACCGCTGCTTAGCTACCCCGATACCGATTTCCCTCATTTAGCGCTTATCGCTATCGATCCGCTAGGGTCGATTAATTCTTTCAAATATTTTTCCTCCGACGACGTCCTGAGCCGAGGTTCGCGTCCAACTGGGCACCTTCAGGCCTGTTGTCTTAAACGTTGTACCGGGTGAGAGCCTTCAGCGCTCCCCATTTGTCCGGCCAGTAGTTAATGCCATCTGCAGCAAATCTACAATAAGTGACGTCACAAAAAAAAGCTGCGTAGCGAACCTGAATTTACACCGGTGTACGTAGGACGTTTAGCTGCAGTAGAAACGTAAATTGTTTTTGCGAATTAATTAAATCTAATCTAATCTAGCCTACAAGATCCCACTGCTGGGCAAAGGCCTCCTTCCTCTTTCCATTTTTCGCGGTCCTGTGCGTACTCCGGCCAGTCCCTCCGGGAAGCGTCCAAGTCGTCACGCCATCTCTTTCGAGGTCTACCGCGACGCCTGTACCCGTCATGAGAATGCGAATTAATTAAAGAAATATATATAATTTTTCGGTTTATACTAGTGAGTTTATGTTATGTATATTATAAAACATTTGTTCACAAATTAGTTCCAGTGTTAGAATTTTCATAAAACCAGAGTTTCAGCGAAGCGAATCAGGAGTTATAACGTTAGTCTGGCATTTTGCCATCTTATGGTTCGATCTTTCCACGGAGCTTACATACAGGATGTTAGTGATACTGTACCGTTATATAAGTACGTAGACGTTACGAGCCATGTCAGGGGCCTTTGGCGGCTCAATATTCCACCTCAACACCAACACGAGAAGAAGAGTGACACCGTAACGAAATCTTTGAGGGATAATTCAGACCATTATGACAGATTGTTAAAAATCATCAGTGTATAACAGCATTGTACGTAGGTAGGAAGGTACGCTTATATCCTCTAAAATTCTCTAAATTGTTATTCTTCGAAAACCGTAAACAATACAGTGGTTGTCAATGACGTACAAATGAACGCCTACTGAAAAAAAAATTGCAAACATCTGTGACGTAGCTTGTGGTGGCTGTGGGTCATTGACCTCAATTTTACGTACTTAAGTAGTAGTGGAGTCAAAGAAAACGGAGCCTCCAAACTTCTATTTAGCCAGTGACATCCAATTTTGATGATTTTTTTGTTTTGTAGGTGTATTTTTTATATTATTTAAAATCAGTAAAATCTTGAGTGGCGCAAATAAATATTTCGATAAAATAAAAAAGAATGTTCCTGATTTTAAATTATAGAAAAAAACTCATCATCATCGTCAATTTAAGAGCCACGCTCTTGTCGGTGCAGCATTTTCCATCCCAGTCTATCAAAGGCCAATTCTTTAACTTCCCTATAAGACACGACTACAAACTACAGTCGAGGAGCTCGGTGGCGCGGCAATAAACGCGCTCAGTCTGCGATTGTTGAAGTTAAGCAACTTTCGCAAAGGCCGTTCATAGGATGGGGGACCACAAAAATAAAGTTTTCATCTCGAGCTTCTCCGTGCTTCAGAAGGCACGTTAAGCCGTTGGTCCCGGCTGCATTAGCAGTTGTTAACCATCAATCCGCACTGGGCCCGCGTCATGGTTTAAGGCCCGATATCCCTATCCATCCATAGGGAAGGCCCGTGCCCCAACAGTGGGGACGTTAATGGGCTGATGATGATGATGATGACAAACTACAGTTACAAAAGAAAAAAATCATCAAAATTAGACATGTGAAATGGAAAAGATAGAAGTGAAACCGTTCATTGGCTCCACTAAACCTAGCGGACGTCGCGTTGTTCAATTTACATTACTATGCAGCAAAAACTCAAAATCTTAAACATTTCACACCTAACAATCGTTTTTAGTACAATCAAATAGACGTTCTTACTCGTTTTCGCTACGGTCTCACGAACAGCCTGTATTATGCTCGTTGGAATGGAAGGCTTAAATTATGGGTGTTTAATATGTTCAGAAAATATAGTACCTACTTCCATAGAGCCTATAGCCTAGAGGGCCAAGTTGCATGGCGTTTCGATCGCAATTCCTTGGCGTTGTAACTCGCACTAATAGAGACGTTGCACAATTATGCATCGACTGACGTAATGTGTTCATTGAATTTGGCTGGATTATACCCTACAGCTAACCACCTACCTACCTACTCATTTAAGCAAAATCGGTGGCTTTAAGGCTTGAAATCTTTGGAAAAATATTGGCTACTTTATTTCGAAACCTTTCTTCTTCTTTTTCTATCGTGTGGGTTGTGACCAACCTCATCAACGTTGGTGTCAGGGTTACCATTGAGCCGCCAAAGGCCCCTGACATGACTCATGTAACGACTACGTACTTACATCAGTAAGTATTAACCGAGACCAACGCCTTAATGTGCCTTCAAAAGCACGGATCGTCTTATTTTCGGACAATCAGGTGATTAGCCTGTAATGTCCTAACCAAACTAGGGATCACAAAGAAAGTGATTTTTGTGATATGTCCCCACCGGGATTCGAACCCAGGACCTCAGGATCGTGAGCCTAACGCTCAACCACTAGACCACGGAGGCCGTTCTGAAAACACCTTAATAACATCATGTGCCTACCCAAAAATTAAAATTGAAATTGGATGGTTATGAAGCACAATAACATCTACAAAGTATTTATGTATTGTAATTAATTTTAAACATTATTTAGGTAACACGAATCTGCTTACTTACAATTAACATAGTAAATAGACTCATTAGTTATAGCACTAGGGGTAATTAAGACTGTTATGAAAGGAGTAACAATTAGACAGTATTTTAAGAAGATTAAAATATTAGTATTATTATTCGGATGAGGAAACATCTAATTCTGTAAGTACTTACTTATTATTATTCTTTTTTAACTTTTTTTAACTACCTTTATGATCCAGTGTGAGTGAGCTTATGGTCTGGAGGTTTCGGAGTCGAATCTTGGTGGGGATATATAAAAAAAACACTTTGTGACCCTTACTTTGGTTAAGACATTTCAGGCTGATCACTGGATTATCCGAATGGAAAATGATCCGTGCTGTGGAAGTCTCTTTAAGTCGTTGGTCCCGGTTACTACTTACTGATGTATTTACGGATAAGTTCGAAGTCGTTACAAACACCTCACAACCAACACCATTGAAAAAGAAGATTCAACTTTTTCTTTCCTTTCATTTCCTTTTCTTTTCTTTTGTGTTTTTGTTTGTCAGCAATATGGATGTAAAATTATCCGAAATAAAGTATATACTTATTATAATATTTATGAACTATTCTCTTTTCTTTCACAACCAGTCTAGACGAAAAGTAATCAGATAACTTCAAATAAATATACATGTAAAAGAAACATTAGGTAAGATAACAAAAGCGCAATACCTCAATCCCTTAATCATGTTTCCATCAATCAATCTAACCACAGTCTCGAAACATCTTCGTGAACGGACGATAAACAAACAAATACACTATACAGGGAGGAATTATTTACGAAACACGATTACGGAAAATGCCTGGAAGCTGCCAGTTGACTGGGTTGGGGAGGCTTACTTTTGTATAGAAGTATTCTCGTTTATAAGGTAAAAATAAAAATAAAACAAAGTTTATTTCTAGCAATCTTAATTACCAATTATAAGTATTGGAGCCTGCTAGGAAGTAGAAAAAGGACCTGGGGGAAAAAGGCCGCATCAAAGCAATATTGCAATTTGACATTTTTGTTTGCTTTGCGCACTTACTTTTTCATGCGCAAACGTCAAATTGCAATATTGATTTTTATAGATGTGGCCTTTTTAATCCCCTGTGGTTCTTGCAATGTCTCCGAGAACGACACGTTTGATAGAGCGAAGTGGAAGAGAAAAACTAAGAAGGCAGACCTCACTATGAGATGGGAATAATAAATGCCAAGGAGAGAGAGAGAGAGAGAGAGGAGCCTGCTAGGAAGTGCAAAAACACCTTCTTATCGTGTGATTGAGATGGGATACCAACCTCATCAACCCTGGTGTCAAGGTTACTATTGAGCCGCCAAAATTTTAAAAATGATCCGTGCTTCTCAAAAGCACGTTTAGCCATTGGTTCCGGGTACTGTTTACTGGTGTAAGGAAGTAGTCGTTACATGAGCCATGTTATGGATCTTTGGCAGGTCAATAATAACCCTGAAACCAGGGTTGATGGGGTTGGTAATACGTCTCACAACCCACACGATAGAATAAGATGAAGAGGGGAACAGGATCAAAAACTTATAATGTATTTGGACGTATGTAGCCTAAATACAATAACAAAAGTGCCCAGAGAAGCCCAATCGGCGGCCTTATTGCTATATAGCAATTTCTTCCTGGCAACCTTAGGGTGAAAGAACAGGTATAAGTAAATAATACAATATAACTTAAAACGACCTACATTAAACATAATTTTTCTTGTTTGCACTTTTCTCTTTTTTAAGACCTCTGTAATAACATCTTACAATACAATACAATACAAATACACTTTAATGCACCAAAATAAAAAGAAATAATTACAAAAAGTATCTTAACTAAGTACATGGCAAATGGCGGCCTTATTGCTTAAAGCGATATCTTCCAGACAACCATAAGGTGAGGAAAAATGTAAAAAAAAATTGAAAGATTGCGAGTACAAACTATAAGTACAACTTACCAATAAATACATGCAAATAAATATATAACATACTTGCAAATATAACCTAACCTATATACATAACCTAATAAATATACCTACTTATATAAATAGTACACACAAAATACCTAATAATAAGCAACTCAAGAGCTTCAGAATATGAGATATCTTACATCAATCCCAATTAGAGCATTAAAGCCATCTATGTGTAAAGTTGTTACCTATTCCTTATTTGTTTTGTAGATAATGTATGTATATTGTCTGTGTACAACAATGTACATTTGATTGATTGGATTTCATTGGAGAACCTTACATCATTATTGGATAGTTTACCTCTGAATACCCAAAATGGGAATAAGTCGTGAGGTATTCAATTGTTTTAAAATACATTTATCTTTAGTATATTGTAATGTTCATTCAATCTACGCCAAATTCTCACCATAAAAGAAACGCCTTACTAAATAAGAATTACATTACCTATATCAAGACAAAAACCTTTCACATTTCCCCCAGTTCGACGTCTATATGCGTCATGTGTAATTTGTATAGGACGTGTATACACGGTTACCTTGAGTTAATCAGGTTGCCGTTACCTGCTGGGCGAGATTAACTGGCTAAGGACGAGTTCGATACACACGGCCCGATACGACCGAAAAATAATAACTAGTCAAATTAATTACTTTTTACTAAACGGCAAAACCCGAAATTACTATGGAATTTGTATGAAAAAGCAACCTGAAACGTCATAGAAAAACGTGACAAATGTCGCACTTATAAATACATTTTTCATTATTAAAATTCATAAATAAGTTTAATTAATTTAGTTTATTTATTTCCAAAAAGATTTACAAACATAATCTGTTCACAATTTAGTTTAAATTTACAAACAAAGGTAGGCATGCATACAGAGTATACACAGCGGACCCCGAACTAAGCTAAGCCTGTATCGCAGGTACCCGAAAAACGATTTTCCATGAAGTAAAAAGTAGTAAAAAGTTTAAAACTTTATATAATATTTATTCAGATAATATTAAATTGTAGTAACATAAAATTATAAATATGTTAAATAGAAACAGAAAAGGTTTTTCTTCACCTTTAGTTCTATATTTATTTAGTAATCAGAATTTTATAATTTATCTTTGACATAGGAAACTACCCAATTTTCTAATTTATTTTTTGATGTGATATATTCTTATTATTTATTATAAAGGTTTTGACTACTAAACTTAGGCATTCCACGGATTAACAAAACAAAAAAATTGTCATCATTATCATCAGCATCATCCTGAAGCAACGATCCGGACACTATACAAAACACCTTGTTTTCCACTGACATTGACGTAACCACACGCGCATCTGCGTGTGTGACGTCAGACGTCCATACGGTTGAAGACTAAAGCATAGAATAAGGATCCGTTCCCCACCAGCAACTAAGCTAGGTTTATCTCACCCCCACCCATCTTACTTTAGTCTTGAATCGTATGCGTACAGACGTCACACACAGATGCGCGTGTACGATAACGTTCATGTGTAGTGTCTGTGTAAAACGAGGTGTTTTGTATAAAGTTACCGGGGTGTGACTACAGTAAAACCAAGGGGGTGAGATAAACCTAGCTCGGCCGCTGGTGGGGAGCGGAAAGTTGTCTATACGTAAGTTGTTCTATACGTAGAATGATGACCTTCCGACCCGAAGGGTAAACGAACCCACGTAAAGGTTCGGTGGTTAGTTTCTCATATACTCAAAACATTTTTCAAGGAATTGTGGCTTTCCTTCACGCTCAGCGGTGAACGTTATAAAAAAACAGTCATAGCTCGAAATAAGAATCTATTTCTGGTATTGACAAACGCCAATCCGCGAAGTATTTTAAATGTTACTTTCCAAAGTTTATAAACATTTGCTAGTATATACAAAGCTCGATTACCGAGGAGCTCGGTGGCGCAGCGGTAAACGCGCTCGGTCTGCGATTGTTGAAGTTAAGCAACTTTCGCAAAGACCGGTCATAGGATGGGTGACCACAAAAAAAATGTTTTCATCTCGAGCTTCTCCGTGCTTCGGAAGGCACGTTAAGCCGTTGGTCCCGGCTGCATTAGCAGTCGTTAATAACCACCAATCCGCACTGGGCCCGCGTGATGGTTTAAGGCCCGATCTCGCTATCCATCCATAGGGAAGGCCCGTGCCCCAGCAGTGGGGACGTTAATGAGCTGATGATGATGATGAGTATATACAAATACAATTTTTTCTTCTTATATCTTTTCTAAAAGGCGATAGCCGCCGATGAAATGTTATGTTATCTGAGATTGTTATTTCGCTGACAATGTCGCGACATGTACTGATTGTAATATGTGAATAAAGAACTTTTACAAACGAAAACAATCCGCGAAGTGGTTACGTGTGTCTTTTAAATTGTTGCCAACAAATTAAATTGTACCGTATGTAGTAGCCCTTTCGGAACGAAATTTCAGTCCGTACGAGATTAAATTTACAGATTTACGAGATTTACCTACAATTTTCGTGAGGCAAATCGTGGACTGTCTTGAAAGAGATTTATTTTGTAACAAGGCACTTTATCTGTTAGGCTTTCGAGCCAAATTTAAGGCGTGAGCATATTATTCGTGGAATTAGCCTTTCATGGAAAATAAATTCAAGTAAATACTAGATAAAAATAATAATTTTGGGTGAATATGTACGTTGCCTCATTTTCAGAATTCTGCATTCAGTAACAAACTCTCTTCTATCATGTGGGTTGTGTGACCAATAAATAACTGACGTCATCAACACCCTGGTGTCAGGGTTACTATTGTGCCCAAAGGCCCATTTAATGACTCTTGACTCTTGTAACAACTACATATTTAGTAAAACATAGCCGAACCCAGAGCTAACGTGCTGTCCATAGCACAGATCATCTTACTTTCGAACAATCGGGCGATCAGTCTGCAAAAGTGATTTTTGCGAAAGACTCCATTGGGTTTCGAACCCGAGAGTTCCAGATTATGAACCCAACGCTCAACCGCTGTACCACAGAGTTCGTTACTATAATAACCTTTAAATACTCCTCAAGGTAAATGATGGATGGATTTTCTAGGTAAGGCTTTATGTATAGATGTCGGTATTTTGAGCGGCGGTAAATTCAGACATCATGGCAAAGTATATTAGCGTTCACGCAGAAGTATTTTCACGCGCGTATTAGCACGCGCCTTAGAATTTTAAAGTTTGAAAAAAGAAGGGTCGCACCCAGCGACAATACAAAAAAATCGGGACTTAAAAATATCAATTTCAAATTAAAAAAAATAAATCTATAAATATCCCTTTATTATGCTCGTTAATATCTTAATTGTTTCATTAGTAATAAGATATTTTTCAGAAGAAGAAAAACTGAAAATGTTTCTTTTAAATGCTTCACTTAGATAAGGAAGTATGGAAGAAAAGCTTGTGCCTTATTCATAAATAAATAAATAAATAAAAAAATAAACGAATTGGGTCTGTAGAATTTATATTGTGTATATTCTACAATACAATACAAGAATCTTTTGTTAAATTTTATAGTTGTTGAATAGAAATGCAGAATTACTGAAATGTTTCCTACTTAGGGCAAGTCCGGGATAGATGAGCAATCGACAAAAAACAGAAAACCTTGGATCAGATTATATTTAGTTAGGTTTAAATACAGATAAATATTTTTGTTTTTTGGTTTTTCTTTTTTTATAAAAATAGTTTTTCTTTAATCAAAATCAAAAATCAAAATCAAAATAGTTTATTTGCTTTAAAGTTAAAAGTCTAAAAGAAACTTTGGCAACTATCCCTGACTTACCCTACTTGTATTGAATTTCCGCTAAGTAACGCTTGATCCTACAAGAATTTAGTGTTAATTCAGAATAGCGGATTCTATCTTAGATTTTCAACGTTTCGCGAAAAATAAACAAAATGTTTATTTATTTTATTCTCTTTGGGTAGCCTACAGACATTTTACTAAAAGCATATTTATAAATACTAAACATAATAAATATAAATTTCGTTTTTCTCATTTTGGCTACGGAACCCTAGAAACTCACCCCTTAACAAAGCTTTAAAAACTTTGTAAGAAACTTGGAATTGTATAACTATGTACAAACTTTACCTGAAAACATGGACACTAAGAATTTTTTTTACAGGAAAAAGAGTTCCAATAAATACCTGTTGCAAATTCATTTTAAATCTTAATGAAAATTCTTAGTATATTACTATTACGTAGGGTACCTATCCATCTCCATAGCGTTATCCTGGTTGTAACGGGCTCCGCGCACTGGTTGTCGTCGGTTCTGTAAAAAAGTGGACAAGGTTAGGGTAAGCTAAGATATGCGATACTACACAGGCGGTCCGAACTTTTCACGTATTCTCCTAAAATGTATTTTCCTTAAAACTACTCGTAAACATACATACATAAAACATAAACAACCCATACACGTCCCATTGCTGGGCACAGGCCTCCCCTCTATCAATATTTGGGTTCTATGCAGCCTTAAGTTCAAAATGGGGCTAAAATTATTTAAAAAAAAAAACCTAAATTTATAATAATATGTATTTTCCGACAGGGTATGGAGCATACTTCACCACGCTGCTCCACTGCGGGTTGGTAGAGGGCTAGTAGCCCGGAACTAATCGCTTAGGGTGCCAAAACTATTCATACAGGAGTCATCATCACCAGCCCATTAACGTCCCCACTGGGGCACGGGCCTTACCTATGGATGGATAGGGAATCGAGATCGGGCCTTAAACCATCACGCGGGCCCAGTGCGGATAAGTGGTTATTAACGACTGCTAATGCAGCCGGGACCAACGGCTTAACGTGCCTTCCGAAGCACGGAGGAGCTCGAGAAAAAAAAACTTTTTTTTTTGTGGTCACCCATCCTATGAACGGCCTTTGCGAAAGTGGCTTAACTTCAACAATCGCAGACCGAGCACGTTAACCGCTGCGTTACCGAGCTCCTCTTTATTTAATATTATTAAAAGGTAATTACAGACATAAAAGCCAGCCACGTTTTAATTTCACACAATGGAAAAAATTGAGCCATCACGCTTTGGCCCCATTACAGTTAAAAAGTTGGTTGGAAGTTGGATCATCAATAATTAATGGCCTTAGTTTGTTTCCAAGTTCCACCATTATGCTCGTTCAGCAGTTGACAGGATCTTCCGGTCGTTATTATACTTAGCCAGTGCAGCTTGACACTCTGGTTTTCTTCGACATAAGTGTTAGGGGGTAAAGAAGCTGCAAGAAAAACCTCGTCACAAAGCCCTAGACGTAAAAAGATACATAAATATAAAAAAATAAATATATCTAAATAATAAATAAAACAATTAAATAATATATAAATAAAAAAAAATATAGTTTAAAAATAATAAAAAATAAATAAAAATACTAATATAATAAATAATATTATATAACGTGGACTATAACACAGAGAGACAGAGAGAGGTTGGAAGCATGGAGGGTATAAGCTGGACTGAAATGGTGTCAAATGAAAAAGTGCTGGAAAGAGTTGAAGAAAAGAGAACCATATTGAAGACTATAAAGAACCGGAGAGGAAATATGATTGGCCACCTGATACGACACGATTCATTTATAACAAACATTATAGAAGGAAAAATTGAAGGGAAGAGAGGAAGGGGTAGACCTAGGATAACATTTATGAAACAAATAAAAGAGAAGGTGCAGGTCGTGTCGTATCGGGAGGTGAAGGTTTTGGCGGGAAGAAGAGAGGAATGGCGGTTACTCCACCGACAAGAGCGCAGGTCTTAAATAGAGAGAGAAAAATAATATATTATTAATTAATATATCTTTTTAAAAACGTCTAGGGCTATGTGCCGAGGATTTTCTTGCAGCTACTTTTCCCCGGCTATACAGGTTGTGAGAAGCTGCAGTAGTTTTACGCGAATGAGCCACGTTCGTTATGTAAAAACTGACGATTCAAAGTGTAACTGTGTTACCTACTGAATAAATACATTTTTAATAAGTATTGAATTTTAGTTTCCATGGAAGAAATTATCGACTGGACAGCAAAACGATGTCACCGTAAATACAGGGTGTTAGTGACACCGTAACCAAAACTTTGGGGTATGATTCTAAGTTGATATCAAGTGGAATTTTCTATCGGAAAATTCATGGCAATTTAAGTGTTTTTTTTATAATTTTCAGGCGCATATTGAGCTTTAGGCTGCATAAAACCCAAACATTTTTATTTATAGATACAAATTATTAACAACCATCAATCGATTATGTACATTTGCATTGCGGCGGCGGCGTAGCAAAATCTTCCGTAAACATTTCCGAAAATAAAAATACCTTTTATCGTTTTTAGTACAATCAAGTTGATAAGCCTTCTCTTTTTTGTTACGGTCTCATTAAAATCCAGTATGAACATAATCATGGAAAGACGATGTGTACTATAGAGGTAGTATTTTATCCGTTCCGAGAATGTATAATAGGCGATGTATTTCATGTATCATACTATAATATGTAACTCGGAGGAGCTCGGTGGCGCAGCGGTAAACGCGCTCGGTCTGCGATTGTTGCAGTTAAGCAACTTTCGTAAAGGCCGGCCATAGGATGGGTGACCACAAAAAAAAATCATCTCGAGCTCCTCCGTGCTTCGGAAGGCACGTTACGCCGTTGGTTGCGGCTGCATTAGCAGTTGTTAATAACCACCAATCCGCACTGAGCCCGCGTGGTGGTTCAAGGCCCGATCTCCCTATCCATCCATAGGGAAGGCCCGTACCCCAGCAGTGGGGACGTTAATGGGCTGGTGATGATGACTATAATATAAGGTCAATGACTGTAGGAACGTGTTACACAATACAATATTTAAGAACAACACAACACATAGCAACACGCCTGTATTCTTGAAGGGATAGGCAGATGTGTAGAGTAGACACACAAACTCCTGATTATCTATGCTTAAAAGTAAGACGATCCGTGTTTTAGAACGCACTTTAAGCTGTTGGTCCCGGTTACTACTTACTGGTGTTAGTTAGCAGTTGTTACACTCACTCTTCAGTATATAATATGTTTAAGTTCTATGTAATAGGGGACGAGCCAATTGAAAAAATTACAATAAAATTATTGTTAGCAGAGAATGCTGACTATGAAAAATATACCCAGTTGAGTGAAATCAATAAATAATTATATACATTTGTAAAATTTTGCGTTTAGAAAAAGGTAACTGCGCAATATTCAATAAATAAGTTTTACAGCCTCCGTGATCTAGTAGTTAGAGCGTTAGGCTCACGATCTGAAGGCCTGGGTTCGATTCCCGATGGCGACATTGTCGAAATAACTTTGTGAGACCGTCCTTTGTTTGATAAGGACTTTTCAGGCTTGAATCACCTGATTGTCCGAAAAAGTAAGATGATTCCGTGCTTCCGAGGGCACGTTAAGCCGTTGGTCCCGGCTATTAGCCGTAAAAACGCCTCCACCCACCCGCATTGGAGCAGCGCGGTGGAGTATGCTCCATACCCCCTCCGGTTGACTTGGGGGAGGCTTGTGCCCGGCAGTGGGACGTACATATGCTGTTTATGTTTAAGTTAAACAGAAATATAGTTTTTTGTAGATGAATTTCTTCATTGTGGCGTTTATAATCCCCAAAATTTGATTTATTGTGTCTTTCAATATTTATTTTATGAATAAAAACTATAAAAAAATTAAGTTTGTAAGGAAAAAAAGCACAGCTATCTAAACCAGGGATCAATTTACACTGGTCCCTGAGACTCCAAGTGCGAAATCTATTAAACCAAGGCGAACATTTGGTTTGAATGACTTTTTTCCTTTGTATGTGAGTGATAAATGATAGAACTCCGGAAACGACGGTGCAATGGTGCGTGAGGACCTATTGAACTATTAAAAAAAAATCATAAACTTACGTCTATCAAAAAAGCAGGTTTCAAAGTCATAAATCAAAATTACTTATGAATTCTTTCAAATAATAGTACAAAAGGGATGAATGATGGCGCTGAGAAGTCATCGGATTCACCTTCATTTTTCAATGCAATTGTGGCTAAGCAAAAGGGAAAGTTATATGTTTGACCGTTATGTATGTAGGTATGGATGTATGCCTAAGCATTACTATTCGGAACGGCCTCCGTGGTCCAGTGTTTGAGCGTTAGGCTCGCGATCTGGAGGCCCCGGGTTCGAATCCCGGTGGGGACATATCACAAAAATCACTTTGTGATTCCTACTTTGGTTAGGACATTATAGGCTGATCACCTGATTGTCCAAAAGTAAGATGATCGTGCTTCGGAAAGCACGTTAAGCCGTTGGTCCCGGTTACTACTTCCTGATGTAAGTTGGTAGTCGTTACATGAGCTATGTCAGTGGCCTTTGGCGGCTCAATAGTAACCTTGACACCAGGGTTGATGGGGTTGTACTCTACCTCACAACCCACACATCACCAGAAGAATAATTATTTTTATTAGAAGTCGGGATTTTTTTTAAATTACTTTTATTTAAATCTCACTTGACGCTCATACAAGGATTCGCGTCGACATAATTTCCAACTCATATAATGTAGGAATGGTAGGCTGAATGAAACGTAACGCAAAGGTGTGTGAAAGAGAGAGCGACGAGTGAGCGAGAGAGAAGGGAGAATTGCGGAATGACAGGGAAATGGCGGACGGTTGTTTTAAAAGAGGAAAACGTAGAAATGATAAAACGTTTTTATAAATAAACAAAGGTAAACAAATATAATCGCTTCCTTCATGTCCCATCAAATTAAAATAAAATATCCTTTAAAAAAGAGAAGTGTCGGAAAGGTTCACTCGGGCTGTACGACTCTAACCTTAAGGTCAGTGGGGTCAAATATGAAGATTACCCAGATAAGTGCTCGGGACCCACATTCTTTGACGGTAAGTTATTATATCGTCTTCATAAGGCCTGGCACAGGAATCTTTATTGAGGGCTTTTGTTTGAAGTTTACTCAATTGTTATCAAAATTAAAACAAGTTCCGGGTTCTAACATGCAAACAAACGGCTAAGGAGGGTAGACTGTCATTTTTTCCCGTAGAAAATTATATAAAATAATTTCGAAGAACATTATCTAATACGGAAGTTGAACTATGTACCTACGAGTACACCTCTCCAAATTTTCAGTCATCCTATAATCGTAGCCGTGGTAGCCCAGTTGCTAGAACACTTGCGTCTCACTTTGACGGCGCAGGTTCGAATCCAGCATAGGCCTAAACCAATGATTGTCGAATTTGTTTTCGAATTCATGATTGGATCATAAATGATTATCACGTGCTTAGCGGTGGAGGAAAACATCGTGAGTTATATGACCTAACCTGTATTGGGCTGCTCTTCCCTTCACGGGTTGGAAGGTCAGACAGGCAGTCGCTTCTGTAAAAAACCGGACCTGTCAAAACTTCAGGTTAGGTAAGCGGACCCTGTGAAAAACGGAATAATGCTAGGGAGATGATGATGAAACTGTTATAAACGTCTCATAAACCGGAGTATAGCATACATCACAAGATGAGCTAAGTATCCACACCTCACCGGGCTATCTACCTTCACCACTCCAATTTCTTCAGTCATCTCATAATCATGGCACATACAATATTGTTAAAATATCAGAAGTCGCACTGATTTAACGTGGTAAAAACCCTGTATTAATTTGGTTTATTTTGTGCTTGACGATTACAAATAAGCAATACAGAACCTTGACGACCCGATTACTTTAGACATAGCAGCGACCAATCAGCTTCCTACAATAAACACTTTAGACTCAGATATCAACCCTTCCAGCGTAGTCGCGATTTCCCTCATTCGGCGCTTATCGCTATCGGCCCACTAGGGTCGATTAATTCTTTCAAATATAATCCCCTCAGACGACGCTCTGAGCCGAGGTTCGCAGCCAACTGGGCACCCTCATGCGTTTTGTCTTATTTTTTTACTGGGCTGAGAGCCTTCAGCGCTGCCCATTTGTTCGACCAAGGTAGGTAAATTCACAATCATCATCATCATCATCAGCCCATTAACGTCCCCACTGCTGGGGCACGGGCCTTCCCTATGGATGGATAGGGAGATCGGGCCTTAAACCGTCACGCGGGCCCAGTGCGGATTGATGGTTATTAACGACTGCCAATGCAGCCGGGACCAACGGCTTAACGTGCCTTCCGAAATCCACAATAAGTCAAGTCAAAATAAAAGGAAATCAGGAAACTTACAACGTTCTGAAAGGACACGTTCCCTCTAACCTTGAATACTTACTTCAAGATTTGAGCCCTGTTCAGAGAACGAGTGACTTATATCGTAGTGTTACGGGTTCTAATCGCGGTTTGGGGTCTAAACCACTGACATCGTTTTTTTTTTGTTGCTAATCGAGAAAATAAAACTTCATACATTCTTTTTTATTTTTATTTATTTGTATCATTAAAGTATTGCATTGTTAGGTAAGTAAAGTAAAGTAAAGTTTATTATTAGAATCCACAAAAAGACAAATACAGTAACAATTGACTTATAGGTAAGAGTACAGCATCTCTTTGTGGAAGGCCGATGCCTATACTAGGTGGAAACCTGTATTATAGGTCATCGATCCCGGATGACACAACGTTGTTGTACCTCGCATTTATACAATTGTAGACACTAAATTTAAAAACATATGAGAAGCTTAAATTTAATTTTAAGTCGTTGAAGACAGGCAGACAGAAATGATACATAGATTAATTCTTAATTGTTATAGTGTGTGTGTGTGTGTGTCTGTGTGTGTGTGTGTGTGTGTATGTGTATGTGTATGTATGTGTGTGTGTGAGAGAGAGTATGTGTGTAAATACATTATTTTCTTAACGTTTGGGAATAAGAATATCATCGAGATCCCTTTCAATCAGTTCAAGAAGAAATTTCATTACCGGGTTTTTTAAACGATGAGTAGGAAGTTTTTTTAGGTAAACCACTGATACTGTTTTCCTAAAGCAATGTTTTCCAACTATTAAAAATCACCTTATCGACGAAGCAAATAGCAAGCAGACTACAATATTATATTATAGTAACATGATTCTTTACAAATACTTGCCAACTAAATCATATTTCCCAGGAATTTCTTTGGAAAAAGACGTAAGAATTCCCCAGTGTGTGTAAGCATCCCTTACCCTTTTGGCATTCCATTAGCAAAGGTCCCTTCCACATAAAATGAACGACCTAGGATAGTAGGAGCATATGCATGTGCTTGGGTCGGGCGAATCTGAAAACTATTTGCCCTCACATTACATAATAAGTTTCTATCGAATGTTATTTTAGGATCATATTTCTGCAGAATATAGGAACATAGATAAAGAGTCTATTGCTTAATCAATTTGAAAAGAGAAGAATGATTTGGAGTTTCTTTCTGGGACCTTAAGTTTAGATTTCCCTTGGATATTTTTTAATTACAATAAAGGTTTATGATGCAGGTGTGAGTAATAAAGCTGAAAGAGGAAAGCCAAAGCGTTCATACAATTATAACCAGGAGGTTTTGAAGAAAAGCCAAGTACGACTTACGTAATAAAACTGAATAAGTATACAATAGGTTACTTGTAAGCCCCATTCCTTGCACCCCTTCCAATCTTCTATTAAAATGTTATCTTCAAATTTTAATATCTTCAAACAATTACAAAGCGAGCTGGTTGTACGTAAATAGCGATTGTATAACTAATACAAATTCACTGCAAAACAGAGTTCAGAAACAATAGAGGCAAAGGTGGAAGGCAAAATTATGAGGTTTGTTGTTATTTGCAAATTGTTTCCGATTTTGCGTCGAAAATTTGCCCCAACTTCGGGAAATCTGAGTTCAGCAGAGATTAATGTACAGAGTTCGGTCCTGACGTTCGGGATTGAGTCAAAGGAGAATGGTTTCAAAGCTCTAACAGGATCAATAGTAAGTTATTCTATGCTAATAAATGACCATTCAAGTCAATGATGTCCCATACCGTCTGAAACAGACGTTTGACGACTACGAAGATGATGATGATGAGAAAGTTACATGTAGCGTAACGCAGTAGGCGTAAAATACGACACTAAAGTCACACACCGGACACTCCTTATAAAAATGTATTTCTTACCATATACCACCTAAAAAAAGAGAACCCTAAGAGTTACTAATGAGGAAGTGCTAGTAAAAGTAAGGGAAAAGAAGCAAAATGATAATGTACTTTTTTTTTTGTTATGGCAATGGGTCGCTTAGGAGTAGTCCCGCAGTATTCTGTCGCGACTGGAAAGCTGCCCAGAGTAGTCTATGTCAAAGCCTTACTAGGACTCTTGCCCTCCGCCCCTGAACAAGCAAAAAAATACAAAAATAATTATTCAATAGACACAATGCTTATTACACTGCGATATCCAAACTAGGCATGCCTGTGTCGTGGGTATCACTTCAGAAAAACTGTTTACTAGGACTATACCTGTCACAGAACATACAAATAAATAAATGAAAAGGATAAAGGAGAGAAAAAAAAAAATTACATTTACACTAATTTCTACTTTCTCATGACTTAAATTGAAATGTAAATGAAAAGTTAACGTTGGCAAGGTTAGAAACAGCCTGTGATACAATGTTTCAGCCTTTTTTTTTTTTGCTCCGTCCGATCATGACTTATGCAGGGGTAGTTTTCGCTCACGCGAGTCCCTCTCAAATTCACCGTCTACAGGTAATACAAAATCGTTTCATGCGGAAAGCCACGGGAGCTCCATGGTTCATTCGCAATGAAAATCTGCACATTGACTTAGGTCTGCCAACCATTGCCCAATGGCTCAAATTAGCTTCCAAACGTTTTTTCGATTCTGCTCCGCACCACCCAAATCCCTGGTAGTTGCGTCTTCCGAGTACATTCCGCTTAGGGACGGTACTGAAAAGTATCGGCGTCCGAAGGACGTAATATACGATCCCGACGACCCGATTACTCTAGCCATAGAGGCAGCCAATCAGGTTGCGACACCAAACACTTCAGGGCCCCGATACCGACCCCGCCGGCGTGGTCGACGATTTCCCTCATTCAGCGCTTATCGCTATCGACCCTCTAGGGTCGATTAATTCTTTCAAATATTTTTCCTCTCAGACGACGCCCTGAGCCGAGGTTCGCTCCCAACTGGGCACCCTCAGGCCTGTTGTCTTAAACGTTGTACCGGGTGAGAGCCTTCAGCGCTCGTAGTTAAGTTCAAGTAGTTAATGCCATCTGCGGCAAATCTACAATAAGTCACGTCAAAAAAAAAAGCCTTTTTTTGCCTTAGCAGCTATTAGGTTTCATAAAAGTTGTATCACTTTCATAAAAGGATCATTAAAAGTTTTGCAAGAGATTTGATACTCTATGTAAAGTTAATAAAATGGTGTAAAGGAAGGTAATATTAATATGAGTAGGTCCTTTTCTAAAAATGATCTGCGAACAAAATTGACCTATTATTCTATCGACCTTATGCTATTGACCTATTCGATAAAATCCACACAAAGTGTGCCGCGCGACAAATAGCGACTTGGGTACACTTTGTATAGATTTATCAAGACCCCAATCTTATTCTATCGTGTGGGTTGTGGTGGATTAACAATCCCATCAACCCTGGTGTCAGGGTTACTACATGTAACGAACGACTATTTTTTTTTTTTTTTTTGGTTATGGCAATGGGTCGCTTAGGAATACGACCATTCTGCCAGTGTCGAAGTGATCAGAAAACAAACTGAAAAAATTTGACAGGTTGAATAATTTTAAACTATAGGTAGAAAGATAAACCTCGAGTTAACCTGCAACAAGACAAAACAGGACGTCACAAAACGTTTATCACAGTTTAATATTGTATTTACATATATATTTACAAATTAGTCTAATTAGAGGGGAGTTAGTGTACAAGAGGAGGGATTTAACATTTATAGGTTTGGGTATTTCAGGAGGGAGAATATCGTAAAGAGAGACTGGTCTAAGAGAGCAGTTGAACAGAACATGGTCAGTCGTTCCGTCTTCGATGCCGCATTCACAAATAGACGAGTCCCGGATTCGGAGTTTATTTAGGTGAACAGGGGTACAAGAGTGACCCAATCGGAGCCTGCAGATTACCGAAGTGGACCGTTTATCACCTTGTCGGTATCGATAGAACCAGGGTCTCGTGGGAATGTCCGGTTGAATGTCGCTGTAATATTTCCCTTTAAGCTGCTTTGATCGAGACCAAAGAGCCAACCAATCTCTGCCAAGATCCACACCAGCCGAGGAGCACAGATCATGCGAATAGATAATAAAGTGGTCAAGACAGCCTATTCTAATCGCATCTTTGGCCATAGTGTCTGCCAATTCATTGCCTTGTATACCCGCATGTCCCGGAATCCAGACTAAAATTACATTAAAACCCTGCGTGTCACACTCGTAGAGAGATTCCCTGATATTAAGTATCACGGGAAAGTTGCGGGAGGAAAAGGGGTTGGAGCTAATAGCTTGAAGGCAGCTGAGGGAGTCGGAAATTACTATGGCTCTGGAGATCTTGTGAGAAAGAATGTATTTTACTGCCTCGTAAATGGCAACAGCCTCACCAGTAAAAACTGAGGAGTGGGAGGGAAGTTTATAATTTAATAAAATTTGGAACTTAGGAAGCCACACTGCAGCACCGACCTCCCCATCAGTGGTAACCTTGGAGGCGTCTGTGAAGAGAAGAAGGTAGTCACTCCATTGGGAATTTACGAGACTTAAGAAGACGGCGTTGGCTCCCGGGGTGTCCTTATGGATACCAAGATTAAAAATGATATTGGGGTCAATTAAGAGGGCCTGAAATGAAGTTGAGAAAATTGGGGATATACGCTTTTGGAAACATGAGTGGGGGAGTGAAGAGAATTTGCGGAAACTTTTTATCAAGCAAGGGAATTCTTTGTGGTATCAATATTTATTGCCAGGAATGATGTTATTTAAGGAAGTTAATTTATCTAATAAAGGATGAGAACTGTTTTGAATTAGTTTGAATAAATATCTGTCTGAGAGGTATTTTCGCCGTAAAGTAAGAGGGGGATCTAAAGCTTCGACCTGAAGGGCATTAGTAGGGGACGATTTCATCGCGCCCAGGATGATCCTGAGACACTTGAATTGAATCTTGTCCAATTTACCTAGGGCCACTCTACTACAAGGTTCCAACACGAAAGACCCGTAGTCAAAAAGGCTACGGATCAAAGCATTATGCACCAGCTTTTGGCAGTAAGGGTGGGCTCCCCACCAAACTCCAGATAAGCAGCGCATCACGTTTACGTTTTTTTCGGCTTTTTTGTATATATAATCTAGATGTGGAGCGCCACTCATTTTATTATCCAAGAAAACGCCGAGGAATTTTACTTGGTTACACATAGGAATGGTTTCTCCCGAGAATTGAACGTTTAAGTCGGGCACGCTTCTTTTCCTGGTAAAAACAACAACTTTGCTCTTACTTGGGGCCAGGGTCAAACCATGATCTGAAAGCCAGTCCTCCAGATATGTTAGAGCTCGATTGAGTCTGCTAACAGCATCATCTATCGAGCTAGATGCGACATATAGGGCAAGATCGTCAGCGTATTGAAGGACATTACAAAAAGAATCGACCGTTTGTTCCAAATCGTAAGTATACAGATTGTACAAAAGAGGGCTGATTACAGAACCTTGAGGAAGACCTTTCCAGACGCGTCTCGGGGGCCACATAGTATCCTGAGTTCGTACCTGTATGGTTCTTTCCGACAACATGTTGCATATGAAATGAGTTAACCTGTCTGGGATACTCAGATTAAGCATTTTCTGCCTGAGGATAGGAAGTAAGACATTGTCATATGCCGCTGTTATGTCCAGAAAGACGCCTACTAGCTATTCGTTCTTGGATAATGCTATCCGAATGTCTGTGGTGAGCACAGCTAGGCTGTCCATGCAACTCAAACCCCTACGGAACCCGAATTGGGTTCGGGCCAAGATGTTATTGGCCTCCACAAACCACTCCATACGTTTCTTTAGCATATGCTCCATGATTTTAGCCAAGGTAGACGATAAAGCAATGGGGCGATAAGATGTCGGGTTAGTAGGATCTTTACCTGGCTTTAAAATAGGAATGACTACTTGGATCTTCCATGAGTCGGGAATAAAACCAGATTCAAAGAACTTGTTGATTAAAGAAAGATAAAAATATTTACTGGACTGACCCGCTTTACGTAGGAAAGAGTAAGGCACACCGTCGTGACCAGGTGAGGAGTCCTTTAAATTTTGGAGAGAGATTAGGAGTTCAGACAAAGAAAAAGGGTCGTCGAATATATGATGGGAAAAAAACTGGGGATAAGCTGAAGGCAAACATTGAAAATTGGGCACAAATGGAGGAGATAATTTATCAATAAAACCATGTATCCATATGCTGACGTCATTAGAGTTTACGTCTTTATTCAAAAAAGACCCTCTGAATGAGCGTATGGACTTCCATAATAAAGTGGAGGGGTATCTGGGTTCGAGGTTTTCGCAGAACCGAGACCAACCATATTTTTTTTCCTTTTAAAAAGACGTTTGGCCAAAGCCGAAACCTTTTTAAAAAGTAAAAAATTCTCGATAGTCATCGACAGACAGTAAGAACTCTCTGCGTCCTTTCTACTTTGGAACATTTCGGAACACTCAGAATCCCACCAGGGGGGAGAGATCTTGGAACCCACCTTGGTCTTTTTTTGAGGGATGTTGATGTCAGCAGATTTTATCAGAGAGTCAACCAAACCATTATAACATTCCGGCAAATTGTTGTTGTTAACGGGGGGAAGTGAATTTATGTAAGTGTCACTGTCAATGGAAAACTTATTCCAGTCGGCTTTTGAGAGACGGTATTTTAAAAGAGGGGAAAATTTTCTTACAGGGGGAGATGAGGATGGAGATTTTATTAATATTGGCATGTGATCACTGCCGTGGGAGTCTCGGAGGACTTCCCAAGACAATAAGGACTGGAGATTCGGCGAACATAGCGACAAGTCGACCGCACTGATATTCCGGCTAGGAGACGTTCGACGAGTCGGTGAGCCATCATTTAAGATGCTGATATTGTACTGATCTAAAAGGTCAACAAAATCACAAGCCTGGGAGTCATAGCCTGCATAATTATTTTGCCAAATGATGTGGTGCAGATTAAAGTCCCCCAATATTAGGAAAGAGCCTGATAGTGATGAGAGGATTGGGATAAGGTCCGTTATGGAAATCTGTCTAGGATTAGGAATGTAGATGGATATGACAGTCAAGTCAGCAACTTTAACAGCCACTGCATTGATGCCATAAGGGAGTGGAGGAAGAGTTAGGCGTGTGAATACTACCGAGGATTTTATTACGATTGCTGCTCCAGCGTGTTCATCATCTCGGTCATCCCGCAAACAGCGAAAACCAGGAAGTCGGAAATGGGACCCAGGTCTCAACCATGTCTCCGAGATGGCAAAGATGAGAGGATGGAAGGAGTTAATTAATTGAAGAATTTCATGTTTTTTAGAGCGAAGACTACAAGTATTCCACTGGATTATCGGAAACATTGTGGAATAATTGGAAAAGTTGATTTAGTTTGCGGGCAACGTTGGACGGTGGGGAGGAATCGTTGAATTTAGTTAGGAAGTTAATAAGAAGGGACAAAATGAGTTCGATAAGGTTATCCTCGCCAGGATTGGGGGAGGTACCCCTAAGGGCAGCACCATTCTGGGGAGGGGGCGGATCACGTTGGGAGATAAGAGCCTGGTGGGCAGCACTGTCGTATCCGGGTGAAAGTGGAGCGCGGGGGCGAGCAGGAGTAAAAATTGTGCGCCTAGAACTAACGGGTCGTTGAGGCGTCGCCACATTGGTAGAGGATCTAGCTGGTTGCTGTGTATTTGGGGCCGGAGAGAAGAGCGAACGAGCAACATCTGCATATGAAGGCTTTTGTACAGAAGGGAATCTTTTAGAAGCTTCATAATACGAGATGCTTTCGCGGGACATGACATGTTTTATGTCCTTCTGGCGTGTGTGCTCGAGGCATCTTTTATCTGTGGCAAAGTGGTTGCCATTGCAAAGAACGCACTGAGCCTCTTCCTCAGAGACGTTGCAAATATCACCGCTATGTTGTTGACCACATCTGAAACATCTTTGCTTGGAGCGGCACTTATCTTTTGTGTGACCAAACCTGCAGCAGGCATTGCACTGAATTGAAGGGAGCTCGTAAACCTGAACCTCAATTATGGTGTGACAGCAATAGATATGCGAAGGGAGGGACTGACCATTGAAGGTGATGACAACAGTACGGGTGGGGACCCATTCCACACCTCCGTCCTTAAAAACTTTTCTGTTAAGGCGGCGAGCCTTCAAAATTTGTCCACAACCAGTCGGGAGTTCCACTTCATCAACAAATTCATTCATGGAGAATTCCAAGGGAATGTCCCTTACCAAACCCATGCGGGAGATGTTAAAAGTGGGGATAATACCTGAGTATTTATGAGCTGTCAAGGAAGGATCTGACAGGAATTAGTTAGCAGCATTGGCTGATTTAAATTCGATTGAGACCCTGTTTCTTCCGACACTTTTTACTCCATGTTTCGCTATGTCACAAATGTTAGACCGTCTCAAGAACTGCCCAAACTGAATCGGGTTGAGGGAAGTTCCAGCTTTAGGGTGTGTCTCATCCATGTACACGTGTACTATGAATGGACCGGGATCTTGATCCCTGTACTTTTTACCTTCATCATAGGATGGGTGGGTATAAACGTTCTGTATGGACGCCGATGGAGGGGAAGATTGTTTGTGTGACGTGGGAGGGCGCTCCGAGTCCTCTAGGATTCTCTTACGAGCCTGACTGACCTGAGGGAGTGGATCACTCATCCCTACATCACACGGAGAGTGCGGAGACAAGTCCGGGGGAACCGGCTCCGGGGCCGACGACATAGTCGCCGCCCCAGCTCAAAGTGTAAACAAATAACACTTACCCGACACCAAAGAACAACACAAACACAACAAACAGGTAATACTTAGTCAGAATTTCACCTAAATCAACGAATATATGCGAGAGCTGTCAAACCGCGTGTGTTAACCTCAACACTCAACTTGACAGTCGAACGACTATTAACTTACATCAGTAAGCGATAGTAACCGGGACCAACTTCTGAAGCATGGATCAATGCAAGGTCCTAACCAAACACAACGTCATTTTTGTGACTTGTCCACACCAGTATTCGAACCCCAGACCTCCGGATCCTGAGCACAACGGTCAACCACTGGACTACGGAGGCCGTCAGCTCCAATTTCAAACTTTAACATTACCTAAAAAGTTGACTTCACTTTTCTCTTACTGTACTTAAGTATGTTTTGCTACGTTTCGACCTTTTGAAGTGTTCGAAAAGCCTACTTACAATGAAGTATCTACCTACTGCTTACTGTAAAGAAAAGTGGAATGTAGGCTTTACGAAAGAAACTTTGTAAGAACCATGCAGGTATATACTGTAAGGTAGGTAATGATGTAGGTACATTAATAATAATAATAATAAAACACTTTATTGCACACAAATTTATTCACAAAACATTTACAAGATAAACTTATTCTAAGGTGGGCAAAGAAGCCTTATCGCTAAGAGCGATCTCTTCCAGACAACCTTGATATAGTACACTTGTACAGCTGCAGTGTAGTGTGCACATTATTATGAACAGAAACGATTTGTCGCTCTGGTTTGCCGTGAAAAACACACAAATAAACAGACAGACTCACACATACATACATACTTACATGTGGGATGGGGCATGAAGAAAACGATTACTATTTCTAATAAACTTTGTTTATTTTGCAACGTTGTATGAGTTTGTACTTTTCCGTTATTCAAAAACACCGTCCGCCATTTCTCTGTCATTCTGCAATCCTTTTTTCTCTCGCTCACTCGTTGCTCTCTTTCACACACTTTGCATTACGTTTCATTCAGCCTACCATTCCTACATACATATATACACAAAATTGACGCCTATTTCCCACCGGGGTAATCAGAGACTAATATACACTCGTACACTTTTCCATTTAAAATATTAATGTAGATGATGACGCCGAAGGACGTAATATACGATCCCGATAACCCGATTACTCAGCCATAGAGGCGGCCAATCAGCTCGCGACACCAAACGCTTCAGGACCCCGATACCGATCCCGCCGGCGTGGTCGACGATGTCCCTCTATCAGCGCTTATCGCTATCGACCCACTAGGGTCGATTAATTCTTTCAATTATTTTCTGAGGTTCGCGCCCAACTGGGCACCCTCAGGCCTGTTGTCTTAAACGTTGTACCGGTGAGAGCCTTCAGCGCTCGTAGTTAAGTTCAAGTAGTTAATGCCATCTGCGGCAAATCTACAAAAAGTCACGTAAAAAAAATCATTGCTCCTGAAACCGCCCCTTATCCTCGCAATTATCCAAAGCTTCCGTCTTTATCATTTGACCGTGCAATTTCTTATCTACAGCATAAACTGTGTTCAATGAACCGTCTGATAATATTATCACTCGATTGTAGTAATAATGTTCCTGTGATCAAGGAAAATGTTCTAGAATGTTCCTTGCAATGCCTCAGTGACCCGCGTCGTGTGGAGGCACATTAATTTGTGGTTTTTATATTTCGGAGTTACTTACATAAGTGGAAAAGCCAAATTACACAAACGCCAAAGTACAGTAAAATACTCGAAGCTGTCCATATTATGATAGTACCATACATAACATAATTATGATTGCTTGATATAAAAAACAACACAACACTGCGTTCAAAAACGCGAATCGTTAATATGTGTGACGAAAAGTAGCCAGACTCAAATGGGATTGGGCCGGACATGTTTGTCGCATGCACCCTGAGCGGTGGGCACGGATCGTCATGCATTGGGTGCCTCATGACGGGTACAGGCGTCGTGGTGGACCTCGAAAGAGATGGCGTGACGGATCACAAAGTATTTTTTGTGATATTTCTCCACCGGGATTCAAACCCGGGACCTCCGGATCATGAGCCTAACGCTCAACCACTACACTACGGAGGCCACGGCAGTAACGGTCATACAAATGTATAGTATTGACATAAGGTGACATGTCAAAGCAGCGTGGGAAGCCTATGCCCAGCAGTGAGATGTAGGTCTATAATAAGACTAACTACATACATACACGCCTATTTTCCACCGGGGTAAGCAGAGACTATAGAATTCCATTTGTTTCTATCCTGACACACTTCTCTTGCTTCCTCCACGTTAATCGCTTCATACACGCACGTCGTTTCAGAGTAGATCGGACCAAACCTTTTCTAAGGACATCTCCATTTTGGACATATTAATAAATTGGCTATATTCGTCCCACTGCTGGGCACAGGCCTCTTCTCAATCAACTGGAACGAGTATGAAGCATTTTGCACCACGCTGCTCCACTGCATGTTGGTTGAGGTGTTTTTACGGCTAACAGCCAGGTCCACCGGCTTAACGTGCACTACGAAGCACTGAATCATCATACTTTTAATCATCTTTTGTTTTTTAAGGCTACTTATTGTTTTGAGGAACGTGACAATAGCTTTTGTCTATTTCTTATTTGATTTTCATTTTCGTTTTAAATCATTAGATTAACAAAACAATGAATAAAACTACAGTTCTCTGTTCAAACATCGATCATTCGGGGCAAAATTTAATCAACCAAAATGCCTGTATAGTAATAAATCAAATAACTTCACAATTTGGGAAACATAATAATTTCAAGCTTTGCAGGCTGGCAATGAATAAATAATTACTGAATTACATGGATTTTTCAAACTATAGAACAATTTATTTAGTAATAAAGGTACATACAACATTACAGTGAAGTGGAAGAGAAAGAAGAAGGCAGACCCTACCATCAGTTGGGAATAATAAATGCCAAGGAGAGACAGAGAGAGAGAGAGAGAGGGAGGGAGAGAGAGAGAGAGAGAGGGAGGGAGAGAGAGAGAGAGAGAGAGAGAGAGAGAGAGAGAGAGAGGGAGAGAGAGAGAGAGAGAGAGAGGGAACACTGCGTAACCCAATGCGCTGAATAACGAGAAAACAATATAAAAAATACAAATATACAAAATAAACTATGAAACAGAAAAGAAACAAAAAGACAAATAAAACTGTCTGAGAACTGATATTAGGCAGCTAAATTACTCAATTGTATAAAAATATTTTATGTTTTTTTTTTTAACGAACGTCTAGGGCCACTGTGCCGAGGTTTTTCTTGCAGCTTCTTTTCCTCGGCTATACAGTATACAGGTTGTGAGAAGCTGCGGTAGTTTTAGGCGGATGAGACGTTTGTTATATAAAAATTTCCGATTCAAAGTGTAACTATGTTACCCACTGAATAAAGATATTTTTGAATTTGAATTTGAATAAGGCTATAAATAACATGGAAAATTATTAAATTAATAGTTTAACTATCACAAAAAAAAAATAGAAAATGAACAGTAAATCTTCTCGCAAAAAGCCAAGCACTCTCTTCACACACTCCGCCATCTACAATACAAAATCGTGGACTAAAGAATATTACGTACAGAACGGTAACTCCGTTCACCAATAAATTCATATTAGGCGCCGACGTGAACCCCTCTGGCTTTTACTTTAGTTCCTACTTAACACCTTCACTGTGTGTGAACCACATATGGGGCAATAATTTAGAAACTCAAACCAGGATGTTCCATATGTGGGGCACATTTTTTCTTGCCATAGTGTCTATGTACTTACATTTCAATGTGTTTATCGAAAAATTAGGTTAAGAGTTGACATCTAATTTTCATGATATACAGGATGTTAGTAACATCGTAACGAAAACTTTGAGGGATGATTCTGGCCATAATTCTGACTTGATATCAAGTGGAATTTTCCGTTGCAAAAGTATGGAACGGAAAATAATTTAATTAAGCTCTAAAATTTTCATGACTTCTCCGACAGGAAATTCCACTTGATATCGACTCAGAATCATGGTCTGAATCATCCCCTTCAGTATTTGTTACAGTGTCACTAACACCCATACCTACTTGTATGGCTACTGTATGTACTTGTATGGGGTGTAAGTGACATCGTAACGAATACTGAGAGGGATGATTCAGCTGATTATTCTGAGTTAATATCAAGTGGAATTTTCCATCGCAAAAGTATAGAATTAAAAATAATTTTAAAAAACTAAAAAAATAACATGAATTTTGCTTCGGAAAATTCCACTTGATATTAACTCAGAATCATGGTCTGAATCTACCCTCTGAGTATTCGTTACGATGTCACTAACACCCTGTATAATTTTTGAACGTGTTAAACGGCCGTAAACCGCTAAGGAATAAGAAAAGCGTGAACTCCGTCTCGCTTGCACTCATGTGGAAGACGGCACACGGTATAAATAATATTTTTTTATGGAGAATCCGGTCTGTGATTAATACTCTGTCGACGTGTGATGTGATTAATGTTCCATTACGATTCCCAAATCGGCTTTTAACTGAGAATCGGTCAAAAACTAGTTAGCTTTTCGGCATAAATAAAGTCATAAATACTTCTCTTGTGTGGGATATGAGATCGATGACCAATTTGGTTTCAGAGCTACTATTGAACCTTCAAAGGTCCCTGACATGGCTCAAGCAACGATTAGATACCTACTTAAGTAATTAATTTAATAGTAGCCGGGGCCGAGTGCTCGACGTGTATGTGTATTTTTCAGAGTTTTTGATGGTTGATGAATTCTTTTCGTCATCATCAATTTCAGAGCCACGCTCTTGTCGAAGCAGCATTTCCATGCTACTTTAGCTACATGCTGCTTTTTTAGTTTTTTCTTTTTTTTTACATCTTTTAGTATTCATACAATATATTCTCGTTGGCGATTTTTTTTTAAAGCTACTCACCTGTCTGTAAAAATATTCTCTGTGGGACTGCGAGCGTGGAATAAAGAAAAAAAAAACAAACTAGGAATGTTTTGTCACGTTCCGATCGATCGAAACTTCCAAGACAAAAACACCATTGTTATATTGTTTATTATTTTTTAATAAGCCTACTTATCATCATATTTGTAAGTCGGCTATTTAGTATATATATTATTATACTCAAAAGTAGACTATTTTATTATTACAGAATATATCATTAGGAAAGTAATTAAACTCGGAATTATTATTAAATGATAAAACCGTGTACCTTACCTGCCAATAAGGAATAAGGGATAAAAACAAAATAATTACAGGAAAAGTCACAAAAATATAATAATATTTTTCTTTGTAGTTAATTTGCAGTATATTACACGTGCCAACAAAGATGTCCCTTACTCATATTTTAACCATTTAAGGTATATTATATGCTACTAAATTCTCCCTAGCGTTATCCTGTTTTTACATAATCCGCGTACCTAACCTAAAGGTTTTTTACAGAAGCGACTGCCTGTCTGACCTTCCAACACACCAGCCCTATACAGGTTAGATCGCATTTGGGTTTTCAGTAAAATATTTTTAAATATATTCGATACAAAAGTGATACATACAGTTCTTCATACAGATGAGTTGGCAGAGCCAAAAGCATTCAGAAAACAACTTTCAACCGCTTTTCATAAGGGCTTTTTAACAAAAGTGCTTTCATTATGTGTTATCCACTATCTAGAGAGAGAAAGGGAGAGGCATTGAGAGAGACAGAGAGAGAGAGAGAGAGAGAGAGAGAGAGAGAGAGAGAGACAGAGAGAGAGAGAGAGGGGACTACGTAACAAAAAGAGTTTGCAAGTTGTCTGTGATAATTTGTGGGTTTGCTAGGCCCACCAGCGATTACAAGGCTGGTGGAGGTGGAGGACTGGAGTCCTGGCGTGCCGGTAGAGTAGTATGACAGGAGTAGGTTTATTAAGTAGTAAAGAGTTTATTGATTGGCACTTCACAAACAGGAACTTAAAGTCACAGTTCAACGATAACATATCGAATACATAACATAAACAGCCTATATACGTCCCACTGCTAGGCACAGGCTTCCTCCAATCAACCGGAGGGGGGTATAGAGCATACTCCACCACGCTGCTCATTGCGGGTTGATGGAGGTATTTTTACGGCTAAAAGCCGGGACCAACGGCATAACGTGCCCTCCGAAGCACGGTATCCTTATTTTTTCAGACAATGAGGTGATTCAAGCCTGCACCAACAGCATAACATAATTAGAATACAATATAAATAAATAAGATGCAATGGCGTAGATCAGTTAAAATAAATAAAATTGTTGAATGGAATGAGAATTTCGAAATTTAAAATGATTGGCGGTAAATAAGAGGCCAGTATGTGTAGAGTTTGCGTACTGCTACAAGTTTATCAAACGATTCGAAATAATATCGCGAATCATTATAGTTGTAATAATAGTTATGTGAAATTGATTTTATCGTTCATTTCATGCCAAATCGCAGCGTACTATGTCAATTTACTATTATTGTACAACTGGAAATGCAGTTGAAAACGGAGTACACAACCAGAATAACGATTAAAACGGCCTCTAAATAATCATCCGAACGTGTCAAAGTATTCGATTCTGAGAGCAGATTCAAATTATCATACATCACGCTAATATTACATACATAGAACTATTTTTGACTATTTTCACGATTAAAATGGCTGAACGGATTCGAATTGTACCTCATCATTACCAGCCCACTGCTGGGCATAGGCCTCCCCCAAGGATCTCCACATCCAGTGGCTTCCCGCGACCTTCACCAGATCGTCGGTCCACCTTGTAGCGGGCCTACCCACTGAGCGTCATCCGACACGTGGTCGCCATTCGAGAACCTTTCCGCCCCAGCGGCCATCGGTTCTCCTCGCTATGTGTCCTGCTCACTGTTCAGCTTGGCAATGCTCCGAGCTATGTCGGTGACTTTAGTTCGAATAGTACCTATTTAGGCTGATTTCATAATAATCATACTGTTGATAAGCGAGATTTGTTAGCAAGCTGAGCGCGGCTGAGTAAGCAGTTTGTTATCAACGTACTAACCAGGCTATCAAGGATTCATATCACATACTATAAGTAGTATGTGTTCGGAGAACACCTGATCGCCGGTGTGGTCGACGACTTCTCTCAATCAGCGCTCATCGCTATCGACCCGCTAGGGTCGATTAATTCTTTCAAATATTTTTCCTCTCAGACGACGCCCTGAGCTGAGGTTCGCGCCCAACTGGGCACCGTCAGGCCTGTTGTCTTAAACGTTGTACCGGGTGAGAACCTTCAGCGCTCCCCATTTGTTCGGCCAAGTAGTTATGCCTATAAGTCTCGTCAAAAAAAAGGTGAACAAGTGACTTACATCGTAGTGTCACGGGTTCGAGTCCTGCCTTGGTCTCTAAATCACGGTATTCGACTTTACGAGTTTGAATTCATGTTTGGATTAGACATAATTGATATCACGTGATTTCCAGGATTTGTGCCCGGTAAATGGCAATAGGCTCGCCCTTACGAGTTACCGTCTCTCTGCCTACCCCTCTTTCGGGGGTGTAGGCGTGATATTTATCTTATGTTACGTGCTTATAGTATACATAGTTGAGCAGGTTATCAACGCGTATGTCAAAACTCGCGACTCGCGCTTATCATTAGCATAACTATGTAACCACACTTGGAGCCCATCGTCAAACGGCTTTACTCATTGTGTTTTATTGTGTCCATCAAGTTTCGTATTAATGAGAGATTATCCAAGTAAGTTTCATGAATAACAGACATGCATATTTTACCTTTATTCTTGGGTATTAATAATGAATAACATTGTTACTACACCCAGGCACAACACATCTTGAGGAGCTCGGCGGCGCAGCGGTAAACGCGCACGGTCTGCGATTGTTGAAGTTAAGCAACTTTCGCAAAGGCCGGCCATAGGATGGGTGACCACAAAAAAAAAGTTTTCATCTCGAACTCCTCCGTGCTTCGGAAGGCACGTTAAGCCGTTGATCCCGGCTGCATTAGCAGTCGTTAATAACCACCAATATGCACTGGGCCCGCGTGGTAAGGCCCGATCTCCCTATTCATCCATAGGGAAGGCCCGTGCCCCAGCAGGTGATGATGATGATGATGACAACACATCTTCCACCCATTATCATTCTGATCAAAATAAAGAGAAGCAATATACAGGGTGTTAGTGACATCGTAACGAAAACTTTGAGGGGTGATTGAGGCCATGATTCTGAGATGATATCAAGTGGAATTTTCCGTCGCAAAAGTATGGAATTGAAAATAATTAAAAAAAACATAAAAAATTTCAGGAATATTCAGACTGAAAATTCTACTGATATCAACTCAGAATCATGGTCTGAACTATCCCCCTCAGTATTCGTTACGGTGTCACTAACACCCATACCTACTTGTATGGCTATCGTATGTACATGTTCGTCGCAAAATTCATGACTTTTTTTAGTTTTTTTTAAATTATTTTCAATTCTATAATTTTGCGATGAAAAATTCCACTTGATATTACCTCAGAATAATCAGCTGAATCATCCCCTTCAGTATTCGTTACGATGTCACTTACACCCTGTATGTAGCAACATAATTCTTTACGTAACAATTATTTTTATACATGCCTCTGCCATTAGAGTATTTTTTTTTAATAATTATATACCCCGTGCAATGAGAAACTAGGTCACGATAGGTAGGTTGGTATATTTTTTTCTTTTAGATAAATGTATTTGGAAGTACCTTATGTAATTATTATTGTATATCACAATATGACTAAATATGCTGAACGCTAAGAGCATTACTTCCTTTTATATAATCTACCACATTTATTACAATATATTTTCATTTCAATTCAAATAGATCGCGTTACATCTGAACAGAGCCATCTATTTTATTGAATGTAGCTTGGAAAATCCATCATTAGCACGTTCAACGCCAGGCGGCCAGGGTATTTTTTTCATCATCATCATCATCAGCCCATTAACGTCCCCACTGCTGGGGCACGGGCCTTCCCTATGGATGGATAGGGAGATCGGGCCTTAAACCATCACGCGCGCCCAGTGCGGATTGGTGGTTATTAACGACTGCTAATGCAGCCGGGACCAACGGCTTAACGTGCCTTCCGAAGCACGGAGGAGCTCGAGATGAAAACTTTTTTTTTGTGGTCACCCATCATAAGACCGGCCTTTGCGAAAGTTGATTAACTTCAGCAATCGCAGACCGAGCGCGTTTACCGCTGCTCCACCGGGCTCCTCCGTATTTTTTTACAAAGTTGTATTATAGTCGTAATCGTTAAAACATATTATTATTATGTTCATTTACAATAATAATTTAAAACTATGGTTAATTTGCGAGAATCAAAAACAAAATTGATAACGTGGCACGCGGGTGTCCTCCATGGCTTGAGTGAAAAAAACAACTTTTTGCGTGGCGTGGAACGTGTTAATAACTAATATTGACGAAGCAAATTGTTTCTACTTTTTTCTACTCCTCTACTTTAATCTGGCATTTAAATAACCAAAAAGTCTAATATAAGTACATACATAATTAAACACTTTGAAAAAGTGTACGCTCTATGGCCTATAAAAGCATTGTTTACAAAGTGTAACTGTACTATAATGTCGCCAAAAAAGCATTGTTGTTGTTTTTTTTTTTTTTGACCTGGAAACTGGCACCTTTACTTTGTTTGGTGCCATAGATATACTATAAAAAAAAGTATACATTTGCCGCCATTTTCCCGCGCGTTGGAAAATAATTTTTATAAATAAAATTTTTCTTTGTATAATTTTTGTTTCATTTAAAATTACGTCGTCGTAGAAAAAGTATTGTATGCAACGTTGTATAACTAGGTCAAAAAATGCTCGTGGCGTCTCTTATTGCGATGTTCGCCAAGGCTCACATCGCAACTCACGCCACTCGCATTTTTTGACCCTTCTTATACAACTGTTGCATAAAATACTATAACGTGTCGAAACAGCCTTCATTGCGTACCGCTACTTTTGGTAGAAAAGTAAAGCCGATAACAAAATATGTTTTTTTATTCTAAGCCCTACGCTTTCACCTTTTCCTTGAGCGTAAGCTAGGTCCTAATCCGTTACATCTTTCCTCTTTGGTCCTCCCAATTTCTAACATAAGGTCGACCTCGTACATCGCGTTTATCTGCGGAGAATAGTTTTTAGGGTACTGTACCAAAGTGTCACTTTAGTCTCGTGTGCGGCCGGCTTCTGTTGGGACTTTGAAGTATTGGAATCTTCAAAAAAGAATTTCTGTTTGGGTAAGCGTAGGTGCTGGGGCGGAAGGCAAGAGGGAGACTACAGTGTGAAATGTGTGCATATGCCTGCGAAGGAATGACGTAATGTGCAACTACTACTAAAACATTTATTTTTACCGACTTGAAAAAAGGAGGAGATTCTCAATTCGACAGTATATTATTTTTTTAAGTTTGTTTGGGGATAACTTCGTCGTTTATGAACCGATTTTGATAATTCTTTTTTTGATCGAAAGGAGATATTCCCAAGGTGGTCCCATGTCAAGGAAGTCAGGGTCTGATGATGGCAGATCTGAGAAATCGGGGGAATTTTCAAAAATCGTAGGGGCGACTATAAATAACTGGACCTGTCAAATCTTAAGGTTAGGTAAGCGGACCTCGTGAAAAAAACAGGATGACGCTAGGGGACGATAAAAAAAAAACATCGATATTCTACATTTACTACACCTTGTTCATACAAAATTAAAAAATATGAATCGTCAAGTCTTGTAGTAGATAGGTAAATTGAGAATTTATTACCGATTTTACAGAAGCAGGTTGTCAAAATTCACGAGATCTTGTCAAACTGCGTGCGATTGCAAATTCCTCTATTTCTACGGAACCCTACCCAAATTGCGTCCGACACATCGTTTACACCTGTATTTTATTGCACTTTCGAATTGCAATTTCGATAAATATCTACCAGATTTGTTGCTACGATACAACTTCAAAGCGTAGCTTTCTCACATTAATCTCGTATTTTCTTCTTGTTTTTTTTTTTTTGTTAAAAAGAGTCTCACTGTTAGGTTAGGTTAAGTTTTATACCAGATTTGTTGCTAGGATAGAACTTCAAAGCGTAGCTTTTTGGCATTAATCTCGTATTTTTATCTTTTTTTTTTTTGTTAAAGTGTTACTGTTAGGTTAGGTTATCTACCAAATTTGTTGCTAGGAGAGAACTTCAGAGTGAAGCTTTCTGACATTTATCTTGTATTTTTTTTGTTGTTAAAGTGACTTACTCTTAGGTTAGGTAAGTTAAGGTTATCTGCCACATTTGTCACTAAGATACAACTTCAAAGCGTCGCTTTCTCAAATTTATCTCGATTTTTTTTTGTTGAAGTGACTTATTGTTAGGTTTGTCTCAGATTCGCGGAAGTACGAGTATGTTTCGGCGATTACCGGCACCTGGAAACACTGTGGACAAGGCGAAGAACCCTGGGTTTTTAACCGGTAAGAGTCCGGTATAATCTCGTCGCTTTCCCTTCTGCGAGGTATCTATGACTAAAATTTTCCCAGGCTAAAAAAAAAAAAAAAAGTTTGCCTCAGATGGCATTAACTACTTAGCCGAACAAATGTGCACTACGGGCACCCGGTACAAAAGAAATCTGGCCTGATAGTGTTGGGCGCAAAACTCGACTCAGGACGTCAAGTATACCCATACGAGTCTAAAGACTTGATCACTCTTGATACACGGGGTCATAGAATAAGGAATAATACTATGTATAGAACGGCAACTCGTCGCTCCCCATCAACGTCTGAGCTTGGTTTACCTCACCACCCCTCGAACATAGTTTAGACTTGAATCGTGAAGGCTGCGAGCGGACTGATTTTTTTTCATCAGTTATAATATGTTCGAATTATTTGGATGCCTATATTCTTTCGTCGGATTCGAATATTTGATGTCATAGTAATTGCCCGCGCTGGCTCGCTTGCTTGGCATCTATAAATATTTATTTTTCATGGTGATTGTTCATCGAAACATGCTAATAATTTTCAATAGGCTAAGTGCTTAGTCTAAAAATAATGTGAATGCAATTAATTAGTTCAGTGAACCTTCAGTGTTCTTATTTGTGATTTGTGTGGTAATAAATAATTAATAGTAAATGATTAAAAAAAAACTAATTTATGAGCTTCTTTCGTAAGTATTACCTACCTACCTAAGTAGGTATTGACGGTTAAATTAGGTATTGTAATTGGCAGCCCTCAGACGTGACACACAAAGTTGCGCGTTTTGATAATGTCAATGTGTAGTGTCTGTGTAAATCGAGGTTGTTGGTATGAAGTGTCCGGGGTGTGACAGGGGTATGATAGCCTTCTTTTGTCCTCCTCTTTGTCCCCAAAAATCTAGCTTCACCTAAATGTGTAGTCTTAACTCCTCTCCAAAATCTTTTACCTGATTACTGGTGAATTACCTTATAGAAAGAACCTGGTCAGAGCGTTTAAGACGTGTAATTTAGTGCTGATATCTCCCTTGTTTCTAAGATCCGTGTCACGAATAAATACGTTTTAAATATCGTATGAATACGTTACGTAATCTGCCAATGTTATTCAGGCTACAAAAACGTTTTCATACCACCATCGACATATTGCTTGCCCGCAGTATCGGCCTATTTTAACACAGGTTTGAGGTCAGACTGTCCAACGATAAATCATGCATTGTTGTTGACGACAAAAGAAGTCATTTTTCGGTGAAAGTGGCCTATTCAAGATTCTGCCCTATATATTTGCGTGAAAAGTGCTTTGGCTTTCGCTAAGGTCGTTTCATTCAAAGATAAATAATGGTTCAAGACACCTTCCACGCTGTTGTTACCTATGAATGTCTTGATGAATCTTTAGGTAAAAAATATCAAATAAAAAAATACAATACAATACAAATACACTTTATTGCACTAAAATAAAAAGAAATAATTACAAAAAGTCTCTTAACTAAGTACATGGTAAAAATACTTTATTGCGCAGAACTTAATGTTAACAATGAAGTTAATATATACAGTAGAATTGGGCGGCATTATTGCTCGAGAGCAAATATATTATTAGCTGTTACAAAGCTACATAAATACATATCATAACATACCATATTCAGCTCACGACGTTATCCCAATTGGGGTAGTCAGAGGTACATCCACCGCAAGATGAACTAAGTACCTACACCTTGCCAAGCTTCCTTATTTTTATAATTAACCCTTCTATACTAATTTAACATTTGACAAAAGGTGAAATAGACGGCAGTTAGAAGCAGGGGTTTTGAACATTTTAATTACCTACTATACTAAACTTTAAGTCTTCCCTACGAACAAGTGAATTGAATAAAAAAAAACCACTATGCATGTAGCAATAACACTGAACACAATATTAAAAAAAAATGCACGAAAAGAAATTAGTTTACAACGTATGCACAATGTTTTTTTCCATACCTTTTTTAAAAATCATATTTATGTACTTTTAGCAATAATTCGTATATAGCTGTATTCTAAATTATTGTTTAAAAATGTGTAGAAATTCAAACGTAATTCAAGTAAATTTTAACGTATTTATTGAAATATTTTTTCAATCGAACTTATTCGATTCCCTTAGGAATTTTGTATCATAAAAATAACCTTATGGCCTTTACTTCACATTCTGCCTAATTGGGTCGTATACTAGGTTCAATATAAATTATAAAATTCTTATTACTAAATGAAGACGGATCTAAACCTGACGAAAAACATTTTATTTTTTCTATTTAACTTATTTATGAAATTTAATAAATAAAAATGTAATAATTAGTCCGACTATTTCTCACGTTTTTCTATGATGTCACAGGTTGCTTTTTCATACAAATTCCATAGTATTTTCGTGTATCGTGCATTTTATGTTCCGTGTGTGTTGTGTTTTTGTGTTTAAATTTTATCACGTTTTTTAATGAAGTCGCAGTGTGTTTGTGCGTACCTATTAATTTCATAGTATTTTCGTGTTTTAACGTTTAGTAAGATACCGACCTCGCCGGCGTGGATGTTTTCCCTCATTCAGCGCTTATCGCTATCAACCTACTAGGGTCGATTTATTATTTCAAATGTTTTTCCTCTCAGACGACGCCCTAAGCCGAGGTTCGCGCCCAACTGGGCACCCTCAGGCCTGTTGTCTTAAACGTTGTAGTACCGGGTATGAGTACCGGGCATTTGTCCGGCCAAAAAAAGAAAAAAAATGTATAAAGTAACTGATTTGACTAGTACAAAACTAGCCTATCCTATAATAAATGAACTATAGGTAAGGTACTCTTTAGTTATCTGCAATTTACACCTCAGTGCGCTTAAGCTTTTACGATGCATTGGAGTTTTCACTATTCTTCTTCTATCGTGTGAGTTGTGAGGTGGATTATTAACCCCATCAACCCTGGTTTCAGACTTATTATTGAGCTGCCACAGGCCCCTGACATGACTCATGTAATGACTACGTACTGACATCGGTAGGTAAGTAGTAACCGGGACCAACGGCTTAACGTGTCTTCCGAACGGATCATCTTACTTTTGGACAATCATCAGCCTAACCAAACTAGGGATCACAAAGTGATTTTTGATATTTTTCCCTACCGGGAATCGAACCAGGGACCTCCAGGTCGTGATTAATGACACTGAGTCCACCTAATTATTTGTAAACAGTGGTGAAATTATGAACTATTGTTGTCATATTTATAAAATTTTATATTTTTTGTAGATGTTTTTGGTCTATCACAGAAACCACATGTAACCAGAAGGTATTAAGTGCAACCAATTTTATTACTTTGCGAGAAACTGATTGGACATTGGTCAGATTATTTAATTGTCTTCCAAAAGAATTTAAAACTATTGATGACGCTAATTTACTTAGTAAAAAACTTAAACTCTTCTTGCTGGAGAATTGTTTTTACAGCGTTAAGGAATATAAACAATATCGACATTGTTTTTAGTGTAAGTTTAAAGTGTAAGAATTTTTATTTTTTTTATTTTGATCTTTATGTCTGCTATATTATTTTATGATGATAATGATTATTGTATGTGTTTGTTGTAATAGTTTCTTAGGTATATTGTAAGTAAAGTAATTGTGAGCTAAGGAAGTAGGTGATGAATATGATGAATATGTTGTGGACTGTATTACTAAATGAAATGAAGGAATAACAAATACTTAGCTTTGAGAGATATTTTTTAATATATTTTCACCAACGTCACCAAAAAAGCGAACGGCACAAAGAGAAAACAAAACCAACAACAAAAAACGTCAAAAAAATAATAATTTTAAAAAACAAAAAAAGATTATAAAACCTGCGAAGAGTTCCTAACAGTAATAGTCCCACTGTTGTTAGATTGTTATGTAATTTGAGTTTTTTTTTATTTTTATTTCCAACACAATGTAAAGTTGTTATAAGGAATAAATGAAAATATGAAATGTGGACTTTTGCACCTTATTAAAAAATAATAATTATTCTAGGTATTTCTCTGCCAGCCTTACCACCAACGTTCCTTTATATATAAACTGCTTTCGTAATCCTATTTTACTCTATCCGCTGTACGTCGAAACCAACTTAACATTTTCTATATGGAAAGTACTGTAGTAGTTATTCACTTATCACGGGAATACTCGTTTTATGTTACGACCCCTAAGTCGCGTTTTATGACGCCATCTGGGAGAATGGGACTGGCATCGACGAATATTCTTCCTATCGTGTCTTTCGAAAATTAAACCGTACGTCTATTGAACGAGACAATTCCTTTACTTTAATATAACATAAACAACCTACAGGGTGTTAGTGACATCGTAACGAAAAGTTTGAGGGATGATTCAGGCCATGATTCTGAGTTGATATCAAGTGGAATTTTCCGTCGCAAAAGTATGGAACGGAAAATAATATAAAAAACATAAAAAAACGTAAATTTTCCTACAGGAAATTCCACTTAATATCAACTCAGAATCGTGGTCTGAATCATCCCCCTCAGTATTGGTTATGGTGCTACTAACACCCATACCTACTTGTATGGCTACCTGTATGTACTGGTAAGGGGTGTAAGTAACATCGTTACGAATACTGAGGGGGCTGATTTAGCTCTCTTTACTTAGGTAAGTACCTACTTTATCAATATACATACATACATACATAAACTCACGCCTATTTCCCACCGGGGTAAGCAGAGACTATAGAATTCCATTTGCTTTTTTTATTTTTGTTATTATTTTTTAAGGCCCGAGCCCCAGCAGTGGGGACGTTAATGGGCTGATGATGATGATACACAATAGTAAATATTTACATTTACTACAGCATTTTATTTCGGTATATTTTTTTTTTCTTCGTTGTATTTATTTTGGTTATAGTTTGTCTTAGTAAATCAACACTCGGAAAAAAAACTATTTTGAAATTATGTCAACCCGAACCCGTTGGTCTAACAGAAAGCTCGGTGAGCGGTGGATAGTTAGTTCATCTAGCAATGTATGTACCTCTGAGTACCCAAACTGGGGTATAGCGTAGTGGGATATTTTATTATCAAAATTTCACGACAAACACATAAATGTTGAACGCGTAATAGGCTTTTCATACTAAAATTTCATTCTTACCTTTTTTTTAACGTGATTTTTGTAGATTTGCCGCAGATGGCATTAACTTGGCCGGAACCATTCTTACCGTGTGCGCGAGCGGGACACAGTTTCTTAGCGACTTATGGTTACTTATTTATAAAAAGACTAAGTTAGACCCAGAGGGGGTGAAGTTGGCGCCCACTACGAATGGTTGCGGGGCGAAAATTTCCGTTCTATAAGTATTTTTTATTCTACCGTATTGTTTCCAAATGCCCTTTCAAATAGACAAATACATCGTTTGAAGAGATTTTCCTTCCTTCCATTTCCGCACGCTCATTTAAAGCTAAAGCCTTCGTAAAATGTTCCTTTAAATTCACTCTTACGTTTGATAGGAAAATCTCAGGTAAGCTTGAAAAAACGGCTTCCGTATCAAGGGAGCGAATTGTCAAATGGAAAATGCGGTACCGTGAAAAACTGGCAGGCTTTGAAGTGTAAACGAGGAACACGCATTTTGTTTTAAGGCCTATTTGGTATAATTACCTATTAGTAGCCAAAATGATGAATTAAGGCGAAAAAAATGTTGCGACTCGTGTGGAACTTTTGTAGACGCGTAGGTACCTACTTTCATGTTCGTTATGCGCACGTATAAAAGCGTGTGGCGTGCGACGCGCAGAGCACATACCTCGCAATGTTTGTATCGGACTTCATTTTTAAAGACATGAGTTGTATAAACGAGTAGTATTTTTGTAGGTATGAGTTGTAAGCTGTCTTGTAGATGGGGAGGCTTTTGCCCAGCAGTGGGATCTTGTGGGCTAGATTAAAGTTGTATAAGTAAAAACCCTGAGGAGCTCGGTGGCGCAGCGGTAAACGCGCTCGGTCTGCGTTTGTTGAAGTTAAGCAACTTTCGCAATGGCCGGTCATGGGATGGGTGACCACAAAAAAAAAGTTTTCATCTCGAGCTCCTCCGTGCTTCGGAAGGCACGTTAAGCCGTTGGTCCCGGCTGCATTAGCAGTGGTTAATAACCACCAATCCGCACTGGGCCCGCGTGGTGGTTTAAGGCCCGATCTCCCTATCCATCCATAGGGAAGGCCCGTGCCCCAGCAGTGGGGACGTTAATGGGCTGATGATGAAATAAAAACCCACTGATTTCTAAGTTTATTACAGAAGTATTAAGTATATTGTTTACATTATGTCTCAATAGGCATGCACATGTATTTTAGAACGAATATCGGTTTATCAAGTCAACAAGTCTCTTAAGATTGTAATCTAAGTGATACGTTTCACTAAAGGTCTTATCACCGATTAATCTATAGCTTTATCCTTTACTCGAGTGAGTAACGTCTTCAATGTCAAAGTGAGGGTTAGGGTTCCACTTAGTACCTGCAGTAACAGTTTGATTGCCATCCTGCGAATAAACGTTAACGTTTATCGCTCCTAAGGCAGCAACGACTTGCGCTCGATAAGGTATTTTATTGAAAATGGGGCATCGCAGAGAAGATGTTGAAAAAAAAACTCCAGCCTTTTGAGAGATTAGAAAGATAGTATGTCTACCTGCTTGAAGTTACTTTCCCATTCAGGTATCTTACTTGGCGCCTTGAGCTCTTAAATCAAACAAATATGACGACAAATATTCAACATAATTAATATGTATATACGTACGATCACGAGCATTAATATGTATACACTTTGGTACCATGTCACATTAACTTTTTTGACAAATTGTACTGTAAGTCTCACTAAATGTCAAATATGTTAGTGCGACAGAGTCCTAAAGTGGGTACATTACATTGCTCATGACTATACTCACCTAAATGACAGTATGATTCAATATAACATGTACTATTATAATATATTTAACACATTTTACTGTATATTATATTTATTTATTTAGATAGGTATACCAAGAATACACATATTGTAAAGTTATAAAATGCAAGTTTTAAGATAGTTTTTGTATCTGTGCCCCAATTACAGGTACACACTGCATTCATAATTACAACAACAAAACGTATATATAGTTGTTAATTATATAATATAGTTCTCTCTCACTCTCTATTTAAGAGCTGCGCTCTTATCGGTGGAGTAATCGCCATTCCTCTCTTCTTCCCGCCAAAACCTTCACCTCCCGATACGACACGACCTGCACCTTCTCTTTTATAAAAAAAAAAAACATTTTTTTTTGTGACTTATTGTAGATTTGCCGCAGATGGCATTAATTACTTGGCCGAACAAATGGGGAGCGCTGAAGGCTCTCACCCGATACAACATTTAAAGACAACAGGCCTGAGGGTGCCCAGTTGGCGCGAACCTCGGCTCAGGGCGTCGTCTGAGAGGAAAAATATTTGAATTTATTTTTTCTTTTATATATAGTTATGTAAGTAAAATATAATATAATGTTCATTCTATTACTGTCCGCGTATTGCACCGTCCCGAATTCCAGAAACTTCCTTTTCCCTAATGTTGCCTGGTCCTCTATCTCTTCTGTCTGTTTATCATAATGCAATAATTTTTTATTGATTTTGATTTGATTTGAAGTCTCGCAACTGGTCGCAATGCCAACGCCTACGTTTTGGTCGAGCGTCTAAGAAAGTAAGAAAGAAACATTTATTACTTCCGAACACCACAGATACTGACAGACAGGTACATTACATTCAACACAGGACAGAAACCACACGGAAATCAATAAGTACACAGAAAAAAACAAAAAACAAACCAAAATCATAAAAACAATAATAATAAAACTAAGTATTGTAAATGCAAGGCACTGACGGGCGTAAGCGCTTTGTAAGCTACCCTGCAACCTTAATTGAAAGGGCATAGGGGGAAGAAGTGGGGAAAAACTCTTGTCATTTAAATGATTAGAAAGATAGCTGCGTCAGACTGAGGGAAAGCAGTCTAACTTATCTTAATTGGCGGCCCGTCAAATTGATGTCCAGTGATTTCTTGGGTAGCCAAGAAATGTTACAGAACTTTTTCAATTTTATCGAATTAGGTTTTAGTTAACACGTTCACTGTGTATGGACCACATAATGAAGCAATAAATTTGAAACTCATACGTCCATGTCTCATATGTGGGGCACATTTTTTTTGCAATAGTGTGTCTATGTACATAAATTCTAATGTGTTTATCGAATAATAACATTGAACGATAGGGGTTAATATCTAATTTTCAGTTACAGAGTGAACGTGTTAATTTGGTGACCTATGCTTCACTAGCTTTTAGATAATTAGGTGAGCTATGTTTTACGTACTTTTGCCGCATTTTTTTAGATCTTTTACAGGAGAATGTGCTAAATATTATCTTGTTAAAATGGTAATAGGCTAACCACCTATTATGTTGGTCTAATAGAAAGCTCGGCGAGGTGTGGGTACTTAGTTCATCTTGTGATGGATGTACTTACCTCTGACTTCTCCAATTGGGTAAAGTGGTGAGTTCACGTTAAAATAGTGTACTTGTCTGTTTTAAAGCTAGTCAAAGCAAACCACCCCAGCTTCATTACGTAAAATCATCAATTATGAAGATTGGATACAATTTGTAACTATAAATTTTGATAACACAAACTTCTGCCACAGAATAAATAATAGTACTTCTGCAGAGAACCAACTGGCTAATTTAAGTAAAATGATATTAGGACAAGCACATTTATTTCATTAATCTTACCTCGAAATAACAATAATTTATAAGGTCTATACGCCTTTTTGTTAAAAAGAATCACTTTCGTCGTTTGCTCACGTTTATAAAATATATATTTTTTTTTAAGAAAAGTCATTAAAGCACATAATAACGGGTTCTTACCGCGTTTAAATGGGGATATGAAATCAATCTCATCAGTCATCCCGTGATCATGGCACTTGCAACAGTGTCGAAATATCGGGAGTCTCATATCCCCATTTAAACGCGGTAAGAACCCGTTATTATGTGCTTTAATTATGATAATAACCGCGTAAACTTAAAACAATGTTTTAAGAAAAGTGTTTTGAAAGGAAATATCCTTCATAAAAGTAAAGTAAGCTCGGTTTCTTTGTAGCATTGTCGGATAGAAACGCGTCATTCCTATTCTTAAAAAAGATGAATTAAAAAGTTACGCTATTCCGGTTATTCAAGTCTGTATTTCCCTCTGTAACATGAGTAATTAGAAAATTGGGTTCGCGTAAATAGTAAAATACAGTTTCCTCATATTCAATGAATGCTTATCCAACAAACATTGGATAATATTCGTGCTCCATTTGGTAAAAAAACATCTTAGAAAGTAATTTATTTTCGTTTTTAACGTGTAAGTACCTATGAATATTCTTATATTTTTTATTCTTTTGCTTATTTTCCTTACCTTACACCGCACGGAAATCGTTAAGACTCTTTTGTAGTTATTTAATGTTATTTTATTTATATTTTAATTTCACTTGAAATCAAATGACACCATTGTAGGTACTCGAATCTATAGATTCAATTAATTTCAAAAGCTTTTATGCCGAACTTTGCAAAGGTAATAAATTTTATTGAACCACAGTTATACCACATTTCCCTGTAATTTGGCATTGAATGCATTTAAATTTACATTGGTGACGTCTAAAGTAATTTATTGCAGGAAACCACGGATCAAATTAACTGAATTTGTAGCTAAATTTATTATTTAAATTGCTAATTAATTGCAAACTCAGGTTTTGTGGTCATTGTTCAGCAAAATATCGTTTGTGTGAATATATTGTTGGACTGTCAAAATAAATAAATTATAATAATAATATAGCTCCAGTATCCCGGTTCACCAACAATACAATACAATACAAATACACTTTATTGCACCAAAATAAAAAGAAATAATTACAAAAAGCCAACCACCAACCCCCAACCCAAAACCCCAGTTCCCTTTGTTCCCATAATCTGCAATAGTCCTACACGAAACGGGGATTGTCTTTGGGTGCACTCCTATAGTGCATACAGGGATAATCGCCGGTTGGTGTCACACCACATTTATATTGAACTGTCTTAATCAGCAAGTAGTAACCGGGACCAACGGCTTAACGTGCCTTCCGAGCACGGATCATCTTACTTTCGGATAATCAGGAGGATCAGCTTTTAATATCCTAAATAAACTAGAGATCACAAAGTGATTTTTGTGATATGTCCCCAACGGGATTCGAACCCGGGACCTCCGGATGGTGAGCCCAACCCTCAACCACCATTATTTGTAAAAAAAGTTCCTCTGTAGGTTTCAATCATGGATCGAGCTGGCGCTTCAGGAGTAAACGAAACCGACAGTCAGAATATCTTTCAATCGTGTGGGTTGCGTGATTAATGACCGAACTCATCTCTGGTCAGGGTTATTATTGAGCCGCCAAAGGTCGCTGACATGACTCATGCAACGACTACATACTTACTAAAGTAAATAGTAGCCGGGTTCGACTGCTAAACGTATTTTTACCAAGTATTAGTATGAAACCTACTGATAGAATCATCATTTAGTCCATTAGCAAACCAGTCTTGGTTTAGCGATGCTATGCGTCAAAACTGTATAACCAAAACTGCATTTAGTAATTGAATATTATACGAGTATATTACAATAATTACAATAGAAGCTCGGTGGCGCAGCAGTTAACGCGCTTGGTCTGCGATTGTTGAAGTTAAGGAACTTTCGCAAAGGCCGGTCATAGGATGGGTGACCAAAAAAAAAAGTTTTCATCTCGAGCTCCTCCGTGCTTCGGAAGGCACGTTAAGCCGTTGGTCCCGGCTGCATTAGCAGTCGTTAATAACCATCAATCCGCACTGGGCCCGCGTGATGGTTTAAGGCCCGATCTCCCTATCCGTCCATAGGGAAGGCCCGTGCCCCAGCAGTGGGGACGTTAATGGGCTGATGATGATGAGTATATTACAATATACAGGGTGTTAGTGACATCGTGATAAATATTGAGGGGGATAATAATCAGACCATGATTATGAGTTAATATCAAGTGGAATGGGAGTCTTCTTATCGTGTGGGTTGTGAGATAGAATACCAACCTCATCAACCCTGGTGTCAGGTTTATTATTGAGCCGCCAAAGGCCCCTGACATGGCTCATGTAACGATTACTCGCTTTGGTACATCAGTAAATAGTAACCGGGACCAACGGCTTAACGTGCCTTCCGAAGCACGGAACGTGTTACTTTCGGACAATCAGGTGATCAGCCTGACTGTGGAATGGGAGTTATGTCGCAAAAGCATAGAATTGAATTTATATTTTCGAATCTATAAAAAATACAATACAGTATATATTAATATTCTACATTATTATATGTTTTTATATGTTTAATTGTTTTTTTTTTTAGCCAATGTGGAGGTATTTGCAGTGGAGCAGCGTAGTGGAATATGATCCATGCCCCCTCCGGTTGATTGAGGCCCACCTTCTGTGCCCACTAGTGGGACGTATATAGACAGTTTATGTTATGTTAGCCTATGTATTGTTCCCAGCACAGGCAAAAATCTTTATTCCTCCAGGACAACATTACATGTATCAGCGAGAGTCGTCCCACGTGTTACTCTGAATGCCTTATCTTTTCCCCCATACCCTGAATGTCACCCTCTTTTTCCCTTGAGGCCGAGACCTTCACAAGAGCGAGTAGCGGATCGGACCTATTTTGAAAGAAAGAAAAATAATTAAATTACTTAATTGTTATGTTGTGTATAATTTAAATGTATTTACTTAAATAAATAAATTATACATATAAGTCCTGATCTTAAAATTTGTTCTAAAACATATTTGATGAACCGTAATAAAATTCGTCGCTCACACGATCAATCGTCGACGGCATCAAAGCACGGGCGCACAAGCGACGCCCCGAATCTAGCTTTTCTTCACAAATAATTCAAGCTTTTAAATTGAAGGGAACACTGATAGCGGAAGTGCATATACTTGGCCATACGCAATGGCAGTGCAGTGCGCTCACCGGGGGGCGACGGATCCTAAACGGGGGCACGGTGGAGGCAAAACGGGGGCGAGGTGGAGGCAAGACGGGGGCGCGGTGGATTCGAGACTGGGGCGCGGTGGAGCCGAGACGGGGGCGTGATGGAGCCGAGACGGGGGCGTGATGGAGCCGAGACGGAGGCGTGATGGAGCCGACACGGGGGCGCGGTGGACCCGAGACGGGGGCGTGATGGAGCCGAGACGGGGGCGTGCTGGAGCCGAGACGGGGGCGCGGTGGAGCCGAGACGGGGGCGTGATGGAGCCGAGACGGGGGCGTGATGGAGCCGAGACGGGGGCGTGATGGAGCCGAGACGGGGGCGTGATGGAGCCGAAACGGGGGCGCGGTGGAACCGAGACGGGGGCGTGATGGAGCCGAGGCGGGGGCGCGGTGGAGTCCAGATGGGGGCGCGGTGGAGCCGAGACGGGGGCGCGGTGGAGCCGAGACGGGGGCGCGGTGGAAGCGAGATGGGGGCGCGGTGGAGCCGAGAGGCCTTTTTTCATTCCATTTGGTACGTAAACATCTCGCTTTGTGAAATGTGCGAGAAAACAAGAATTATTTTTCTAACCATTGTCACTAACTCCGATTTACTGACGTGATTTCTCTCTTTAAACTGTCGATCAGTTTAGGTAATAAGACACATGAAAATTGCTTTTCATTCTCGCTTTCGCCTCCGCTCGCTGCTGCCTCAGTTTATCTCGTGAAGAATGTAGGAGATATCACAAAGACGCAAAAGTATGCAGGACACTTTCTCACGTCGCCTCTCGCGGCATGCTCACAGATTATTGCGATCTTGAAATTCATCGTTTATTTATATAGGTACATCTTACGCGTGTTACGCCTTTCGGAGTTAGCAGAATAATCACATGTTCACATGAAAATAATTTAAAGCTAAAAATTGGAAAATGAATATCAAATGAATCGTTCATCATCGTAAGCCTCATCCATCTTTTCCAGATAATACAGTTTCTATGAGGCGTTTTCTTAACGTATAATATAAAGGAGAACAAAGAGCAGCGTTCTTCCGTTTTTAAACGACTTCAAAAAAGGAGGTTATCAATTTGACCATCTGTATACGTATATTAGTTTATGTGGGCTTTTAAATACGTGTGCCAAATTTAATAGGTGTATGCATATTTGTATATTTCAAGGGGTTTTGCTAACCTAACCTGAAGATTCGATACGCTCGGTCGTTTACAAAAACGATTGTCTGTCTAACCGTCCAACCCGCTTAGGAAAAACCAGTCGAGTCAGAAACGCGTTTCCGAAACGCGGAATGTGGGTTTCCTCACCAAACTTTCCCTCGCCGCTGAGTACGACGTGATAATCGATAAATGATTTAAAATGATTTTAAATACATACATACTAATAGTGCATACATACATTAAATACATACATACTAATAGTGAGAGCAAATCCATAAAAAATATCAGAAGTGCAATTTTATGAATGGATACGTACTGGACTAGAGATGAGTTATAATTTTCCTACCTCTCGCCAGTTTTTCTTTCCTCATTCAAATTTAAAAATGCTCACTGAAAAACGTAAGAGCTCTTGACCCGTTTTCATGACAGATTTGTGTTTTAGAGTTCCTTAGATTAAAAGGAAAACTGGATCCTTATAAAATAATTCTTTTATTCCTCCGTCACAGATATTTTCCTTCTTGTTCTCCTAGGTTTCTTTAATCTACTTTTTCGTATTTGTTTAGTTTTAATATTAATATGGCGTCCGAACGTTAAAACGTCAACACATTTATATGGTTGGGAATATTTGAATGAACTTCTGAATGTTACTTTACATAGGTTCCTACTTATTCACTAAAACGGGATCGAAAAGAATCAAGAGGTTAAATTAATATTTTGTTGAAAGGAAACCTATAAAATTTAAAACCATCGTAATCTATCGTAACGTTTTATTCGAACTTGGGAATTTTAGTATCAAAATAAATCGTTTTAAGAAGCCTTTTACATACTTCAGTAGCATTTTGTGCTATTTTATGAGATTTAAGTAAAATGCATTACTAATAATAGCTGAAAAATATAATTTATTATAGATAGGTGATTTACAACGGTTCGGTTTAATTCACGTGCGATGTATGGTACACGTAGCGAAGTCTCATAACAAAATATTAGTACGGAACCCCTCCAGTTAAAGCTCGCCTCACTCTTAACCATTTTTAAAAAACACAACTTTTCTCGAGTGTTATAAATTACTACGATGTAAATATGTGACTATATTTCGTATACGGTTAATGGGTCTAATTTTTTTTTTTATAAAGTTTGCGTCAGAACATAAACTCACGCCCGTAATCCCTGAAGGGTTGGGTAGATATACAAGCGATCGGATAATAATAGTTTTTCATATTATATATTACAAACGACAGAGTCTCACAGTTTTTACAGTGACAGATAATTATAAAATTTTATGGGATTGACAAGTCGTTTTTTTTTTTCATTTTTACATCTCACAAAGAGAAAATTATAGCGAAAAAAAATCTGACTCGGATGGGACTTGAAGTTTGCCAAGCCGCGACGAATGTGTTAACCATTACACCACCGGGACCTCCTTCTGTCCATGCGATATTCTTACTGACAAATTTTTGTTATTAATTTTCTCTTTGTGAGTTTCCCTAAGCATGAGCTCGTGCTTTAAAAACAAAAATCAATTTTATATCTGTCACTAAAAAACCGGCCGAGAGACTGTCGATGAACCATTATTGCAAACATAAAAAAGTAACTTTCGATTGCCATAATCGTTTTTAAATTATTTTCAGCCCCAAAAATAGTTAATTTATGTAACGACTTGTAAAAAAACATGTCAACAAAACGTCGCGATTTAGTCGTAACTATTTCGTCCCGAGTTTGTTTCCATAACGAGACTTTTTTCTATAAATGTAAATAGTAACAGGGCAATGAAGTCTTAGCACGCTATATAGACATTACTACAAGTTACGGCCAGGAAAAGAGCGATAAAAGTAAGCCTAAAAGCGTTACAGACATAGGGGTTAATGTATACTAATCTGCGAATTTTTGGTTCTTTAGGAATTTGTTGGATAAAACATGTCTTTTTATTCTCATAATGATGAGAATTTTACTTAAAATGATGCTAAAAAAATTGCAGTCTTAGGCAGTACAGAATTCATAGGTTTTACCAACGTAATGCTTCTTTGATATAATAGCCTCCGAGAAATGATAGTGTACGACATCCCAGGCAAATCAACTATTTAAGACAAACATGTAAGTGTCAATTACGGAAAAATTGCGCTTCAAAAAGTATGATACATACAAGAATAAGAATTAAATTTTAGAAGTAATTGTTACAATAATAGATATAGTTTTGAGTTTTTTACCTTCTTACCTTAGTTGAAAAATACTTTATATCCACATTTAATAATTTTAAACGCACGTATAATATTTTATGAATATAAACAAAAGAGAAACGTTTATGAAAATATGAATTCCAGCTGCCAAATTCTTTGTTTTCGATCTAAATTAAATTCCAACTCTACTAAGTTATATTATAATTATAATTTTATGTCTGTTTCTTGGCCAATCATCAGTAAACAGCTTGCTGGAGTTAGCTGTAAATAATAATTCCCTTTCCGTTCCTTCGGTAACTAACCCTTTCTTTTTCGGCGTAAAAGAAAATGTGACGTCAGAATGTCAGTGTCAATCTATATCATATCAAAAATAAATTTAATCAACAACAAGGAGTATACTTAGTATAAAGTATAGTACGTGATACAGGATGCTAGTGACATTGTAACGATAATTTTGAGTTATGATTCAGGCCATGATTCTGAGTTCATATCACCTGGAATTTCCGTCGCAAAAGTATAGAACGAAAAGTATTTTAATAAAGCACAAATCTTCATTAATTTTTCAACAGTGTCATCCGACCACCGGGCTGGTGGTCTGCCTCGATATCGCATACCATCCCTTGGCCACCATTCACTAACAGTCTTAGTCCATCGTTTTTCCAAGTGTCCTGGCCATCTCCACTTAAGCTTAGGGATTCGTATACCTACATCTTCGACTTGGAAGTGCGTTGCCGAATTTCGACGGAAAGATTTGATAGGTTCGGTTTTTTACAGAAGCGACTGTCTGATCTCCTTATTAGCGAAGGTAAAATCAGGCAAATACAGGTTAGCTCACATAGAATATTTCCGAAACATAAGTAACAAGCCTCTTTTATATTGCCATGCCCTTGCGGCGTCACATGTACCTTCAATCAATCAATAATATTATGTCGTGTGTACTGTGCCTATGTCTTCTTACTATGTTTCACTTAATTTGTGTTTGTGACATGCAATAACTGAATATGAATATAACAAATACTCTATTTATATAAATGGCAAGTATATACAATTTAAAACGTATTTTTCGGAAATATAGATTTCTTCACAACGTTGTTCTTCACCGCTGAGCGATTATTTATGGTTATTGATCAAGTTCAACTAAATCAAAATTAAATTATTCTGATTACCATTCCTCTTAGCTGATAGAAGTATTTCCGAACCATATTGCTCCCAACTTGGCAAACAGCCAATTCCATATGAACTTTAGTTTTAAAAGTTCGGTATTTTTTCCTGAGTACGCCGGTCCAATCCAGTTTGATTTGAGTCTGATATTTCAACCCCATCTAATTGGATTGGATAGGTACTTACTCGCATGTCGGTCGAAGTTTTGATTAGGTCACTCGTAACTTTAAAATTTTATTACGATTTAAGGCTAACTGTTCCTCGCGTTTCCTTGCAATTTCAATCTTCGTAGTGGATAGGCCTTAATATAGGCAATAGGTATGAAAACTTAAAGCTGTGCATTAATATTAATAATGATAAAGGCGTAGGGATGTGACGACCCCATCGCCCCCTGGTGAATTCATCAGCGAACCTGGTGAATTCAACAGTGCAGTCAGTCTCTGCAAGCCAGCTTGTGGCGAGCTGTTGGTGAGTGACACCACGGAGCTGAGATCCCCGAGAGTGAGTCAGGCTCTCCATCTCCGGCTTGCCTTCATTGTTTTAAGTTTACGCGGTTATTATCATAATTAAAACACATAATAACGGGTTCTTACCGCGTTTAAATGGGGATATGAGAAATATAATAATGTCGAAATATCGGGAGTCTCATATCCCCATTTAAACGCGGTAAGAACCCGTTATTATGTGTTTTAATTGCCTTCATTGCTTGACTTCATTGGCCGGCTAGAATGCGAGCGGAGCGTTTGAGTAATACGCTCGCAGGGTAGAAGTGAAAGATACATAACTCGTGGGTTGGTGAGGCGAGTAAACCGCTTTGCAGAAAGTGGTGTACACCTCTCAACACCCTGAGCTGCTCACAACCATGTGAGCCTTGGCTAGATAGGCCCATCAAGTGAGTGGCGCGTCACCGTCTGCTCATTGTATCTTTGTTGTTAACATTGTGCTGTCCCGGCCCACTAACTATCACCTCAATAGCCCGGTTCCCTTTGTTCCCATGATATACAACAGTCCTACACAAACCGGAGATTGTCTTTAGGTACACTTCCATAGTGCATACAGTTATAACCGCCGATTGTTGACTCATAGATACATAAACTCACGCTCGTATTCCCCCAAGGGGTAGGCAGAACTACAAATAATCAAGAAACTATTACCATACTAACCACAACCAACTATTAACTAAACCAACCAACACCGACTAACTAACCAACTAACTATTACCATTACCATAACTAACTATTACTAACTAACTATTACCATATTCACTATTACTATTATTTTTTTTGTGGTATTTGTTATACCACATTTAGATTAAATTGTCTTAAGGGGTCTCTACATGTTGCCTTTGAACCTGCGACGTCTTCGAAAAGTCCATAATAGACTTGATATACAAATAATAATAACATAAGCTTATAACTAAGTAGTCAGAGGTACATTTAATCGTAAGATGAACTAAGTACCCTTACGTCACTAAGCTTTCTGTTAGACCTTCGTGATAGATCATGAGTCATATCACTGTCTATAATTGTCGAGCCAACTGTGATAGCCAAAAAATTAATAACAACAATAAACCGACCCGCCGTCCCTTTCCTTTTTGGCGGATTAGAAAATGACAGGTATAATTTAAACTTAGTGTGTACCGGAATCGGCATCAATGTAAAATGCGAATGTAAATTATCTCAGGACTTAAAGCCTCCGTGTCCAGTGGTTGAGCGTTGGGCTCACGACCCGGAGGCCCCGGGTTCGAATCCCGGTGGGGACATATCACAAAAAATCACTTTGTGATCTCTAGTTTGGTTAGGACATTACAGGCTGATCACCTGGTTGTCCAAAAAGTAAGATGATCCGTGCTTCGGAAGGCACGTTAAGCCGCTGGTCCCGGTTACTACCTACTGATGAAAGTACGTAGAGGTTACATGAGTCATATCAGAGGCCTTTGGCGGCTCAATAATAACCCTGACACCAGGGTTGATGAGGCTGGTATTCCACCTTACAATCCACACGATAAGAAGAAGAAGGACTAAAAGTCAACCGTATACTACTAGATAACAAAAAGTAGTTGTAAGATTGGTTGGCGATTTGTTACTGTCTTCCAATTAGGTTTTTTCACAAGTGGCTTATCGCGGATTTTCTCGCGAGACGTTTACACTTTTATCGGACAACTGTCGAGCGATAAGGTTATTAGGGATTACTTGCGGTAGTTTTGTTATATTAGAATAAGAAAGTATTATAAAGCGACGAAAAAACAACAAAAAAAAAACAATAGACAAAGCGTTTTCGTCTGATAGAGCGAAGTGGAAGAGAAGTACGAAGAAGGCAGACCCCACCATCAGATGGGAATAATAAATGCCAAGGAGAGAGAGAGAGAGAGAGAGAATAAGAAGTTAGTATTACAATACGAAAGTGTAAGGTTGTATTTACGTATAGTATAGAGTATTTATTATGTTAACTTTAGTTTTACTTTTAGGTATTTATTTTTGTTGCACCATCCCGCATCCGAGTTTGTAAATGTTTATTTCCTTTTGGTGGTTGCCTGGAAGAAATTGCTTTAGAGCAATAAGGCCGCCCAAATTGTATTGTATTCATGTGTTATGTCTGATTGTTTAAATGTAGTTCTGTGCAATAAAGTATATTTGATTTGATTTTAATTTGATTTGATATTACAGAATATATCATGAATATTACAATATATGGTTACCGTTGCCCACAACCTCACCTGATTGTAAGTGAAGATATTATAGTCTAAAATGGTACATTCATCATCTTCTTATCGTTATCCCGTTTTTCACAGGGTCCGCTTTCCTAACTGAAGATTTGACAGGTCCGGTTTTTTTACAGAAGTGAAGGGAAAACCAGCCCAATATAGCTTAGGTCACATACTTCCGAAATTTCTCGAAAATGTGGGTTTCCTCGATGTTTTCCGTCACCGCTGAGCACGTGATTATCATTTATGATCATAACATGAATTTGAAAGCAAATTCGAAAATCATTGGTTTAGGCCTATGCTTCTTCTTTGCGAGTCGATGACGATCGAAGTGCTAGGATTCGAGCCTAAGATAACATTCTTAGTCAGTAAATGCCTATGTACCTAGTTTTGAGGAAGAATGAATAGGCGGGAAGAAATTAGTAGGGCGAATGACCTACTATGCAATCGGCCCAGCAGTGCGTAAACCAGTGCACTGTGATCGGCACATTTGCATAGTGTAACTGCCCGGACCTCTATCTTTTCTTGCTTCTGTAGACATCATGCCGGAACACGACTTTCGTGTCCTGTAGGACTAACATGAGCAAAGTGATAACATTTTGTCACGGTCATTTTATCGATATCATTATGTCGTTTTGTTGATTGTTGCTAATATGTGAAACCAAATAAGTCGTGTCGTTCTGTCAAAATACGAACAGAATCACGCGACACGCGGAAAAACAAATTTATAGATTTTGACAAAATTTATTCAAGCGATCGATAATTTTATCATCTTGCGCATGTATGTCAGACTTGCTGGTGACAAGGTTTTGTCTGGAGGATGATGACCGACCTACCACCACTGGTAAATAATAATGTATGTGATCGTAAAAATCTTGTTAAATGAATTAAATACATATTGGCCCCGATTCTTGCAGACACCTCCTAATTTTAATTTAAGTTATACCTGTCATTTACTTATCTACCGGAAAGGAAAGGGAAGGATGATTAACAGCTCTTAAGTTTAGGAAGAATGAGTAAATGAATGAATAACCCGGGCGGATCAAAAAGGTATCTCGCTGGTATGCAAACCATTTGACGTGTGCTGTCAACTTAATTCTGACGGGTCAATGTAAAATTTTTAGACGGTTGTTTTAGATTTGTGCTTAAAATTGACGTGTGTTCCATAAATTTTATGCTTGTCGATTACCCGTCCCTTTCCTTTTTGGCGGATAAGAAAATGACAGATATATAACTTAAAATAAAATTAGATGATATTTACAGGAATTAGCACCATTGTGTTTCTGTGTCATCCTGTATACAATAAATTATTAAGTAAATTAAAATAATTTTCTACTTAGAAACTTAACTAAAAAATAAAACAACTTACGTCTTAGCTTTTAGTCTCAAGATACGTAATAAAAATTAAAATACAAAATGGCTGCTAACAAGTAAGAAGCAACGTGAAAGAAATTTTATAAAAATCTTGAAATAAAATTCTGAGAGAAAGACTGAAAAGGGTAGGTAGGAAAACTGTCGAGTGCTTAGCGTTTCGTCTGCCTGAAAATATGTTTGAGAACTTAATAAAAATATTTATTTTCTTTTTATTTATAAGCAGTATAAATTAGGAATCACAGCATTTTTTATTTGCTTTTTCCTAAGGTAAAAAAAGGTAAAATCTGTGTCCATCACACAGTGTGGTTCAACCCACCTCACAACTTGATAGGTATTTACTCGCATGTCGTATTTTTTAAAATATTTTTGGTAAAAACCTGTGTCTGTCACACAGTATTCTTGAGTTCAAGTAAATAGCTAATCCACCTCACAACCCACGCGATAGAAGCAATATTTGTTCTGGTTTTATTTAATGTTGCAGTCACACATAAAATGATTGATATGATTTCCCCGCCTTCCTTCCTTTAAGTTTTTTTAATAATTATATATAAATTACATAAATATAAAATTACACCTATTTCCCACAGGAGTAAGTAGAGACTATGAAATTCCATTTGCTTCGATCCTGACATACTTCTCTTGCTTCCTCTACATTCATCTATCGCTTCATACACGCGCGCCGGTGCAGAGTTAGTAGTAGTGAACATTTACTAAAGATATTTATTGTTAGCAGCCATTTTGTATTTTTTTTTACTCTGTACGTCCTTCTAGGTCTTTTTATTGTAACTTACTCTTCTTTTTTGGCCCTTGTTTGGTTGTTAACACAAGGGCCAAGTTTCTTCTTTTTATCTTTTATTAATTAATACCCACCAACCCGCATTGGAGCAGCGTGGTGGAGTATGCTCCATACCCCCTCCGGTTAATTGAGGGGAGGCCTGTGCCCAGCAGTGGGTCATTAATAACATTAATAAAAAAAATATCATATAATTAGGCTGTTTATGTTATGTAATTAATACCTACTTACACTATAATCTTATAATAGCCTATTTGACAATAAATTGTAACAATAAAATAATAAAATATATCGGATATGGTAGTGGTAGTCGGAAATTATTACATTGAACGATTAAAATTGAAAAAATATAATATTAAGATCATTTTCAAATATATTATTCTTACAGATAAGATTTTGATTTTTTATCTGTGTATTACAAGACAGGAAACACGGGCGGGCGTGTTTGAGCTTCGTGAAACGTCATATAATTATCACAAGTAAACAAAAACTATTACTTGTCAGGTTTCAGTCACTTGAAGTAACGCGTAGTTTGACAGTTTCTTTGTTTATTGAAATGTGACCTCACTGGGCAAAATGTCACGTAACTAACCGTTTTCTCGTAAAATTAATGAAGAACGATGTTTTTTTTCTGTTATATAAAGCTTTTTCTAGAAAAAAGAATATTTTAAGAGGTAAAAATAAGCGTTTGTAATTTTTTAAATACTTATCCGAAAACTGTCAAGTATCTATATTACGCTGACTTACATAACACTGGTAGAATATTGTCAAGCAAACACATGTTTTAGGAAATTATACATCGTCTGAATTCGCCACCCTAACATAAACCACTAATTTAATTTTACCACCCCATAACTTTTTATAGGGCAACACTTCAAAAATCGTAATGGCGCAACTTCGAACATGCCTCGAAACATAAGCTGTTTCCTTGACCAAAATTATTTTTGAACGGAGGGTAATTTATTTTATTACTTTCCCAACTAATTTTATGGCAATACCGGGACGATACAAGTTTTCCGAGTTAGGGTTGCTAACTCGTAATAAAGTGTGCCGCAGAGGTTATTCAAGTTAGGGTTGAACAAAGAATAATAATGTTAGGGTTTTCGAATATTTATTTTTGGATCTATTTAATAACGATTCTCTTTTCTAACCAAGGTTCATAATTAAGATACATTTGCTTTAACGTTAACATTGGGTGGATACATTTATATTATACCGTACCTACGTAACTTTTGTGTACTTACGAGGCTTTTCGATGCGCGTGGGTTATACGTTAAAAAATGTTCACTATTTGTAACATAATTAATGTTCTTTATTGTTTAGATGCAGTGGGGTGTTGAAACTTGAAAGTAACTTTTATAGGCAACAAAAGTGCACAAATTTATAACACGTGTTTACGCTGGAGCGGGTGAGCTAACTTTTAGAATGAGAATTATTTCTTTTAAATTCAAATTATTTTAATTTCAAATTAATATCCATAATTATGAGTACGTTAGATTAGATTACATTCCATTATTAAAATTAAATTAAAGTATATAAAATTAAAATTGACAATGTCCTAATAAATAAATAATTAAAGGACACTGCACAATGAAATACAGAAAAAAGAAAAGAAAACTCTGCTATCTTCATGATGAGTTATAAACTGACGAAAGAATTGTGTCACAGTAAAAAAGATGGTGTTGACAACCCTACGACAAGAGTTCTGTCAAACTTTTTACGGCATAATCTCCATGGAAATTTTTATAACCAGCTCGTAAAAGACACTTCTTAAAACTGATTTTTATTCCCTTTTCATTTAACATAACCTTAAGTTTATAAGTTTTGTAAAATATGTTTTTCTGCTTAAATTCTCTTCATTTTCTGTCCGTAAGAATCTTCTGCAAAGTATTAGAATACTTAGAACCTAAAAAAGACGAATGAAATCGGTAAAAATAATTAAATAAAACAATAAAAATTATCCTGTTCTTTGTGTTTCTTAAAGTTTGTAAAGCATAAGTTGAAATTCGATTTTTAAATTATACAAACTTATACGCCGCTTTCGTCTTTATTGTTTTTAAAAAAAATCCACAAATGCTTTTTTTGAATAAAATATTATTTTAATAACATACCAACGCGTAATACTTACTTACATACTTTGCGAAAGGGATGCTTAGATGGTTCAAACATGTAGAGAAAATAAATGAAGATAGACTTACAAAAATGATTTATGATGCGGATATAAATAGTAGAGTTGGAAGACTGAAGCCTATGCGTACATATCGCAATCAGAACCAAGACATTTTAAAAAAAGGCTAGGGTGGTTAAAAAGGCCGCATCGAAAAAAAAACCATCTAAGAAAACATTATTGTTATTTGACATTTGTTTGCCTTGCGCACTTACTTTTATATGCGCGAATGTCAAATTGCAATATTGCTTTCTTAGATGAATTGTACGAAAAAGTAAGATGATTCTGAAGCACGTTTAGCTATTGGTCCCGGGCTACTAGTTTATAAATAGAAATTCATTAATATTCATTTCCATGATTTTTTTTTATTTTCGTGAATAGCGTCATGTTTTTCTTGGAAATTACGTAATAAATTTTCATTTAGCGAAGTTTCCGTTGAACTCAGCCCGTTCGTCATCGTGTTATTCATTCATTTTTTTTCAGTAACGTTCTTTGATTTACGGGGAATTATGTAACACATCCAATATATCTTCCTTCATATTTGGCTTACGTCTACTCTCTAAATAATGTCGAGACTTACTGACATTGATTTACCAATGCCGTAGATACAGCGCTTGATACAAGAATGCGGCGAAAACTTGGCGCTTGTTTAGCTATACATTCGTACACAGTGGTATATACATACAATGAAATCGTGTCAAATTAAGAAAGTACGCATCGTCTTATTAGGTACTTACGTATGTTAGCGCGTGGTGATTCGTAACGCGGTCGGGTTATACTGCGACTCGGATTGACCGGGAGTACTTGTTTTAGTATATTTTAAACTAAAATAATAATTTTGGTGGGTTTTTTTGCGAAAATTAAAATGTTTGTACTATAATAACATGCACAATGTCAATACTTATTAGAAATGTGATGTTCCATCCTTCTTTTTACGCTTTGAGTTTCTAGTTAAGCAAGTTTTTACCACGCTCTTCCCGTGTTGCCAGTTCGGCGCCTAATCGCGCATTGAGGTAAAGTACAAATACAAATATACTTTATTGCACCAAAATAAAAAGAAATAATTACAAACATATCTTAACTAGGTACAAGGCAAATGACATTTGCCTTGTACCAATAACTTTGCAGTAACAGTAACTTTGCGTCCCACTTTTTGAGCGCTGATGTTCAATCTACGGTACTAGTAAATCTATGCTTACAGATTAAAATAGACTCCATGAAGTTAGGATGGAGTATTAGGGAGCGTCACGACCGCCTATGTAGTATAATGAAATATATGCAGAAAAATCGTATAGTACTGGTAGTACGATTATCACGTGCTTAGCGGTGAAGGAAAACATCGTGAGGAAACCGACATTCCCGAGAAATGTATTTTCGGAAGTATGTGACCTAAAATTCACGGTCTAAAAAGTATTTTTTTAGACCTGCAGACACACATACATACATACATATTATATTCATAGCGGTCAAACACATAACCCTCCTTATTGCTTCCTCGAAGCCGGGTAATGCAGTTTTGATGTTTCTTCTGATGACGTACTTTTATGTCGTAGATACATCATCGGTGGAAACTGTTTTGGCTTAATATGTTTAATTATAAGTTTATATCTTTAAGTATCTATTGTATAACCTGATTGGTCTTTAATAAAGAAAAATACAAATAAAATTTATTTATTTATTATTTTATCTATCTATTTGGTACGGTACGGTGTCACTAACACTCTATATGTGCTCCCTTACACGCTGCTATACCTCACGTTAGACTCAGGTAGAAGGTACAGTAAAATTCAGAAAGCACGGAAAGTAATTTTCTTTACGGTACGACTTTTATTTTTCATTTCGCATACCCGCCCGATATTGGAATACATTCGGGCAACGTGTCGTTACGCATATTTTAAATGGCGTTTTCTTGTCACTAGTTCGAAGTAATAAGCTTATCTGAGACCTGGAGAGGATCTGGAGGGGGGGGGGGGGGGGGGTTCAAAAAACTACATCCAAGCGATTCATTTAAAAAAGCAATACTGCTTTTTGACGTTTGATTGCATCGCGCACTTACTTTTTTATATTCGCAAAAGTCAAATACAATATTGTTTTTTAGATGAATTCCTTTAATGTGGCCTTTTTGAAAGAATAAATCGACCCTAGTGGGTCGATAGCGATAAGCTCTGATTGAGGGAAATCGTCGACCACGCCAGTGGGGTCGGTATCGGGGTCCTAAAGTGTTTGGTGTCGCGAGCTGATTGGCCGCCTCTATGGCTAGAGTAATCGGCTCGTCGGGATCGTATATTACGTCCTTCGGACGCCGATACTTTTCAGTACCGTTCCTAAGCGGGATGTATTCGGAAACCGCAACTACCAGGAGATTTGGTTGGTGCGGAGCAGAAACGTTTTGAAGCTAATTTGAGCCATTGGGCAATGATTGGCAGACCTAGGTCAATGTGCAGATGTTCATTGCGAAAAAACCACGGAGCTCCCGTGGCTTTCCGCATGAAACGATTTTGTATTACCTACCTGTAGACGATGGATTTGAGAGAGACTTGCGTGACCCCTGGATACTAACTACCCCTGCATAGGTCATGATCTGATGGATGCAAGTTGTGTAGATTCCACATTTTCAATTGTGAGCCAATACTCCAACTGGACCCCGTTACATACCCTCTAACAAACAGGAATGCTTTAGACCTAGCTCACCTCAAGCTTTGGTGATTCTTCTTCGTTCTGTCTTGCTCATCCTTGCTAAAACTACCGTATATCTTTCTCAAGTCGCAATAAAACATTTCAACTCCTATTTTTAAATTTAAGCCGCAGACAAGGTTCAAGGACCAACCAAGTGAATTAGACTCCACACCGTGGTTACGTTGGATTTATTACTTCCTGTCACTAAGTTCGCAACGAAGAAATACTCGTACTATTCTGTTTCGAGCTTCCACTTCAAAGTGTACAGATGCAGTATCACAACTTAAACACGAAAAGAATAAAAATTGTTTTTAAACTGTTTTATTTGTTATTAAATGTGTTAGGATTGAAGCAAATGGGATTCCATAGTCTCCGCTTACACCACTGGATAGGCGATGTTTTTTTCTCCTTCAGTACTTCTTCTCTAGTGTGGTTCGTGATGTCAATGACCGAACTCATAAGCCCAGTCCGGGTTACTATTGAACCGCCAAAGGCCCTTGTAACGACTTATAATAATGAGTAATATATTTACTTAAGAAATACTTTAGTTAATCTTGGGAAAAAGGGATGTGCTTAAACGTCACATGAACAGATGTGACAGGATCAGCCGCAGCGGAGGCATACTGTGAAAACCAAGGTATAGCTTTGAACGGTCAAGGTATAGCTTTGGGTGATATCACCCAAGTGATCAGCGATAGTTTAGTGCCCTTTGGTCAACCGCGAAAAACTAGTGTTTATTCAGAATTAGATTGGTGATTACGTAGAAGATATGAATCCATAGGATTAGCTGTCTAGGAACTGATATCGGGCAGCCAAATTATTAAATAGACTGGTTTCCGACTAGTCAAATCAGTTACTTTTTACTAAACGTCAAAACACGAAATTACTATGGAATTTATAGGAAAAAGCACGCTGTGACGACAAAAACTATTACGTTTTTGGTATATTTTTTTTCTGTAGCCTAATCAATGTCCCACTGCTGGGCAAAGGCCTCCCCCTTCTCTTTCCAACCCTCCCAGTCTAGGGCATCGTTCCGCCAGGTGTGCCGGAAGGCGTCCAGCTCGTCCCTCCACCGTCGTCGTGGTCTACCTCGATGTCGACGACCCTGTGGGGCCCAATCAGTTGTAATTTTGGCCCACTTTTCCGGATGCATACGGCAGACATGTCCCGCCCACTCCCACTTCAGTTCAGCGGATTTTTCTCCGACATCTGCCACTTGAGTTTTGGAGCGCAGTGTCGTGTTTTTGGTAATTAAAATTGATTAATAATTTAAACAGAAAAAAGAAAATGGTTTTTCATTAGTTTTAGATCTGTCTTTATTTAGTAACCAATTTTTTTTTATCTTGACACGACACGGCACGAGCCAATCAGTGAAATGTCGTGGTATCTCCCCCCAGCGAGAAATTCGAATGGTTAACAATCTCTTTTAAATAGAAAATTCTGTACCACAGATGTTCCTAACCGTATTAAACCGATGCAGTGTTGTATGGCCCACGTCCCCAACCCATAACACTAACATAACATTTTACCATGTCATTTTTTCTATAAAACTGCTGCGTAATACGTTTCGTTTGCGTATAAACACGGCTCGTGCATTTTTTACCGCACATTTTTTTTTGTTACGACACACAGTAAAATTTTGGATAGACGCATGCCCAAAAAAGACAGTGAATATTTACACAAGCTGAATTGTGTAGCAGATTTGCGAAATATACGAAAAATGTCGCCCGTTTTTGTTGATTCGATTAATCTTTATTGAGCTATTTTCAATAGCATCCATGGTCTGGTTAGAGCGTTGGGTGAACTACGAGTATCTACAAGTCCGAGTCCGATTTCTAATCGACATTATCGAAATCACTATCTTCTTCTATCGTGTGAGTTATGAGGTGGAGTACCAACTTCATCAACCCTGGTGTCAGGGTTACTATTGAGCCGCCAAAGGCCCCTGACATGGCTCATGTAACGAATACTTACTTACATCGGTACCAACGGCTTAACGTGCCTTCCCAAGTACAGATAATCTTACTTTCGGACAATATGGTGATCAAACAGTAATGTCCTAACCAAATTAGGGACCACAATGTAATTTTTTTTTTATATCCACACCGGGAATCGAACGCGGGACCTCCGGATCGTGAGCCCAACGCTCAACCACTGGACCACGACATTTCATTCATTACGACATTACAGCCTGAATCACCTGATTATCCGAAAAAGTAAGGTGATCATTCGAATAACACGTTAACTTATAAGACGTTGGTTCTGGCTATAAATCGTAACAAATAACCGGGACCGAGGGCTTAACGTGTCTTCAGAAGCACGGGTAATCTTACTTTTTCGGACAATCGGGTAATTTCAACTATGTTTCCATCGGGAATCGAACCTAAATCGTAAGCCCAGTCGAATCACTTGACCACAAGGCTGGCACTAAAGCTACTATACTCACAATAAATTGCACTGTGCACTTCTAGTTTTCTTGAAGTTTCGCCAGTGAAGTTTCGAGATTTCTTCGGGGACACTAGTAGGGGAATAGGGGGGATCTCATGTCTTTTTACTGTGATTTTGTTACAGCAATGCTGTGGTTGGATTTTGTCTTTAAATTTATTGAAGTTCATTCTTATTTCTAGATTTACAGTTGTAATGTCTAGTGCACTTAAATATAGAGCTTTGTCAAAAGGTAATGTATTCGGAAGTCAGCTAAAACCATAGAATCAAGAATGTTTTTCTCTCGTGTGGGTTGAGAGGTGGATTACCAACCTCATCAACCCTGTTGTCAGGGTTACTATTGAGCCGCCAAAGGCCCCTGACATGACTCATGTAACGACTACTTACTTACAGTAAATAGTAAACGGGACCAACGGCTTAACGTGCCTTTCGAAGCACGGATCATCTCACTTTTGGATAATCAGGTAATCAGCCTGCAATGTCCTTACCAAACTAGGGATCACAAAGTATTTTTTGTGATATTTCCCCATCGGGATTCGAACCCGGGACCTCCGGAATGAATAGGCACTATAAATAATGATACCCACGATGTATAGGCACACACCAGACACTTCAAACAAAAAACTCGTTTTACACAGACACTACACATTGACGTTATCGTACACGCGGATCTGGTGTGTGTGACGCCTGACGCCCGTACGATTGAAAACTAAAGTAAGACCGAGGGGGCGTGAGGTAAACCTCGCTCAGGCGCTGGTGGGGATCGGAGACTTGCTGTTCTATACGAGGAATTATTCAAATCAAATCAAATCAAATATACTTTATTGCGCAGAACTAAAATTTCAACAATCAGACATAACACATGAAAACAGTACAATTTGGGCGGCCTTATTGCTCTAGAGCAATTTCTTCCAGGCAACCACCAAAAGGAAACAAACATTTGCAAACAACTTGGATGCGGGATGGTGCAATAAAAAAAAATACCTAAAAGTAAAACTAAAGTTAATATAATAAATACTCTATACTATACGTACATATATTAATGAATACTCAATATAATATAAACCATATATACTAAAAATATACCTAACCATAATCAGAGAAAACTATAATAATAAATAATAGACTATACACACACATACAAAACAAGTATTGAAATAAATAAAATACATCATATTATTCCCTATTCTATGGTATAGGTAATTCTAGATTTAAAATCAAATAAAAAAACTACATTGCGTTGTATGTGATACAATATAAATGGTGATATTATAAAAGCACTGATAATATACCCTGCTATGGTACGCCAAAGATCAAGCGCCCACCTCATCCCCTCTGGGTCTTACTGTAGTCTTAAATGACCGTATGCCGCTAAGGAGTAAGGGAGAGAGAGCGCGGACTGGGGTGAGCTAAAAGGGAATAAATAGAAATATTCAGAACCCTCTGGAACAGGTTGAGGACCCACTAATGTATTGGTAATACACTCTTCGTTTGAAAAGCGTTACGGGATTGAATCCAGTCTAGATTTTTTTTGATCTTTTTTGTCATTTTGGAAATTCCCCTAATAATTAGTACTTTTAAAATTATATTGATGAATTTTATGTATGTGACAAGTAATAGTAATTAAATACTATGATGGTGTACAAGTCATATTTATTTTTTGAAGAACAGTTTCACAAAATGACAATCGGAAAAATCACCGGGAATCGAACCCGGACTTCGAGATTGTGAGCCCAACGCTCTAATAACTAGATCACGATGGCGGTTAAAAAATATGAATTTTGTTTTATTACAAATCACAAGGCTTTATTGACAGGAAATCTTGGCTTTTCCTTATTCATAATAAATAATCATAATTTTATTTCTTCAACTGACAACATTACGTTTTTTCAACAGTTATTGTTTATTGATTATATGAAAAATATTATGTAGAAACACTATACGTTTTTTTTTCCATAATTTTAAGTCTAGCCACTATGTTTGTGTGTATCGAATGTTAGTGTCCCGATAGTATACAGAATGACACAATAACAGTTTGAATGAAATATGAAACAATAGACTGCAGTGTCGGCAAATTATACCAATATTTAATGTCGGGGGTAACTGATAGTTCTGTTATTCGAATATTGAAATATTGCCACCTAGTCAGGCTGAAATATACGGTACAATGTAAAAAGCCTTCATTGTACATAAATCACATATAATGTACAGTTACAAACAGTACTAAAAAAATAATAATTTGGTGTTCTTTTATTGGTAAATACCTAGTAGAAAATCTGCTTGCAATAGAGTAGTCAAATCACTTTTTACTAAACGTTCAAACACGAAATTACTATGGGATTTGTATGATAAAGCAACCTGTGACGTCATGGAAAATGTGACAAAATATCGCACTTGTTATTACATACACACATACATACATAAACTCACGCCTATTTCCCACCGGGGTAAGCAGAGACTATAGAATTCCATTTGTTTCGATCCTGACACACTTCTCTTGCTTCCTCCACATTCATCAATCGCTTCATACACGCACGCCGGTTCAGAGTAGATCGTATTGAACCTTTTCTAAGGACATCTCCAATTTGGTCATCGTAAGTCCTTCTCGGTCTTCCTCTGCCAGCCCTTGTACTTGTTATTACATTTTTCTTTATTTAAAATTCATATAAGAATAGAAAAATGAAAACGATTTTTGACGCCTTTAGTGCTGTCTTTATTTAGTAAGTAATTAGAATATCATAATTTATCTTAGACCTAGGGAACTACCCAAATGTACCTAGCTGAATAGTATGTCTGCTTACCGTGTATTATTTCTACCGTATTTCATTCCAAGCTTAAGAAGTTGGTAGCTATTGTTTTGCAGAAGCACCATTATGCATTACATAGTCGAATTGGGATTGCCTGTAATGTAAATTGTGAATAAATAAATATACAAATAATAAATAAATGTTCTTCTTAAGGCTATAACATAAGGTCATAATATAGATGCCATAGCCACGTCATTGGCGACGGTCGCCAAACATAATTAGTATTGAAATGTATGGCAGGTAACTTATTTGGCGACGACGCCTTGGCAACGAGGCTATTTCAATAACATGTTTCATCGACGTGTCCATGGGTCGGGGTGAGTTATGGAGCTAAAAAAACAAAGCCATAACCATTTCTAAGCTACTAGAGTCCATGTGATTGATCATCAATCTCACAACCCACATGATGAATCATCATCCCCCTAGCAACGGGATAACCCGTTTTTCACAGAGTCCGCTTATCTAATATGAAGATTTGACATGTCCGGTTTTTTACAGAAGCGATTGCCTGTCTGGCCTTCCAACCCGCGAAGGAAAAACCAGCCCAATACAGGTTAGGTCACATAACTCTGAAAATGGAGTTCTCGGGAATGTGGATTTTTCACGATGTTTCCTTCATCGCTGAGTATATAATAATCATTTATGAAATTCGACTATCATTGGTTTATCATTGGGTCCATCTTTGGACTTCGTATCAACAGTGGCTGCAAGTTGTCTTTGATTACTTGTGGCTCTGCCCACCCCATTAGGGATTACGGGCGTGAGTTTATGTATGTATGTATGTATTGGTTTAGGCCTGTATTGCATTGGAACCTGTGATCTCAAAGTGAGAGGCAAGTTTTCTACCAACTGGGCTATCACGGCTCAAGGGATGAGTATACAGATTTAAATTTAAAAAAAACTATTACATAAGCAACAGTAAAACGCAATTAAAAGTTAATTTAGAACCTTTTTAAAACCGAACTATCTATCGACAAAGTAGGAGCTCATTTGCAAAATTGCTAAGTCGACATTTTGAACTCGATCAGTGAACAAGATTAGCTTGAAAGTCGTCGACGCTTCTCAATATTCAAGCATCGTCTAACACCTTTGGTGTAGAGCTCTTTGTCAGTTAGTACTCGCTGAGGTGATACGTTTTTTAATAAGAAATATTTTTAGATTTTTCTTACAAGAAAAATACAAACACGATTCATCTTGTGGGTTGTGAGCCGTGGTAGACGAATCCAGCACAGGCCTAAATCAATGATTGTCGAATTTGTTTTTGAATTCATGTTTGGATCATAAATGATTATCACGTGCTCAGCGGTGAAAGAAAACATTGTGAGGAAACCCACATTCCCAAGAAATGCATTTTCAGAGGTACGTGACCTAACCTGTATTAGGTTGGGTTTCCCTTCGCGGGTTGGAATTTCAGACAGGCAGTCGCTTAAAAAAACCGGACCTGTCAAATCTTTAGATTAGGTAAGCGGACCCTGTGAACAACAGGATAATGCTAGGGGGATGGTGATACATCATGTGGGTTTTGAGATCGATGATCGATGACATAGACTCTAGTAAGTTAGAAATAGTTATGGCTTTGTTTTTTTTAGTTCCAGAACTCACCCCGACCCATGGACACGTCGATGAAACATGTTATTGAAATAGCCTCGTTGCCAAGGCGTCGTCGCCAAATAAGTTACCTGCCAAACATTACAATACTTATTATGTTTGGCGACCGTCGCCAATGACGTGCTATGGCATCTATATTATGACCTTATGTTATAGCCTTAAGAAGAACATTTATTTATTATTTATATATTTATTTATTCACAATTTACAGTACAGGCAATCCCAATTCGACTATGTAATGCATAATGGTGCTTCTGTAAAACAATAGCTACGAACTTCTTAAGCTTCGTAAGAAAGCAATATAATTAATTATCTTTCAATGAGTATTATAAGTACACACTTAAGAAATAAACTGCCAAATGACTTATAAGTAACGCATTACTAACGAAAGCCTTAATTGATATTAATTTATTTGTCTCGCTTAAGTTATCAGTCTAGAAGGCTAAAATTAATCTTGCAATTAATAAATAAAACCTATTATAAATCATTTTAAATAATTTCTGAAAATTCGTCTCAGAATATTGAAAAAGGTCAAATTAATTAAAACACTTAGTGTTTTTTTTTATAAAACTAAACAGTCCATTAAAGTGCGTACCTATCCAATACGGTTAAAACATTAAATTATGAGAACTTTGTTTATTTAACTTTACAGGTCACTTAGGAGGGAATCAATTATGAAATATAAATTCAAATTCAAATATATTTCTTTCAGAATAATTACATCCATACTGTGTTAGTAACAATGTGTCTTAGCCTAGTTTTAGTATTAAATTGAATTAATGCCATTTATAAAATTTCACATTTTTCATTTATCCAGGTGAGTGTGAACGTAAATCCATCTGTTTAAGAGATGAGAGTCCCACCTGTCTGAAAAACATTCAGGATTCTAATAAATGAGTTAGTTTTGTGTGGGAAAGCCGTGGAAGCTTAGTTGGAAGAACACTTGTCTCCCTTCGTGAGGTCACAAGTTTGAATCTCAACATGGACCTAAACCAATTATTGTCGAAATCATGTGATCACGAGCACGCGATTGCTAAGCATAGCGGCGATGGAAAACATCTAGAAGAAACTCAGTTGCCTGAGAAATGTGTTTTCAGAGGTATGTGACTTAACTTGTTATTGGGCTGGTTTCCCCTTCCATTTGGAAGGTCAAACAGGCAGTGACTTCTGTAAAAAACCGGACCTGTCAAATCTTCAGGTCAGATTAGCGGATCCCATGAGAAACGGGATAACACTAGTGAGCTGGAAAGATAGTTTTGTACTAATATTATATAATTATAGTTTTAGAGGAAAGTAAGTAATAGAGAGCGATTAAATTGAGAAAATTCTATCTATCTACTCAGCCTGTATCCACCCACTGCTGGGTATAGGCCTCCTCTATTTCACGCCATCCTTTTCGGTATGAAAGTATCATACATTGCTTTCCGACGTACCTCACAATGTCATCCGACCACCGCGCACTATGGATCAAAAAATGGCTTTCATAGACATAGGGATTTCAAATTTTAAGTGGCTGTTTTTTTGCTGGATATAGCTTCTATTACCTATTACTATATAGGAAAATGATACCCGAGTTGATTCTGTGCAAGAGCAAATTATTTGTTTATTACAAATAAACATAAATCCTGAGACATATCAGCAATGTGTCACGTTAATATAAAAGACCTCCGTAGTCCAATGGTTGGGCTCACGATCCCATCCCATCACAAAAATCACTTTATGAGCTCTGGTTTGCTCTGGCCGATTGTCCGAAAGTAAGATGATCCGTGCTTCGGAATAGACGATAAGCCGTTTGATCTCGGTTACTACTTACTAATGTAAGTACGTACACGTTACAGGGCTCTTTGGTGGCTCAACAATAACCCTGACACCAGGGGTGATGACGTTGATTATCCTGCACGACACTGCTCATAACTATCTTTCTTTCTGTCTACTCTATAGAAGAATATAAAACGAATAAATAACATTTAATAAACAACTGTCACCTATATTAAATGCAACGTATGCGATAGCTTTTATTCATTTTTAATTACCTCAAAAAGCCAATGACTTTTGCAATTTGCACGCGAAGCAAAGACATTAAGTGACATGCAATAATTCGGCGCCACGCGTTCGTAACGACGTGGCTATTATGACGCTTGTTAATTACCCGCCACGTCGACAATCACGACGGCATGCCATTGCCATGTGACACGTTGTAATGCCTTGAACGTGAAGGTGGTATTTTGTGATTATTATTGCATTGATCTGTAATAATAATGTGTGTAAGCATGTCTATTCTCTCTCTCTCATTCAGCGCTTAGAGTCGGCCCACTCGAGTCGATTTATACCTTCAAATAGAATCACAGACGACGCCCTGAGCTGAAGTTCGCGCTCAACTGGGCACCTTCAGGCCAGTTGTCTTAAATTTTGTACTGGGTGAGAACCAGTATTATGGGCGAATTATGCGGCGAATCTACAATAAATCAAGTCAAAAAAGGTCCATTCGAAATTACGTGTTGATCTTGGGTCAGTCTTCTTCTACCGTGTGGGTTATGAGGTGGATTACCAACCTCATCAACTCTGGTGTCAGGGTTATTATTCACAATTCAATTTGGGTTAATGGCGCTATGATGTTCTCTGAGTGACTTGTGGGTGTATCGCAAATCTTTGTATGGTAATATGCGATTTTTTTTAAATGCAGTATCTAGCAAGGACACAACCACTTTTTTCTGCGGCGAAGCAAAAAGGAGGGTTATGTGTTTGACCGCTATGTACGTACGTGTGTATGCACGACCGTTCCAACCTAACTTCTTAACTACCTGTCAGAATTTAATAAATGTAGTGTCACTAGAAGCGTCTTGATAGTACTGTGGTTATAGGCTATGTGACGTTACGCTAAATTCAATGTGGCGCCCTCTCAAAGAAGATAAACAGGATGAAAAAGAAATATTTCGTTTCATATGAATTTGTGTTGTGTATCAAAATATGGAAGGGCTTAATTTGCACATTTCAAATATGTAAATATTATTCAAATTCAAATTCAAAAATATCTTTATTCAGTAGGTAACATAGTTACACTTTGAATCGTCAATTTTTACATAACGAACGTCTCATCCGACTAAAACTACTGCAGCTTCTCACAACCTGTATAGCCGGGGAAAAGAAGCTGCAAGAAAAACCTCGGCACAGGGCCCTAGACGTTCTTTAAAAAAAAAAAAAAAAAAAACATAAAATATTGATATACAATTAATATTATTATTATTTGCCGTCTGCCTATCTGTCATAAATAAACCAATTTTTTTGTTTCATACTTTTTGGAGCATGATATTCCGCCGGTTATATTTTTTAAGCTCTAATACAAGCCACTGGATCGGATGCTCTCCCTTTTGAATCTTAAATGAGATCCAATCGTGCTGTATTTGAACTACCCGAACTCCATGCATATTTCCGATCAAAAGGCGCATGCAACAGAATTCCTCTTTATGGGAATTTGATCAATTGTGCACGTCCCTTTGTCGGCGAGTGTTGTTTAAGAACTCGATTCGAAATCATGATAAATATTCAACTTAATCAACAAGGTTAACTTTATAAGAATCTCTCTAATATTTTTTACATACATACATACTTACATACATAAACTCATGCCTATTTCCCACCGGGGATATAATATCTAATATTTTTTAATTTAAATTTAAACTATCACAAATCGTTTTCGATAGTAGGAACGGCGTAAAAAAAATTGTTTCTTAAGTGACCGCTGGAGGCGCTGTAAAATAACATGTGTCCTGGGTTCGATTCCCGGTGGGGACATATCACAAAAAATACTTTGTGGTCCCTAGTTTGGTTAGGACATTAAAGGCTGATCACCTGATTGTCCGAAAGTAAGATGATCCGTGCTTCGGAAGGCAAGTTAAACCGTTGGTCCCGTTTACTACTTACTTATGTAAGTAAGTAGTCTTTACATGAGCCATGTCGTAGTAACCCAGGGTTGATGAGGTTGGTACTCCACATCACAACCCACACGATAGAAGTAGAATACGTCAAAAAAAACTGTACAACCAGTGGTGGCCCTAGCAAAAATATTTCGGTGGTGCAAAACCTCAAAAACACCCCTTAGCCCCTTAAAATACAAAATTTTTCGATTAGTTTATGAACACCGAAATTTACCTGTTTTTTTTTTTAAATGTTGTTTTCGGCCACCCGGTGTGAGTTTTATGTGGCCGCAATCTATCCCGATGTTTGCGGCCAGGTTGGACCAGTCTTGGTTGATTTTGAGCGGTGCGCCTTCAGGCCCTGAGGGGGGGGGAGGCTCATTACGTCGCCTGGGGCCTGTTTAATAAAACTTACAATTGTAAATTACAATGACAATTTGATGTACATTGCAAAGTGTGTGATCACGAATATTTTGCAGTTTCATATTAGCTACGTAATGGACACCAAATTGTCAATTGTAATTTACAATTGTAAGTTTTATGAAACAGACCCCTGAAGGCGCACCGCTCGCACCGCCCTAGGGCTGCCACTGCGTACGTTTATCTCCGTAGATAAGATTCGCTGTGAGAACGCGATAGGTCTATGGAGATGATGGTAGCCACTCAGTTTATCGCCAATAATGGAACAATGACTACTAGGTACTTGATAAATTCCCGGCACACCACTCGTAAACCATTTTACGAGCACTAGAACCGCGTAACAACCTGTCGGATAGACGAGTTGTGTGGTAATTAGTACGCTTACAATGTGCTGTCGACGAGCTCGTCTTGATAATTATATCGACTGCTAAAGCAGGACAATTCTAGATATGAATTCATTATGTAAAAAAGCTCATAAGATTAATTATTACCTAAATGATAAAAATGCCTGGTATTTAATGTGTCCTCAATAATTCTCAGTATTTGTCTCTTTTCCCTTACAGACAGAAGAGGCAAGATGATTGGACACCTAATAAGACACGACCAATTCATTAAAAACATCATAGAAGGAAAGCTAGAAGGAAAGAGAGGAAGGGGAAGACCAAGAAGAGCTTACATGGAACAGATTAAAGAAAAAGTTAACGTCGTGTCTTATAGGGAAGTCAAGGAATTGGCCTTTGATAGACTGGAATGGAAAATGCTGCACCGACAAGAGCGTGGCTCTTAAATTGATGATGATGATTTAATGTGTTCCTGTAATTATTAAATAACTTGTATACCTACATTGATTTAAAAGATGTGTTGCTGTTGCAGTTTCTTGTCACTTCTTCTCCTCGGCCATAACACCTTGAAAAATGACGTCGATTCAATAATATAAAATTGCACTTCAGCAAGTTTATCCATGATAATTACGTTAAATACATGATTCCGATTTTTGATTTCTTTTGCTTAACGATGGTAGAAGTAAAGAAGCACATTCCGGATTTTTGTGTGTGAATCTTACTTCTTAACGGCTTAAATAGACTAAAGTTATGCCACATTTGAGTAAATCAAGCTTGTACCAAGCTCGCTAGTACGCAAGGGAGAATGAGAATGGCCCTTTTATTGCCTATTATTATTTAAATAAAATAAAAAATCATATTTATTAAAAAAAATATATTATATGTATAGTAAATAATAATAAGTAAAAACCTTTAGAGAGTATAATAAATTTAACACTATGTTGTAAAGATAGATTCTGGGAATCCGGAAGTCCTTAAGGCTAGAGAGAATAGGCATTTGGTAGGTAAGGGTAATCCACACTAGACCACATCGTACTTACCATCAGTTGTAGTCATAATGTAGTTAAACGCGAGCCTATATTATTTTATTTAACAAAATAAATAGATAAACAGCCAATATACACTTCAACCAACCAGAGAGAGAACTTTAGGAGGAGGGGGGGAGGATAGGAATTTATTTAATACCTGTGGTCCTCGAAGATTGTCACTTCTATAATTGATTACGTCAACATTTCTTCTCCAATTCCTTACCTTCACAACTCATGAGCTTTTCATTAGAATAAACATTCAACAAAATCTCCACCAAAACATACGCAATTATTACTACCAAGATAATTCAGTGGGGTCCATAACATTACCTAATTAATACTTACCACAGACCACTAAATGTTTGGATTTACTCATCGTCAACACATCCTCTAGACTCCTCTTCTTCTCTCGTGTGGGTTGTGAGGTGGATTACCAACCCCATCAACCCTGGTGTCAGGGTTACTATTGAGCCGCCAAAGGCTCCTGACATTACTCATGTAACGAACACTTACTTACATCAGTAAGTAGTAAGCAGCCCATTCAATTGGCGCCTGTTCAGTGTTTGTGTGCAATAAAGTGTATATTTATTCGTTCATTCAATAAACAGAAAGAAAAAACAATATTATTGCCGGACACCACAGACACAGACAGACAGGTACATTACATTCAACACAGGACAGAAACCACATGGAAATCAATACAAAAAAAGAACACCACGACCAGTGCGTGTTGCCAGTGATGACCTACGGCAGTGAGACGTGGCCGCTTACTATGGGTCTCGTGAGGAGGCTCGGTGTCGCTCAGCGGGCTATGGAGAGAGCTATGCTCGGTATTTCCCTGCTCGATCGAATCAGAAATGAGGAGATCCGCAGGAGAACTAAAGTCACCGACATAGCTCGGAACATTGCAAAGCTGAAGTGGCAGTGGGCAGGACACATAGCGAGGAGAACCGATGGCCGATGGGGCGGAAAGGTTCTGGAATGGCGACCACGCGTCGGACGACGCTCAGTGGGTAGGCCCGCTACAAGGTGGACCGACGATCTGGTGAAGGTCGCGGGACGCCGCTGGATGCGGGCAGCGCAGGACCGATCGTCGTGGAGATCCTTGGGGGAGGCCTATGCCCAACAGTGGGCGTCATACGGCTGATGATGATCAGCCGATGCGTCCTAAATGCAACGCAATAGGTGTCTATTTGGTTGTATCGCCGATGGTTATACTCGTAGACCCAAACAAAGGGCCCTGTCCACAACACACCACTTCAAAACGACCAACAAACTCGAATAAGAGTGCTTCACACATCAATCATGATTTCTAATTAATTGACTGAGTCCTCTTGTGAGGGTCGAGATTAAACGTAGGTGTGGTCATTTAATTGAGGACCTTTTATTAGTTGGTAATAAGAGCCGAAACACATCACAGATGTAGTGTAAAGATAATATTAGGTCAAATAGGTTTTATTATCGTGTGGTCTTGGGATGAGGCCGAAGGTATCGGAGGAAGGTATCCTAACGCTCCTGACATGGCTCCTGTAACGTCTATTAACTTGCATCATTAAGTAGTAACCGGGACCAACGGCTTAACGTGCCTTCCGAAGCACTGATCATCTTACTTTCGGACAATCAGGTGATCAGCCTGTAATATCCTAACCAAACTAGGGATCACAAAGTGATTTTTGTGATATGTCTAAACCGGGATTCGACCCCGAGATCTCCGGATCGTGAGTCGAACGCTCGAACTACTGGATCACGGAGACCGTTACTCACTCAGCTGGGCCCGCAGAATTCCAGCATCACGGATCACGACGCCGCATATGATGAGTGAGGTCCATTTATTGAGGACACAGATATTAGAAAGTTTGAGGATGCCCACGACCACCATAAATTATTCTCTCTCTCTCTCTCTGTCTCTCTCTCTCTGTCTCTCTCTCTCTTTATTTAAGAGCTGCGCTCTTGTCGGTGGAGCAATCGCCATTCCTCTCTTCTTCCCGCCAAATCCTTCACCTCCTAATACGACACGACCTGCACCTTCTCTTTTATTTTTTTCATAAATGTTCTCCTAGGTCTACCCCTTCCTCTCTTCCTTCTAATTTTTCCTTCTATGATGTTTATTATAAATGAATCGTGTCAGGTGGCAATCATATTTCCTCACCGGTTCTCTATAGTTTTCATTATGGTTCTCCTTTCTTCAACTCTTTATAAATAAATTATTATGATTAGGTATTTCAACCAACATCTTTTAGCATATGCCCGCGGATTCGCTAGCCTTAAATTCGGGGTAACACGGTTCCCCTTTCCTAAACATAAACATAAACTGCCTATATACGTCCCACTGCTGGGCACAGGCCTCCCCTCAATCAACCGGAGGGGGTATGGAGCATACTCCACCACGCTGCTCCACTGCGGGTTGGTGAAGACCCCTTTCCTAATGTACCAAAATTTAACATACTACAACTCTATGCTTTCTCTTCACCACTTCAATTATCTCCACTTAAAAAATACCATGTCCATTGGTCGCTCCGTTTTGGCGTGAAAGACGGACGAACATACAGACACACACACTTTCGCATTTATAATGAGTATGTATTTGATGTCAAATTTTACATTATGATGACATTTTCTCATAATTTTTTTTTCAGGTAAATATTTTCTTTCTTTTTTCGCTTAATATTTAAGGCATTAACACGACATCTAAACTATCCATAAATTTATATTTGCGTCGCAAAATGTTTGTCGTGTTACACGATAGCGTATCTCGTAATTGGGTGCAATTTGCTTAATTTGCAATTTAATTAACAGTCTAGTATTTTTGACTAAATAGAATAATATTCTGTCACCTCCTTAACATCACATAAGCTCACGACTATACCCCAATTGGGGTAGTCAGTGGCACATTCATTCCCATACCGAGTTTTCTGTTAGACCAAGCTCTCACCTCCATCTTTTCTTATAACCATTGTTTTCTAATATATATGTATATATTTGCTGCTGATTCCAGTAAACACCTCTAAATTTATTTTAAGTTATACCTTTCATTTTCTTATGCGCCGAAAAGGAAAGGGATGGATAATCGACAGACATAAAAGTCATGGAACACACGTCAATTGAAGAAAAAAAATCCCTTTAAAATTGTTATATGGGCCAATAACTCGACAGAATTAAGTTGCATTCATATGCGAGATGCCTGCTTTATTCACCCAGGTTATTCTTTCATTTTAAAATGAACAGTTGTCAATCATCCGTCTCTTTCGTTTCGGCGAATAAGAAAATGACGGGTATAACTTAAAATAAAATTATGGAATAAATAAAACAAGACAACTTGGCACGTTCAATTCAAAATTATTATTTATTTCTTAAATTCAATGACAGGTTATATTATTACATCTTATACACTTATTTAGATAATTATATCTCACCTTTTATTTACATTTAACATTATTGTACTCAATTGGTATACTTTCCACCATAAATACTAACATTTGGTTTTGAAACATTTTGCTGGTTTGATCCGCTTAAGAACGCTATATTTAGTGTTGTTTAGTACTCTGTAAATATACAGGGTGTTAGTGACATCGTACTGAACACCGAGGGGCTTAAGCTCATGATTCTGAGTTGATATCAAGTTGAGTTTTCCATCGCAAAATTATAGAAATGAAAATATTATTAAAAAAAAAAAACACAAAAACTTTCATGAATTTTCAGACAGGAAATTCAATTTGATATCAAGTCAGAACATGGTCTGACATCCCCCTCAGTAAAAGCCTGTTAGTGACATCGTATCGAATACCGGCGGGGGAGATGATTCAGCTCATGATATTAACTCAGAGTCATGGTCTGAATCATCCTTTTCATTCAGTTCGGCGTCACTAATACCCAGTATGTTATTAAAGGACTCAAATTTAATTAAACAAGATAATAGTTGAAAGTTATAAAAAATATGAGCCGAAGTTACGTGATCCTTTCATTGAATTGTTTCACATTAGATGCTTTGTATGTCTTGCCAATCACTAACTTATATGCTTTGTTATTACTATTGCCCATCTCGTCAAAGCAGCAATTTCAAAAGAAGATCAAACTCAACAAACGTATCATCAACTGCATATACATATGAACTGCAAAATGTTCAACTTTGAAAAATATTCAGCGCTTTTACAGTCGAAAAATACGAGTATGTTAGTGCAGTGATATATTTTTCACAAGAGTCAGAAAAAATGTACTGAAAATTGAGGGAAAAGTTTTTTGGCGAAAAGTCGCAGGTCGAAAGAGGGTAGGTGAACTTTTTTGGCATATGTTATCTAGCGAAGTCAATTTCAGAAAAATTAACGGTGCCACTCATTCTGAAAGTTCGGAAAATATGGCTTGTTTTATACTTGTTGCTTAATTTTTTTTCTTATTGATCAGGAGGGGATGTATAAAGGCTGTTTTTGTTTCATGTTATGTTTTTTAAGTGTACTTATTAACATGACATAACATTAGGGTGGATGAGATCGGTAATCCACACAATAACAGAAGATGACATACTATAGCAACACCCCTGTATCCCCGAAGGTGTAGGCAGTATAGTGTAGTAATGTACCTGTCTGTCTGTGTCTGTGGTGTCCGGAAGTAATAAATGTTTCTTTCTTTCTTTATATATCTTTTCGCGGGTTGAAAAGTCAAACAGACAGTCGCTTCTGTAAAAAACGGACCTGTCAAATTTTCAGATCTGGCAAGCGGACCCCGTGCAACTTAAAAATACAATTATATTCGCCAGGGCTAGATTTATGAGAATTTAAAGCATTCTATCGTGTGGGTTATGACGATTACCAACCACATCAACCCTGGTGTTAGGGTTATTATTTATTTTAAATGAATTCCTGTTATAAAACGGGAAGTACCCTACAAAGTAAGTTTACTTCGCCAAAAACTAACCGTTTAAAACTTCGAGAATAACTTTTGTCTTGACAGCTATCGCCAACATTATGCAAATGGAATCTCCGAGCCGAGCTTTTTACTTTTCACGGAAAGATAAAATTAAATTCAACGTCTATTCTGCCATTATTATCCTTAAAGGCTTGATGTTTCTATGTCTGTTACTACTTTAAACTTGGTATTAAACTTTAGTCTTCGTTGAGGTGGATTACCAACCTCAGCAACCCTGGTGTCAGGGTTACTATTGAGCTGCCAAAGTCCTCTCACATGACTCATGTAACGACTACGTACTTACATCGGTAATTAGTAACCGGGACCAACGGCTTAACGTGCCTTCCGAAGCACGGATCGTCTTACTTTGCGACAATCAGGCGATTAGCCTGTAATGTTAAGACATTACTAGGATCACAAAGTGATTTTTGTGTTATGTCCCCACCGGGATTTGAACCCAGGACCTCCGGATCGTGAGCCCAACGCTCAACCACTGGACCATGGAGAAAGTCGTTTTATTATGATGCGTAGCTAGCTTGGCAATATGTTTTTTCACATAATCTCAAGCAAAACTGATTAAATACCTCCCACGTGCGTAACCTGATTGACTACCCTTATTGTCCTAAGTCTCCAATATGACGTATAAATTAGGAGACCGCATTGATGAAAGAGTTTCTTGGAATGCCAAAGAAATAGAAAAAAAGGTTTCTTCAAACAAAGCCTCATCACACATAAATGATGATAGACACTAGGAAGCCAAATGTATACCATATTTTTCGACGAAAAAGCGCTTACAACGATCTGAAAGAGTACTTTAATTTATATAAGGAAATATAACATGGTCACAGTATAGATAAAATAATATGTTATTACGGGAAAAATACTTACAGCAATAAAAAACTTAGCAATTCACTGATCTCTGATAATGCATGGTAATTAAATAACTTATAAATGATAGCTTGTGAGTGATAAGACTTTAGTAATGTGTGGAGTGACTGCGGGACTCAATGCTCTGATACAGAAAGAAACAAATCATTAACAAAAATTACTAGTGAGAGGTACATCCATCGCAAAATGAAATGAGTAACCACGCTTTACCGAGCTTTCTGTTAGACCAATACAATACAAATAAACTTTATTGCACCAAAATAAAAAGAAATAATTACAAAAAGACTCTCAACTAAGTACATGGCAAATGGCGGCCTTATCGCTTGAAGCGATTTCTTCCAGACAACCATAAGGTGAGGAAAAAATGTAAAAATTGAACGATTGCGGGTACAAACTATAAGTACAGCTTACCAATAAATACATACAAACCAACGTGATAGATAGTGAGCCCGAACCGCTGTCTTTAAGGGCCGAGCTAACTATGTTAGGGAAAATTTTATAAACAACTCATAGGTGCAAATCCGGTACCAGGGTTAGAACAGACAATACCCAAAACTAAACCTGTCACACATAGGCCAGTCAACATCTCCCTAGAGTTATTCCGTTTTTCACGGGGTCCGCTTATCTAACACGAAGATTTGACCGGTCTGGTTTTTTCTAGAAGCGTCTGCCTGTCTGACATTCCAACCCGCGAAGGGAAAGCCAACCCAATACAGGTTAGGTCACCAACCTCCGAAATGCAATTCTCGGGAATGTAGGTTTCCCCATAATGTTCTTACTTCACCGCAGATCACGTGATAATAATTTACGATCCAAACATGAATTTGAAAACAAATTCGAAAATAATTAGGCCTATGCTGGGACTCGGAACCTGCGACCTCAAATTGAGGGTCAAGCGTACACACACAGGACAGTGACTTTTATAAAAGTACCTAAAGAAAATAACTTTTAAAAACAAGGAAAATCGCCCGAAAATTCATCGGTGGAAACGCTAAGAACACACCTAACCTTAGATGTCAATCAAATCCGAATACCTATTGTACTCAATGCTAATTCAATCAATCATATTAGAGGCTGACAGGACTTGTCGGCATAGTAACTGAAGCATCCATAATAGGGAGTATCAATGCCTAAGTGATTTACGGTTCAACGGAATATATTACCTGCCTTCGCGGCATGGCGACGGCACGGACATTTTACGTGACTTGTAAATTTGCTGCAAATGACATTAGTAATCGGACAAATGGGGAGCGAGGGTTCTCACCCAATAGGCCTGGTGGAACCTAGTGGGACGCGAACCTACGCTCAGGGCGAGGAATATATTTCAAAGAATTAATCGACCCTATTAGGCCGATAGATAAGCGCTGAACCGAGGAAATCGTCGACCACGTCTATAGGGTCGATATATGGATAATTCGCGTCGCGGCGGGGTTACCGTATAGAGCCTTCTGTACAACTTGTAAAGATTAATACTTCTCTTCGAGAAACCTTAATCTGAAAGCAGATAAGGATTCTTTCTTACCGTACGCGCTGTCAGAACCTTAAAAGTTTCGTATGGGATTGTAATATTATATAGAAATAAAATCGATTTTTGTTGTATCAACTAAAACTGCACACTGAGTAACATCCGAACTTTTACTGAACGGAAATCTCTGTGAGTGCAATTTGGAATAATCCTGATATGTTTTTAATATAAAATACCTTCATCAAATGCAATTGAATTTTTGTATTTACTTATTAACAATTTGATAATATTTTTTCGAGACTTCAAGTTGTCTTTGATTATTCGTGGCACTACTCATGACGTCATCAGTTAGCATCAAGCGAGATTGAAAAAATACTTAGTCATGACTAATATCATGTACCCACTTTAGAACCCTGTCGCATTATCATATTGACGTTTAATGAGACAAACGGTTTCATTTGAAATAAGTTAATGTGACATGGTATCAAAGTATATACATATTTGTAGTCGTGACCGTACACATAAAGATAACAAATATTAAATTGAAATTAAATCTTTGCAAATACCTAAAATACACAAACAAACTTAACCTATAAACAAAAGAAACAATTTTTGTTTTTATATATAGCACTTATAAAGACACAAAAACTAATAATTCTGACTTAAAACTCGTCATAATAACGATTCCAATTGATTAATTCGCATACGTAAAACGGATAGCTATTGATATTGTTGATAATAGATGTTGCACCGTCCCGCACCAAATTGTGATAAATGTTTTCTTGCCACTGGTTGCCTGGAAGAAATTGCTGCTTAGCAATAAGGCCGCCGTGTATCTTTCGTCCATGTGTGTAACACTTGTTTTGTATGTTGTGTGCAATTAAGTATTTGTGTTTCTATCATACACTAGTCTAAGGACTTAAGCAAAGTTACCTCCCAGCTTGACTATTATTACGGGTTCGAGTCACTTCCGAGTCAGAGTTATTCGCTTTTGTCTCTCAACAATGAATTATTTATAACAAAACATCAACCTGTTTTGTACTTTATCTATACTGTGACAAAAATACACATTTTACAAAGACGTTATCCAATTTCCTGACGGCCTGATGACTGCAGCATACATAAAGAAAATATAGTCAATAGTAAATGTAGGAATAGGTGAATCTGTTGTATGGGAGCTGAAGAGTTGTTTCCATGCTGCATCGCCGCAGGAGTCTCGCCTGGAACAATACATACATGTTTAGTATTTAATGATGCAACGGCCTGTATCCTGCAAATTTTATTTTAAGTTATACCTGTCATTTTCTTATCCACCGAAAACGAAAGGGACGTGTAATCGACAGGCATAAAATTTTTGGAACACACGACAATTTTAGGCAAAAATCTAAAACAACGGCCAATAGTCCTATAGAATTAAGTTGACAGCACACGTCAAACGGGTTTGCATACCAGCGAGATACCTATTGGATTCGCCTGGGTTATTCGTTCATTTTAAAATTAACAGCCGTCAATCATCCGTCCCTTTCCTTTTCGGTGGATATGACATGTGTAACTTAAAATAAAATAAGATGGTTTGTACAGGAATCAGCACCATTCGGTGTATAATAAACATAAAACACCGGCTAGGGCCCTAAACATCAGAATAGGGTAGTTTGCCACTAGGCAAAACAGTTACTTTTTGCTAAACGTCAAAACACAAAATTATTATGGAATTTGTTTGAAAAACATCTTGTGACGTCATAGAAAAACGTGACAAAATGTCGCTCTTGTAGTAGAACACGCGTAGGTTGGTTCAACACTGATTTATTTTATATAAGCAGGTAGCTATACATCAGGTTATTTAATTCTACCCACCACCATAATAATATTACACTACATCTTTCCCTTTATAGAGAGAATAACAAAATATTAACAAGGATTTGATAAAACAAACTGTCAATAAATTAACGCAAGATTGTATGTATAAAATTAATAACAAAGTAACATTTGTTACAACAATCAGTTAAAGGGTACTTAACTAAACCTAAAGGTATACCTACCCATAAATTACACATACAATCATAAATACAGTAGGTACGTATATTGTAGGTACGTCTCCTACACTTGTTAACAATAACGTGTTTCTCACTTTTAGTAGCAAGTGTTATCTATAATATAAAAACAAAAGCAAGCAACTTAACATTATTCAATAGGTACATAATATAAAAGTTTGAAATTATTTCCCTACCTATATCATCTCTTTTCCGAAGAGTATATCTAGCCCTAAATTGGCAAGCATTCGAGTTCTAGATCTCGTCATGGGACCCTGTATTTGTGGGACCTGCGTAGTTCCAGCGTTAGAACTTCCATTATGATTGGCTTTATTGTCATTATCACTTTTACATACATTAGAAGTGAATGACGGTGTGGCTGCCTGGCCCGTGTGTGCCGAGGCCGCGGTGCCGCCGCCCGCGCGGCGAGCGATCAGCTGACGACGGCTCCGCCGGCAGCGGCGCCCTGCCGCGTCTTCGACTATAAACGAACGTGGTTCAGGCGCTCGTCCCACTACACTAACTGGTTTCCTACCTCCCGCATCAACTAATGTCGCCTTATCACCCGGTGTAAGACGCATGAGCGTTCTTGCGGATTTATCGTAATGTTTTTTATCCTTCTGTCGTCGAGCCATGAGATTTATATAATTTTTCTTTTTATCTACAGACTCTTCTAACAACTTGTGACTAATAGGTAACTTTGTGTTAATTCGCCTACCCATGAGTATTTGGCTCGGTGAATCGAGCTCGTTCCGCGGTGTAGCCCTAAAATTTAATAAACTTAAATAAAAATCTTGCCCCGAATCGACACATTTCTTTAGAAGATTTTTTACTGTCTGCACTGTCCTCTCACTTTTGCCATTAGATTGTGAATAGTAAGGCGAAGACGTCACATGACGTACTTCCCAATCAGCCATAAATGTCTTAAATTCATAAGAGCTATAAGCCGGTCCGTTATCAGTGATTAACTCGCTCGGAATACCGTGACGTGCAAATTGGTCCTTCATAAAATTAATTACGCTTCTACTATTTATGCTAGATAACTCGCCCACCTCCACAAAGTTTGAAAAGTAATCTACTAATATAATGTAGTATTTCCGGCCGTATTCAAAAATATCCGAACCTAACTTTTGCCATGGTAAGTGTGGCACTTCGTGCTGCCGCAGCGGCTCGCGGCGAGCCGCGGGCGCGTGTAGCGCACACGCCGCGCACCCGCGCACGGCGCGCTCCACGTCCGCGGTCATGCCCGGCCAGAACATTACTTCGCGAGCACGTCTTTTACACCTGTCGATGCCGAGGTGCCCTTCATGTACCCTTACTAACATTTCCTTACGTAAAGTGCGGGGAATAAATAAGCAGTCCCCTTTTAATATCATGCCATCTACATATTGCAGCAGCTCGATGTACGGCCAAAAAACCCTAACTTTTTCATCAACGTTACGCCTGTGTTTGGGCCAACCTGTCGTTATATATTTTATAAGCAAAAGGCAATCGTTGTCGATTGCTGTTTCTCTTTTTATCATGGCCAATTTCTTGTCACTGAACTGTACATGTCTAATCATAAAACATGTTTGTATTTCTACGTCCTCGCTTACACGATCATGCATCAACTCATTCAACGGCGCTCGAGACAGGGTATCTGCAATATACATATATTTTCCGGGGTTATAGACAACCTTAATGTCAAAACCCTGCATTCTCATCATCATACGTTGAAGTCGGGCAGGTACTGATGCCAATGGTTTTTTAAATAAAGCTTCTAACGGCTTGTGGTCAGTATGCACGGTGACGTCAGACCTGCCATATACGTATTGCTTAAAACGCTCCACCGCAAACACAATCGCCAACATCTCTTTCTCTATTTGTGCATACCTTGTCTGCGTGTCGGTGAGCGTGAGCGACGCGAACTCCACTGGGCGGCCATCCTGCAACAGCACGGCGCCCAGCGCGTGCGCGCTCGCGTCCACCGACACCAGCACCGGGGTGTCCGGTGAGTACAGCGTGAGGACGGGCGCTGATGATATCTTCATTTTTAAGTTATCAACAGCTTTGGAATGGTGACTGGCCCAAACCCATTCTGAATCTTTTTTTAATAAAGATCTCAGAATATTTACACATTCAGAATAGTTTTGTATAAACTTCGACAGGTAATTTACCATGCCCAGAAACCTTTCCAAACTTTTTCTATCGGTAGGATAAGGCATATGCATAATGGCCTTCACTTTTGTATCATCAGGTCTCATTCCGTTTTCATTAAATCTATGACCTAAATATGTTATCTCACGCACGCCAAACTTACATTTGTCTCGGTTAAATTTAATACCTATCTCTTTTGCTCGCTGTAACAGGCATTCCAGCCTGTAATCGTGTTCCTCTTTAGTTCGACCCCATACTATGACGTCATCAATAAAGGATTCAGTGCCGTCCAAGTCCTCCAAGTATTGCCTTAATTTCGCATGGAAAACTTCAGGCGCGCAGTTAATACCATAAGGTAAGCGTAGAAATTGATACCGGCCGAACGGTGTACTGAACGTACACAGGTCTGCGCTGACGTCATCAATTTGCACCATCCAAAATCCGCAACGCGCGTCTAACACGCTAAAAAAACGAGCCCCACGCAGTTTAACCGCCAGTTCTGTCACTGTAGGAAGTGTGTACTGAGCACGCCGCACTGCCCGGTTCAATGGTCGAGGATCTAAACAAACACGAATGCTGCCGTCCTTTTTAGCCACTAAAACAATCGCATTGACCCAGTCGGTTGGATGTGAAACTTTTCTTATAACACCTAATTTTTCCATTCTTTGCAACTCTTTTAGCAACTTATCCTTCAATCCTATTGGTATTTTCCTAGTCGCGCAAACCACAGGTTGCACATCTTTATTTATTACAATGGTATATTTTCCCGGTAATTTTCCTAACCCTTGAAATAGTTCCGAATATTTTTCAATATCTATAGCATTCACTTTCTGTATCAAGCTTAATGCTACACAACCCTCTAATCCAAGCACATTTTGACAATCAAAATCGGCAACAACAAACGGCAGTTCGTATGTTTTATTGTTATACTTAAACGAAATTTTATTTAAGCCGAGAATAGGTAATCGGTTTCCCGTAAATGACAAAACACTTTTTGCAAACGGTTGAAGGTCATCCAGCAATAAACCCAATCTAACATATTCGTTTTTCGAAATTACATTCAACATAGAACCTGTATCAATTTTTAACAATAATTGCTTACCGTTACATTCCATACTTTCCATCCATTCCTTAGAAAAGTTAGACGAATCGTTATCATCCTTAATAGTGTCCACAAAAAATAGCTCTTCATTCGAATCACTGGCCGCACCTTGCACATTTAGATTGTACACTTTTTCGCGTAACACTTTCTTTTGCTTACACACACGCGCAAAATGACCTTTCTTATCGCACACAAAGCATAGCGCATCACGGGCTGGACATCTCTCGTCGTCGATGCAGCGCATGCCGCCGCACGACGTGCAGGGTGGGCAGGGCCGGCGCGCGCCCCCGGACGCGAGCGCAGGCCGCGCGCCGCCACCGCCGCCACGTCGGCCGCCTCGCCAGCCGCCCGGGCCTCCGCGCGCAACCCAGCCGCCGCGCGCTCCGCTTCGGCCTGCCTGCCCCCATACTGCATCGACCTTCAATTCTCCTGTTGCTCCTTCGATACAACGACTTTCTTCTTTGGATATTTCTGCCGCCTGACAGATTTGTACCGCTTTTGCCAACGTTAAACTGTCGGTACGAAGTAACCGATCCCTAACGGTGTTATCGAGTATTCCGCATACTATTCTGTCCCGAATCAAACCTTCGGTTAAAACGCTGAACTCGCATGTTTGACTAAGTAATTTTAAGTCAGTCACATACTTGTCAATATTTTCACTTGGTTCTTGATTACGTGTAAAAAATCGAAACCTCGACACGGTAACGTTGGGTTTAGTTCCGAAATGCAAGTCGAACTTTTTTAACACGCAATTTATGTCGTCTTCCGATTCTCCTTCGCCGAAAGTGAAAGTCGTATACACCTCGTAACCCGCCGATCCTATGAGGTTGACCAATAAGCTAGACTGAACTTCTTTAGATTCACCGCTCACTCCAGAAGCTTTAAGAAATACATTAAATAATTTCCGCCATTGCCGCCATGCCTCGGCCCGCGCTGCCGGGCCGCCTTCGAGCACTAGCTCCGCTGGAGGACGCGCGTGTTCCATTTTCCACACGATTACGACGCGAACAAAACACAAATAAACTTTTTCGCACGAAATTATAATGCACTTTCACCGAAATGTATTTATAATCACGACCGCTGCCACCATGTAGTAGAACACGCGTAGGTTGGTTCAACACTGATTTATTTTATATAAGCAGGTAGCTATACATCAGGTTATTTAATTCTACCCACCACCATAATAATATTACACTACAGCTCTTATTGTTTTTTTTTAGTTAAATATAAAAAAAGTTTTTTGTCGGGGAAAAGGATTTTTGTATTGTAATATTTTGTATAGATAAAGAAGTAGAGAGTAGCATATTCCTTAGTTACGAAGCGCTCGATTTTGAAGACTCTTCTCTCCCAGAAGTGGTAACGGGAGCGGTCCCGGGTCGCAAAATTGCAGCTAGTACGCAGTTTTGGATTGGTAGCCGAAACTGCATCAAAACTGTATCGAAATTGCTTCGAAACTGCAACTAAACTGCAATAGAACTATTCTGTTGAAGCAATTTGGCAACTCGCTTTTTGAATGTACCATTATCATAATCCTCACATATTAGTATTTACAGAGTCGACACATACATACATACATAAACTCACGCCCGTAATCCCTAATGGGGTGGGCTGAGCCACAAGTAACAGAGTGAGAGTGTTTACAGAGTCGAGTCGAGTACTAAACTAGTACTACGATTGAACTATTGGTAGAGCTTCTGCGTGACTACACTTAATTAATTACAATTGACCTGTTTCTCTCCGAACTAGAAATCAATGGTCAATGACATACCATTGACTGGAGTAATCTGTTATAATGTCGCCTTATACAAAAAACATATTAATTGACCCGAAGTTGGTAATCTCATTTGGAATAGAAAATAGAATTGGAATTAGGGCATAGAACAAAGAATAATATACACATTTTGTCACGTTTTTTCTATGAGTCACAAGTTGCTTTTTCAAACAAATTCCATAATAATTTCGTGTTTTGACGCTTAGTAAAAAGTAACTGTTTTGCCTAGTGGTAAACTACCCTATTCTGATGTTTAGAGCCCTATATAGGTGTTTTATGTTTTGTAGGTAGGTGCAAACTTAATGGTATAGAACGGTAACTCTCCGGGCTTTTGGCGGGAACGTGAACGACATAGTTGCTTTCTTCATTGAATAATCTAACTTATTAATACCAAGTGGTCTTTTGTGGTTTATGATCGCATTCAAGTTAGTCGGAAAACATTCGCGATAGTGTTATTATATCGGAATATTCAATAAACTATTTTCGTTTCATGCCAAGAAGCCAATTCATAACTCGAGAAAGTTTATGCGGACTTTTGAGTTAAAGTTCGACTGGGGTTCGGAGTAGGAGTCTGCTCCGAGGGTGGGGACTTAGGTTTCATCTTTTGATTCACCTTTCATCATTTCATTAATCACCATAATGAAAAAAATGTACAAAAGACTACATATAGTACCCTATGTCTTGACCTTCGGGGAAAACCAAAACAAAAAAAAAGGTAACTCTCTGCCCCGCCCCAATTTCTATCGTGGACCCCACCCCTCTGGGTCTTACTTTAGTCTTAAATGGCAGTTAGAATTAGACTTTGTGTGGAGTGTCCCGGGTGTGACCAGAGCCTGTACAGAGTTAGTGACATCGTAACGAAAACTTAGAGGGATGATTCAGGCCATGATTCTGAGTTCATATCAAGTGGAATTTTTCGTCGACGCTTCAGATTTTAGTGCAACAATGAACATCGAACGATTTATAGTTTAAGGACAAGTTTATAATCCTTTATTCATAAAAATAGTGAATTAAGGTAGCACAGGAACCTATAAAATACTTTATATATATCTATATTTTCAATTCAATCCAATTTATATTCGAATTGCCAAATTAGCAAATTTAAATTACTTAACACTTTGAAGTGAAAAGAAAATTGGATTTTCGGTAAAAAATATTATAGAAAAAATTACAGTAACTTCTTTTTCCGATATTGTAATCCTCTAGGCCGTGGTTCCCAAAGTTGTCTGGGCCCATCTAGTACAAGTTTACACATTCGTGATCCACAAAAACCGTTACCAATATTAAAATAAATGACTTTGCAAATAACAAAAAAGTTTGTTACCGGGTGTTGGCTCAGTTGGTGTATCGTTCTAACAGATAGAACCCTCAGCGGCTTCTAGTGAAAACCACATAAAAGCCGTTTTGAATATTCACATTCAGATGTTTTAATAACAAAATCGAGACTTTGTTATTAATGGACAAGCTAGTTTTGATTAAGTTTTATCCGGAATCAAATCAATTGAAATAAATGGAGAGTTTGTTGCAGAAAATCACACCTAGGGGGGTTGAAAAGGTCAAATCGAAGCAATTCATCTAAAAAACCACTTGCTCAATGCAGACAAATGTCAAATTGTAATATTGCTTTTTTAGATGAATTGCTTTGATGTAGCGTTTTTCAACTCCCTGAGGGTGACTTTTTCAAAAACGCACATGCTTGGTTTTGACAGTTCACTATAAGGTGACGATATTCGCTCGCGCTGACCCATAGTTTGGAAAACCCTGCTTTAGGCAATTTAAGGTTCCATATTTCATTTACGCTATACTGATCTACTACACTGAGATATCTCACAGTGTTTTATAAGAACTATAAAACGTACAGCGTACACGTACGTTAAGGTAAGCAAATTCTTAGGATAGATTGGCATCCGACCACTATTCGGAAGAATTTCAGAGAAGAAAATATTTCTTCAATTTCAATGCGCGGAAAGAATTATATCTGTCAAAGTACGTGAGCTAGTGTTGTGACGTTCATTAGCACAGTATTGTATAGTCTAGTAGGCTCTGCATGGTAACCATGGTAAAAGGCGCGAATCATATCGAGGCCTTCGACCAATAGCCGTTTCACGCCCATCTACGTAGATAGCATTCGTATCGTTTATATGGGTGACGCGCTCAATTTCGCGCCGCGCGCGGCACGGTTGTCATGCAAACCCGACTGATTAGGTCGATCGATTCTTTTCTGTCTAACAGTAGGTAAGTACTAGCTATGTACGCACTGTAACGCGCTCCGTGATACGACGTTCTTCTTTTTATCGTGTGGGTTGTGAAGTGGAATACCAAACCTCATCAAGTGTCAGGGTTATTTACTGAGCCGCCAAAGGCCCCTGATATGGTTCATGTAACGACTACATACTGACTTTAGTAAGTAGTAACCGAGACCAACGGCGTAACGTGCCTTCCGAAGCGGAGCATCTTGCTTTCGGACAATCAGGTGATCAGCCTGTAATGTCCTAACCAAACTAGGGATCACAAAGTGATTTTTGTGATATGTCCCCACCGGGATTCGAAACCGGGGCCTCTGGATCGTGAGCCCAATGTTCAACCACTCCACGGAGACCGTTGATACCTGGTATTTTAGTTGAGTTTGCTTTCTCTTTTATACCATTATTAAAACCCTTGTATATAAGAATCATCCCCGACAGCATATTAGATTGACACATACGTCATCCGACATGACGGAATGGGGTCGTCAGAAGCACCTGTCTCTCAAATGGGGTACATTTTATGTCGTTCTTTGACTTACAGCTTCACGTGTCAGGTGGATAAAAAGTGCTTTGTAACTAAATACGTCTTCAATGTAGACTTATTGTCTATTCAGAATTCAGGCTACATTTAATAGATTTGCTACTACCGTAGATTGAACATCAGCGCTCAAAAAGTGGGACGCAAAAGTTACTGTTAATTATAGAGTTGGTCGTATCGTTGGTCCCGGTTACTACTTACTGATGTAAGTAGTCGATACATGAGCCATGTCAGGGCCTATGGCGGTTCAACAGTAACCCTGACACCAGGGTTGATGAGATTGGTACTCCACCTCAAATGAGGACCAACATGATAGAAGAAGAAGAATCATCGCATTCTACAGACGAATGCTAATTTCCGTGTTCATCAATTATTATATTTATCATGTTCATCAATTATTATACCTATCAGAATTTGAATTTGGAACTAAGTTTTTTATTGTGTTACCAACAGAACAATAAAAACTTACGTTTAAATACAAATTCTGATACTTACACGCTAAATCTAATAATTGATGATATATGATAAGGTTAAGCGGTTATTATCATAATTAATAAAATACGTCATAATAACGGGTTCTTATCGCGTTTAAAATAGGGATATGAGACTCCCGATATTTCGACACTATTGTAAGTGCCATTATCACGGGATGACTGATTCCTATTTTAAACGCGGTAAGAACCCGTTATTATGTGTTTTAATTATGATAATAACCGCTTATCCTTAAACAATGTATAAACAAGTTTGCAGGGACATTAAGAAAATAGACTATAGAAAATATGGTATGGACGTAGTAACAGGAAATAAGTATTCCTAGAATATATTTGAATTTGAACTATTTCTACCTATAATATAACTAAAGAGAAACGTCCAACTCATATAATATTATTTAATCAACAAATACTCGTAGCAAAACCTCACAGAAATGCAAATGTACCCTTTCATCTGGTAACTAGTTGGACCAGATGTGCATTGGAATTAGTCGTATAAGGTTTATTACAGACTTACTGCGCTTGGACTGTAATTTAGCTGCAAAATTACAGCTAATATGCAGTTTTCGTAAGGTTTGTACAACCGCACTGCAACTGTAACCCAACTGTAATATACTAACTAGTTACTAAATAAAGTAATAAATACGTTTGCATGTCTGTGATATTTTGCTTTTTGTCCATTTACTGGGGTGTTAAAAAGATCACATCAAAGCAATATTGCTATTCGACGTTCATTGTGTGGATCGCCCACTTAGTTTTATACGCGCATATTATGTCAAATTGCAATATAGCTTTTTTAGATGAATTGCTTCATTGTGGCCTTTTAACACCCCTGACATCATGTGAGTCAAACTTCTCTCTATAGTTGTACTGCGAAAGTGTAAATTCACTTTAATGGCTATTTTAGAAGTCATAAAAGTATTTTTTTAGAACTACTTAACTATATCCATCATCATATCCATCTTTGGAATTCGTATCAACAGTGGCTGCAAGTTGTCTTTGATTACTTGTGGCTCTGCCCACCCCATTAGGGATTACGGGCGTGAGTTTATGTATGTATGTATGTATGTACTTAACTATGATTTTTTTAAGAGTCTAGAGCCAAGGGTTTTCTTGCAGTTACTTTTCCTCAATTTTAAAGGTTGAACCTGCAGGAGTTTTTGCAGGTGAGACTTTCGACTTAAAAATATATTTGTATTAAGAATGACGATTCAAAGTGTAACTATGTTATCTACTGAGCAAAGACATTTTAGAGTCTGAATTTATGCCGTAACGCCAACTGCAGAAACAGCTGCATTTTAAGCTTACAGTTTTGAAGCTAGCTTGCCGTAGTATTAATCTTTTTGAAATACTTCTTGACCTTCAAAAACTGCTCCGCATCAGGGAGACACCCTACATCCTGGCAAAATTATTTTTGTCTTCACGAGACCTATTTAAATCTTTCGTTTTTCCAGAAAATGTCTCGGGATTAAAAATTATGTGTAGGGGTGTGATCTCGTCATGTCGAGTATGGAAATTGATCTCGATCTTCGAAAACTGCTCCGCATCAGGGAGACACCCTACAGTCTGACGAACCTATCGTACGTGGAAGTTTTTTGTTTCAACGAGATATATTTGAGTCTTGGTCAAATTCAGTCGCCGGCGAAAAAAAAATGGCGGAAAAACAAGATGGCCGCCATACAAAGAGGTAGGTGGGGCAGTTTCGAACAAACACAGGACACGCGAGCTGCTTTAGGAGCGAGCGAATCTTTATTATATGATTGCTTTCCACCAAGTTTTAATACAATTAGTCTGTTCTCGTCCTTATTCGCATTATAGCTGTCCACCGGACGGCACTTTCCGTTCCCAAATGAAATACGGACGGCAACGAAAGTTACTGAAAATGTGGAACTTTGCCGCATTGTTAGTGGTTGCTTTTGTTGAAGGATGTACATGGATAATAGTGGAATAACATAGACTGTTTAATAAAACTTTTAGAAACATTACATATTTGATCACGCTTTTTTCCGCTGGCAGAGACCACGGAATTCCACTTACTACGATCCCGACACACCACTTTCGCGGTTTAGTGAATGTTTTAAATGTATTGTATGTGTGTGTTAATGACATCGTAACGAAAAATTTGAGAGCGGAATGAGCCCATAATTCAGAGTTGATATCAAGTGGAATTTTCCGTTGTAAATAATTAAAAAAAACGCAAACAATTACATGAATTTTCCAAGAGGAAATTCCACTTGATGTCAACTCAGAGTCATAGTCTGAATCATCTTCCTCGGTATTCGTTACGATGTTACTATTCTACTTCGTTAGTTACTTTACTTAGCAATACTATTCATTTTATAAAGCAAAATCGTAGTTGCCTTGCATTTAAAGTTTGTCTTCGGATATCCTACTCATTTTATTTTTAATCTTAAGGAAAGAAAGAAAATGAGGGACAATCCAGGCTACGTACCCCAAAAAAAAATTCGTGGGGCTGTAGAGATTTTCCTTTGTTTAACCTTCCAATTCATTACGAAAACCCATATTAGTTCACACACATTTATATTGACATCCAACATTTTGTTAAACACTTTTATTTTTTACGATTATCTACCAATTACCAGTATTTATTCAATACAACTAATATAAAATATCTTTCTGTAGTTCAACCGTGACCAATATCCTTTTCGCGCCCGATCGTCAACTGTCATCTTTTCTTGTTTTCTTCTTAAAAATGTCCGCCATTATGTTTCTTTTTAAAGGACAGGACCATAGAGTTTCGGCCAAAGGAGTATTTACTTCGTTCGGCGACAACACAATATATAATCTATATGTTTGAATAATTATGTACCCTAAACAATGAGAATCTATATTTTTTTTTTACGGAACGTTGTCGAGAAAGTTCCTCATTAACTTTACAAAACTAAATTCAATAATAAAAAGAGCAAGGTCCGTTTCGTTGATTTATATTAAGTACCTACTTGATTTTAATCAATTTCCAGGAATCAAACGGAAAATGAAAACATTTTATATCCTTAAATTATTTTCACATTATGTACTTATCAGGAAGATTTTAACGTTATTCTCAGAATTACGGGTTCTACCAAAACATCGAGTTTGACATTTATTGAAAGTTAAATAAATGATATTGCTTCTATGCTGTTCTGGGAGCAAATGAAAAACATAGAATTATATTGTTTTCCCGGGCATGTCGTAAAAACCGACAGAGGGATTGTGTCTTCTAACAATAAGATGGACTAATGTTATGGGCGATAGGCTGATCCCTTATCACCATAAGGTTTATCATAACCAGCTTCCGACATCGTATCAACAGTGGCTGCAAGTTGTCTTTGATTACTTGTGGCTCTGCCCACCCCATTAGGGATTGCGGGCGTGAGTTTATGTATGTATGTAAATAAATTATTTATTTATAAAATATTATAAACGTAAACGATTCTTATTGAATCTCCAGATCATAGATTTGCTACTACCGTAGATTAAAAATCAGCGCTCAAAAAGTCGGACGCTAAGTTACTGTTAATATAGCGACATTGACAGTACTTTACCTCAGTGCGCAATGAGACGCCGTACTGGCAACACGGGGAAGTCCGTGGTAAAAACTTGCAAAAATAGAAGCTCAAAGCGAAAAAAGAAGGATGGAACATCATATTTATAATAAGTAATGACATTGTGCATGTTATTTTAATTTTCGCAGTAAACCCCACCAAAATGATAATTTTAGTTTATAATGCACTAAAACAAGTACTCCATGTCAATCCAAATCGCAGTATAACCCGACCGCGTTACGAAACACCACACGCAATATACGTAATATGACGATGCGTACTTTCTTAATTAGACACTATTTAGCTAAACAAGCGCCAAGTTTTCGCCGCATTTTTGTATCAAGCGCTGTATCTACGGTAGTAGTCAATCAATGGTCCAGCCGGGTCTGCATGACAACCGCACCGCGCGCGGCGCGAATTGTATCGAACGCTTGTACCAATAAACGATATGAATGCTATGTAGATGGAAGTCAAACGACTTTTGGTCGAAGCGCTCAATATAATCGTTTCTTAGGCCGCGTTCAGGGACACGCAACGCGTCACGTGGCGCATGACAAGGCGCGGTGCGCGGGGTGTCAAGCGGTTTCTCCTTTCATAGAGACGCGGCGTGATAAGCAGCACGTCAAGTTCAATTTTTATACTGAGTGGTAAATATAAGTTATGCTAATTCTATTTTGCTAGCAAATCTTTTCTTTGAATATTACTCTTATATTTTAAAGGTATGTATTATAATTAGACTAAGGTAACGAGTGCATGCTTGCCAACAAACTGCTTCTGCAGTTTGGCGGGGCTATTGTTATGTAAATATTATAATACCCCTTTGTGAATAAATAAATAAAAATAAGCGGCGCGTCAAACGACGCGTCAAGTGGCGCGCGCAATTCAGTGACAGTGTTTTCCGCGCGTCACCCACCGCGTCGCCCGCCGCGTCACCTGCCGCATGGCCCGTCGCATCACCTATACCATGTCGCCCGCTACATCACCCGTCGCGTTGGCTCAGTGAACGCTCAGAACATTGTCACACGTTTGTTTTTCCGGCAGCCCGCGTCCTTAAACGCGACCTTATTATCACGAAGGCTCGTATTACTCTACGGTTACTGTCAATACAGATAACTTGTTAACGCCGCGCTGTAACTTGGCGTAAGAAACGCAAATGATTCAGTCTGCAATGGTTTTACCGCTCTAAGGACAATGCTTGTATCCCCAAAGGCGTACTCAGATATGTATTAATAATGCATTTTTGGAAGAATGTGAGGCGAGGACCAATCCTCGCCACAAAAATAATTGTGGGCGTACGCGTATGAAGTGATTGATGAATCTTGAAGGAAGCAAGTATGTCAGGATCAACTGGAACTCTATATGCTTGCCCCAGTGGTTTAATTTACATATGTGTGTATGTAAAAACACAGAAAAAGGAGACACTAGAAAGTAACTAAGTTTATACCTATTAGAAGCTTTTACTAGCCGGTTTAATAATAAGTATAATATAACTGCTCAGACATGTTCCGGTTAGGCTTTATCTCCAAATTTTGCATAAAATACGTTAATAAATAAGACCCCAAAATTATATAAATAAAAATATTAGTTTTTTTGTTAAACTAAAACCCGACAAGTCGATTTAGTTTAGTTTTTCGTAGTCAGGTTTTAGGTATTAAATTTATATTTTAATTTTATTATAAGGTATTACTTACTTTGTACAACATGGACAGTTACAGAGGCAGCCTTAGCGTTGGCAGGCACGCAGGTGTAGTTGCCCGCGTGGCGGGGCTCTGCCTTCCCGATCACCAGCTCGCTCGTCTGCCGCCCGTTGTGAACGCTCACTCCGTCTAAGGGAGAAAATAAACGAATTCCTTTTAATATTTTTAATCTTTTTCCTGCCCTTATCCCACTCTAAAAATAGATGTTGAGCCCGCCTATAACATGTATTCTTCTTACATCCATTTATGTCAGTCATCGTCATACTCACACTTTTCACACACAATAATAATCCTTTTTCACACAATCCATCCACACTTTCCTCATTTCCTTTTCATTTACTTTTTTATTTAGGACAACAGACAGTCTTAATACAGTTTTTGTGTGTTACTACGTAATACGTGAAGAAGATGCGTGCCCAGAATTTTCATAGCTGCTGACATTTCACTCTTTTTTGTCATGCTTTTTTATTATACCTTGATTGTCCCTATACGTGGTTACATATATTACACATTAATGGTTTGTCCTAGACCTAAATCTATCTTTATTTTGCAAGTGTCGTTAAGGACGGGACTATTTTGTTTTTTTAGTCATCAGGGACCGCAAGCGCTTCGGACCGCGGGGCGAACCGACTTATGCTCTTTTTGAACGGACCGTTTTGCACCCCTGTGATTGAAGCGGTACAAATTCCAAAAGTCACATGGATTTTTTGGGAATTCGGCCTAAAATGAAATTTAAGTATACTATCGTTCCGAATCGATCCATAAAAAAGTTCTTCGACGCTTCACACCGAGCTAAACGACCCATTTAAAAAGAAGTTTTAGTCAATTCGCGGCGTGGTCCGAAACGAATTAAAAAAGCTCCACTATTTTAGTCGAACTAAAATAAATTTAAGTTGTCTGCTAGAATCGGCGACATGGTTTATTTAATTGTGCACTGCAGAAGTTCGTAGTACCTGTCGTTATTTTCAGGAGTGGGCCGAAAAATAAAATAACTACTTATAGAAAGCTTTCAGCTGCTTATCTCCATGGAAATGTGAACATTCCATTCGTGATTTCAGAATTCAGTAACTTACTTTTTTATTTTGTCATCTAATGTAATATGTGTAAGTAGATAACATTATCTATCTCACATAACTATTATTTACTTTTTTGTCTGGAATGTGGATGGAAACTGTTGAAATATTTTTTCATCAAAATACTTTAAAAAAAAATCTCTGCCTGCAGCCAGTACGACAGGGCCCCTTCCTTCGCTTTGGATTTTAAATTATTCGTTAATTAATTCAGCCGTCACTTCAAAGGTCGCCGTTTAAATATTTGATTTGGACCAAAATTAGCTGAAAGGTATTCCGTTTTATCATAATGATAAGAAGGATCCACGCATTCCGTTAGCAAAATTTATAAAGGTTTGGGTGGTTTTATCTGATTTAGTACAAATACAAATTTAACCGATTTGACTGAATGTCAATTTATGTTATTTTAGGGGTATGATTCTCGCTTTGGGTGCGAGAGGTCCCGGGTTCAAATCCCGGACGAGCCCCCAAAATTGTGGGATCGTCGGGCGAGAATTAAACACGTTAGCACCTTTAACACCTTTTTTTATTGTTTCCTTCTTAATAAGCGCGCAGACATTACACTTTTTTTTTAATTGAAAATATTAACGATTAACGCAGATCAAAAAATAACACCCTTCCACCTCGACTCTCACCCAACGTCTCTTTTTTAAAATCAGTCATCTCAATCCGTTCACACCGTTCATTTCACTCCGTTCATTTCAAGTCACTCATCCATCTTTTCTTTATTCGTCTTCGTTCAGAAATCAACATTCAGCCTCTTACTTATCCCACAATTATATTTGGCAGGCAAAATTGATTGAATTTTCTGTGTAGCGACGTGGAAACGTGTCTATATCTCGACAAGAAACCCATGGCTCATGGATAACATTGACAGGAGCGCGCTCGCAGTGACAGTAATAAAAATGTATGGAAGTGACTTAAGGTGACATGTCAATCCCATACATTTTTATCACTGTCACCGTCGATTGTTATACTCGTTTGCAACTTTGCTTACCCTCTAAATCTGGTTTAAATGAGAGCGAAAGAAATATTTTGGCTGCTGCATTCTATATAATATGCAGCCTCCATGGATAAGCGCGCTCGCAGTGACAATGATAAAAATGTATGGAAGTGACATAAGGTGACATGTCAATCCCATACATTTTTATCACTGTCACCGTCGATTGTTATAATCGTTTGCAACTTTGCTAACCCTCTAGATCAGGTTTAAATGAGAACAAAAGAAATATTTTGGCTGCTGCATTCTATATAATATGCAGCCTCCATGGTCTAGTGGTTAAAACGTTGGACTCACAAACTGGAGGTCCAAGTTCGATTCCCTATGGGGACATTTTCGAAATCATTATGTGAGACTGTCCTTAATTTCGTAATGACTTTTCGATAAAGTTAGATGATTCCGTGCTTCTGAGGGCTGTTAAACAACTCCACCAACCCGCAGTGGAGCAGCGTGGTGTAGTATGCTCCATATCCCCTCAGGTTGACTGAAGGGAGGCTTGTGCCCAGCGGTGGACGTGTATACGCTGTTTATGTTACGTAATGTGAGAAGTATAAAACTGCAAAGATACTTTTTTATTTACTTAATATATTTACTGACTAACAAAAAAACTAAAAACACAAAGCCAATTTCAGATTTTGTTTTCACGAAAACCTACAATTTGGATTATAGGTATTTTCTTAAAGAAACGATAGTAGTTCCGTTGTATTACATACCTATCTGCGTCCACTCCGCTTCGATTGAACAATAAGAAAACGACCAACTAGTGCCGAGACTCTTTAGAATTGGGTCAGCATTCTCCCGCGCCAGTTTTATTGTAAGATATTACTTGGAAAATTGTGGTTTGTGACGAAATATTATACACATTTTTACACATACATATAGTTACCCTAGTAATCCCTAATGGAGTAGGGTGACCAAAAAATCAGGTGGACCGTTTTGATTGTAATTTCTAAAATGGATATGACAGATGAATGGTGGCAAATTACTTACGATCATCCATCATGTTAGAAAGAACACAAACTCTCTAAGAGGTTTTACTACGTTTCCGGGATTAAAGTATAGTCCTTATCTTATCCCACACACAAACATACACACACACTTACTCACACTTACTTTAATATTTTACTTAAACTCTGATTTTTTTATTAATATTCTTTTTTTTATTTTTTCTTTCTTTTCGCGTTTATTGCTCAGTTTGCTAAACATAATTATTCTTGCAGAAACATACTCCTTAGTATCCATATTTTTTCTGGAGGTGGAGGCCTGGAGCCTATAGTACAGGGTAACCTAGTTTACGCTCCAGCCTCCACAAACATATGTTAAATAAGTCAAAATGTAACTTATTACTATTATGTTGTGGAGGTAATAAACGATTTTTTTTTTTTTTTTTATTTTTTTTTTATCTAATCCGATAACGGTGGCCTCATTCATACATTTCTGTTATGTGCTGTTATACATACGGCTGGAGATACTGCCAATCCTGTGTCCTAAGAGAAAAACTGCTCTAACAGCCAGAGAACTGTCAATCATAAACATAAACAGCCTATATACGTATAACTGTTGGGCACAGGCCTCCCCTCAATCAACCGGAGGCGGTATGGAGCATATTCCACCACGCTGCTCCAATGCGGGTTGGTGGAGGTGTTTTTACGGCTAATAGCCGGGACCAACGGCTTTCGTGCCCTCCGAAGCACGGAATCATCTTACATTTTCGGACAATCAGGTGATTCAAGCCTGGAAAGTCCTTACCAAACAAAGGACAGTTTCACAAAGTGATTTCGACAATGTCCCCATCGGGAATCAAACCCGGACCTCCAGCCCTCAGGCCTATTGTCTTAAACGTTGTACCGGGTGAGAGCCTTTAGCGCTCCCCATTTGTCCGGCCAAGTAGTTAATGCCATCTGCGGAAAATCTACAATTATTCACGCCAAAACAAAGCATGTAACAGCACCGAGATGTTAGATAAGTCCTTGAATACTCTTGGTTTTTCACTCCAAATAGATAAATCAATATTTTGGAAGACACAACAAGACTGGCGTGCTAATTCCTGCAGACGCCATCTAATTTTATTTTAAGTTATACCTGTAATTTTGTTATCCGCTGAAATAGAAAGGGGCGGGGCATAAAATTTATGGAACACATGTCAATTTTAAGCAGAAATCAAAAACAACCGTCTTAAAATTTTACATCGGCCAATATCCCTACAGAGTTAAGTAGACAGCACGTCAAATGGATTGCATACCAGCGAGATGCCTATTTTATTTTACACGCAACACGCGGCCTGTGGGCGCTGCGACGTCGCCTGACGTCCATAATATTTGAAACGTCGCCTGGAAAGTCCCTCGTTGTACTGAATTAGTCGTTCTGTCTAAAAATATCTACAAATAATTGTACAATTCTGTTTAAATGAAACAAGCTGACTTATTTAATTTAGTTGTTTTTGCCAACAACCGCTTTAAAACTTACTTAGAAGTTTCATAAATCCTATTTTCTAGAGTTACCAGAACTTTTAGGTGACAAATGGTTATGAACAAGTGTTTGTACAAAGCTGCTACTTTAAGGTTTAGTACGATCTACTCAAAACCAGCGTGCATGAAACTATCGATGTGTAAGAAGATACAAGAGAAATATGTCAGGATACAAGATTCGATAGATACCATATTTTCCATTTTAACCCACATATAATCAATATTTTTCAATTTTAACACACATTTAATATTGTTACAAAACTATAAACTAATACATTTGGATTTTTATAAAAATGTTGAACGTTTTACTTAAAATATTTAATACCTACATTATACATAAACTCACTTCTTTGGCAAATTTAAAAATTGTAACGTGTTGTGTGTTTTGTGTCGTATTAAACCTAAGCTTTTCTAATTTTTTGATTTGTTTTAGATTTGCCATAGACCACCACCACCGGTAACACCTCCGGTTGATTGAGGGGAGGCCTGTGCCTTAAGTACTAATTACCCGAATTAAGTACTCTATTTTCGAATTCGATGCGAAAAATAAACCTACAAATTCAATATTAGAATTATAGGTTCTGTTATCTTTGAAAATTGTGCCAAAAATATTAATTTGTTCAAGAAAAGATTAAATTGACAATGACATTGTAGGTTGAAACAAACCGCGTAGAGAAAGGAACTTTAGAACAATAATTTCACAATCGATCGTTCTAACCGCTAACAAAACCAACGCTCCTCGCTGATACAAAGTCCTACCGTCCTTTATACAAAGATGTTCTGTACCAGATAATATGTACAAAGGATATCCCAGTGAAGCACCTCTGTACTGCAGGACAATGTAGCATTTGAGAATGTTACTGGGCTTCTGACTGGCTACTACATAGTGGTGGAAGCCACTATGAAACTATCGGAGCGACGGCGCAGGCGCTCGTTTAAAACGGCTTTACTTCTTTTTTTCTTCTTCTTCTTCGTGAGGTGGAATACCAACCTCATCAACCCTGGTATCAGGGTTATTACGGAGTTGCCAGCCCTACCACAACCGGGCCCAACGTATGTGCCTTTGCTTATGCACGGATCATCTTACATTCGGACAATCAAGTGATCAGCCTGTTATGTCCTAACCAAACTAGGATTCGAACCCGGGGCCTCCGGAGTCCAACGCTCAACCACTGGCCCACAGCTATACTCGTACCATAGAATGAGGAAAAATACTATGTATAGAACGGCATCTCCGCTCCCCACCAGCGGCTGAACTACCTTTACCTTACCCACGCCTCGGTCTAAATTTAGTCTTCAATCGTATGGGCGTCTGACGTCACACACACAAATGCGCATGTACGATAACATCAAGTGTAGTGTCTGTGTAATGAGGTGTTTTGTATCAAGTGCATGTGTGCTCCGTCAAACGGTTTTCCAATCAAAAAGGCGTTCATAAGACTTGATCAATGTGTTCTAAGGTAGAACATATGTGGAATAATGAAATAACTCGAAATAATTCCTTTTATTTTACACACACCTTGGTGCTAATTCCTGTAAATACCATCTAATTTTATTTTAAGTTATATCTGTCATTTTCTTATCCGCCGAAAAGGAAAAGGACGGGTAATCGACAAGCATAAAATTTATGGAACACACGTCAATTTTAAGCACAAATCTAAACCAACCGTCTAAAAAATTTACATCTGTCAATAACCCGACACATTCATTTACTCATTCTTCCTAAAATTAAGAGCTGTGAATCATCCGTCCCTTTCCTTTTCGACGGATATGAAAATGACGGATATAACTTAAAATAAAATTAGGCGGTGTCTCCAGGAATCGGGGCCCTTATATTAAAACCGAATCCTCTCACCCGACCGACATCGCAACAAAGACTCCCCTTTCTTACTTTTTAAAACTGCCTTACGTCCCATTCATTAACCATCCTCCTTTCATACCATAAACAATCAAATTCCCATTCATTATCTTTACATAGCATTCTCACTTTCCTACAGCTCGGCCATTCTGCTTACACACATATTTACTTAATAAGTGTATCTTCACAGTCTTAAAGATTCAAAGATTGTAATCTTCTCCCGTGTGGTTTGTGACAACAATGCGACCTCATAAATCCTGGTGTCAGGGTTACTGTAGAGCCGCCAAAGGCCTCTGACATAACTCATGTAACGACTACATACTTTTAAGTAAATAATAGCTGAGACCGAATGCTTAACGCCTGGATTGTTATGAGAGCAAAACACAGGTAGCAGATTTTCCGTAGACGGAATAGATAAAAAAAAACTTCCGCGCTGTGTCATTCGCAGACTAGACGTTAACTTTGCGCCGAAGAGAGTGTATAGATGTGCGCGCGTTGGCAAAACTATGTCGATGTCAAAATTCCGTCGGCGTCGTATGAAGATACGTCGTATCTCAAGTGGGTCGATATATTAGCCGACTTAGCTTTGTATATAATATACTGTTTCAGTTTTAAGTCTTACATTTACCTTTTCGACAAATAAGAAAATTATAGGTATGTAAATTATATTTATACTCACTAATTTAAGAGCCACGCTCTTGTCGGTGTAGCATTCTTCATGCTACTTTTTAGGGAAAAGTAAGGCAGTGGTTTCCTTCTTGCCTACCGACCCGCAGTACTTTATCTGACGCGAGTGGGATGGCGCCCAGAGTAGTCTATTTCAAAGCCGTACTACGACTCCTGTCGTCCACCTCTGAATAGTACTGACAGTTACTGCTGCCCTCTGTCAGGCTTCAGGTTACAGTCGGTGTGATGTAAATTATATAAAAATAAAATTAGGAGGTTTCTACAGGAATCAGGACCCAGGTATGTTTGTTTATATTTTTTATATCGATACAAGTGTTAGTGACATCGTAACGAACACTGAAGGGTATGATTCAGAGCATGATTGTGAGCCGATATTAAGTGGAATTTCCTGGCGGAAAATTCATAAAATAAGTATTTTCAGTTCCATACTTTTTCAACTGAAAATTCATAATCATGATCAATCATTCCAGAACACAAAGTTGGGATCTTATTCTAAGTAAAACGGTGCATGAATTATTATTAAGACACTTATCCCGTTTGTTAAAGAATTTGTTGACACTATAAAAACACATAATATGTAATAACAGCAGCAGCGGCAGCAGCAGTGGGACGTATATAGGCAGTTTATGTTATGTTAATATGTAATAACCAATTTGTTAAGTCATGTCTTTTATATTTAATTCCTTTAAATTTCACTTCCACTTGATGTCACTTGATACCACTGAGAATCGCGACCTGAATCATCCCTCAAAGCTTTCGTTGATTTCACCAACATTGTATTATGAAGTCATGTTACGTCTTAAACCTACATATAGAACACCGGTTATATCCTTAGTCAGTGACCAACCGAGTGTTTTCAAGCCAGCCGCAAAGTTCCTACTAAGTTTGTACTTAAGAACTGAAAAATCCACACTTTGCCACAGATATAACAGAGTAAGTTTTTAAGTTTGTTTGAGACCATCTCTACTATGCTTTCGAACTAAATGAAAATTGTTTTTAATCTAGAAAAGTTGGTTAATTAAAAAAAGTTCATCCGTTTATTTTAATGGGAATACGTTTTTTCCGACACGCCCGGGTGGATCAGCTGATCGCGTTTTATGTTACTTAATTCAAAAATATAAGTTCGTTTATGAAGTAAAACCCGACTACGCGTTCAAAAAAAAATCGCGCTCTAAAAAGTGTGAATCAAGAAAATAATTCTCTAAAATTCTTGCAAATAGTGATGTTTAGGTGATACCCGAGGTCGTCTGCCAATCTGTCCTAAGTGTTTGCCTACCAAGGCACGGCACGCTTTTTTTTACATTTGTTTAAATATTAATCAGTGGTTTAGGAGTAAGAAGGGAACAGGCGTATATCCATACACAGCGGTCAAACACATAACCTCCTTTTTGTTTTGCCGCAGTCGGGTAAAAAAAGGAGTAAGGTACTTACTAAGGTCATAGTTGATCATCCGATTCTCGAAGTACCAGAAGACGTACGAAGGGGGCTCCGTCGACCGCTTGACGACACACACCAGTCGCAGCATCGAACCTTCATGTATTATCTTCTCGCTCTCTCCCACTATCTCCGCATACGCCGCTGATGAAAAACAAAACAACGTGTTTTATAGATACATAATCGTACACACACACACACTTTTAGGGTAGACTAAAGCGCGTCGCTCACACGAGCAAGAGTCAAGGCAGCTTCGAAGCGTGAGCAGCTGCGTTCTTTAGAAACAAATGACAATGCGCTCACTACTAAGTCGAGGCAGCGTCGCGGCGGAGTTGAGGTGGGCTGCAGCGGAGTCGAGGCGGGGCGCAGCGGAATCGAGGTGGCGCGGAGCGGAGTCGAGGCGGGGTGCAGTAGTCGCGCGGGGGGCGCGAGCGCGGGAGCACTTACCGCCATTTTTAATGAGAGACATTCCTACATTCCTCAAAATTAAATGGCCTGGAATATCCTTCATTGCATTTTGTACATAGAACTCTCGCCTAGAAAGTGCCGCAATGCTGCCTCGACTCCACCGCCCCCGCGCCTCGATTCCGCCTTGACTCCGCCAGACTCCTCCTCGATTCTCATGTACGCGACGTGCCTAACGATATTGGTGATGGCGATCGAAGATAATAATATGAAATTAATAGACAGGTTAAAAGTCCATCATCATTACATACAAAAGTAATGGTATATCCCTTATGGTACAGTTACTATGGAATCGGTTCTAAATTACCATATCAGAGAGTTGTCAACCCCAGATCATTATGGACCTTATATGTTTCTTAGCCAAAATTTTGAAATAATAAATTTTGATGACGACGACGTGTCGGACGACGCTCAGTGGGTAGGCCCGCTACAAGGTGGACCGACGATCTGGTGAAGGTCGCGAGAAGCCGCTGGATGCGGGCAGCGCAGGACCGATTGTCGTAGAGATCCTTGGGGGAAGCCTATGCCCAGCAGTGGGCGTCATACGGCTGATGATGATGAAATTTTGATGTTCGTGCCTCACCCAACAGGGTCTACATAATATCGGCGTCGTAGTTCACGCCGCGACTTGTGCTGAATGAGGCCGTTTTATCTAAGACGTCCACCACCACCTTATGATCATTTCGACGAAAATCCGCCTTGCTCTTTTGTAATTATTTTGTGCAAATTTGATAAATGGTGTTATTGTATTGTTTTTGTCTGTGGCGCCCTTTTATAATAAACTATTTCTATTCAATTCTATTCTATATATAATTTCACTCTAAGATTGCCCGGAGAATTCAATGGTTTGTTATTTTTTTATTAACGTGACTTATGTAGACTTAATAATAACGGGTTCTTACCGCGTTTAAATGGGGATATGAGACTCCCGATATTTCGACACTGACATTTTTATGTAGACTTGTCGCATAAAATATGACATTAAATACTTGGCCGGACAAATTGGGAACGCGGAAGGCTCTCAGGATTTAATGTCAATGGTGAGGATCAATTGGAGCCGTAGTAGCCCAGTTGGTAGAACGCTTGCTTCTCACTTTGAGGTCACAAGTTCAAATCCAGCACAGGCCTAAACCAATCATTATCGAAGTTGTTTTCGAATTCATGCTGATGATGATGATGATGAATTTAATAAAAGCTAAGCGTTAGTAAAAACTATTTCTAAGCCGCAATGACTGTTCGTGCGGCTGTAATTTCCCTTACTGGTTTTTTCTATATTGTAATATATATTAGTTTGGGTTAATAATAATATTATTATTGGCTACTTATGAATCACAATAACAGGTAAAACTAACTCAAAAAGAAAAGATATTAATAATATAATAACAGGTAAGGAAACCCTATAGAATACGGCAAGCAATTTGATATGAAAATATTTATTAAATAGTAACTTTGATGTTACCATCGCAATATTATTTATGAGGAAATTAAATCAAATAATACTGAAAGTGTAATTTTATCGTGGTATTTTTATATTACTTATAACAGCGTATAACGCCATCTAAATATGTATATAAAAGGAGAAACTGATTGACTGACATATCAACGCACAGCCTAAACGGCTAAACGTAGGCACTTTAAATTTGGAAGGGACGTAGCTTAGGTACCGTAGAGGTGCACTAAGAAAGGAATTCCCGAAATATCCACGGGAACGGGAATTAGCGGGAAAATCCGTCCACGCGGACGAAGTCGCGGTCAAAAGCTAGTAATAAATAGGGTGTTAGTGACATCGTAACGAAAACTTTGAGGGATGATTCAGACCATGATCCTGAGTTGATATCAAGTGGAATTTTCCGTCGCAAAAGTATGGAACAGAAAGTAAATATAAAAAACACAAAAATTTTCGTGAATTTTCCGACAGGAAATTCCACTTGATATCAACTCAGAATCATGTTCTGAACCATCCCGCTCAGTATTCGTTATGGTGTCACTAACACCCATCCTACTTGTATGGCTACCTGTATGTACTTGTATTGGGTGTAAGTGACATCGTAAAAATACTGAGAGGGATGATTCAGCTTATTATTCTGAGTTAATATCAAGTGGAATTTTCCATCGCAAAAGTATAGAATTGAAAATAATTTAAAAAACCTAAAAAAAACATAAATTTTGCGACGGAAAATTCCACTTGATATTAACTCAGAATCATGGTCAAAGGGTCAGGATCATCCCCCTCAGTATTCGTTACGATGTCACTAATACCCTGTATATAAACTCACAAAGGCTCATAATGGTTAACGCGTTCGTCTCGGCTTGACAAGAGCTGTGGGTTCAAATCCCTTCCGAGTCAGAATTTGTGCGACTTTAAATTTTCTCTTTATGAGTTGCCCTAAGCACGGGTAAGTGCAAATAAAAACAAAAATCATACATAAACACTTACTTTTATCATTATATCATATCAGTTTGCAAAACAATATCAAAATTGGCGTAGTCAGAGGTACACTTAACGGCCTCCGTGGTCCAGTGGTTGAGCGTTGGGCTCACGATCCGGAGGTCCCGGGTTCGAATCCCGGTGGGGACATACCACAAAAATCTGTTTGTGATCCCTATTTTGGTTAGGACATTACTGGCTAATCACCTAATTGTCCGAAAGTAAGACGATCCGTGCTTCGGAAGGCACGTTAAGTTGTTGGTCCCGGTTATTACTTATTGATGTAAGTACTTAGTGCAGCAACCAGTGGACCACGGAGGCCATCCTACGATAATAATATACTTTGAACCGGCGTGCGTGTATGAAATGATTGATGAATGTGATTGATGAAACGATTGTAGAGAAGTATGTCTCGAAGCAAATGCTTAACCCGGCGGGAAACAGGCGTGGGTTTTATGTATTTTTTTTTTTAAAGAACGTCTAGGGCCCTGTGCCGAGGTTTTTCTGACAGCTTTTTTTCCCCGACTATACAGGTTGTGAGAATCTGCAGTAGTTTTAAGCGGATGAGACGTTCGTTATGTAAAAATTGACTGAAAAATTGATTTAAAGTATAACTATGTTACCTACTGAATAAAGATATTTTCGAATATAATAATACTCTGCTTAATGTTGGAAGGTATAATGTTCTAGTCTACAACATAGAGTAAGTAAGTACTGTTCCGCTTAAATAACACACATAATTTATAATGTATGTAACCATGACCCATTGCGGGACACATAGCTTCCTTCAATCAACTTTTGTGTGGAGTATTTTCCACTTCATTGCTCTATTGCGGGGCGAAAACAGCTGTCTAACAAGCTCATATACACAGTTTCATGTGTACAGTATCACAACTTTAAACAACCATCACACAATTTTCCTCCTCAAATTGAATATAAGACCGCTTGAAATATATAGATAAAATTTTCATAACAAGATCGTCACACCGCCATACTTACCTACAAGGACCAGTTTGAAGAATATACTCGTTGGTGGGTGTGTAGGCACCTGGCATTCGTAATAGCCAGCGTCTGCTGATATCGCGAAGCGTATGTGGAGTGCCCAGTCCTGTAGGAGAATTGGATTCATTAGTTTGGAAATAGAATATAGAATAATATCATAATATACAGAACGATGACAGAAGGCAGACACCACCATCAGATGGGAATAATAAATGCTAAGGAGAGAGAGAGAGAGAGAGAGAGAGAGAGAGAGAGAGAGAGAGAGAGAGAGAGAGAAAGAACGGTGACTCTCCGCTCCGCCCCAAATCGATCAGTCTCCGACCTCACTCCCTCTGAGTCTTTTTTTGATGTGACTTATATTCGATTTGCTGCAGATGGCATTAACTACTTGGCCGCACAAATGGGGAGCGCTGAAGGCTCTCACCTGGTTGGCCTTGAAACGACAAGAATATTAAATAGTTTTGGTAGTGAGGGTAGCAATTTATTATAATTATTGAGTTTGCCGGAAAATACAGGGTGTTAGTGACGTCGTAACGAAAACTTTGAGGGATGATTGAGACCATGATTCTGAGATGATATGAAGTGGAATTTTCCGTCGCAAAAGTATGGAACAGAAAATAATAAAAAGAAATACAAAAATTTTCATGAATTTTCCGACTGAAAATTCCACTTGATATCAACTCAGAATCATGGTCTGAATCATCCCCCTCAGTATTCGTTACGGTGTCACTCACACCCATACCTACTTGTATGGGTACAGTTATGTACTTGTGCGGGGTGTAAGTGACATCGTAACGAATACTGAGGGGGATGAAACAGCTGATTATTCTGAGTTAATATCAAGTGGAATTTTTCATCGCAAAAGTATAGAATTGACAATAATTTTAAAAAACTAAAAATAAATCATGAATTTTGCGACGGAAAATTCCACTTGATATCAACTCAGAATCATGGTCTGAATCATCCCCCTCAGTATTCGTTACGATGTCACTAACACCCTGTATAAAGTACACAGTAATAAATAAATTATTATTCACGTGTGTATATTTTCGAAAATTATTTTAATGAATATTGACAGTTGTTTTCGTAAAACCGGTTTTCACGCGTGAATTGTACATAATTATATATTATATAACTTTAATTTAATTGTACATAATAATGCCCGTTTACTAATAAAAGCGTACGGATTTTTTATTCAGCGCTTACGACGACGACGGCTTACTTTTAGTACAATAGGCATAGAGGACAAAGTCAAATGAGATACTTTTTACGAAATGTCAAAACGATACATTTCTATAGAAATTGTATTTCTAAGAAATACACACGCGTGACGTAATCAATTTACCGTTATAATATTACGTTTACTTTTATTGTTCAGACATAAAGAAAAATGAGATAATTTTATAGACATCTTTGACTGGATTTTAAATTAGAATTTTAATAATAATCTTGACCCCAATCACCTAGCCCTATAAGGCATTTTACTGACTAATTCAAACCATTGAATTTTGTCTACGATGGTAAAGGATTAACCAGCGTATATTCGTAGTAGCTACGCTTCGTAGCCGTTTACTACGGCGTAGCAAATTTAATGTGGTGTAAGGTAGCAAAACCAATTAGTTCCGTATAACCAATTCCGTTAAAAACAAACAGATAATCACGCCCGTGATCTCTATCGAGTTGGGCACAGAGATATTTATCATCAGGACATTTAATAACCAACAAAACAAAAATTTGCTCACGACTATATTCCTTATTGGGGTAGTCAGATATTACGGCTATTTGGTTAATGGAATTTTAGGATGGATGCGATTAACCGTATGGTGACAGGTGATCAGCCCATCAACCAGTAAAAGTTCATCATGTTAGAAAGCACACAATTACTACGTCTGTTTTTACGCCATGTCCGGAAAAGTAAACGATTAAATTATACTTATTATTAAAATGACACAATTACAAGTCAATAAGTATTATTGATGAAGTGGGTATAGGTCAAGGTGAAAGCAATTCTTATTCGTTATGTAATTAGGTAATAAGGTTAATAGTCGTTTAAAGTTGTTTCTCCCTCATGTGAGTTGTGTATTCATTTAAAAGGTCTTTTGATGTAGTTATAATTAATTATCTTAATGGTGGCTTTTCCTGAAGAGCTGTTAGGAGCTATTCGAGGTTTTATTTACTTGCCTAATTCTGGTTAAGACCATCAATACCGACGAACCATAATGTCATTTCAACGGATCTGAAAGCTGCATACGAGTAGAAGAGTACAAACTCTGAAAAAACTGGCTTTTCCTTCTTACCGTCAGTCATTTTAAATTTCGAAATTCTCATTCCATTTCACAACTCATTTTATTCTACGCTGATGCATTGCATCCCAGATCTTGACAAGAGCAATATCTAAACTGCTTAGCTCTGGCCTTGCCCACTAACTTCAAATGTAATCATAAATTCTTTATTGTATTGTATATAGCTTCGTTGTGATTTCGTTAAGTTCTTGTTTGTGAAGTAATTAATAAATTTTGTATTTCTGTTGGTATTTACTGTTTATGTGTGTTATTCTGATGCATAAGCTACATAACTGTAAAGTTTCATTAAAATCCATTCAGTAGTTTTTGCGTGAAAGAGTAACAAACAAACATCCAAACATCCATACTTACAACCTTTCACATTTATAAATATTTGTAAGATAGGAATGTATAGTACACCGTCAACTTACTGTTCGGAAGTTAGACAACTGCACCCTATTTCCAATTTTCAATATTAAACCTCAGTTGTTTTCAGGAAATTACACGAAACAACCAGTCCTTATCTCCGACTTTGAACGTTTGAAAGTCATGAAAGTTTGCGAGTGAATCGAATATCTTTCGGGAAAATCATGAAGAAAGGCTATTGGAATCTTACGTGAACATTAAACGCATGTTTTTTATCTTATTCATTCTGAGCTTTGAGAATTTTAACTGAGTTTAATACTCCCGTTTTCAAGCATAAACTATTTTTTTTTATAACAGCATAGCATCACGCCTAAAGCCCGAAAAAGTAGGCAGAGGTGTACAGTAACACACTACAGGATGTGGTATGACACTAACATACGTATATAGATATCACATATTCATGGACTTTTAATAAAACATAGGTAAGAACTTAAGATCTATTTGTTTTGCGATGGCCCTACTCAGAGAGACACGGGTTCAAATACCGGTGGAAACGTACCACAAAAATTACTTTGTGATCCCTTTAGGACATTACAGGCTGAACACCTGATTGTCCGAAAGTAAGATGATTCGTTAAGTCGTTGGTCTCGGTTACTACTTACTGATGTAAGTAGTCGTTACATGAGCCATGTCAGGGGCCTTTGGTGGCTCAATAATAACCCTGACACCAGGGTTGATGAGGTTGATAATCCACCTCACAACCCACACGAGAGAATAGATCCTGACTAGCAGACAAAATGGAAAGAACTTGTAGATTCTACGCGAGCGAAACAGTTTTCCGGGCAATTTGTGAAAGTTTCACAGAAGCTAAATATGCAGCGATTATTTTGACACGCCGCTTTACAGCTCACGTGTCAAAGAAACACGCTGAACCCTGAAGACTCGTTTCACTTCCAAATCTAGGGCATGAGTAATGAACAGGTATTAAGATTTGAGTTACGCCGCCTTAGCAATGAGTTTTATGCCTGTTTCTGTCATTTCAGGGAAGTATTTTACGACGTGTATGTTGCTGTTGGATCGCTGTATTTCGCAACGGCCTCCGTGGTCCAGTGGTTGAGCGTTGCGCTCACGATCCGGAGGTCCGGGGTGCGAATCCCGGTGAGAACACATTACAAAAAATACTTTGTGATTTCTAGTTTGGTTAGGACATTAATTGCAGGCTGATCACCTAATTGTCAGGAAGTAAGATGATCCCTGACATTGTGAGGTATGCTGGAAAGCAATGGATGAGACTTGCACAGGACCGGAAAGGCTGACGTGAAAGAGAGGAGGCCTATACCCAGCAGTGGGTGAATACAGGCTGAGTAGATAGATAGATAGATCATAAAACCTTATTATTAAACCCTAAAGCCCGTTGTCTGGTTATACCTAACCTCCGTAGTCACCCCAAATTCTTACATGTCGTATAAAATACTCTACATGATATTTCTCCCCTTTATGGTAATGTATTCTGTAGGCCGTAAGCTTACAGTATTCCAATTTTATGTAAAACAACAGAACAAATCTGCGAAGAGCCCTGACACACTTTCTCTTGTAGCTCGAATAAAAAGTGGTGTCAAAAATGTGCATGATTAATGAAGAATATATTATTATTATGAACGGGGGCAGGTTAGGATATTTTAATAAGAGCCCTCACGGGGCATTGCAGGCTCAATAAGCACCTACACATAATGGAGCTGACCGAGTTTCCTTTATGCAGATTCTGCTTAGGGGAAGATGAGACGCCACTACATCTGCTGTGCAGCTGTGAGGCTATCATACATAGTAGAAGCCGTACACTTTTGGGCCACGTAATGGACCCCCAGGTAGTTATGGAGCTGTCTCCCAAAAAGATGTTGGATTTCTTCGAACGGATCGGTCTAGAGGAGGATTTTTAAATGTAGGGATTTTACACAATAGATCTGACAAGGTCGCAGTGATCTCTCGGGCTGTTTTTCAGTCCGTCCCTCACAATTTTCAAATAAATAAAAAAAAATATTATGAACAATAATATAAGAATATATGAACTAACTCCTCTCCCGCGATTTCGTCCACCTGGAACTCTATTCTTATGCTTCTAACTTTAAAAAATTACGTTTCAGACAAATTTAACCCCCCTTTTAACCCCGTCTTAATGAGCATAAGTCCTAAAAGAAACCCAAATGCAAAATTCTAGTATTTGTTGTCTCTGAGATTTCGTTGATAAGTGCATGAGTCAGTCGGTCAGTGAGTGATTTTCACTTTAGGAATGAAGTATTTAATACTGCACTTGTGTAAAAGTGGAAGGATCAGATGCCCACAGCTCTGTGTTCCCCAGAGTGCAAACTCAGCTTTATGTGTGTATTTATCACCATCATCATCACCAGCCCATTAACGTCCCCACTGCAGGGGCACGGGCCTTCTCTATGGATGGATAGGGAGATCGGGCCTTAAACCACCACGCGGGCCCAGTGCGGATTGGTGGTTATTAACGACTGCTAATGCAACCGGGACCAACGGCATAACGTGCCTTCCGAAGCACGGAGGAGCTCCAGATGAAAACTTTTTTTTTGTGGTGGAAAGTTGCTTAACTTCAACAATCGCAGACCGAGCGCGTTTACCGCTGCGCCACCGAGCTCCTCCGAATATGTATTTATATCTACGTATAATTCTCAGAAAATAATAAATGGCCTGCATTTGAAATACCTGAATCCGTTCAATATCACTTTAGTAGTATTCCTTTGTGCCCGATCTAACTATTTGCAAACTTTAGCTCCCGTTTAGTTTAACGAGGATGTCATCTTCGCGTCTGACATGTTTGTGTAGCAGGAAATACCGTTTATTGTGCTAATATCTATTCCATTTTTTTTAATATTTTATTCATATATTCGTAAACCCATGATTATAACTATTATAATCCATACCATAAAAAGCAGAGCTGTCAAACTTTGAATTCAAAACGTACTTTTTTTATGTGATTCCCGCGTGAACAAAATATCAATAAAATACTTTGTTCTGAATTCAAATTGTGTTCGCTAAATCTATAATAGGTTATTTGTCGGGGGTAAAAGATAAAATATAATATGTTAATCGAAAAATAGAGTCCAGTCTATGATGATTAAAAATAAATCTCATTTTACTTTTCGAATTATTTTTTTAATTTTAAATAAAGTAATAATGAGTACTAAGTACAGAAAAGGTACGAGGTCAAGGGTTCTTACTTCCAAGAGTTTGTTCTATGTCACTAGTTACTTATTATTCAAATTATTATTAACACAAAATTACACTTTAATTGGAGGCGTCAGCCAATCGATTTGGTATAATATTGCCATATAAAAATATTCTAAATTATATAATACTTTTAAACTCGTGTTGCCAGCAATAAACCTTATTAATTAATCACGTGAGATAGGCCTTGACTCACTTAGTCGAATATTCCAGGTGTTACAAAACTACTAACTGTTTAAAACACATAATAACGGGTTTTTACCGCGTTTAAAATAGGTATATGAGACTCCCTCTACGTAGGGATAAAGGTGTCTCATATCCCTATTTTAAACGCGGTAAGAACCCATTATTATGTGTTTTAATTATGATAATAATCGCGTAAAATTAAAACAATGTACTAACTATTTTATTCAAAACAACGTCTGTGGTCCTGTGATTGAGCGGGCTCACGATACGGAGGTTTCAAGTTCGAATCTCGGTGGGGACACATCACAGAAATAACTTTTTGATCCCTAGTTTAACAGACTGACAGTATCACAGACTGATCACCTGTTTGACCGAAAGTAAGATGGCCCTTGCTTCAAATGGCACGTTAAGCCATTGGTCCCGGTTACTACTTACTAATGTAAGTACGTAGTCGTTACATGAGCCATGTCAGGGGCCTATGGGGGCGGCTCAATGATGCCGCTGATACAAGGGTTGATGAGGTTGGTCGTCCACCTCACAACCCACACGATAGAAGACTGAAAGCGAATTCTAAATAAAGCTAAAATTAAATCAAAAAAAGTCTCATTCAAGCGCGATTTAAACCTGCATTACTGTGTAAAAAGGTTGACATGCTCGTACCGCCTTCACAGGAGCTGTATATTCAAATGCCATCCGAGTCAAACGTTTTCCATAAAATTTTCTCTTTTTATGTACTACCTAATATTCTATGTGTTTTAATTATCTAACTGTGGGTTATGTGTATGACCGCTATTTGTGTATGTGGAGAAATATACCTATTTTATTGTTTCATACTTTTTAGACCGTGATTTCTTCGAAGTTTTTAATTTAATTAATTTTAATTTAAGTTGAATAAAAAATATTTATTTATGTATTTTTGTGTGTGTTTAATAAATTAGTTTTTTGTTACTAATACTATCAATACCTTTTTATCTGAAGCAAAAAAAATGAATTTTTATTTGAAAAATCACCTTGGTATATTAAAGGTAGGGTTAAATATAAAAAAGTTATAAGTAAATCCGTTACCTTGACATGTCTCCCGTGGGCCGAGAAAAACCTGCTGTCGGCGCTATAGGTGACAAGCCCCACTGAAAGCAGGGAGTAATCCTTCCTTCTTATCCACGTCACCTGAAAACAAACAGCCTTTTAGAAAGCAGCATTAAAATGCTCGCTCGAGCGAGTTTAAAAATGGCAGAGGTTTTTTAAAGGTTTCGCGCCCCTGCCCCAGTAGTTGTCAAGCTTAACAATCCAGGAGATTGAAACATGTGTAGTCTTGTTCTTCTTCTATCGTGTGGGTTGTGAGGTGAATAACCAACCTCATCAACCCTGGTGTCAGAGTTATTACTGAGTCTCCGAAGGCCCACATGGCTCATATAACGACTACATACTTACGTACAACAGTAAGTAGTAACCGGGACCAACGGCTTAACGTGCCTTCCGAAGCACGGAATCATTTTACTTTTTCGGACAATCAGGTGATTCAAGCCTGAATGTCCTTACCAAACAAAGGACAAAGTGATTTCGACAATGTTCCCATCGGAAATCGAACCCGGACCTCCAGATCGTGGGCCTAACTCTCTAACCACTAGACTACGGAGGCTGTTGACCTAGAAAAGTACCCAAATGTAACTATGTTATCTACTGAATAAAGATATTTGAATTTAATCAAAATTCGACTTGCGACCACTTATGATACATCCTAATATTTCAAATGTTATGGTAAACAGTATGATGTCAGGTGATCAGCCCATCACAAAATAATGGTCTATAAAAGTGTCGTCAAATCCAAATTCTTCCGCATTGTTCGCGCTGTCACAATTTTCCGTTGATGAAAGTCGTAAAATGAAATGAACAAAATATTCCGTCTTCTCTATTCTGTATAGACATTACAATTGCTTGCTTGAGTTTGCATTAGCCGTATTTGTATGCATTTACTTATTTATTTAGGTATATATTATATTGTGTATAGTGTGTATATTTATAAACCAAAATATAGAAAGTATACAGGGTGTTAGTGACATCGTAACGAAAACTTTGAGGGGTGATTGAGGCCATGATTCTGAGATGATATCAAGTGGAATTTTCCGTCGCAAAAGTATGGAACTGAAAATAATATAAAAAAAACACAAAAATTTTCATAAATATTCAGACTGAAAATTCCACTTGATATCAACTCAGAATCATGATCTGAACCACCCCCCTCAGTATTCGTTACGGTGTCATTAACACCCATACCTACTTGTATGGCTACCGTATGTACTTGTGCGGGGTGTAAGTGACATCGTAACGAATACTGAGGGGGATGATTCAGCTGATTATTCTGAGTTAATATCAAGTGGAATTTTCCATCGCAAAAGTATAGAATTGAAAATAATTTAAAAAAACTAAAAGAAAAATCATGAATTTTGCGACGAAAAATTCCACCTGATATTAACTCAGAATCATGGTCCGAATCATCCCCCTGAGTATTCGTTACGATGTCACTAACACCCTGTATAATATGTTTACATTATATTTATGAAATATATATTATATAATATATAATTTATTTAAATGTGGTTTGAAGGTTTAGGTTAATATTTTGTTTTATATTAGTATAAGTAATTAAGTAATATAGTATTATACGTTGAAAGTCTCTCTTGTCACGTAGGTCAGCTGGAAGAAATCTCTTTGTTTAGAGATAAGCTTGCCTGTACTATCTGTTTTCTTTGTGTTTCTTGTGTCTGTTTTATTGTGTACAAATAAATAAATAAATACAATTGGGACTTTCCAGGCTACGTTCACGAAAAACCATGTAGATGGCGTTGTACAGCTTTAACGAGATAATTACCTATTTTCTTATTACTCGGGTACATAATTTTTCCAAAATACAATGTGTACCAAAACAGGTTACGTCACATACCTACGAAAATGCTTTTCTCGAATGTGGGTTTCCTATGTTTTCCTTCACCGCTGAGCACGTGATAATCATTTGTGTTCCAAACATGAATTCAAAAATAAATTCGACAATCATTGGTTTAGCCTGTGCTGTGTGTGTACTAAAATAATATATATATAAAATGATTAATTACATTTGTACGTGGTACCGGGTGAGTGACCCCGTCGCGTCTTTTGTCCGACCAATTTGTGAATGCCATCCAAGGCAAAATTACACCACAATAAGAAGCAATTAATCATTTTTAGGTACCTTAGCACCGAGTTCTAAAAACGTCTCAGGCAGACCTTGACGCCTGTAATATCTATTGGTCTGGACAGAGATGCAAATGACAACTTAAAGCCACACGTATAATAGCGTTCTAAGAGAGATCTTCTTATCGTGTGGGTTGTGAGGTGGAATACCAGCATCATCAACCCTGGTGCCAAAGGCTGACATGGCTCATGTAACGATTACTCACTTACATCAGTAAATAGTAACCGGGACCAACCGCTTAACGTGCCTTCCGAAGCACGGATCATCTTACTTTCGGACAATCAGGTGATCAGCCTGTAATGTCCTAACCAAACTAGGGATCACAAAGTGATTTTTGTGATTTGTTCCCACCGGGATTCGAACCCGGGACCTCCGTATCGTGAGCACAACGCTCAACCACTGGACCACGGAGGCCGTCTAAGAGAGATTATATTCAGGATATCCAACCGAAAATGTCTGGTTCGGATGAGATTTGAACCCGTAGTTATTGCCAAGCCGGGACGACCATGTGCACCGTTACACCACTCTTTTTTGCCGTGACTTATTGTAGATTTGCCTAATGCTAGATGGCATTAAAACTACTTGGCCGGAAATTACACCATTGGGTCGTCATCCTGTCCATACGAAATTCGCCATAATAGGCGAATAAGCATAGGCTTCGGCATAATGACGGTATAGATAAAGAAATTCAGAAATGTTGAAGGTAATGTTGAAGATTTGTACGCGTATGTAGGTATGTCTATCTGTAGTATATTATACACTGCATGTCTCCTTATCACGTAGTAGGTCAGCTGGAAGAAATCTCTTTTTTAGAGATAAGCTTACCTGTACTGTCTGATTTCTTTGTGTGTTTCTTTCTGTGTTCTATTGTGTACAAATAAATAAATAAATAAAGGTAGTTATTTTTCTAAATCTATGTTTTTTTCAAAGTGTTGCTGAGGAGTAGTATCACCTCTTCTGGACTGGGAGTAAAGAAAAAATATAGAATGCGTTCAGCTGCTTATCTTCCCGTGCATGTCGTAAAAAGCGACAAAGGGACAGCGTACTGAACATGATGGATCATCTGTAAGAGCGATAGGCTGATCCCCTATCATCATACGGTTTATCATTATCCACCTTAGGACTATGCATCAAAAGTGGCTGCACATAGTTTTTTTTGATTATTTGTAGTTCTGCCCACCCCTTCGGGGAATACGGGCATGAGTTTATGTATGTATGTGGCTGAAGAGTAGAAATGTCAAGAAACTGCGATGGAAACCATTTTTTTTTTAATCAAAGTATACATTACAAATAGTTCTGTGATAACTAGAGGAACATACTTAATTCATCGTTTAACTAAATGTTAATCTTTTAATAAGTTTAATTAGATGGTACATGTTGGAAGTGACTAGATCCCCTTAGCTGGCACTTATGACAAGCTCGTGATGAGAAACAGCTAAAACCATAAAACTTATTTACAGGACTTTAATTCCCAGTACGGCTGAAGAGAGATAATTTAATATTCCATATTCAAATAAGAAATACTCGCGGAATAATACAAAAAAAGGTTTTCAGACGAGACCGAAATTGAGGCTGACATGATAAATGCTGCCTTTTCATTGCGCGGCGAATTTTATCTAAACATTGAAAGGCCCAATTTGTGAAGCTCAATTCGACCTAGTTTATTAGCCAGGGGTTCAGGCTAGAATATATGGTTGTGATGTAAGTCTAAGCCTCATGAATTACGGTCTGTGGTTTGAGGCCTCACTAAGTATGGGAGCGTGAGGCCATGTCTTTTGTTTACATTTCTGATTTCAAAAATCGTTTTGAAGGGGAGCTTTGTTTATTAATGAAAATAAACAAGCGACGAAGGTATTTGACGGCCAAGCAAAATTGAATCCTATCATTTAATAATTGGATTGAACTTTGCTTGGCTACCAAATTCTTACACACACTACACACACACTTTACACACTTTCTTATACACACTTTCAGCGTTTGAAAATTTTTGATTCTAGACATTATCAACTTATAGCAGCTGAAACAGTCATCATTTATTGTATAAGTATAGGTTAACAAAAAGCAGGCCTTGTGCTAATAGTATAGTTTACCTTTTCAGGTGAGCAATATTTATTGACATCATTATAATAATTAAATAATGTTAAAAATTATAAATTACAACATACTAATAATTATAATTCCGGACATCTCAAACAAAGCGAAAAACAAAATAAAAACATTTAATTTTATTAAATTCTGCATAATCCAACTTCTTTGTTAGATGCCGGAGGAATCGAAAAATCATAAATGCTTGTCATTGTTTTATTTTATCTTTTTTTCCATTTTTTATTTTTTTAAAACCTGACGTAAAAATATAAAGTAATAACGTAATAAAAGGCGATACGGCTCGTCACGTGTCTCTAACAGAAAGCTCGATGAAGCGTGGGTACTCAGTTCATCTTGCAATAGTTTTACTGCCTGTTGTAACTTTTTCTACATTTACGCACATTTTACTTTAAGGTGGGCCCAATTACAATTACTACAATCCTGAAACTACTTTCGCTTCTTTCACAAAACAAATGAAAACCAGAAACAAAACTTTCAACGCTTTGATTTAATTCTTTAGAATCACAACGATCGTTCCAACACCACAGATTCAAAGCGCAGGAGAAGTCGAAATAATTAAACTAATTAACATAACAAAACTCCCTGAGTGCAATTTCTCGCCTTTTCTTTGGCATTAGTACCGTCGCGTTTCAGTCCTTTAATATTCATTCCAACTTGTACCTTAGAGCAGACTTTTATCAAGAAATGGCTTCGAATATTTCATTAAATTTTCAGTAGTTCTTTCGTTACCTTCGAGATTTTCTATTTGCAACAGTATATAAATAAATAGTTCCTTTGAACTGGAATTGAAAAAAGGTATATAACGCGTGCGGCTGCTTGCTTTGCTGAGCAAATCGTACAAACATACCGAGAGATTCTACCCTTCCTAAAATAGAACATTATAACAGACAATGTGTTTAACATGCTCTCATATACCTATGTAAATAGCATTCTCTTGTGTGGGCTGTGATGTCAATGACCTCAACAAGTCTGGTGTCAGGATTACTATTGAAGCAACGACTGGCATGGCTCTTGTAATGACTATATATAGATAAATAGTAGCCTGGATCAACTGCATAAAGTGCCTTCCATAGCATCCATAGGATCATCTTACCTTCAGGTAATCAGGTGATCAGAATGCAATCTTCTTCTATCACGCACGTTAAGCCGTTGGTCCCGGTTACTACTTACTGATGTAAGTAAGTAGTCGTTACATGAGCCATATCAGGGGCCTTTGGGAGCGCAATAGTAACCCCGACACCAGGGTTGATGAGGTTGGTACTCCACCTCACAACCCACACGGTAGAAGAATGCAATGTCCTAACCAAACTAGGAAATAAAAAAATGTTTAAAATAAGATAGAAATTGAGAAATTACCTACTGTTTGTTCTACAGACAATAAAATCCAAGACACTAAATACCAAGACAGAAAAGGGTTACAATTAATTAAGGAGAATTGATAAATTAACCACGTCAGAAGTTAAGTTTGTACAAAAGATTAAGAATTTCGAAACAAATGTTTGGAAGGAGTAAAAAATTAGGGTCACGAAAAATCTGATGGGACATTAATTTAAGTGATGCAGCTAGGAAGGTAGGGTTTGTCTTTAATATTTTGTTTTGTTGTGAGGATCCTGGGTTAGAATCCCGGTGGGGACATATCACAAAAATCACTTTGTGATCCCTAGTTTGGTTAGGACATTACAGGCTGATCACCTGATTGTCCGAAAGTAAGATGATCCGTGCGTCGGAAGGCACGTTAAGCCGTCGGTCCCGGTTACTACTTACTGATGTAATTGAGAAATCGTTACATGAGCCATGTCATGGGCCCCTGGTGGCTCAATAATAACCCTGACACCAGGGTTGATGAGGTTGGTAATCCACCTCACAACCCACACGATAGAAGAATATTTTGTTGGGAATTCATTGCACTTTGCCTAAATATACCTAATATATAACAAGTTAACTGTTATTGAGACTAGCATCTTTGTAAAATGTACTTAACTACATTTAAAAAAAAGAACAAGAAAACAAAAATGATAGATGAAAATAAAAAAAAATATATATTATTGAAGGTTTAGCAAACTGTTATTTAGCGGAAAGCATAAAGTTTTTGAATAAAAATATCTGTTAGTAACTACTTTTCCTTGTGAAAAATTAACATTAAATATGAAAATATTACAAATTCTGTTTGTAACATAGCTGAACTACAGCGTAATATATATTTCCTTTTTTGTTTCGTTTATTTCAACTTTGTAGATAATATTATAATTATCATTTCAAAACAAATTATTATAGTAGTCATAAAAAAGCTTGATATAAGAAGTCAGTCAACACACTTTTTCAATTCATTTGTATTTTCAATTTATATTTCTTTCAAAAATAGAAAGCCTTATAAATAAACTAGAGTTTAAGTACTAATAAATATTTAAAATATTCTCAAAGGTTCATACAACGAGCGGCTAAAATTATACGAATATAAATCTAAATCACGAGTCGAAAATTTTCCTTTATACAAATATCTCTGCGGTTTCGTATTAATTAAGTAATTAACGTTTGGATTTAGTGAGGTTAATTTGGATTTAGCAGGTGAATAAATTTATCAAGTATTTTGGACCAAGTATACGTCATCGTAACGAAAACTTTGAGGGATGATATCAAGTGGAATGGTCCGCCGCAAACTTATGAAACTGAAATGAATTTTCAGACTTCCGACAGGAAAATTCCAATGAGTTGAATCATTATTTATTTATGTATACATACAGCAATACCTATAAGCATTTTAAAAAGAAATACTTGGTATATATGCTTGCCAATTACATGCGTACACACAGCACTTACGGTAAATGAATCATTCCCGTAAGTATTAGTTACGATGTCACCAACACCCTGTATTTATTAAGGCTGTACCATTTGTAAATATATTATGTCAGATATCTTATTGAGAACTTCAACAAAAAAAAATTAAAACATCGTGAGGAAACCCACATTCCCGAGAAATGCATTTTCTGGTGTGTGCGACCTAACCTGTATTGTCCTGGTTTCCCTTCGCGGTTTGGAAGGTCAGACAGGAAGTCGCTTTTGTAAAAAACCAGACCTGTCAAATCTTCGGTGAAAAAAAACCGTATATCTATATTGATATCGTATGTTGATATCAAGTGGAATTTGCTGTCGGAAAATTCATGCTTTTAGTGTTCTTTTTTGTTATTTTCAGTTCCATACTTCCCACTTGATATCAACTCAGAATATTCTGAATCATGGCTCAAAGTTTTAGTTACGATGTGACCCTGCAATGGATGAGACTTGCACAGGACCGGAAAGGATGGCGTGAAAGAGAAGACGCCTATACCCAACAGTTGTTGGATACAGGTTGATAGATAGATTAAATACTTTATTGAGCACAATGGACACAAAATACAGATATAAGGACAACATGTACAGAAAAGTACAACAGGCGGCCTTATTGCTCATGCAGCAATTTCTTCCAGGCAACCTTTGGGTACAGGAAAATTTTGCGTTCTAACAAAATAAATAAATAAAAGAACTACCTATATAAAATAATAAAATTTAGTTGAGTAGATAGATAGATAGAACATTCTGTATAACCTGCTGCAAATGGTCATAAGCGGTGGTGACCGCTTTCCATCCAGGTCCTCTCGCCTCTTTGCATTCAATTTCATATTCTGTACTATATTCATCAGATACCCATTAGGTCCATAACGATAACCCAAGAAATTAGAAAGAATTTCCAAGCAGTTTCATAGTTCTCTTAATAGAGTTTATAATGCAATTTTAAAGTCTTTCCACTATCAAACAGTCCATTATAAAGTTCTCAAAGACAAGCCCCTCTTTACTGCTTTTCGAAGAAATATTAGACAGGGTCTGAATCTAAAGAAACAGGGCTTATCTGGGGACTTACAACGGAGAAGTATTTGCTAAATAAATCTTTATTGGACTTAGTGCTAAAGCAGTTTTATATTTGGTTGAAAGAGGCCTTTTTACATTTGCTTATTACTTTTCCAAAATACATATCAAATCTAAAAACATAACATAAGCTCACGACTATATTCCAAGTACCCTCACCTCACCAAGCTTACTGTTTACTTCATCATCATCATCATCACCAGCCCATTAACGTCCCCACTGCTGGGGCACGAGCCTTCCCTATGGATGGATAGGGAGATCGGGCCTTAAACCACCACGCGGGCCCAGTGCTGATTGGTGGTTATTAACGACTGCTTATGCAGCCGGGACCAACGGCTTAACGTGCCTTCCGAAGCACGGAGGAGTTCGAGATGAAAACTTTTTTTTTGTGGTCACCCATCCTATGACCGGCCTTTGCGAAAGTTGCTTAACTTCAACAATTGCAGATCGAGCGCGTTAACCGCTGCGCCACCGAGCTCCTCTACTGTTTACTTATAAGAAAATAAACGCGAACTTTTGCAGACCGTCAAAAAGAGAAAAGTTGCATATTTGGGGCATGTGCTAAGACACGAAAGGTACCAACTGCAACTCATAATGATGGGCAAAGTCGCAGCAAAAAGAAGAGTGGGTCAGAGGAGGAAGTCCTTGTTGCGTAACATCAGGGAGTGGACCGGGATCGCGAGTGCGGTCGAACTGTTCCGCCTCGCGGGAGATAAGAATACATTTTCAGAGCTGATGGCCAACCTCCACTAGTTGGAGAGGCACCTGAAGAAGAAGATATATTATTATTATTTATTATTAGACCAACGTGACAGGTGATAAGCCGTATCGCCGTCTATATATGCCACAGGAAAGGAGGAGTCAATTCGCGCTCAATTGTTACTGGCAATAAATTTATTTTATTCTTATTCTTATAATGATTAAGCCAACTGTGTCAGTGAAAACTGCAGGCACAGGCACACAGCCCATTAGTAGCTGCAGTTGGTACCTTTCGTGTCTTAGCATATGCCCTAAATATGCAACTTTTCTCTTTTTGATGGTCTGCAAAAGTTCGCGTTTATTTTCCAATAAGTAAACAGTAGAGGAGCTCGGTGGCGCAGCGGTAAACGCGCTCGGTCTGCGATTGTTGAAGTTAAGCAACTTTCGCAAAGGCCGGTCATAGGATGGGTGACCACAAAAAAAAAAGTTTTCATCTCGAGCTTCTCCGTGCTTCGGAAGGCACGTTAAGCCGTTGGTCCCGGCTGCATTAGCAGTCGTTAATAACCACCAATCCGCACTGGGCCCGCGTGGTGGTTTAAGGCCCGATCTCCCTATCCATCCATAGGGAAGGCCAGTGAAAACTGCACTTACGATAAATTAATAACTCATTGGTGCAAGTCCAATACCGGGGTTCGAACCGGTGTTCCCCGGTTGGGAAGAAACCCAGTGAACCACAGTAGGATCAAAATTACATAAAATCTATTCAAAATAGACTTTGCTTCGATGTGACGTATTGGAAGTGTTTTATTTCTAAGTTATGTGAGAATTGCTTTATTTAATTTAATAAGTAATTTTTTTTTTTTATTTATTTATTTTATAAAAAGGTACATACAACATTACAGTGTAATCCAATGCGCTGTATGACGAGAAAAAAAGACAATATAAAAACTAATATAACACAAAAATAAACAATGAATGAAAAAAGAAACAAAAAGAAAAATAAGACTATGAACATGAAAAACAATAAAAAAAAATAAAAAATTACAATTTCAATTTCACTCTTAATATCACTCTTAGTGCTGCTTGAAAGAAACAGTGCAATCTTGCTAAAAGCGCCTGTACGCTATTTCACAAACTGAAATTGAAAATGCACTTTAATAACAACTAATTATCAATTCCTTTTAGTTCAGTTTTGTTTTTATCCGTGATGCTTGAGTTCACAACTATTACATGAATTCGTTATTAATTGGACCATTAGAAGGGATAAGACGTTAATATGATATTTTTAAGGATGGAATATACATTAATATATTATATATGTGCCCAATCCTACAAACTTGCAATAACATTGAGTGTACCTATGTGAATATTATTACAACATAACCCATTAAATTAGTAAGAGGTTGCTTGTTTCTAGTACCGGGTGAGAGCCTTTAGCGCTCCCCATTGTCCGGCCAAGTAGTTAATGCCACCTGCGGCAAATCTACAATAAGTCACGCCAAAGAAAAAAAAAAACTTGTTTCTAGTCACAATATAGGTGTTACGATAAAATCCGGAATTTATCACAATTTTTATTTTTTATTCGAAAATTGGCTTGTACAGGCATGAAAAAAGTGCACCAATTAGAAAGAAAGAAAAGAAAGAAAGTATTTATTATTAGAGGACACCACAGTAACAATACAAACACAGTAGGGGAAAAAAAAAAAAATATATTACACAGAATCACAATTCGCAACAATGATGTTATAACATATCATTTGAAATAGACGTTTGGGGCCTATGATGATAATATATTATGATAAAAATATAACTTGAAAAATAAATACATACAGCCTCCGCGGTCCAATGGTTTGAGCGTTAGGCTCACTTCCGGAAGTCCTGGGTTCAAATCCCGGTTGGGACTTAACATACAAATCACATTGTGATCTCCAGATTGGTTAGGACATTACAGACTGATCACCTGATTGTCCAAAAAGTAAGATGATCCATGCTTTGGAAGGCACGTTAAGCCGTTGGTCCCGGTTACTAATTTACCAATATAATTAAGTAGTCGTTATATAAGCCATGTCAGGGGCCTATAGCGGCTCAATAATAACCCTGACACCAGGGTTGATGGGGTTGGTAATCCACCTCACAACCCACACGATAGACGAAGAAGAAAAATAAAAAAAAAACTCACCGTATTTTCAGTAATATCACTAACTTCACAATGCAGTATTGCTGTTGTTCCAATCTGTGCAATAACTGTTGTGCAATTCTCAGTCAAAAATATACCACTCTTAACATTTTTACCACTTAACTTATTAGCAGACGAACCTGCTGAGTCTCTGTACATTTTCTTAACTTTATTCCTACTTTTAGATAGAGAGCTATCATCTATTTCTTCAACAACCTCTTTCCCTCTATTGTGGTGTTTCGTTCTATGTCTTTCTCGACTTATTAGTTCATTTACTTCACTCTCTATAATATTATCTATATTATGTACATTTTCATACTCTGAGTCTAATATAGATGATGATAGTCGCAGAGGTTTTGGTAGTTTTGGATATGTCAATCCTGTTGCTATCACGTATTCTGTTGTGGTTTGTGCTTCTGTTGTTTCTTCATCATTTTCCACTGTTGTTGTGTAGATCATTGTTGTTTGTGTCGACGTGGTTGTTGTTCTTCTTCTGTGACCTGTGAACAACAAAAAAAAACATTGATTTCAACAGTACCTTTGTTAAAAATCTTTGTTATAAGTTCGAGTAGGCTGATACCATTAAATTACACAGGCTACAGAATCTTGTAATCACTTTTTTTGTCCATCGTCCAATATACTCTTTAAGTAAGTATTAATTTCTAAATGATAGAGGTGGCGCACGAGGAGCTCGGTGGCAACTCGGATAAGCAACTTTCGCAAAGGCCGGTCATAGACCACAAAAAAAAAGTTTCATCTCGAGCTCCTCCGTGCTTCGGAAGGCACGTTAAGCCGTTGGTCCCGGCTGCATTAGCAGTCGTTAATAACCATCAATCTGCACTGGGCCCGCGTGATAGTTTAAGGCCCGATCTCCCTATCCATCCATAGGGAAGGCCCGTGCCCCAGCAGTGGGGACGTTATTGGGCTGATGATGATGAGTAAGTATTAATGCAGGATTTTAAAATTTAGTATTACTACATAAACATTCACATACTTAAAGGGTGCCTAAAGAGTGCCTAGAATGTTTTTATTCATTTTGTGAAACAAACGGTCATTTTAACATAAAAAGTGTTGTTACATTATGGGAATTGGATTAGACCAATGGTTTCCTTAATTGATAAAAATGTTAATGTTTTAAATAAATAAATAAAATACTTTATTGAGCACAATGGACACAAAATACAGAGATAAGGATAACATATACAGAAAAGCACAACAGGCGGCCTTATTGCTCATGCAGCAATTTCTTCCAGGCAACCTTTGGGTACAGGAAAATTTTGTACAAGTAATATAATAATAGCGGGTTTTAATTTTTTCTATTACCTTTTTATTCACTTTTCTGTTTATAGCAATTACTTTTTCCTTTTATGTTACACTTTTAATGATTTACAATTTCACGGTATTTTCCTTTTCACTTAAATAATTTGGAAATTTGAAAGTTCTTTCGGAGTTATTTACGCGATGACTTCCGTATTCAACTTTTATTGTACTAAAGTACTTAAAATTGTAACTTTACTCGTTAAATTTTATTTTCCAATTAAGGTTGCTTTGTAATGATCGCTTTAATTAGTAAAGTTGACGTATCAAAGAAATTGCATTATATAATATGTATATCATAATTATAAACAGCATGCTAGTACGGTTCGACCTCGGTGTTCGAAAGTTTAATTAAAAAAGGACGTGAATGATGTCGTCATAACTCACTTCGCATACTATTTATTTACTTAAGTAAGTAACATATTGGTGCTGATACCAGTAGACACCATCTAGTTTTCTCTCTAAATTGTTACATAAATTATCCTTGTATTGGGCTAGTTGACAATATAGTCAAAAGATAGTTTTGTCGAAAAGTCAAATCGCCTTTTTAAGGATTTTGTATGAAAATATAAAACTATGACGTAAAGAAAAATACTCAAAGAGACAAGTGTTTTTTTTGTTTAAATTTTAATCTGTATTGTTTATTTTATAATATAATTATTATAGAATATATTTATAATAGAATAAGTTGAACTTAAAGAGTTATTAATGAGGAAGTTCTAGTAAGAGTAAGGGAAAAAGAGACAAATATTGAAAGTTATTGAGGACAGAAGAGACAAGATGATTGGACACTTTTTGAGACATGACGAATTATAAAAAAACATCATAGAAGAGAAGCTACAAGGAAAGAGAAGAAGGGGAAGACCAAGAAGAGCTTACATGGAACAGATTAAAGAGAAGGCGAACATCGTGTCTTATGAGGAGGTGACGGAATTGGTCTTTGATAGACAAGAATGGAGAATGCTACACCGACAAGAGCGTGGCTCTTAAATTAGTGATGATTGTTTAATTTAATTGAAAACAGTATCTGTTTCAATAGGTATTAGCGTTCTAGGATTGATCTTTGACTCAGTCACCTACTCTATTAACAAGAGTGTCAATTCAGGGTTGTTTGAAAGTTATGTTGGTACTAAAATTACCTAAATGTAGTATATATGTTCTTAGTTATTAGTAAAATTCTATATAATCTCAAAAGTCTCTACACGTCTTCATATACTTGCTACATTATAATTCCTTTTGAGCTTGGTAGAGGTGCGTTACTGAATAATACAGAAGGCTTGAGAACTTAATAAGCAGGCTTGACACTAGGTTATTAATATTCTTCTGTTCATCATCATCGTCCTAGCGTATATTACTTTTATAGCTTCGTTACCTAAAACGTATGAGCATTTTGTATGTGTTAAGTAAATTAAAAATACTTCAGTCTGTTCAACATAGATATTCAGTTCATTAAGATGAATACAGTATCTTTATAGTACCCCGCTAGTCACGAGTTGGTAGTGTGACTAGGGATCGACGATCCAACAGTGTTGTGTTGAAAGTTGTATATATGCGTCTTGCTGTGTAAACTTTGATATCGCGTTTCACAACTGCTTGAAGACTGTATTATTGAATGTGGCGCCATCTGTTGCATGTGAGCGGAACTAGGTGGCCAACTAGTTGGGTCCGCCACAATATTATAAAATAATAATAAATAGCCCTATATACGTCCCACTGCTGAACACAGGCCTCCTCTAAATCAACCGCAGAGGTACAGAGCATAGTCCTCCACGAAGTGAGATCATTTTAAAATAATTAAGAAAAAAGACAATTACCTTTTTTGTGATGTCGCGTAAAGTTCCCGAAGACACTGCCTAGTCTCTGCTGATTCCTTGATGTGCAAAGCTCCAAAGACTTCAAATCGTCAGCATTTTGAGTAAATATGGTGGACTTCTCCATAGCACTGGTGTTCACCAACAGTTCAGCTTCAAGTAGTAACATGATTGTCGCGTACAGTAATTTGAGTTGTTTACAGCAAAACATTGTTTTGGCACTAAATGTTCATCACATGGACACGTTACATTTTTTATTTTCACTAAGGTTTATTGTCATTTTGTTGGTGATGCTACCTCTGGGGGTGGACCGAAGCTGAGTTTCTCTCGCGGGGCATTCTGGAAAGAAAGATAATTGGTTTGAGAAATAATTCTTTTAGTCTATAGAAACACACAGACACAACGTCATTTTCATTTATTCATAATAATTCGTATTAGATCTCATATATCGTATTTATTCTAGGTTATATTCATATTCATATATTTATTTGTATTTATCATACATTGTTATACATTCTACATCCTCATTCTACATTGATTCTTGTTGTGTTACATTCTAGTAGTAGAATAGTTTAATAGGTATCATTCATTACACATTAAAATAAAGAAGTCATTCTAAAATATTAAAATAAATTATGAAATAAATTCGTTATAATTATAGAACGCATGCTCAAGAAGCCAGCGTTTGTGTCGAGATTTAAAACAGGGCAATGACGGTGCGTCAGTGACACACCGCGTGTGAGTGCGGTGTGTCTGTAGTTTGTACGCCTCCGGGCTCAAGACGTGATCAGCCGGTCAGACTTGGCAAGTCTATGTTGAACACCCCAGCCTATTACAGTTCCGCAGTTTACGTCCATGAGCATCCTTCGATGTTGTGTACTGGTCTAGGTTACAGCGAACGTAAGTGGCTACCTGCATCACAACTATGGAGGGAAATGTGAGGACACCAAGGGATTTAAAGGACGGCTTTGCAGACGTATCCTGTGAACTTCCAACTCATAAAACGAATGCTCCAATCACTTAGTACACGGAGGCTCATCAGCGTCACAAGGCTGAGTTAAATTAAGGATAGTTGTTATTTGCACTAATGTTCATAATGGCCCCGATTCCTACAGGCACAATCTAATTTTATCACAAGACAAGGAAAGGGACGGATGATTGTAACTGCTAATTTAAAAATGAATAACCCGGGCGAATAAAAAAGGCATCTCGCTCATATGCAACCCGTTTGACAGGTGCTGTCCACTTAATTCTGCCAATATAACATTTTGGAAGGATTTTTATGTGCCTAAAATTGACATGTGTTCCATAAATTTTATACCCGTCCATTACCCGTCCCTTTCTTTTTCCGCGGATACGAAAATGACAGGTATAACTTAAAATAAAATAAGATGCTTTGTACAGAAATTAGCATCAATATAACATATTTGTTTGTTCTACACAAATTTTGACAAAACTTATGTAGACTTCTTTGACTGCTTATAAATTACATTTTTGACGAAAACTGTAGTGGGTTCCTAGTCCTTTTTTTTTAAATGTCGTGACCTACTTATTCATTAACAATTATATTTTAATTTTGTCTAATCAAGTTGATTAATAGCGTCCTCGTTAAAAATAACTTAAGTACGTACATTCAATTTTAAATCAATTTAAGTTCAAACCAATAACTCAAAGTCAGGTTAATAGCTATTTAAATATTTAAAGTTTCTATTTCTAACTCAACAAGGGAAAATCGATACAAATCAACTTTAATATTTAAGTAGTTTTTAGCCAAATGGGTTTGTAAGATTTAATATACCTTCAAGTAAAGTTCCAAGTTTGTTCCGTAAGGATTATCGGCGAGTATTATGTAAGTAAAAGATACTTAAATGTAATTTCACAGCGGATATTAAACGACTTAGTTGCAGACCAGCATGGTCAATGATTTCCCTCATTCAGCGCTTATTGTTATTTTTCTGATCTGAAGAGAAGCAACATAATTCTAACATAATGTGAATCATCAAGCAACAATTATTATCTATCGTCGTTGCCAATTTAAAATCTATTATGTTGCAATCGGGTAAATTTTACAGAAATTAAAAAAAAAAACTATTTGTATGACTGTGTGTTAAAAATATTAAAAGACAATTGATATTTACGTATAAAAGTTTGTACTGAATGTTTTAGGAGCAAAATACTATTCGATTCTGACAAAAAAGAAATTTGGTGAGGGCGACACATATGAGCTTTTAAATTGGCAACGACGATATTATGCCCCTGCCAATACGTTGTATTTTGGAATAATTTTGTACCCGGGTAATGGTAAAACGGCCTCCGTGGTCCAGTGGTTGACCGTTGGGCTCACGATCCGGAGGCCTCGGGTTTGAACCCCAGTGGGGACATGTCACGAAAATCACTTTCCCTAGTTTGGTTATTACATTACAGGCTGATCACCTGATTTTCCGAAAGTAAGATAATCTGTGCTTCGAAAGGCATATGGAGCCGTTGGTCCTGATGTAGGTACATAATATGTAATCATGTAGTCGTTACATGAGCCATGTCAGAGGCCTTTGGCGGCTCAGTAATAACCCTAGTATTCCACCTCACAACCCACAGGATAAGGAAAATAGGTAATTGTCACGTTAAAGCTGTACAACGCCACCTGTACTGTTTTTGGTGAACGTAGCCTGGAAAATCCCTTATTGACATTGATCGCTAGTGGCAAATAGTACTTTGGATGTTACGTCACAACCGTCAGTTCTGGTAATACTGTGATGCATCTCATTAGTATTTAATCCATGCCAAAAGCTTTTGAGCGGATTGCTACTCCGATTATTAGTTTGGCTACCAGCCCAGTTGCTTCCCTTCCATGTTGGATTAGCATACTGGAATATGATGTAGATTTAATTAATTGCTCGTTTATATCTGTAAGATAAGTATAAGTTTGTATGGAAAATGGAAATTTTGTATTGACAAAATGAAATGGAGCAAACTTCACTACGCTTCTCTAGTATTTTATTAAGCCAACCAAAAAAAATATATATGTGCTATTTTTATGGTTGCCCGATGCCCTTTACAGGAAAAGTAAATTCCTTTGAACCCTCGTAAATGTTATAAGTAACAGAATGAAATATAGCAAACACGTAATTCCGGCTGAGTTGCACTGTAGGATATCAAAAAGGCGGTCAAAAAGGCACCTATAATAGGGTTTCCGTTTACAGATCCCCAAATCTACAATCGTACTTCAAACAGCGCTTGATCCATACCAAGGACGCAGAAATCTTTTCCCACAAAAAAATTGCGGGCGAATATTCTTATGTTTTATTCATTCGATAGTAAGATGAGGCAAAGACGTACGAAACATATTCGCGCGCCATTCCGTACGTGGTACTAACAGGGTCGGATTTAAGGCGCGTTCAAATTAGTTGCAACGCTGCTAATGCTGCTCTGTCATAAAAAAATAAAGTTACTATGGTCCTCCATAATGAATATCAAAGACTATTCAGCGCGACCACAAATTAAAAAAAATATATCTTTATTCAGTAGGTAACAAAGTTACACTTAGTGAGAAGATTAAAAAGAACAAAACGTTTAAATTAACACGGTTATTGTCATAATAATGCGCAAGCGGTAAGAACCCGGTATTATGTGTTTTAATTACGTTAGAATTAATGTAGTAATGTGTACAAGAACACATGAATAAAGTGTCTTCTCCTTAAATTAAACTAATATGAATCTGTGGACAAACTTTTACATAACATAAACAGCTTAAATACGTCCCAATGCTGGGCACAGGCCTATCCTCAATCAACCGGAGGGTATGGAGCATACTTCACTACACTGCTCCACTGCGGGTTGGTGAAGGTCTTTGGGCAGTAGCCCGGGACTTAGCGTGCCTTCCGAAGCACGTAATCATCTTACGGAAATAATATTTTTATTTATAGTAGTTTAGGTGAAAAATAAATTGCTTATTAGCTTGTAGGCTAGACTGTAATATTATGAAACATATATTTAAGTATACTAATGCCTTATTTGAATTTAAAAAAAAAAACTGTCGTTGTGTATCATCATTAACCCATTAACGTCCCCACTGCTGGGGCACGGGCCTTCCCTATAGATGGATAGGGAGATCGGGCCTTAAACCATCACGCGGGCCCAGTGCAGATTGATGGTTATTAACGACTGCTAATGCAGCCGGGACCAACGGATTAACGTGCCTTCCGAAGCACGGAGGAGCTCGAGATGAAAACTTTTTTTTTGTGGTCACCCATCCTATGACCGGCCTTTGCGAAAGTTGCTTAACTTCAACAATCGCAGACCGAGCGCGTTTACCGCTGCGCCACCGAGCTCCTCGCTGCGCCACCGAGCTCCTCTTGTGTATCACTGGCTTGCGTCTCAAACTCCTAAAGAGTTATTTATTTTATTCATGTATCTTCATTAACACAGTTGTTTCGGTGAGGCGTGGGTACTAATTACTTCATCTTGCTTCCTCTGACTACCCTATTGGGATTATTCGGCAGTTTACATTATGTGTTACGAGTCGCCACGTCCTAAATACGGACCTGCTTTCAAGTTTCTGTTAGTGTCCCGAAAAATAATATTTACATAACATGGCTAAAGCAACCTTGGAAAACAGATATCGGAAGCGTCGTCATTTTTTTGTGACAGTTCGATTTTTGTACCGAAACGTAAATAAACTTGCCTTCGCTATTGGTAGTTGAGTATAAGTATAAGTTAAGTGAGTCAGGGCAAACATCCCTTCAGCGTTGCCCGATGATAAAAATAATTCTCTAATCCTTAATTTGACGTTACAAGCTGATTGAATGTCAATTACTCAAGCAGAGTAATTTTCCTATTTCAAAAGGTGATTCAGTACGCTGACGTTGTACGGAACGTACTAGTCAAACAAAGGACAGTCTCATAAGGTACGGTCACGAGTACTAATATTTATACACTTTGAAACCATGTCACATTAACTTTTTTGACGAATTAAACCGTAGGTCTCATTAAATGTCAAATATGATAGTGCGACAGGGTTCTAAAGTGGGTATATATGATATTGCTCATGACTGTACGTAGGTAAGGTAAAGTAGGTAGATTGCACTGTATCTTTCGTACAGTAGGGCTAATATGCGCAACGTGATAAAAATTGACACGATCATTTTATCGATTCTAACGATATAATTATGTCGTTTTGTCGATTGGTGCTAATAAGTGAACCCGAGTAAGTCGTGTTGTTCTGTCAAAATATGTACAAAATCACGTGACACGCATGTTAGGTAAAAAAAACAAACTTATCTTAGTCATCCCGTGATCATGGCACTTGCAACAGTGTCGAAATATCGGGAGTCTCATATCCCTATTTTAAACGCGGTAAGAACCCGTTATTATGTGTTTTAATTACCTGTAATTTTCTTATCCGCCGAAAAGGAATGGAACGCTGTCGATTACGCCAGCCACAAAATTTTATATACAACTTAAAATTAGATGGTGTCTGCAGGAATCGGGGTTGATGTATTATCATCAATAACATCACTGCTGGGGCATGGGCCTTCCCTATGGATGGATAGGGAGATCGGGCCTTAAACCAACACGCGGGCCCAGTGCGGATTGATGGTTATTAACGACTGCTAATGCAGCCGGGACCAACGGCTTAACGTGCCTTCCGAAGCACGGAGGAGCTCGAGATAAAAACTTTTTTTTTTGTGGTCACCCATCCTATGACCGGCCTTTGCGAAAGTTGCTTTACTTCAACAATCGCAGACCGAGCGCGTTAACCGGTGCGCCACCGAGCTCCTCCTGTAAAATGTATTTTCAATCCACCGCCTATTTAAGCATCCCGGACTGTCAACAGCATACAATTTTACTTTTATATGAGGTAAATCATGCCGACTTCCAAATTCGTATTGCGGTGAGGCGAGAGTGTCCTTTCTAAGATACTCTTCTCGTCTCACCTTGTCCCTAGCATTATCCCGTTTTTCACAGGGCCCGCTTACCAAATTGACAAAAAAAAATTGACAGGTCCTGTTTTTTACAGAAGCGACTGCCTGTCTGACCTTCCAACCCGAAAACCAGCCCAATATGAAAATGCATTTCTCGGGAATGTGGGTATACTCACGATGTTTTCATTCTCTTCTCTTTTTTGAGTTTAATATTTCCTCCAGGAGCAAAGGAATCCAACTATCTCAAAATGAAATAATCTATCGGTGGCATATTTGCTTTTACTTTCAGCAAGCCAGACATATATTGGTAAAAAAAAATAAAAACACAAGCGCTTTAGAATAACTCGTATATGTTTATTTACACAATATGTTTATTTTTAAAGTATTTATATTAAAAAAAAAATAGGTAAAAAAACTTTTTAAGTTAAACGGTTTTATGTTAAACATACATTGCAATGTTTAAGATAAATGTATTAAAAACCAAAAAATAATAAAATTTTGTAAAGGCCGCCATCTTGGATTTTAATTTTATATAGTACATTGTATTCTACTGGTTGAGCACTTTCATTTGATACCCATATTGATGGGATTGATAAAACCTACGTTATCCACCATTTTGTAGCGGCCGCCATCTTGGATTTCAATTTTATACATATAGTATATTGTATTCTGCTTGTTGAGCTCTTTCATTTGATACCCATATTGATGGGATTGATAAAACCTACGTTATCCGCCATTTTGTAGCGGCCGCCATTTTGGATTTAATTTTTTTATAGTATATTATATTCTGCTTGTTGAGCCCTTTCATTTGATACCCATATTGATGGGATTGATAAAACCTACGTTATCCGCCATTTTGTAGCGGCCGCCATCTTGGATTTATAATGATAATGAATAAACATAATTGTATTGTCACCAAAATCCAAAGTGTATACAAAATTTCAGATTAATCGGTTGACAGGAAGAGGGTGAAATTTGAATTACTAAATTTGACCCAAGAATAAATGAAACAAACGGGGTGAGCTAAATAAAACCGTTTAATAAAAAAATGCTTTAACCGCTACCACAACTTACAAATATAATTCTTTTACCGTTAAAATTGGAACTAAATGAAACTCAGCATAAAATTAACAGTTTAAAAATGAAAACATAAGCACGTACACAATTATATTTAAAAAAAAGAACAGAACGACTAATTTGTGGCCGTGCGGTTCATCGGCTTGCTTTTCAAACGGGGAGCGCCGGTTCGAATCGCGTTACCGGAGTGCACCGATGATGAGTTAGTAATTTATCTTAAATGCAGTTGGCTCGACCATTATAAACGGCAATACGGTTCAGCTGTCACGTTGGTCTAACAGAAAGCTCGGTGAAGTGTATTTAGTTCAATTAGTTCTTTGTCGTGAGCTAATTTGTATCTTACTGTTCACAGAAAGACTTTATTGGACACAAGAACACAAGCGGCCTTATTAATGAGTTGGCAATATTTGGGATACTTATAGAACTAACTAAAAAACTAGCGTTACGCTATGATGGCCGTCTTGACGTTTCGTTAAATGTCTTTAAATTAAAGAATAAAAAAAGATTATTATAAGATTAGTCATTATTTAGAAGTGATGCATGGGATTAATTATTTGGGAACTGATATTCGGCAAAAGATTTTCATCTCGAGCTCCTCCGTGCTTCGGAAGGCACGTTAAGCCGTTGGTCCCGGCTGCATTAACAGTCGATAATAACCATCAATCCTCACTGGGCCCGCGTGATGGTTTAAGGCCCGATCTCCCTATCCATCCACAGGGAAGGCCCGTGCCCCAGCAGTGGGGACGTTAATGGGCTGATGATGATGATGATTCGGCAACCAAATCACTAAATTGTATAACATTATTTTGTTTTTTTTAGCTCGGTGAAATGTGGGTACGTAGTTCATCTTACAATGTTTGTACCTCTAGCTACCTCAATTGGGATTTAGAAGTGAGCTTTTGTCTATGTTCTCATTCTCCCCATCTTATTAAGAATACGGGCATAACTTGAAGAAGTTATACGTAGTAAAGTACTTAATCGAAAGATTAATATCTTCGCTACAAAGAAATCGTTAATCTCGCGGAGTCGGAAGCGAAATCACAGGAACAAGACGGGTGGAAAATACGCTGATAGCAATTTCTATACTAATCTTTTAAGCCGAAGTCTGATTCTGGACGTTTTAGAATTTCATTTCATTCTTTAAAAATATCAAATCTGCTTGTCTTCCCGGGCATGATTGTTGGAAGCAAATGTCAACTCATAACAGGTTCGAATCCGTAGTATCCCGCTTGTATCCCCAAAGGGGTAGGCAGAGGTGTACAACATATACGCTCAGTCCTCGTCAACTATGTTTCAGTCCCATGTCTATTACATCGACATTAATGCACATCCCCGATACCGACCCCGCCGGCGTGGTCGACGATTTCCCTCAATCAGCGCTTATCGCTGTCGACACACTAGGGTCGATTAATTCTTTCACATCTTTTTCCTCTTAGACGACGCCCTGAGCGGAGGTTCGCGTCCAACTGGGCACCCTCAGGCCTATTATCTTAAATGTTGTACCGGATGAGAGCCTTCAGCGCTCCCCATTTGTCCGGCCAAGAAGTTAATGCCATCTGTGGCAAATCTACAATAAGTCACGTCAAAAAAAGAAAATGCAGCCCCACTTCTGGCACGTGATATCAATTGGGTCGTGCACTAGGTTCAAAATAAGTTATGAAATTCTGAATACTAAATAAAGACAGATCTAAAAGTAATAAAAATCCTTTTCTTATTTCTATTTAACTTGTTTATGAATTTCAATTAAGAAAAGCGTAATAATAAGAAATGAAATGAAATGAAATAAAATTTATTCGCTCTAGAGTAGTACAAAAGATCTTAAATATACATTATATCAAAAAAAGTCCATCACTCAACCATACAGCGTGCGAATATTAATATTAAATATTTTATAATTAAAGGAACATTTAATCTTTTTTCTTATCTTTTTTTTTCTTTTTAAGTTTTATTGTTTTTCTATGTTGTCACAGTGTGCTTTTTCATTCAAACTTCATGGTAATTTCGTGTTTTTGACGTTTAGTAAAAAGTAACTGACTTGACTAGTTAGAAATTAGCCTATTATCTGTGATCCAGGCTTTTTGGCGGGAAACGGGAACGGGACAGTTGCTTTCTTCATTGAATAATCTAAATAATTAATACGAAGTGGTGTTTTGTGGTTAATGATCGCATTAAGTTAGTCGGAAGACATTCGCGAGTGTTATTATATCGGAGTATTCAATAAACAAAGTGTATCTGCCTATTTTCGCTTCGTGCCAGGAAGCCGCTTCATAACTCAAAAGTTTATGAGGACTTTTGAGTTAATTCGTTTGGGGTTCGGAGTAGGAGTCTACTCCGAGGGTGGGGGCTTAGGTTTCATCATCATCATCTTTCATCATTTCATCAATCATCAAGAAAAAAATACGTAAGACATGGCTGTAGTTTCCTTTGCCTTACCCGTCGGGGAAAACCGAACAAAAAAGAAAATATCTGTGATCCAAATATTGTATGAGAATTACTTATTATAATAATAATATTGACTTGTTTTATAACGATTTGGTGTATGTACTGTCAGGTTCTAAAATTGAATAAATGAATTGAATTGAATTGAACTTCAATGTAAGGCACGCGTCAGGCTCTTTTAGTACAAAATAATTCAACCTGAAGCAGGAAAACTCGCATTGTACCCTGTTTCCAATCATTCAACAATCTCATAGAAGATTACATCGGATTAACCCCAATACATGCGAAGAATTGTATTATATAAAATGTATTTATTTACTTATATGTATTTGTAGGTAAGTCGAATCATCTACGAAATTAATGAAGTCTCCTGTGCGGGTGTATTTTTTGTGTGTACTATTTATATAGGTACCTATATTATTTATTTTTGTGTATTTATTTATTATTGTGCTTGTCTTTATTTGGTAAGTTGTACTTAGTTTGCAACCACAATCTTTGATTTTTTACATATTTCCTCGCCTTATGTCTGGATGAAATCGCTTTAAAGCGATTACCTAGCTAGCTTTGCTATGTGCCTAATTAAGTCTCTTTTGTAACAATTTTCTTTTATTTTGGTGCAATAAAGTGTATTTGGATTTGATAGCCTCCAAGCCGGATATTTCTTATGATACATTTACTCATTTTGGTATTTTTATCAATTAATTTTATTTACTTAATTCTTTGTACTTGGCTGAGAACAAATAAAAACATAAAACTCGATCAGCTGCTGACCCAAACATTCAGGACTGTCTTGAAAACGGAAAGAAGGATATTCTTCCTTACCCGTTGCAATTTTTATGGTTCCGTAACCAAAGGGTAAAAACGGAGCCCTATTCCTAAGACTCAGCTGTCTGTTCGTCCGTCACCAGTCTGTATTACAAGAACCGCGATAGCCAAAAATTATGTATTTCTGTTGCTTCTTAACAACAAATTCTAAAAAGATAAATAAATAAATATTGAATGGAGGGCTCTCATACAACAAACAAGTTTTACCCTTTTTTGCTCCATAGCAATAATGACAACACTTGAAATATTCAGAAAATGTTCAGCTATATTTTTACTTAAACGAAAAATGTTAAAATTAAAACAAAATAAATATTTAAAGGAACGTTATTAAAAAGGTTACAATATGAAATTTGTGTGCCTACTGTTGTTTACTTAGTCAATGGTACGGAATCCTTCGTGCGCGAGCCCGACTCGCACTTGGCCGGTTTTAGGGGATGGGCATTTCTACGGGAAGAGCCGATTGAGTGATTCCAGTGAAAAAAGTACCTGTAGCATCTAATTACGTACTTGGAAAAAATACTCACGTATTTATAGGACTCTTGGCTTCGTGGAGAGTAATTTAGAAGACCGTAAAGTTTTATAAAAGCGTCAAAAAAAATCCCGAAGTTTGAAAACGGGCAAAATTTGGCTTAAAATGACGTGAAGCCATTCCAGAATTGACTCGTTATTGCTTCATAACTTCTAAACTACTAGTTTCCAAAACATAATTCCAACGTTCACAGAACAAGGGATAGTTAATAAAGCTAAATACGTAATTGTGTTTATTGTGAACCTTTTAGTTTTAGTACAATAACATATTTTAATTTTGAAGCCAGCATGTGTCTCAATTCGGTGAAATTAAGTTTTGTCAACTTACATCACTAACTACGCGCAGTACTATCATCACTACCCGGTTCCCGTAGAGAGCCAGGTGCGCCCGAGTGCCCGAGATGTGTGGATGGGCGGACTGCTGCATAGAGGAGAGTTTTTGGAAGGGTCAAAATCGTTCGTTTTTTTTGGGGTAGGGTCAATTCTAAAATCGGTGGAAGATATTAATTTTTGTTTATGAAGTATTTAATAATATATGTGCTAAATTAATTAAGTTTTTAGGTGATATTTGACTGTATGTTTTGTATTAATTGATTTAATTGATAACTTTACTAGATAATTGATGAAATGTGATATTTTCTCAATTCGATGGGTCTCAATTCCCTAGAAAATGGGGCATCGAATTGAGAATTACTTGCACCGAATTGAGATTTGATAATGTTTATATAACAAATGGCATCACGCCTGTTACCCCGAAGGAGTAGGTTAGGGAGAGGGTTAGTTTATTATTATTCTGAGAACATTATTAGTATTAGATGTAATAATTCAATCAAAATTTAAAGCGAATAAAGCAGTTGGCCAGAACGTATTTGCCGGAGGGATGGCTCCAGTGGAAAGTCATTCCTCACACGAGACAAGACCTCTTAGGCCCAAACTTGAACCCGCTTGTTCTGAACACATTTAGATTCGCTCTCCCGACAGTCGAGCTTGCAAGAGCATATTGCCCAGAATGTACATCCCTCCCGGAGAAGACCTACCGGGATATGAAAATTAAAATACTGGGATGTCCCTTTTGTGTAGGTCTCATAATTGGCACACCTTAAATCAGTTCAAGGATCAGAGGATCAGCTGTTCTAAATGAGCTGATAGTGGCTTCACTCGCTGAATTAAAACCATTGCTTTTAAGCCGTAAGGATGCGTCTAAGGAGCTAGCAGATAGTTAAGATACAGACGAACTATCTACAGTTCGGTCCTCATCATCGAAGTCAAAGAAATTGTCCAGGGTCGATAAATTAGAACAGAAATTTAGTGGGATGAAGGACATGCTTTCCAACATCTTAAAGAGGCTCGATAATACTTCAGACGATGAATGTCGTTCGCACGAAGGATGTCTTGAGGAGGATACAACGAAATCATTCACCTGAAAAGCTCCGGATCTATTACCTGAAGAAGATGTAGAAGATTTTGATTTCGCTTCCATGACTAAGGAACAAGATCCTTGAGGGAATCAAGTGCTTGAGGTTGGGTGAACTAGCATAAAAGCAGATACGTTATTCGTCTTTCACGTCTTTTGAGTTAACCCTTGCTTAAAGAAGTTTAACTCGTCAAACGCCACAGCCAATCAGATTTTTTGATAAAGCAGGAAACCGGTTTCGGGACGACTTTACACGGCTTGTTATTGCAACGAGAAACGCTTGGCAATACTATGAAGGAACTTTGAACGAAACATCCTACTCTGAAACAGGATCTTAAGGATGCATTTTTGGGATCAAACTCAGGTTTCAAAAATATATCGGATGATGTCCTACAATATGTATGCGGTCACAAGGTAGAAGCTATTGAGCAGAGAAGAAATGCTATCTTGCCACAAGATGAATACCATGCTACTTTAAAATAGATATAAAGTTATAAAGACAGGTCACAGAAAATTCTTGACAATAGTACATCAACACAGAAAACTTCAGTTTACTTGCCTACCTTTCGGCCTATCGACTGCACCGCTCACATTTGCAAGGGTATCAAACTGGACAGTATAAGGGGATAAGAGTGATAGTTTACCTCGACAATTTCCTCTTAGCCAATCAACAGAAAGACCAGTTAGAGGAAGACACCTTATACGTGGTAAATTATGTGGAAAAGCTTGGATGGAAAATAAACAGAAATAAATCTCTGAACCCACCAACCCATTGTCTAGACTACTTGGGGATAATGTGGGACACAGAGAAAACAGAACCTTTATACCGGACAGCAGAATAGACAACTTAACAAGTATCCTTATGGAAGTATTGAAATCAGGAACTTGGAATTGGGTCACAGGAAAAAGTCTTGTAGGGAAATTGGGCTTTGCATCTTTCACGGTCCCTCTAGGAAGATTACATATCAGACGTCTTCATCTTGCAGCCATTTTTCTTCCTCAACACCAGAAAACACGGAAATTTCTAATACCGACAAAAGCTCTACAGGAATTTTCTTGGTGGTTGGAACACCTTCACAAAGGACAAACAATTTTCACATATCAGGGCACAGTATTTATCACAACAGATGCTTCAGACAACGGATGGGGCGCTCATGTCAACGAGTCTCTAATCAGCGGAGTTTAGGAGAAGAGCCAAACCTTGTGGCATATAAATCGCAAAGAGCTGTATGCAGTATACCGAGCATTTCAGATGACGTTACCCCAACTACGAGAACGACGAGTTCAGTCCGACAACAAAACGGTTGTGTCCTATATAAGGAATCAGGGGGAACAAGATCCAGTCTCTTAACAGATCTAGTAGCAAAACTTCTGGAACTTGCTCAAAGGAACAGAATAGAAATTTTTGCTTAATACATTCTAGGTGTTTTCAACGAGATTGCCGACAGCCTCTCGCGGCAGAAATCTCTAGCGGACTGGCATCTGTCGGATCGAGTGACGAACTTTCTATTCAAAAAGCGGGGAATTCTTCAGATAGACCTTTTCGCAACTTCTCATTCGAAAGTAGTTCCGATTTGTGTGGCCTGAGATGTGAGGGACAAAGGTGCTATTTTCATAGATGCATTCAGCAAAACATTGGACTTCGACCTAGCTTGGGTATTTCCTCCACCAGCGTTGATACGCATGTCAAAGGGAAGTGAGGAAGGTGTAATCTCACATGGTCAAGCCTAGGCAAGACATGAAATATATCATTTTCTTCCCTTCGAGGGGAAAAGTTTCCTATTTTTTACGATATTCATTTGTTTGTCTTTCGTCATCTTAATACATCTTTCATACACATATCCGTCCTCACGCAATCCAATCCACACCTTTTTCGGTCGTCTCCTACCCCCTATGTCGATGCACATTCATACTCACCACATACCATCTAATATGACTTCCATTCCTCTTCATCAGATGCCCATACCACATCATTATTGGTCATTCATTGCATTATTTCTACAATAACTGACAGCATTTCTAAATTCGCTGGCTTATTTCTCAATTCCGTGTTTCATTTTCTCAATTCGATGGTTGCCCAATTCGGTGATTAACTTTTCTCATAAACCACTTCACCAAATTTGTTCCTAATTGCATCATTAGATTCAAGATGGAATAAAGTTCCATATTTGTTGTTAAAATATTCATAAAAGCCTAATTTCAATTTCGGCACCGAATTGAGAAAAAATAGACCCTTCCGTAGAAATGCCCGGATGATTTAGCTGATTATCTATCGGGTCGTTATGCCCAGTTTAAAACACCTCTTTGTACTTATATTTGTTTTTGTATTTGCATATGGACCTGCGATACGTAAAATGGGTGCCACGGAACCTTGGTTCCATACCTAAGGGTTTCGATAAAAATTCACCACGATTCCGCAAAATGTAATAGCTGATGTGGTTAAGATGCAAATGTTTACCAATTTGCAATTAGTCTCGTGTGGGTTATGGTACAAATGATTAGGGTAATAACTACCACAGTAATACAACTTAATTACATTTTAAGTTCATCATCTCCCTAGTATTGTCCCGTTTTTCACAAGGTCCGCTTACCTAACCTGAAGTTTTGACAGGTCCGGTTTTTTACAGAAGCGACTTCCTGCCTGACCTTCCAACCCGCGAAGGGAATACCAGCCTAATACAGAAAATGCATTTCTCGGGAATATGGGTTTCCTCACGATGTTTTTCTTCACCGCTGAGAACGTAATAATAATTTATGATCCAAACATGAATTCGAAAACAAATTCGACAATCATCACATTTTAGGAATGTTTTGGCTTTAAATAATTTCTAACAAAAGTTTTCCTCTTATTTAAATTATAGTAACTTTGATTTGTAATCATTTTATATGGGGTACCAATAAAATTGCCTTTGACTTTGATTTCATACAACCATTAACCCGGCCCCAAGGGGGACCGAGTCATCTCTGCCATCCACTGGGGCAATTCCTGTTTGTCTCAGTAAACCGGAGTTAGATGATGGCTATTTGTCCCTAAAAGGTAGCATGGAGAAATAATGCTACACCGACAAGAGCGTGGCTTTTAAATTAATTGCGATGACCATAAAATTACTACTACTACTATTACTAATAAATCGAAATTTCTCCAGAATAAGTCTCAGTCCAGCTGACACAACCGAACAGAAGCGAAGTCCCCATTTCTATAATCGTCGATGCAAAAATTTCACTTCGATTTCTTTCCGCAAACTTTGCTGTACAATTTTTAGATGGGTTCACCAAGGCTTAGCTTGGCATTTTCCAAAGAAAATGAAGGCAATTTTTCAGTCTATCCACCTAGTAAGGTGGGAATATTCGCTAAAATTTTATTTTTCTTACTAAAATAAAATGGTTCTGAAGACGGGAAATTGTGAAGAATCGTCAAGTAGAAATTTAGATCATAAAATATACTTATAATAAAGCAATATATTTTATAAACCAACAATTTTTATTTTTTACGTTTCCAAATATTTAAAGGAAAAACGGAACCCTTAAAGGATCGCTTTGTTCATCTGTCTACAAAGACCCTTTTTCTCGAGAACTCGTGGATATATTCATTTAAACATCTAATAGGCCTGAGGTCCTGCGAAGTTGTAACAAAATCAAGCTTCAAAATCAATGCAATCTAAAGATATAAATTATTTTCTAAAATCTTGTAAGAGAATCAAAGCCTTACGTACCTAAGTACTTCCATGAACTTAGAATCATGAAATTTGGCAAGGTCCCACAGCACAAGTAAAGGAAAATTTCTGAAAATCGATAATTTGTTGCTCCATCACTAAAAAATACTTATGAGATTACAAACTTATTTGCAATTGGTAAAGTAATCGCGACCTAAGTCGATGTATGGAAGCAATATTTTTTCAACGGCAAAAAATATAGTAATTTTTATATCAAAATGCATTTGGTTCACTTATCGCGACCTATATGGATGTATGTTGTGGGGGAACAGACGTACATACCCGTATACATTCATACCTACAGTGGTAAAACACACAACCCTCCTTTTTACTACGCCGTAGTCGGATAAACAAAGTGAGTAAACGCACGACACTACCTTTTACGACAATAGAGTGTTCACATTATATCCATAGTCCAGTAGATACATATATTGTGCACTTCAGACGAGACTGGGAACGGTAAAAAAATATGCCACGGAATATCTTTTATTTTTTTAATACAAAACTCGCTTGTTCATAGCTGGCTGGAATTTTTGGGTGAAATATTTGGGCGATGAAAGTTGATACATGATATGTTTGAAATTACGTACCATTGCGTCGTCAGAGATTAAAAGCTAACTATTTGTTATTTATTTCTCGTCTATATGTATAACATTACATTCGTCATTACATTACATTAGATAACATGACATGACATGACATTTCGCCGCAGTCGGGTAAAAATAGTTCTCAATAACTCGTTAGATGCCGCTTAACCAAATATGTTACTGGGTCATTGACAAAATTCTCCAAACTAATAAGATATTAATTTGTTTATTTTCAGAACATTTATTGTCTTCTTCTTCTATCGTGTGGGTTGGGAGGTGAATTACCGACCCCATCAACCCTGGTGTCAGGGTTATTATTGAGTCGCCAAAGGCCCCTGACATGTCTCATTATAACGACTACTTACTTACATCAGTAAGTAGCAACCGGGACCAACGGCTTAACGTGCCTTCCGAAGCACGGATCATCTTACTTTCGGACAATCAGGTGATCAGCCTGTAATGTCCTAACCAAACTAGGGATCACAAAGTAATTTTTGTGATATGTCCCCACTGGGATTCGAACCCGGCACCTACGGGTCATGAGCCCAACGCTCAACCACTGGACCACGGAGGCCGTTATAATTATTGTAATAAGTACGTTGCATTTTATGTTTTCAAAATTTCATTCAAGAAAAACAGAAATCATACAGAAATATTTAACGTTTTATTCCTTGCGCCATCTATCCAGCAGCTTGGAAAAAAAATTAAAAAAAAATATATTAAATTTTATGGCTGTCGGGTAATCGACAGCTATAAATAAAATAAATAAATAAGATTTTTTTTTTATTTACACACATAACAAACATTGACTGTTTAATTTTGATGGTGGCAATTTAAAAGCAGAAGGTAAACCCTGTCTCTCAAACTAGGGGACCTGTATCTTGAGAGGCTATGAAATTTAATTTGGAACACAATAAAACAAATTGGTCCCTTTTCTTTTCGGCGGATAAAAAATGACAGGTATAACTTAAAATCAAATTAAATGGTATGTGCTGGAATCAGCACCATACAATTACCGAAATTCATGAAGGAGATACGTTATTTGGGTCTCAAATAAATCGCAACGTGAAATTAATTTGCGTGTGATGTTTTCATTTTCTGTTTCAAAGGACGTTCGGAATGCTTCGTTTCGTATAGGCCTCCGAGTTGGAACTGGTGGAAAATGTTTGCTGGAATATTTTTGATGCGTATAATTAGTCAAATAATTGTTTTTTCATACATTTTCACAGTTAGTATTTATGATAGTAATTTATAAGTACTTGCGGTCCAGAGAGGCAACGCTGCAAGCATAATGGGTACGTTCGGGCGGGGTTCGCTTTCCAGAGGGCTTTTTGACGCCTGATATGGTTTTATATAAATATATATTGTGTATTTTGACGTATTTTAGTGTAGGTTTTTAATTTAACTATGTTCTATATTTTATTAACATTGTAGTTAGTAATAATAAAATGAAACTTTTATAATATACGTAATACAAATTCAGTACTTCTTCAGTAAAAGATTTCAAAAAATTGATTGAATCTTGGACTACGAGTATTATTTTCATATGTCCCAAATATAAAACTCTTCGATTTTCGCATGCCCTATCCACTCCATCATATTCTTACAGCGACCATATGTTGCGGCCCACTTTACCCGGGAAAAATGGACCAGTGAAGTGGCTTAAGGGATGAGAGAAGTTATAAGTATATGTCGTGGGAAAGGGTTAAAAAAGCCACATCGAAGCAATCCGTCTGAAAAACAATTGACATTTGCGCATATTAAAATAATTGTGTGAAATTATGTCAAGTAACAATATTGTTTTTTAGGTGAATCGACTGAATGTGGCCTTTTTAAACATTTTCACTAAACTTACGATATTATACCCCCCTTCCCCCTTGGGTCTTACTTTAGTGCACTATAGTACTATTCAGAGGCGGAGGACAGGAGTCCCTAGTACGGCTTTGAAAACTACTCTGAGCGCCATCCCACTCGCGTCAGACAGATTACTGCAGAGCGCAAGGCAAGAGGGAACCCACTGCCCTATTTTTCTCTAAAAAGTAGCATGGAGAATGCTACACCGACAAGAGCGTGGCTCTTAAATAGTGATGAGTGTGTCCAAAGGAGAATTTTTTTCTTGTTAGTTTTTGAATCTAGCTGATCTTTCTGAATCTCGTTGTTTCATGTACAAACACATGTTTTGGAGTAAGAACGTATATAGGATGAGATGGATGATGGACGTTGGATGTATGCGAGTCACAGGCGAATTTAAACAGACGAATGCTTACCGGCGAACATACTCTTACGGAATGAACAAATCTAAATCTACGGTTAAAACCATCACACGTTAATATAACATAACATAAACAGCCTATAAACGTCCCACTGCTAGACACAGGCCTCCCCTCAATCAATCGGAGTGGGTATGGAGCATACTCCACCACGCTGCTTCGCTGCTAAGCATGCCTTCCGAAGCTCGGAATTGTCTTACTTTTTCGGACAATCAGGTGATTCAAGCCTGCAATGTCCGTACAAAACAAAGGACAGTCTCACAAAGTGATTTCGACATTGGTCCCCATCGGAAGCGAACCCGGACCTCCAGATGAGCCCAACGTTCTAACCACTAGACCATGGAAGCTGTAATACGATAATTTACGAGTTACGATAATTATAATACATTTTATTTTTTTAAGAACGTCTAGGGCTTGTGCCGAGGTATTTCTTGCAGCTTCTTTTCCCCGGCTATACAAGTTGTGAGAAGCTGCAGTAGTTTTAGGCGGATGAGACGTTCGTTATGTAAAAATTGACGATTCAAAGTGTAACTATGTTACTTAGTGAATAAAGATATATGTTTGAATATTGAATTTTGAATTTTATTATATTATAACAATATTTCTACTTTTTCGCTCTTATTTCATAGTTTGCACTCATCATTACCTTTTACTTAACAAGCTGGCCAGATCAAACGGGCAGGGGTCGGGAATGTGTTTTAGTCAAATTAAAATTCTATACCAACGTGTTTTTTCTGCTTTACAAAAACCAGCACCCTAATCTCTTGCGTAAAACGTAACGTCTATGTAAAATATAGAATATAAAAAGGGTCGGAAAGTAAAAACATAAACATCGAAGGTTTTGTTTGTCGAGATTAAGCTCTTGACAGAGAAACGACCAGCATATTATTATATTTTTAATGTCATTTTGTGTAAGTTTTATCTTTTCGAACGCGCGCCGGAACGCAGATCTCAGACACAATGTAAAGTCTAATGTATCTCGGCAGATGACAGTTTTAAGACAGCATTTATGTGTGTGGCGTTCTTAATAAAAAATACTTTTTATTATTATTTATTTTAAACGGTACCGGGGAAGTTCGTCCTCCTAACTAAACCTCGCCAAATATTTATTTACTTATTTATTGGTCCATCAACAGCAGATGCATGTATACAGGGTGTGACACCGTAACGAAATCATTGATGGGTGATTTAAAACATGATTCTGAGTTGATATCAAGCAGATTATTCCGTCGCAAAAGTAAAACTGAAAATAATTAAAAAAAAAAAAACACTAAAATGTTCAAGAGGTTTCCGAAAGGAATTCCCACTTGTTATCAATTCAGTTGTACGAATCATCCCCCTCAGTATTCGTTACGACGTCAATTACACCCCGTACAAGTTCGTTCAGGTAGCCATACAAGTACATAATTATGGATTTTAGTCACAGTGTAACTACTGCTGAGGGGAATGATTCAGTTCATTATTCTGAGTTAATATCAAGTGGAATTTTGCATCGCAAAAGTATACAATTGAAATACACAAAAAAAAAACAATTTTTTTTTGTGTATTTCAATTGTATACTGAAAAAAATTGTGAAGGAAATTTCCATCATCGTCTGAATCTCTCTCTCTCTATTTAAGAGCCGCGCTCTTGTCGGTGAAGTAACCGCCATTCCTCTCTTCTTCCCGCCAAAACCTTCACCTCTCGATACGACACGACCTGCACCTTCTCTTTTATTTGTTTCATAAATGTTATCCTAGGTCTACCCCTTCCTCTCTTCCCTTCAATTTTTCCTTCTATAATTAACGGTTAAACGAACTTACCTGTAAGTGAAGTTCTATCGTAATTATACGAGTGCTTCGTTCGAAGAGATTAGTAACCTATAAGATGATAAACTTGAACACAATGTAGTAACGCATAGTGACACCATTCATTGCACACATAGTTGAAAGCATATAGAAAAAAAATAATAACAAAAGTAATTCTTTTTTTTTTTTTTTTTAAAGGGTAGTCTTATATTGTCTGCCCCACTCGAATAGTCTCCGCGCGCTTCATTAGTTTAGGGCTCTGTCTGCGATATTTGCAGAACAGATTTGGGGTCTAGGGCGGGCGGGGGTTACTAATCTCTTCGAACGAAGCACTCGTATAATTACGATAGAACTTCACTTACAGGTAAGTTCGTTTAACCGTTAATTATACTTCGTGCTTCGTTCTCGAGATTAGTAACCTATAAGATGATAAACTTGAACACAATGTAGATGTTGAGAGCAGGTTCGGGAAATATCGCAGTAAACTATAACGAACTATAGATGAAATGTATAATTTTCTAGTACTTATTATTATAATGTGCCTAGATGATTACAAACTAAATAAAATTACAAATTATTATTTAATATAGCACGAGCCAACTCTGCCTCGTTTGTGGTCATGATGGTTCTATTGTAGAATTTTCCAAACGTGGTGGAGTTTTGACTCCAACTAGCAGTTTTTCGAATCTGGTCAATGCTAACCCCTGTGCTGTATGCCTGGAATGTGGCAGCGTGGCGCGTGCTATGTGCTGAAAAGATTGACACATCCACACCAGAATCTTTCAGTGTAGACTTAATCCAACGAATAATCTTCAATCCAATGAATCCAACGACTGAGTGTTTGTGTGGTGACGGCTTTATCAGGCCGTTTAAAACTGATAAACAGGTAATCTGACTCTCTAATTGAGGCCGTTCTATTTATATGGCTAATTAATGACTTGGCTGGGCAAATCCCATGTTTTTGCAAAAAGAAAGGTAAGGTAAGGACTGGATTATTCGTACAGACTTTCGAAGTTTTGATGAGATCTGAAATTTTGATAACAATCTTAATATCTGGAAACATCTTAATGTTATAAATATTTATTTTCGACAGGGTTATGGGCGGTAACCAGTACCAGTAATGTTACACATTTTTTTTTTTTTTCAAGTTTTTCCATTGATATGGCCTCGTTAGGGTACAAGAGAGCCAGGTAAATCTAGCACTCACCCAGTGTCCCAAGTGAAACTTGAGTACTTGGGAATAGTAGGTCTTAGCCTAAACACACCTTTGAAGAACCTTTGAATACGATAATCCGTCGATATATTGGGTCCTAAAATTAAGGACAAGGCTGCTCTACAGCAATTTAAGAATAAGAATAAAATAAATTTATTGCCAGTAACAATTAACGAACCATATTGATTGCCACTATTAAATAAATCAGTAAGGAACTCCATGACTTTAAATATTGATGCATCGTATAAAGGTGTGTTATTTTGTTTACAAAAGTCATACCATTTATTAATATAGGTGTTGTACTGTTTAAAAGATGAATCAGCTAAAGAACTAATCATTATATCTACTGCCGAGGCTGGTACGGACCGTCGCGATAGTGCTGCCCGGATAATATTCCGGCAGCCAGGGTAAGGTTCGCGTGAATGTTCCTCCTGTTTTCACATTTCTTGTTCAGTCGAACAGGTCAATGTCTGGAGAACCAAACTGTGAAACTAACTGGTCAAAAGTAGAGTTTTCTACCTCCCATTCTATGTCTGGATGTGAACGTCGGGATTCAGTGTCAGCTACGATGTTTTCTTTAGATGGGAAATATGAAGTCTTTATAAAGATTTTCCTATGTTCATACCATTGCCAGATCTGTCTAGCAATGTCAGTGAGATGTGGGAATTGAATCCCGCCCATGCGGTTAATGTAGGATAGCGCAGTAGCGTTGTCTATGCGAATTAAAACTGGACAATTTTCTAAATGTTTTGCAAAAATTTTAATCGCAAAGTAAGCAGCTAACAGTTCGAGATAGTTGCATGATGTGCATCCCGCGCTCCGACTGTGACCAAGGCCCTTTCGCGGTGTCACCCCCGCAGGCCGCGCCCCACCCCGTAGTTGAGGCGTCAGAAAATATTTCAACCGCGTAACAGTCGTCTCGAATACGGTGCGCAGGGCTCTATAGCACGTAGCCACCCTTGAAAATCCGAGAGTAAGTTTTCCGGGATTTTCATATACCTGTCATAGTCATCATGAGGTTGTAAGTTTAAACACTTACACCGTTCTAACTGTTTTGTATATAACATTCCATATTCCACTGCGGGACACGCAGACACAATATACACTTATAGGACTTCTATAAGTTGAGCAAATTTTCTAATATTACACCGAGTAATGTTTATGATTTTTTGTAACTCTGCTTTGATATGTGTTTTCTTTTCTGGGGGCAAAGTTATTTGCATAGTACGTGAATTCAAGATGAAGCCTAAAATTTTACATGATTTTGAAGGGGTCAACTGAATTTTTTCCCTATTGATTATAAAACCAAGAGCGGTAAGTAGATTAATAGTTGAATTCACGTTGTAAGAGCATCCAAGATATGATCTTCCTAACAATTGAATATCGTCAAGGTATATTGTGGAAATATGTCCAGCTGCTCTAAGTAGACTGATTACAGGCTTCATTAACTTAGTAAAGATGTAGGTAAGGCGCCGTGTCCAACCCAAATGGTAGCACATTAAACTCATAAAGTTTATTATTGTTCCACATAAATCTCAAGTACGAGAATCTTCGTGAATTTTTATTAAGAAATAGGCGTCCTTTAGATCGACAGTGGCCATAAAACAGTCCTGTGACATTAGTTTAATTGATGTACGAATATCTTCTAGCTTAAAGTGACTTGTGTCAATAAACTTATTCAAGTTCTTTAAGTTTAATATAAAGCGCATTTGACCGCAGGTTTTGGGCGCAGGAAAACACTAAGTAGATATAAATTGTCCGTCGCAGTGTTCGCATGCTGAAATGGCGCCGATGCCTAGTAGGCTATTAATAGCCTCTTCAAAGCATTGCATTTCACTGCTAGAGTAGTTTGGGATCGGTTGTACATAATGTTGCACGACTGGTCGGGCAAAGGTAATTTTATAACCTTGAATTGTATTCAAAATATTATGGTCGAAAGTGATAAGTGACCACTGCGAGTAAAACTGTGCTAGTTGTCCAGCGTACAGTACCGCGTACAGTAGCGGCGGCGGCGCGGCGGCGACGACGGCCTGGAGGCGGCGGCGCGCGTGCGGTTCGTCCACGTCGTCGTGGCAGGCTCGCGGTTCTTCTGGGCCCCGGCTCCCGTCGGCCTGCGCTGCTGCGGTGCTGGAGCTTTCCAGTTTAAACCTTTGTTTCCCTGAGGTTTCAGCGTTTGAACAGCAGATTTTTTCCCCACCTTGTTTATCACCTTAAGCTCGGCGCCCGATTTGTTTACTGTCTTAGCCGCTTTCAAGGTATCGGTTAAGTTTTCTCCGAAGAGATATTTATCCACTTTGGAAGTACTTAAGTTTTCTTTTAGATCCTTTTTAAAGGAAAACATTGCAAAGTTTCGTCTAGTGATGGATTCTGCATATTGGATGTCGCATAATAAGCGAGCAGTGTCCATTAATTTCTTAATGAGTTCGTGATCCTTATTTTTGGCACTACTTATGTGGTCAGTCATTGCGGCCCCAAGGACAGTAATAGCCGTGGCGAGTTGTTTCTGCCGGGCCTTAATAGCCTTATGCCTCTTGAACATACTATCGGGCAGAGCGGCTTTGATTTCGGCGTTGAGTATAGGCGCGCCGATGAGGCCGCAGTTACCCGGAATAGGATATTTGTCGATCTGTTCCTTCCGAACATTTTTATCTAACCCATTTGTAGCAAGGTGTTCGAAACGGGATGCTAGGTCCTTATGTATATCCGGTCCATATTGTATGGTTGCAGAGGGGTCATCGCCGAGAATCTCTAACAATGCGCTATCTAGGACGTTCTCTGCAGCAGGTGGTGTACTCGTGGTAGCCCGAGCTTCACCCACGGCGGCGGCGACGGCAGTGGCGGTCGCGGTCCTCTCAGGCACCGCGTAGGACGGTCCCGGTTCGACATCAGAGTTGGGTCCGTGTAGAGTGACGATTAACGCCGTACTTGACAAAAATATACACGTATAAAGATACGCGTCGTAACTAGGGGTGGTATGATTCCCACAGAATCATACGTCAGCAAACTCCGAGATTACGAGATAGTCCCACAGACGTCTCTGTACTCGAAAATTAATGTAAGGTGTATTTCCCATAGAAAAACACGCAAACATATTTTAATTCCTGAGGAATTATTCGTGTGAACAAAAAAGGTGCCTAAATATCTATACCTATATCGTACTCGTGGAGGACTCCCAGAGAGTCAACCGATTGAGCATAGTAGGTATGTGGTTATAAGTATGTAGGTACTTATATAATATATAATTATATATTTGAATCTGAGCACGTTGTGGCGGTGGAAAAACTCCCAAAGAGTTATCCGATTGCCGATTGTGCCGTAACGAAATTTGAATTTAGAACAGGCAGATTGTTGGTCATGTTTTGACCTTGACCTTGTTTTATGCAGTGGCGAGATAAACACCTAAAGTGTCTGACGAAGCCGTGCATAATAAAAATTTAATCGAACTTGACGAAAATTATGAAAGTTTGTACTAAGAAATACCTTGTGGGTTCTTCGAAGTAGGTGATGGTTCCCGTGACGACGCTTCCGACGATGATGATTCAATAACTCGAGCACGAGGTCTTCGTGAACGCATTATCATGCGTTCTAATGTTTTTAGACATTTGTTAATTGTGATTCACGTCACCAATATCCTCACTGTGTCTTTTGGACATTATTAGCTAGTAAAACTATTGTATTCTAAGAGTTTTTTCTCGAATTATAGGTCAATTATTTGAACCGTGCAGAATGGCGAAGCACACAAAAGCGAATGAAGCGCGCGGAGACTATTCGAGTGGGGCAGACAATATAAGACTACCCTTTAAAAAAAAAAAAAAAAAGAATTACTTTTGTTATTATTTTTTTTCTATATGCTTTCAACTATGTGTGCAATGAATGGTGTCACTATGCGTTACTACATTGTGTTCAAGTTTATCATCTTATAGGTTACTAATCTCGAGAACGAAGCACGAAGTATAATGTTTGTTATAAATGGATCGTGTCGTATAAGGTGGCCAATCATATTTCCTCTCCGGTTCTCTATAGTCTTCAATTGTCTGAATCACCCCCTCAAAATTCGGTACGACGTCACTAACACCCTGTATACAATACATCAGTAAAATATTATAATGGTGAACCCAAACTGTTTATTTATTTATTTATTTGTACACAATGAAACAGACACAAGAAACATACAAAGAAAAAGTTTATGTAATTTAGAGGTCAAGAAACAGTTACCATATATGCAATTCTCTCCATTCCGTAATACAATGGATTCTTACTAGCCCGTTCTTGTACCCAGAGGACATATCAAAGAGATTTACTACGTACCTATGCGATAAGATCTCCCAAGTTTCTAGAGATTAACTTATATAGCGTTAGTAGATGTGTAGTTATGTTTGCGCCTGAGGCTATATCAAAGGTATAAAAGGAGATATAACAATGATATTGTATTATCTTTGATCTCTACTCTCACTCCAGAGGAGTGGGAGTCAAAAAGAGACAGCATGCGTTCAACTAGTTATGTAGAGGAAATTAAATCGAAATTTTTTTTTGACTATGACGGGACTTCAACCCACAGCTTGAGCTTGTTAACCATCACATCACCGAGTCTTCCTCCTGTCAAAGATAAATTATGAAATTCTGATTACTAAATAAATACAGATCCAAAGGTGGCAAAAAGGTTTCCTTTTTTCTATTTAACGTATTTATAAATTTTGTCACGTTTTTCTAACACGTCTCCGGGCGCTCCCCATTTGTCCGGCCAAGTAGTTAATGCCATCTGCGGCAAATCTACAATAAGTCACGTCAAAAAAAAAATCTAACGCGTCTCAGTATTCATACAAATTCCATAGCAATTTCTTGTTTTGACGTTAAGAAAAAAGTAACTGATTTGACTAGTTGGAAACTACCCTATTCTTCGATCTATCTACCATCAATAATGGTGTGATGACCCCATCAGATGATAGATGCATACAGTCGCCGGTTCGAGTTACACCACATTTAGATTAAATTGTTTTAAGGGGCCTCGCTCGGCACCACGCGCGCCTTCTAAAAGTCCGGGACTTCACATATTTTAATATTTCTTATTGTTTTATTTAAAATAAATAAAACACATAATAACGGGTTCTTACCGCTTTTAAAGCAGGGATATGAGACTCCCGATATCTGCTTTAAACGCGGTAAGAACCCGTTATTATGTGTTTTAATTATGATAATAACCGCGTAAATTTAAAACAATGTTTAAAATAAATAATTATCTTTCTTTTGCAATAAAAAACATGTATATATTTATCTTTATATATTCACTAGAATGGATGAATTGCACAGCTACCTAGAAATGCCTACTGTCGCTGAAGAAGCACAGCAGCGTAAAGCAGTACACAAGGAACATTTGGTCCACCATCCTAATCCTTTAGCGAACTCCCTCCTATCCTCGTGGGACATAAAAAGACTGAAACGTGCGAATGTACTTACGGACTAACGGACAATGCAGCGCTGGCTGTATACTTGTATAGTTCAAAAGAGTAAAAATAACAGAACAAATCTGAAAGCTAAGATACTGAGGCATGTTACTAACTCTGTATCATCATAAATTCATAATGTACATTTTCCCATTTGTATTTTTAATTTTTAATTTTAATTCATTTGTTTCCAACAATACTTAATTTTGTTGTATACCTATGTATATGTTATAGTTTTAACTCTTATGCTTTCTAAGAAGATTTATGGCTGTTTTAATTTAGAAGTTAATTTCTGTTTAAGTTTTATATATATTTAATTATATATAAATATATATACACTTAGATATATAAGTTTGTTGTTGTAATTACGAATGTTGTGTGTACCTGTAATTGGAGCACATATACAAAAACTAATTTAAGACTTGCATTTTATAACTTTACAATATATGTACTGTTGGTATACCTATCTAAATAAATAAAAAATAAAATCTGATATCTGGTCTAGCGACTGACGGCAGATAACAAGGACAAAAAAAAAATATCTTTCACTTAAAGGTCTAGAGTTGTGTTTGTGTGTCACAAAGGCAACATCTCAAAATGCCTCATAAGCTAACACGGGGTCTTCCGAGACATTACTTAACATTATACATCCGCACGTTCCTCAGTCTGTGACCAGCCTTACAACCACAGGCTATAAATCTCAAGGATCAGGGCTCACCTGTTGTTATTTATGCATGTCGTGAGGTCGCAGTGGTAGCGGTATGAACATAGGAACTTTCTTTGTGTAAGGGACTCGGGAAGAAATCGCTGAAATCACTTTATTTGCTGAGAAAAATCTTTTTGAGACTCAGACCTTGTTAGATTACTAGATTATCCAAAAGACTATTCATCTAAAAAAGCAATATTGCTATTTGACATTTCAAACCAAATATCATTCATTGCACACACATCCAAAAACCATTATAATCATACACAAGAACGATCAGCATAATAGGCATTCAACATTTGTTGACATAACGCGCTTAAACAAACGTTAAATAGCAATATTGCTTTTCAAGATGAATTACTTCAATGTGGCCCAATACCCTCTCAAGGGCAAGTGAAAACTAAAAAATTTGCGATAGTAAAATAACAATAGTATAACAACAACAACACTAGGATAGTGCGCGTTTTATTTGTAAAACGTGTCGCCAATATTGTTTTTGAATCTCAGTTTAAACAAACTGAGAAACTGATAAAGTATTCTACTCTGCTCGGTTTGCTTCTACGATGAACTGGGAGCGAAAAAAAAACATAAAGTTGCTTCTCCACCTGCCAGCGTTCGCTTGTAATGTAACTTTACAAATCCGAGAATTACATCCATGAGGGGAGAACCAATCGTTGCAGTGAGCAATCATTTGCCAACAAGCTGCGTGCTTAGTGCCAACAAGCTGCTTCATAACTCGAAAGTTTATGCAGATTATTGAGTTAATTCGTTTGGGGTTCGGAGTAGGAGTCTGCTCCGAGGTTGGGGGCTTAGGTTTTATCATCATCACCTTTCATCATTTCATTAATCATCACGAAAAAAAATACATAAGACATGGCTGTATGGGCATAGTTCCCTTTGCCTTGCCCTTCGGGGAAAACCGAAACAAAAAAGTCTACGATAGCCGATTATGTACAGGAGGCATGAAAACACAGACGAATGCTCCTATCACTATGCTACTTAAAATATTAATCTTCACATTTTTTCACTGGAGAATTTATTTTCCATTCCATAATTTAAAAAAGAATTCGCAAAGCTGGAAAACCTTTAAAAATATTTTAAATACTCTTTGATTATCGTCTCATACAAAAAAATACAAGCGAATTTATTTAACAAGTTAAGTTATAAATTAGCCAAATATCTTTTTGGCTCAAGTTCAGTTCATGATTCGGTGGTCGTAGGTTAGACTCTCGATGGGGACATGCCAAAAATCCGGTAGTAATACTCTCAGTTCGGTATCAGTATCAGTCAAGTCATTGTATGAAGATTGATCGAAAATAAGCTCAGTGCTTCGGAAGGCACGCTAAGGCTAGCTAGAAAGGTAACCTTACCTACCTACCTTCCCTCAGGTAAGTTTTTATATGAACTATTATGAATAACTTGGTACGGATTAATAAATGTTTTTCATATTCTTTATTTTACTCTGGGCACCATCCCAGTCGCGTCAGACAGAGTACTGCGGGGCGAAAGGCAACAGGGAAACCACTGCCCTATTTTTCCTTAAAAAAGTAGCATGGAGAATGCTACACTGACAAGAGCGTGGCTGATGAATATAGTAGCTTATTGATGAATAAAGTGACAGCTAACATTTCAAGGTTAGCCCAGCTGACGTTAACCCACTCTGCGTTGCCATTTCGTAAAAAAATAATTTACCCACAACCAATATTTTTAATTTACTTTGCAAGGAAATTTTGAACTTTTATTAAAAACATACTTGTGACAAGTAATAGTAATTAAATACATTAGAGAGTAATTCACTTAATTTTCAATACTACAATTTTCGTTCTTGGAATGTTGGAGATAGACTTAATGTCATCAAAGGGCTAGCCGGGGCTAGAAATGGCGGCTTGTCATAAGATTGAGCATACCTAGTTATCTTATACCATGGCCTTAATAATGCGACCACAACCCACAGTACCTAGTACAATACATCATACTGTCAGAATACATGTAATCTCATTATGTGTTTATGAACAACTAATTGTCTTAAGCATTTATTTTAATTCGGAAGTAAATATTACAGGTTAAAGTAATTGGTTTAATACTTAATAAGATTTGCTTCACGTGTAAGGTTTGGTTAGTAAAATTCTGAGCGAACTCTTAGCAATTTTCCTGATTCTATGCTCTTAGGACGGCGTAGGCTTCTTTTTTATTTTTTTTTACCTTACTTATTGTAGATTAGCCGCAAATGGCATTAACTACTTGGCTGGACAAATGGGGAGCGCTGAAGGCTCTCGCCCGATACAACGTTTAAGACAACAGGCCTGAGGTTGCCCAGTTTGGCGCGAACCTCGGCTCAGGGCGTCGTCTGAGAGGAAAAATATTTGAAAGAATTAATTGACCCTAGTGGGTCGATAACGATAAGCGCTGATTGAGGGCATGGCGTAGGCATGCACCACGGATACCTTCTGAACATTACAATATTTTCGACATATAAAAAAAACCATGTAAGCGCCTTTTTGAAAAATCGCGTGCCTATGTGATTTTTTATCGCAAAAGACAGGTTAGTTTTAATCCAGGTAAAAAATAATGGACAAAATATTAACTCGTATTCTTCTTTCTCTTTCTGGTTATTATTGAGCCCCCAAAGGCCCCCAGGATATGGCTCATGCAACGGTATACTTCCTTACATTAGTAAGTAGTATAACCGGCTAAGTCCCTTCCGAAGCACGGATCAACTTACTTTCGGACAATGAGGTGATCGGCCTGTAGTGTCCTAACCAAACTAGGGATCATAAAGTGATTTTTGCGATATGTACCAGGAACCTCTGAATCGTGAGCCCAATACTCAACCACTGCACCACTCGGATTGAAATGGATTGAAAGAAATAATGAGGTTTTGTGGAAAAAAAATACATCATAATGTGATTTTTCAAAAAGCGCTTAGTTAGTTTTCATTAATATAGCTAGCATAATATAATGTAAAACAATTAAGTTCTCTTTTTAAAAGATGTACATACTTATCAAATTATTGCACACAAATAAATCCTAAAAATATTTATAAAATATTTAGTAAAAGTACAAATTGATGGATTTTGTAAAATATCTTCAGGCAAAAATTGTATTATGTATTGTGTGTATCATATTATAAGTGCAATAAACGGTTCTATGCTGTTCTGGGAGCAAATAAAAAACATAGAACACGTTCAGCTGCTTGTCTTCCCGGGCATGTCGTAAAAACCGACAGAGGGATTGCGTCCTCTAACATGATGGACTAATGTTATGGGCGATAGGCTCCCTTATCACCATAAGGTTCATCATATCCATCTTAGGACTTCGTATCAACAGTGGCTGCAAGTTGTCTTTGATTACTTGTGGCTCTGCCCACCCCATTTGGGATTACGGGCGTGAGTTTATGTATGTATGTATGTATAAACGGTTCTTGTATTGTATTGTATTATCATACCTAGTGCAGGGCCCGCTATTAACCTGTGTTAGCCAACTGTATTAGAATTGCGATGAATTATTGACCGGAAATTAATATTATCTGTATATGCGCATGGAAACCTCGATATTTTGTATCAACACTAAAGCTTAGTTATTTTGATTAAGTAATCAATTAGCTTATCATGAAACCGTATATTATCACATTATTCAACTTTATTGCTTATGAATTTCCGATAATTTAATTATCAATCATGCTTAATAACTTCAATGTTGTTTTAGGTATATTCCAAATGATTATTAAAAGCTACTGATAATGTTGATACCAGTTCTGCCATAATGAATCGAGTTAGAAATTAAATTCTTCTATCGTGTGGGTTGTGAGGTGGATTACCGACCCCATCAACCCTGGTTTCAGGGTTACTATTGAGCCGTCAAAGATCCCTGACATGGCTCATTTAACGACTACTAACTTACATCAGTAAGTAGTAAACGGGACCAACTGCTTAACGTGCCTTCCAAAGCACGGATCATCTTTCTTTCGGACAATCAGGTGATCAGCCTGTAATGTCCTAACCAAACTAGGGACCACAAAGTGATTTTCATAATGTGTCCCTACCGGGATTTGAACCCGGGACCTCCGGATCGTGAGCCCAATGCTTAAACCACTGGACCACGGAGGCCGTTAGAAATTCAATAGAAAACATAATAATAATATATGAATGATACAAACATACATACATAAACTCACGCCTATTTCCCACCGGGGTAAGCAGGGACTATAGAATTCCATTTGCTTCGATCCTGACACACTTCTCTTGCTTCTTCCACATTCATCAATCGCTTCATATACGCACGCCGGTTCAGAGTAGATCGTATTAAAATTTTTCTAAGGACATCTCCAATTTGGTCATCGTAAGTCCTTCTCGGTCTTCCTCTGCCAGCCCTACCATCAACTTTTGCTCTATATACCGCTTTTGCAATTCTATTATCCTTCATCCGCTCTACGTGTCCAAACCAACCTAACATTCCCTTCTCAATCTTAATCACTATATATATGAATGATGTAAAGAAATATTTTGTTAACAATGAGTGACTTTCCAATCGACGTTCCCCAATCACACGATAGATGGCGTTGTTCACTTTTAACGTAATAATTTATTACCTATTTTCTTGTTGGGGTACATAATTAATTGTTCAAAAGTGTCATGTAATAGTTGAAGCATATATAAAACTAATTGTTGCTTGATGTTTGGATCACATTAATGTATAGAATTTAGGTGCCACCTATATACGTAGCTTCTCTTTATTTTGACCAGAATAATAATGAATGGAGGTTGTAATTGTACATTGGTGTATTTAAAAGGGTCATCATTTATACCCGAAACAAAGATAAAAGATGTAGTGTGTTATCCATGAAATTAGAAGTTTAAACGAAGAAAAACTTAACAACGCCATCTATCGTGTTTTTGGGGAGCGCCTGGAACGATTGGAAAATCCCTCAAGTTAAAGCTGTGAAAAAATCAATCAAGTATTTTCTAGACTAGAATAGACCTTTTTTGTTTTGGTTTTCCTCGAAGGGCAAGGCAAAGGGAACTATGCCCATACAGTCATATCTTATGATTTTTTTTTCTTGATGATGATTAATGAAATGATGATGATGAATGATGAAACCTAAGCCTTCCCATAGACCAAGAATCATGAAAGGCAAGAAGAAAGGTCTTACAGCACTGATGTCATCATGGCGTTTCTCGTAACAAGAACTCTGAGGAGAAAAAATCCTCCATTTTTTTTTAATAAAGTGAAAACAGCTATGTCTTTTACTCTACGGGATCTCATTTATAAGAAAAGCTTTCACATTATCTAGATTAAGATTTATATTTCTTAGTACACAGATAATTCTAAAGAAAATTATTTTCATGTTTTCAACGAATGCTGTCGTAACATAATTATTTATCAATGCTGCTGACATTTCATTTTTTGAGTGTGAGTTATTTATTATAGTACCGTACGAATGCACGTGACGTAGTTAGAGACCACAGTAGACCACACTAGCGTCTTTCGAGGTTCGTCGTACCAGCGTCTGCGCGACGTCTACGCTGCGGCGACGCGACGCCTGCGCTGGCCGGCTGCCGAACGCCGAGCGTGCGCGGCACTGGCGTCGCGTCGCCGCGGCGTCGACGTCGCGTAGATGACGCTCGAAAGACGCTAGTGTGGGGGTCTCTACATAATAACAGTCTCCATGGTCTAGTGGTTAGAGAGCTGGGGTCACGCAATACCAGATTGATTCCCGATGGGGACGTTGAGGAGCTCGGTGGGGCAGCGGTAAACGCGCTCGGTCTGCGATTGTTGAAGTTAAGCAACATTCGCAAAGGCCGGTCATAGGATGGGTGACCACAAAACAAAGTTTTCATCTCGAACTCCTCCGTGCTTCGGAAGGCACGTTAAGCCGTTGGTCCCGGCTGCATTAGCAGTCAGACACATCTAAAACTAACGAAATCATTTTCTTTTTTCTATTTAACTTATTTACGAATTTTAATCAAGAAAAACATAATACATGCGTGGCATATATGATTTTGTTCGTATTTTGACAGAACGACACAATTTATTTGGGTTCACATGTTAGCACCAATCAACAAATCGACTAATTAAGTCAATTTTGTGTTTTGACGTTTAGTAAAAAGTAACTGATTTGAATAGTTGGTAACTAGCCTGTTGCAGATATGTCAGTTAGTGATACCAACGACAATATCGGTATTGAAGTTTATGTTATGTAACTGTGTATTTTGGAGTACCTAGCTTGCGTTTGCTGCGCTATCCCGGATTTGAAGGACCTTAATTGGTGAGCAACCCAGATGTCACTTCCAAGCGTTCTGGTCTCTGGCACCGCTTAAGAAATCTACTATGCGTGTATAATTCACTTAGTGCCGGGCGTCAGTACCTAGCCGTGGTAGCCATGTTGGTAGAACGCTTGCTTCTCACTTCGAAGTCGCAGGTTCCAATCCAGCACAGGCCTGAACCAATGATTGTCAAATTTCTTTTCGAATTCATGTTTGGATCATAAATGATTATCACGTGCTCAGCGGTGAAGGAAACAACCGTGATGAAAAGGTGGCCTGGAAGAAATTGCTATTTAGCAATATGGCCGCTAATTGCACTTCCTTAGTTATTCTTAACCTAGATCATTATCATCCAAAAATAAATGCGTAGAGTTAGCTACGCTTATGAATCTGGAGGTTGACTCAAACTCATCCGAATTAACATACCTTGTTACAAATTACAAACTATTTCAATTTACCTATCACCATCCTATGCGGAACGTAATATCGAAGCCAATTTCCAAAGTTACATAACTTTTGGTTTAGTTAACGGAACGTGTATTGTATATTTACACTGATATGGAATAATTATAATACAAGGACCTTCATTCTATCATTTCGTTTACGTTATAATACCTTTAGCCGACCTTCGCTATCGTCAGTACTCTGATACCGACCCCGCCGGCGTGGGTGACGATTTCCCTCTTCAAGCGCGTATCGCTATCAGCCCACTAGTGACGTTATTTCAAATATAGTCCTACCTACAATATAGTCTTACACGACGCCCTGAGCCGTGGTTCACGGCCAAAGGGGCATCTCAGGCCTGTTGTCTTAACTTTTTACTGTTGACTGTTGTATGAGAACTTCTTCGACGAGTACCTACCTACGTGACAGTACGCAGAGAACTGGCCACCAGCGCTAGCAAGTTGTCAAGTTGCGTGCGCAGTAACAAGAGGCACTTCATCTATGTAGTATCCATTTAACATTAGTATGTATAAACACTGAAATGTTTATGTTAGCAAATCCCTTAATTTGTCTTCCTTCAATTTAGAAACCACAACATCGTAAATGTATTGATGAAATTCATAGTATAAGTTTTAATAGGTGTTATTAGTCTGACAAACGTTGTTAATTATTTAAGATTCTTGCTAACAAGACAGTGTCATGTTATCGAATTAAGTTGTACTTCTCCATCAAGGACCGCCGTACAGAACACTCGCGTCAAGAATGTTCTAGTAAACCATACAATATGATGTGTCTATAATCAAGTGCAATAAGAAAACAGTCGTGAGAATCAGAAATCATCTTTACTTATATCAGTCCTGCTCCTTAAGCGCAAATAAGCTACAGTGCAAGAGTGACTGCCCGCAGCGTCAGCATTTGTGCGGCAAAGTAGTTAATGTCATTGAGGCAAATTTAAAACGTCACATCAAAATAAATTCACCATCTTACAATTTAGTTTAATATCTAAAATATCCAATACTTATCCTTGGTAAAAGTAACTTATAAGGCAGCTCTATGAATTCAAATCTCTTATTCAGTTTGCGTGAATACTAGAAGTTTTTGTAGGGTTGCCTACCAAATTAGTTTCTAACTCGAAAAATGTATTATACACGGTGTTAGTGACAAAGTAACGAAAACTTTTAGGGATGATTGAGCGTTGATTCTGAGTTGATATTAAGTGGAGTTTTCCATCGTAAAAGTGAAAATAATTGTGAATTTTGCGATGGAAAATTCCACTTGATATTAACTCAGAATCATGACCTGAATCGTTACAATGTCAATAACATCCTGTATAGATAAATATTACTGTTCCTTTGAACCTTTACTACATAATTACACAAACCTAAAAGTTTTCATCTCGAGCTCCTCCGTGCTTCGGAAGGCACGTTAAGCCGTTGGTCCCGGCTGCATTAGCAGTCGTTAATAACCATCAATCCGCACTGGACCCGCGTGATGGTTTAAGGCCCGATCTCCCTACCCATCCATAGGGAAGGCCCGTGCCCCAGCAGTGGGGAAGTTAATGGGCTGACGATGATGACACAAACCTAAGAACACACGCATATGCTATATAGTTACCTATGGAAAGCAAACTATTAGGACAGGATTGGCATTCGACCGCATCACTATTCGAAAAAAAAACCAGAGAAATATTTTCTTCTTTTCAGGTATTTTGAATCATTGATCCAAATCGATGGCCACACTGACAGGGACGGAAGGAACAGCATAAAAGAAGAGAGAGAGATGGATCAAAGAGGAGCACACGTGTGGCAGAGATGCGAATGTTAAGATTGATGTGTGGTGTGACCAGAATAGACCAGATAAGGATTGGTCACGGTCAGTGAGAAATTCTGCAACAGGTTAGCATGGTATGGGCATCTGTATTAACACAGTAAATCTCTCTGTTTTCTTTATTTAGCGGTCTTGTCGGTGGAGTAATCATCCGGGTGAGAGCCTTCAGCGCTCCCCATTTGTCCGGCCAAGTAGTTTTATTTTTATTATAGCAAAGAAATTCATGAACATAATACCTTAAACGCTAAGAAGCATTGTTAAACCCGACATGGGTTTGTCTCAACGCAAAATATAATCTAAACATCAGTTAGCAATCAGTTGTTCAGTTAATGCCATCTGAGGCAAATCTACAATAAGTCACGCCAAAAAAAAAGTTGGGAGTAATCGCCATTCACAAAAAATATGACACAACAAAACACACACACAAAAACACAGTAATTATGACAGCCTGTAAAGGTCTAACCAAACTAGGGATCACAAAATGTTTTTTGTGGTGGGGACAAATCACTTTATTATTACATTTATGAATTATCGATATATGCTAACCCTAGTCCGAGAGGGGAAAGTTTTTACCGAAACAATGAGATTTGCATAAGAAAAACCTTCACATAAAGAATTAAGTTTTTCCAATACAGAAATGAAATTATTGAATGTTTCTTTTGGTCCGATGAATAAAAGATGAAACCGTGGGATTCAATCGGGGGAGGCAAATATTAAGTATGTACCTACTGATCAAAAATGACTTTGACGTTTTCCAATTACTTATTGAATGAACGCAAAATAGGCTATTTTGCAGATTCAAATGTGTTAACACTGTTTACGATACCTTATAGGGAAAATCTTTTCTATTGAATGTAATATAGTAGAAGATAAGCATTTTATTATGTATCTCTTATCCGCTGAAATATTACGTCTGTAAGTTGCCTTCTGATTACTTGTGGCATTGCCCACACTGAAGTAGAAAATTTTGTTTTTTTTAACGTCACTTATTGTAGATTTGCCGCAAATTGCATTAGGTAACTAAGTAGTTACCTCCACTTGTCCGGCCGCTTTGCCGGACAAGTGGAGAGCGCTGAGGGCTCTCATCCGGTACTTCTTCTATCGCGTGCGTTGTGAGGTGGATTACCAACCCCATCTACCCTGGTGTCAGGATTATTATTGAGCCGCCATAGGCCCCTGACATGGCTCCTGTAACGACTACGTACTTACATCAGTAAGTAATAACCGGGACCAACGGCTTAACGTGCCTTCCGAAGCACGGATCATCTTACTTTCCGACAATCAGGTGATCAGCCTGTAATGTCCTAACCAAACTAGGTAGACCGGTACTAAAGAACAATGGCGAGCGCCCATACAAGTTTTTATTGAAGTCAAAATTACAGCGTCTATTCATCAAATATCTAACAGGCTAAAGGGTACTGAGTTGTTGTGGAATACGTAATGTGACTGTACGTATGTTGTGCATGAAACAGAATGGCAAGTAGAAGAGGCATAAAATTTTAAAATCGCCTGAAGTTTGAACACACTAAAATAATCCTATACAATCGCCGACAAACATACATGCATGAATTGTCAGGTTTCGGAACTACGATGAAAAAAAATTCGATATTCGAACACAATTGGCAGAGGAATAAAATTGAAAAAGTGTAAAAGGCACTGGTCCATAGCGCGCGTGGTTCGATACACACCTATATTACTCTTTAGTACGAAGTCGTAAATTGATACCAATTTTTAGGGGCCCGCGGAGAGATATATTGTCGACACGGTACCATATAAAATGCACGGGCGATAAAGTGTATTATTGCTATTGTATGCATGGTATAAGCAAACTAGGTACCTATGCTCAAAAGTGACAGCTAACATTTCAAGGTTAGCCCAACTGACGTCATCCCACCCTGTGTTGCCATTTCAAAAAAAAACATTGGAAGGAAATTTTGAACTTTAAAAAAATATATTTACAGTTTTAATGATTTTTATATGTGTTTGTATTTAAGTATGTATTTGTGTTATGGGCGATAGGCTGATCCCTTATCACCATAAGGTTCATCATATCCATCTTTGGACTTCGTATCAACAGTGGCTGCAAGTTGTCTTTGATTACTTGTGGCTCTGCCCACCCCATTAGGGATTACGGGCGTGAGTTTATGTATGTATGTATGTTGTATTTAAGTACATTAATCAGTAATTCACTTAATTTTCAATAATAAAATTTACGTCCTTGGAATGTTGGAAATACCAATTTAATGGTAACACTTACGTCATCAATGGCGGCTAAACCACGCTGCTCTAATGTTGCCCGGCACTCATAATTAGGATAGTAAGAAAACCCGGAATAAATCGCTTTAAGCATTTATAGCTGGCGAGAAGTGGGTGCATATAGAGATGACTCGGACCGTGATTCTGAGTTGATACCAAGTGCAATTTTCCGTCACAAAATTATGGAACGAAAGGAATAAAATCAAGTGCCGTGTACTTAGTTATTTTTTCTATAGTTTTCTAAGAGATAATTACCACTCGCGCGACTGGACGGCAAGGCAGCAACATGGTTGTGAGCAGTTCATGGTGTCGAGAGGTGTACACCGCTTTCTGCGAGGCGGTTTACCCGCTTTACCAACTCCCATGCATCTTTCACTTCCATCCTACGAGCGTATAGCTGTTAACGCCCGACTCTCGGGGGATCTCATCTCCGTGGTGTGGTCACTCACCAACAGCTCGCCACAAGCTGGTCTGCGGAGACTGACTGCACTGTTGAATTCACCAGGTTCGCCGATGAATTCACCAGAGGGCGATGGTTATTATAGACGGACTACAATAAGACAGAAAACCAGCTACCTAATAATAATAATAGGGGCTCTGCCCTCCACTGGGGCGATTCTTACTTCAGTAGGCCGAAGTGAAATGGTGGCCGAGTTCGAAAAGGGACCGAAACCAACGGGATATAACGTACGGGTGAAGACCTCAACGGTTGCAATGGCGGAGATGGGAGCCAGATACGGGAAGTTACAGGACTGTAAACTGGAACCTGACAGAGTAACTGTCAGTACTATTTAGAGGCGGAAGACAGGAGCCGTAGTACGGCTTTGAGATAAATTATAAATTCTAGGCGCCATCCCACTTGCGTCAGACAGAGTACTGCGAGGCGGAAGGCAAGAGGGAAACCATTGACGTATTTTTCCCTAAAAAACTTGCATGGATAATGCTACACCGACAAGAGTATAGCTCTTAAGTTAGTGATGATGATAATAATAGGGTTAACTGGATCGAAGATAAATTATAGAATGCTAATCTAGAAATAGACCCCAGTCTGAGAATCAAAAATAAATCTAATTTTACTTTTTGACTTAAATAACAATGAGTACGACGTTTGACCGCTTTTATTGATGACGTCACAGGGCGGTATTTCCATACAAACTCCAAAGAAACTTTCGTTTTGACGTTCTAAAAAAAGTATCTCATTTGACTAGGTTGTCAAGTAGCTTATTGCAAATAAACTAGGCAACCTTTTGTTCAAATGTCAGTCATAAACACATTTTACTACAGAACCCAAGTCCGATCGTTAAATCGGCTCGCCCTTGACATTTTTTTATTATCCTTCGCGATAAAAACGAACGAATGGATTGTTCTGTGAAAAATGAATTCCGGAAGTTCGCATGAACGATGATTTGCAATTCCCAAGTTAATTCTTGCCGCGTTTTGTTACATACTGATTTGTGAGGTGCAACCAAATACGGGCGATAAAGCAATTCTTAACTCTATGAAAGTCACTGTAGTCCTGTGGTACACTGGCTAGCTTCTCAAGCGGAGAGTGCCGGTTTGAACCCCGGTACTGTATTTGCACCAATGAGTTATTATTTTATCTTAAGTGCAGTTTTCACTAGTGATGTTCCGAATATCCGTATCCGCGAATATCCGAGATAAAAGAAAAATCCGTATCCGTGTCCGTTACTTTTCACGCGGATCTTTTACGGATCTTTTTCAGGTGATTAAGTAGAATTATTAAATAAAAAACTATTATATTAAACTATTGAATTTAATAAAAAATTAGATAGATAGATCTTTATAATGAAAGCAAGATAAAATATCACTTTTATAACAATGAAATAACTAAAACTTTAATCTTTTTTTTTTTAAGAAAATAAAGATCCGTATCCGTATCCATATCCGCGGATCTTTACACTAAATATCCGTATTCAGATCCGTATCCGCGGATATACATTTTTAACGATCCGGCACATCACTAGTTTTCACTAACACTTTTGTCTCAACCATTATAGACGGCGATACGGCTCACCACCTATCACATTGGTCTAACAGAAAGCTCAATGAAGGGTATTTAGTTAATTTATTTCTCTGCCTACCACATTGGGATATAGTCGTGAACTAATGTGTGTCTTACTGTTCATAGAAAAACTTTATTGGACAAACAGGAAAATAAAAATCAGAATAAGCGACCTTGTCGATGAGTTGATTCTTTGAAAGAAAGAAAGAAACGTTTATTATAAAGGGACACCACAGTAACAAATACAAAACAAATATATAATTTAAAACACGGAGAACAGAACAGTTCAACAGAACAGAACAGCTCTTTGGGATATAGAACTAACTAAAGTATGACACTAATTTCTTACAAACGTAAGGTCAATGACCCGTTGGTAAGTGTCCATGAATTACCTAACAGTTAAATAAATAAGAAAGCTTTTAGAGATATTAAACAATACTTTTAAAGAAATTCTTTTCTTCTAGAAATGAAATTTGACAATTGTAAATACAGCATTAGTTATGTCTTGAATCAGTGTGAAATATTGAATAGGGTTCACGATTTATGACAGAGTAGGTCTTTGATGTATATAATACAAGACGTTAGTGATCACTAAGGATGATTCAGACTATGATTCTGAGTTGATAACAAGTGGAATTTTCCGTTGAAAATTCATGTATTTATTTCATTATTTTCAATTTGATACTTTTTCAATGAAAATTCCACTTGATATTATCTCAGAATAATGAGACGAATCATAACTTTCAGTATTGACTATGATGTCACTTACACCCGTAAAAGTATGTACAGGTAGCCATACAAGTCGGTATGGGTGAGTGACACCGTAACAATTCTGAGGCGGATGATTCAGACCATGATGCTGAGTTGATGTCAAGTGGAATTTCTTGTCGGAAAAATGAAAATTTTAGTGTTTAAATTTTAGGTACATCCCACTGCTGGACACAGACCTCCTTTCAATAAACCTGAGGGGGTATGGAGCATACTCCACCACGCTACTCCACTGCGGGTTGGTTGACGTATTTTTATGGCTAATAGCCGAGAGTAGCGTCTTAACTCTCTAGCGTCTCACTCCGAAGCACGGAATTATCTTACTTTTTCGGAAAATCAGGTAATTCAAGCTTGCAATGTAAACAAAGGACAGTCTCACAAAGTGATTACGATAATGTCCCCATCGGTAATCGAACCCAGACCTCTAGATTGTGAGTCTAACGCTCTAACCACTAAACCAAGGAAGCTGTTCTTTATGCTTTTGCAAGACTTAAATTGCTTGAGGCTCAAAATCACTACGTTTGCTTTAAGGTTAAAAGAATCCTACTAAACAAATTTTGATCTTTAATTCCTGCCAAATAGTTAATGCCTTATGCGACATATTTGCAGTAAGTTACGTCAAAAATGCGCCTCTTTAGTTTCAAAATATTCATATAGGAACATGTTAAAAGGGTCAGAGGTGGTTGGGAGAAAGGGACGGCTGTTAATAAGCCCGGATTGTCAGACAGCTGAAGGAGCAAAAACTGAGGGTTGCTATATGGTTATTAGGATGTGATAACTTGAAAGATTACTTGGGGTAATTATCAAGATCGTAGGTGTAAAGGAGAAATTTTCTATTCTGTTTTCTTGGGTAGAGTTGTATGCGAACCATCGTCTTAAGTAAACTAAATCATCATCACTAATTTAAGAGCCACGCTCTTGTCGGTGTAGCATCCTCCATGCTACTTTTAAGGGAAAAATAGAGCAGTGGTTTTCCTCTTGCCTTCTACCAAAGTAAACCAAGTATAAAACAAAAAAGGTCTTACCTTAGGGTTTCAACTATTTAAGTACTAATTTTCATCTAAACCAATTCAGCGGTGAATGTGTGAAAAGGTAAAAATCAAGAGTTATTTTTATGTTTAAATAAGGATTTTATGTCCTAGTGCAGTTTTCACTAACACAGTTGCCTCGACCATTATTATAGACGGCGATACGGCTCACTACCTATCACGTTGATCTAACAGAAAGCTCGGTGAGCTGTGGGTAGTTTATCTTGCGAAGGAAGTACGCCTGTCTACCCCAATTGGGTGTGTCGTGAGCTTATGTTTTATGTTATGGTTATTTGCCCGTGATTTTGACTGGCCTTAGGATTTAATCTAAATCAATTCCCCCTATTCCCAGTATTCTTACCGAGTAGTCTTACCAGTTGAACTACTGGGAATTTCTAATCAACATTGTTATTTGCTAAGCAGTATTGGCGTGTAGGTTGTATAGCAATTACCTAGGTATATATACGAGTAGGACTATTGATAATTTTGTTTTACTGGGAAATCTACTGAGGAAAAAATTCCCAGTGGTCTTACCTGTAGGTCTGTTGGGAAGAAAATTCCCAGTAGTTCAACTAGTAAGACTACTCAGTAAGACTACTGGGAATAGGGGATCAATTCAACTGTTTAAGTGTGAAAGGGTAAGATAGATTTACTTTCTCGTTTATATGAGGATTTATTTCCCATTGCATTTCCTACTTGGCAGGAAAATAAAAAACAACCCTGCAAGATGACGGACTCACACTAATTAGGAGAAATACGTAAACAATTGAGTAGTATTCTAAGGTCAAAGATATACGTAATATGAAATTCTGATTACTAAATAAAGACAGATCTAAAGGTGACAAAAAACATTTTCGTTTTTCTATTTAACTTACTTATGAATTTTAATAAAGAAAAACGTAATAATAAGTGCGACATAATGTCACGTTTTTCTATAACGTCTCAGGTTGCTGTTTCATACAAATTCCTAGCAAATTCCATAGTATATTCGTGGTTTGACGTTTAGTAAAAAGTAACTGTTTTGACTAATTGGAAACCAACCTATTTGTTTCATTTAACCTGTCTTCGCCCAAAGAAATAAAGCTTAAGAAACCCGAGCGCCATGTAGATTCCCTTCTAACAAGAAGTTACAAATGCCATTACGCGCACAGGGTTGACGTGGAGAATGCATTAACCCTAGTTAAGGAGAATACCGTGAAGAAATTCTTGGGAACACGTTATAAGATTATGCCACACAGAGCGGAGTCTAGCGAGCGGGAAGCAATAGTTATATAGGGTATATATAAATTGAATGATATCATACAATTGAATTGAATGGTTAAATACGATCTGCGCTGAACCGGCGTGCGTGTATGAAGCGATTGATGAATGTGGAGGAAGCAAGGCAAGTGTGTCAGGATCGGAACAAATGGGATTCTATAGTCTCTGCTTACCCCGGTGGGAAATAGGCGTGAGGTAATGTATGTATGAATGATATCATTCAACAAGGTAGTTTATTCATTACCATCACTATTTTTACAAGCCACGCACTTGTCGGTGTAGCATTCTCCATGCTACTTTTTGGGGAAAAATAGGGCAGTGGTTTCCCTCTTGCCTTCTGCCCCGCAGTACTGTCTGTCTGTCTGTCTGTCTCTGGCTAATTTGTTATAATAGTGTTAAATATAATATTTGTTTGTTGTAAGAGGCTTGTATATAAAATTGTATTATTAAATTCAAGCGAAGTTGCGTCATTATTCGGAATTATTTTCATCATGTTCGCAGATTGTATTGACTTTAGAGTTAGTTAACATGGTTTACGAAACAATTGTTAAACGATAAAGATTTGATGTAGAAGGATGATACGTCTAAGGGACTTATCTCTCTAAAAAAATCCAGTGACACCTGCAGGGCTATCATGCGCAACAGGTTCTCTATTTTTACTCATAAAATTTTATGTAATTATTTACCATGGCATACTGTTACTTGTCCTATTATTAGTTACGCATAGTATTATTTTGTCATAACTTATTAAGCATAATTTTGAAACTCATAACTACTATAAGCATAACAATTAATGACAATAATGATATATAAGAATAATTATTATAAGCATAAAAACTATACTCGGAATAAGAAAAGTTTTGGCACAACTTTGAACGATTGATAAATTTGGAGGAAGCAAGAGAAGTGGCACACTTAGGATCAAAATTAACGGAATTCCATAGTCTCTCCTTACCCCGGTGTGAAATGGACCCGAGGTTATTTATGTATCTGTGTATGCACCTCTATAGAATAAAAGCCATTCCGTTCTTCAAATTACGAGTAGTTATAATAATAAAAGTATTGTTTGCTCACGTTCGCTTGGTGTGCATCTATCTTTATAATGTTTTCAGTCCATAGAGACTTGGAAGTGAAACACTTGCACGTACGACTTATAAGGGTCACGATGTATGTATAAGGGAAAATGGGCCAATTCTTTGCAAGAGTAATGTAGTTGGAGCGGCGTATAAATAAATATAAACTTAAACAGCTTATATACGTCCCACCGCTGCGTGTACGCAATCACCCTCCTCTCAATCATATATCTATGGAGTATGCCACGCTGCTCCGCTGTAGGTTGCTGGAGGTGTTTTACGACTAATAGCCAGGACCAACGACTTAACTTAAAGGGTGCAAGTGATATCGTAACGAATACTGAGGGATTCAGACCGTGATTCTGAGTTGATATCAAGTGGAATTTCTTGCTGAAAAGTTCATAAAAAATAAGTACTTTATAAATTATTTTTAGTTTCAAGTTTCACACTTTTGCGACGGAAAATTTCACTTGATATCAACTCGGAATCATGCTCTGAATCACCCTTCAATGTTTTCGTTACGATGTCACTAGCACGCTTTATTTTAGAAGGCTCTAAGTGACTCTCTAGTGACTCGTACGATAATACGTCTATTTTGCTTTAGCAAACATCACTGCGATCCCTTTGTGCCGTACCAGCCTCTGATTAGGTCCCCCCGAGGGATCGACACAAACATGGCCGTCCGAAGGCGTAATATACGGCCTGACGACAGGATAAGAAAAAAAGAAGGCTTGTGAAGTTTTTGTGTAAGTACATGAAGATGTATAACGTAATGTTAGTCACTGTGGTCTAGTGTTGCCAGATAGTCGACTGTATATTGATTCATCATCATCACCAGCTCATTAACGTCCCCACTGCTGGGGCACGGGCCTTCCCTGTGGATGGATAGGGAGATCGGACCTTAAACCATCACGCGGGCCCAGTGCGGATTGGTGGTTATTAACGACTGCTAATGCAGCCGGGACCAACGGCTTAACGTGCCTTCCGAAGCACGGAGGAGCTCGAGATGAAAACTTTTTTGTTTTTTGTGATCACCCATCCTATGACCGGCCTTTAAGAAAGTTGCTTAACTTCAACAATCACAGACCGAGCGCGTTTACCGCTGCGCCACCGAGCTCCTCATTATTAATAAATAGTATATTGATTAATAATTAGATTAATAATTGATTATTCGACATTTATTCTGGCAACACTAGACCACAGTGACTAAAATCGAATAATCGATTATCGATTAATCGATTATTCGGCAACACTGCTGTGGGTAGGTCCTGTGGTTCACCGGGTTGCTTCTCAAATGGGGAGCGCCCGTTCGAACCTCGGTACTGGACTTACACCAATTAGTTATTAATTTATCTTAAGTGCAGTTAGCACTAACACAATTGACAACATTTCAAATTTTTAAGCCGTGGTTTTTTTGTGCTATTTCGAAAGTACTTGTTTAAATAGAAGACACGTATTTTTTCTTTTCAAGATTTTTCCACTAGAAGTAACAAAAAATATTTTTTGATAATTGGATTCTGCCATTGATAGAATGAAGGCAGTATAATGTAATGTACCTTTGCATGCGTATTTAAAACAAGTCGCAAACAAAGTGTCATGTTATGTATGACATTTACTTTTTTATTATTTTTATGTAAAGGTCTGAACTTATTATGCCTTCCTCTTCTGACCTCGTGGATTTTTCAATATATTTCTATTATTACTGAATTAAAAAATCTGAAAAAATGTGTTTTGTGTAAATCATAGAAATATCTCGAAATGGTTTTCGATTTAAGGCACCTTAGTAAAAATGAAATGTTGTCAATTGGTTCGACCTTCACAGACGGCGATACGGCTTCCTACCTATCACGTTGGCCTAACAAAAAGCTCGGTGAGGTGTGAACAAATATCAAAACATACCTACCTACATTTACATATAATATATAATTATGAACAAGAGCAGCATTACTGCTCCCTAGTCAAGCATTTAAATTGCCTCGCGGTATAAAGTTAGGGTAACTCACATACATTTGGTATGATAAGGCTTCAGTATGTACTTACTACTGTTACGTTTGTTACGAGTATTTACTTTAATAAACGTTTTTCGGTCCGGGTTCGATTTCGACATTGTAGAAATGACTTTGTGAGACTGTTCTTTGTTCGGTAAGCAGATTTGAATCAGCTGATTATCCGAAAAAGTAAAATGATTTCGTGCTTCAGAAGGCACGGCACCATCCCGCAGTGCCCAGCAGTAGGACTTATATAGGCTGTTTATGTTATATTATTTAAACTTATTACTTACTACATATGTACATACTTAGTTTGAGCCTTATTTTTTATATGTAATTTCAATTAATAATTAGGTCATTATTCCCCTGTCTCACGGGGTCCGCTTACCTAACCAGTATGAATCGTATTCTTCGCATAGAGCATTTAATTAGTCGATTCGCACCGCGGTCTGGAAGTAATCCCGTAATCCTGATTGATTGTGTATGGAATCAAATTAAAAATACATAAGGTTACAAAAACACATACCTTAAAAAAATAAAATACATACCTTATGGTTGCCTGGAAGAAATCGCTTTAAGCGATAAGGCCGCCATTTGCCATGTACTTAATTAAGAGGCTTTTTGTAATTATTTATTTTTAGTTTGGTGCAATAAAGTGTATTTGTATTGTATTGTATTGTAAGGTATTGTTATTTCAAATAAATTTAGCTACTTCAAAGCTTCACCCACATTGAAACGTATACATAAATTGGAATCCAATCAACAAGACTTAAGGGCTCGATAGTTCGTCTCTCAAACCGCAATAATCACTAAACACACGCCTCGGCGATACACTCCGAGAGTTTTTTTTGAAGTAACTTATTGTAGATTTGCCGCAGAAGGCATTAACTACTTGGCCGGACAAATGAGGAGCGCTGAAGGCTCACAGTTGCCTTGACCATTATAGACGGGGGCCCGGCTCACCACCTAAGTATCACGTTGGTCTAACAGAATTGATGTGTGTACAAAATTTATCTTGCGATAGATGTATAAAGAAAGTAACACTTATTAATCCCGGACACCACAGACATAGACAGACAGGTACATTAAAAGAGGTACATCAGATGTCTCTCTGCCCACCTCAGTTAAGATATAGCCATTGCCATATTTAGCTATCTGTTATGGTATATTGGATTGAGAGCCTTCAGCGCTCCCCATTTGTCCGGCTAAGTAGTTAATGCCATCTGCGGCAAATCTACAATAAGTCACGTCAAAAAAAAAGGTATATTGGATTACAAAACAGAAATCGCAGGTTCTAAGTTGGTTTACAGTAAATAACCTAGTTTTAAATGCTAAGAAAACGAAGTGTATTAAATTTGTTCTACCAAACGTAAAGAAAGTAAATAATAACATTAAAATTAACGACGAGAAACTAGATTTTGTTGAACACACAGTTTTCTTAGGAATTACTGTAGATTCAAAACTTCAATGGGGCCCACATATTGTATCACTAGCGGGCAAGCTAAGTTCAGCAGCATATGCCGTCGGAAGGATCCGACAACTCACAGATGTACCCACTGCTAGACTTGTCTACTTCAGCTACTTCCACAGCATAATGTCTTACGGTATTTTGCTGTGGGGTCGAGCCGCTGATGTAGAAACTATTTTCACCATTCAAAAAAGAGCAGTTCGCGCTATTTATAAGCTGCGTTGTCGGGACTCTTTGAGGGAGCTGTTTAAAGAAATAAATATACTGACGGTCGCAAGTCAATATATATATGAAAACATTATGTATGTACGTAAAAATGTATCTCTCCTTCCGAGAAACTGTGAAAGGCATACTTACAATACAAGAAATAAACATAAAATTGCTATTCAAAATTCTAGATTAAGTAAATTAAATTCATCTTTTTTGGGGTTATGTATACGTTTTTACAATAAAATACCAGATAATATTTTAAATTTGTCAGAAAATAAATTTAAAGCTCATGTGAAGCTTACTTTATGTAAAAAAGCTTATTATAAGATTAATGACTACCTAAATGATAAAAAATGTCTGGTATTGAATGTGTTCCTCTAGTTATTAAATAACTTGTAATATATATCCTCATTGGTTTTTAAAAGATGTGTTGCTGTTGCAGTTTCTTGTCATTTCTTCTCCTCAGCCATAACACCTTGCGAAATGACGTAAATTCAAAATGTTACATTGACCTTCAACAAGTTTATCCATGATAATTACGTTGAATAAATGATTCTGATTTCTGAAAAGATCGATTTCTCTTTGATTAGAAGGGCTATAAAACATATAAAATATAACACATAAAACATAAACAGCCTATATACGTCCCACTACTGAGCACAGGCCTCCCCTCAATCACCTGATTGTCCGAAATAGTAAGATGATTCCGTGCATCGGAGGGCACGTTAATCCGTTGGTCCCGGCTATTAGCCGTAAAAACAGGCATCAACCTGCATTGGAGCAGAGTGGTGGAGTATGCTCCATACCCCTCCGGTTGATGAGACATATAGCAGGAAAATATTGATTTGTACATTCGGCTAGCGAAATAAGTAAATTTAGATCTGCACTTGTTATTACTCAAAAATTCAAAACTCAATTTTCCTTTGCAGGATCATAGAACGCTTTGAACTTCAATATTCTATTTGAGTTCTATTCCTATACGTTCCTATTTACTACCGCTTCGAAACGTGTTATTGCTGAGTAGAAGAAGCGGCGCAACTCCCCATATATTGCCTTGATATGTACGGTCACGAGTACTAATATGTATACACTTTGAAACCATGTCACATTAACTTTTTTGACAAATTAAACCGTTAGTCTCATTAAATGTCAAATATGATAGTGCGACAGGATTCTAAAGTGGGTACACGATATTGCTCATGACTGTGCTTACTTAGTTCACTTACCTCAATACTTGCCAAGATACAATTTTGGAATGTCTTTTTTTTAATTTCTGGCTAAAATTGACGTATATTCCATTATATTTATCTATCGATTACCCGTCCCTTCCTTTTTCAGCAAATAATAAAATGATAAGTGTAACTTAAAATTAGTTGGTGTGTACAGAAATCGGCACTAGAGCCAAACGAATTCCAATTTTAAAATTAATAAATCAAAATGTTGAATTTTGGAATTAGAATTGGACTTTTTGAAACTTATTCTTTTCATCGCAGACCTTTCACGAACCGTCTCTGAAAGCCGACCACATGCCCTTTACCTTTGCCTTCTTATTCAAAACAACCACAACATATCCGCAACCTACGGCCTTCGATGCCTATCGTTGTTACCCAACGAAACCTGAAACACCGCAGACTATCCTTAAGTCCCACCTCCTTTTATACGCTATCATACAAACCACATCTTTACCCTCTTAACAGGAAGGTCGCGGGAAAGAGCTAGCCTTGTTTATACTGAGATAGTTGCATTTCACAGCACCTCGCGCAACGCATCATCGCTCTGTCGAACGCGTGTTACAACGCTTCTGCGTGAACGCTCCTTAACGCCGCCATATGTTTGTTTCCGCCGCGCGCCGATTACAACATGATTAGGTACTTGTCATATAATTCAAATACAATCCGCGGAATGTTTTCGTGGTGCAGACTATATTTTAACACGTGCACTGTGTGTGAACCACATGAGGCAATCAATTTGAAACTCATACGTGCATGTCCCATATTATGTGGGCCACATTTTTTCTTGTCATAGTGTGTCTATGTACATAAATTCCAAATTTAGTTTTCGTTTTGTTATAAATAAAGCGGTAAATGTGTAGTTTGTAAGTGTGGATTTTCTGTTAGCTAGCATTTCAACTGTCGCGTAAAAGGGTTAATGCTGACCGTCTTTCAGACAAAATAAGTAACTTTATCGATGTGTGCCATCGGACGTAGTTTGGGTCGTATCTTTTACTTATTTCCTTGATGTGTTGACGTTTGAGGGTAGGGTTGCCAACGATTGTGGAAATATTTTTGCGAAAGAGATGAGATTTTATCTAATTAATCCAAGTAATGGAATAAAGATGAATGCTACATATAGAACTTAAGTAACGTTAAAAAGTAATTTTCGCCCCGCACCAATTCGCATCAGCTGTTGACCTCACCCCCTCTGGGTCCTTTAGTCTTAAGCGGCCCTAAGCCGCTAAAGAGTAAGGAGAAACGCGCGAACTGAAGATATGCTGAGACATAAATTGACCTCATTTGGGTATTTCAATTGGTCATAGAAAGAAAGAAACATTTATTATTTATCTATCTACTCCTCTTTTTTCTTTTTTTTTAATATTTAGATAGATTATATTTTTTTCCCTACAAATCTAGAAGTAGTAGGCAGTCAAAGAAGATCAAAAATCAATATCGTTTTTCTTTTGTCGTATTTTCGAATGTTACTAATAGTTGTGGCACGATTTTATTGATGACGTCACTCGGACAGTACCTACATCCATAATAAAAGGTTTCGATTTGACGTTTCTTAATAATATATAAACATAAAAATAAAAGGTATAAGGTAGGTAGGTAGGTAGGTTATAAGGTATATAAAGTGTAAAAAAGCATGATAGATGCCTATTAAATTAGACAACACTTAATTATGACACACACCACAAAGACTCAACTTAAAAAATACACCTAATACAAACAAACATAATTTGATTGGGGCTTTAACGGATTTACCAAAGATTTGGGGCAATCTCTAGACTCCTTAAAAAGGGGTTACGGGTTTTCCTTCCTCAAGGTAAACGCTTCTATCGCTCTTATCAGCGCTCGTTACCTTCCAAATACCTATCTCAAACGGTTTCGTGAAGGAATGATATATTTCTTAGAATTCTACCTACCTATTCAATTGTAGTAGTATTAAACAGAATGACTAGTACAATCATGAGCAATATCATGTACCCACTTTAGAACCCTGTCGCACTATCATATTTGACATTTAATGAGGTTTATGGTTAAATTTGTCGAAAAAGTTAATGTTACATGGTTGCAAAGTGTATACACATTAGTATTCGTGACCGTACAGTACAGTAAGGTAGTTTCGAACTATTCAAATCAGTTACTTTTTACTAAACGTCATAACACGAAATTACTATAGAATTCGTATGAAAAAGCAAGGTGTGACGTAATAGAAAAACGTGACAAAATGTCCCATTTGCCCTTAATACGTTCACTTTATATCTGAGAATTAGATGTCAACCCATCATGTACAAATATTTTTTTCGATAAACATATTGGAATTTGCGTACATAGACACACTATGGCAACGTGCCCCACACATTGGATGTCCCACGTGTGACTTTTAAATTATGCCTCATATGTGGTTTATATACAGTGAACGTGTTAAAACTTTATGATAGGTAACATACAGGCTACAAATTACCTCCGTTATAAATACTCTCTCTTCACAAAACCTTAGACTCACATATTAAATAAGAGTTAAGAATCTTTTTTGTAATTATTTCTTTTTATTTTGGTGCAATAAAGTGTATTTCTATTGTATTGTATTGTAAATATCACATAACATAAAGCAATAATACATTTTATTACACAAGTTACCGAAGAGCAAATATAAACACAAAAAGAAGAAAAAATAAGCATAATAACTCGCAGGCACTTAGAGAGCGCTCAATTTAGAACTCACTTGGCAAGTCACAGATTGTATTTTTTTATACGTTTTAAATCGTTTGTCGTTTATAAACGTAGGGTGCTTCTATTTTATTAATGCCCCTCAGAAATCCATCGTTTTCTCAAATGTAAACGAATTCAAATTTTGATGTTCATCTATTCTATAGACCGACTCATTCATCACGAAATCTCAAAAACTAGAAGTGATAGGAGTGTCAAATTTCGTATGGACGTTTCTTTTAGGACTAAAACTTACGATTTTGCGAAATTCAACCGCTAAGAGAGTAAAAAGAGGTGGCCAAGTTTGTATGAGACTTGGTTCTTTTTAAAATTAGAATCATGAAAATTTGCGGACGACAACGCAGGTGGACAGCTAGTCAATGAACAGATTTATCGACTAACAGAATTTGAATTTAGATTATAATGTGCCATATTAAGATCAATATTAAGCCTCCATTTTAATATTCATGTTCCTTACTATCACTTAAGTCGATTAAGGGATCAAATTGTGTGTAACGAGTGATGTGCTATTCCCGGGAATATTTCTAAAGTCGGAATATTCCCGTTGTAAAAACTCTTTAATAGGAAGGACACTGACTGCTTTTCTTTTACAAATTGTTCTTTCTTGTACTCTGGTCTTATCTGCCTAAACGTTACGTAATAAAGGTCTTTTTACATAACGGCCTCCGTGGTCTAGTGGTTGAGCGTTGGGCTCACGATCCTGGGTTCGATTCCCGGCAGGGACATATCACAAAAATTACTTTGTGGTCCCTATTTTGGTTAGGACATCACAGGCTGATCACCTGATTGAACAAAAGTAAGACAATCTGTGCTTCGGAAGGCACGTTAAGCCGTTGGTCCCGGTTACTACTTACTGATGTAAGTACGTAGTCGTTATATGAGTCATGTCAGGGGCGTTTGGCGGCTCAATAGTAACCCTGACACCAGGGTTGATGAGGTTGGTAATTTACCTCACAACCCACACGATAGAAGAAGACATAAGTTTGCGCTTTTCTACTTCCGGGAACGTTCAAAAAGCGGAAAATTCACGGCACTTCACGGTGTGTAATTATGATGAACGTGTCATAATTATAAGCGATAAACTGTCCACATTTGTATAAGTAAACTATCCCTTTGAAATAAATAGCAAACAGGAAAACTAAGGTGACGCGTTAGTACTAAGATCAACTTGCAATGGATGTTCTGCCTAACCCAATTGAGAATATAACCAAATAGGTCTTTATGAAACTGGCGTTTTCTAATACTGGCTAGTTTTATATAGTAAGGTAAATTACATTCTACTGAGAATTCCAAATTCAAATTAATTTTGGATACAGTTCAGCGAAAGTCAGTCGTTCATTTGTTTTTCCGTCTTTTGTTTTTCTTACGCGTGGCTATTTTGTGTTACTACGGAAAAAATAATATACTTACATATTATATTAAAAAGAATTATAGTTCATTACGTTCTTTTTTCACTAACGACAATGAAACTACAGAAATTTCGAAAAAAAAACCACCGTGCTTGCCAGACCCTCCCGTATAAGGTTTTATTTTTTGAATTGGGATGAATATTTTTTTCTACGGGCGACAAACATAAGCGTCAATGAGGCATTTTGAAACGGCCTTGAAGAGTTTATCTAGTTTTGTTTATCGTTTTAATAATTAATGGTTAATACTTCGACTCATCATCTCTTTAGCATTATACCGTTTTTCACAAGGTCCGCTTACCCAAACTCAAGTTTTGACAGGTCCGGTTTTTTTTTACAGAAGCGACTGTCTGACCTTCCAACCCTCGAAGGGAAAACCAGCCCAATACAGGTTACGTCATATACTTTCGAAAATGCATTTCTTGGGAATGTGGGTTTATACTTCGATTACTAAAAAAAGACAATAAAAATACATACACATACATACATAAACTCATGTCTATTTCCCACTGGGGTAAGCAGAGACTATAGAATTCCATTTTATTCGATCCTGACACACTTCTCAACAAAAATATTTTTGAATTTATGGGTAAAAAATATGTAAAAAATTTCATATATTAGCAATTTCACAGTTAAATACCCAAATACTTGGAAAAACTAGACTCTTTGACTACAGAATATGGTCATCATTGATATCTCCGAATAAATAATGAGATACCTAATACATATATCTACTTCTTTCTAATTATCGTTTTTGTTCGCTCACACCCTTTGCGAGTCCGACATTGTGCCTTTTTGTCGAGGTCCTTTTGACCACTAGAAACGTGTCCAAATGGAAAGGTAACGTGACGCATTGCAGATAGGTTGCGATATAAACCAAAAGACAGATAAAATTCACGCCTTTTATCCTTGGCAGGGTTGGTAGAGTTAGAGTTGCACGTGATCATAAGAAATTATAGACTGGAGATGCCAACTTTTATGGACGTGACTTATTGTTTTAAAATTAATTAATTAAATTATTAAATTCTTAATTAATTTAGTTATTTACTTTATTTTACTGCTTGGTAGGACAAATGACGAGACTCAACCGGTTTGTGTTATTACACTGATTCTACAATAGGGTATTTTCCAACTAGTCAAATCAGTTACTTTTTACTAAACGTCAAAACACAAAACTACTATGGAATTTGTATGAAAAAGCAACCTGTGACGTCATAGAAAAACGTGACAAAATGTCGCACTTATTATTACATTTTTCTTTATAAAAATAATAAATAAGTTAAATATAAAAAATAACAGCCTCCGTGGTCTAGTGGTTAGAGCGTTGGCTCACGATCTGGAGGTCCGGGTTCGATTCCCGATGGGGACATTGTCGAAATCACTTTGTGAGACTGTCCTTTGTTTGGTAAGGACTTTTCAGGCTTGAATCACCTGATTGTCCGAAAAAGTAAGATGATTCCGTGCTTCGGAGGGCACGTTAAGCCGTTGGTCCCGGCTATTAGCCGTAAAAACACCTCCACCAACCCGCAGTGGAGCAGCGTGGTGGAGTACGCTCCATACGCCCTCCGGTTGATTGAGGGGAGGCCTGTGCCCAGCAGTGGGACGTATATAGGCAGTTTATGTTATGTATAAAAAATAAGACATTGTTGTACATAAATTTATCTTTGACATAGGAAACTACCCAATTTTACCTGCCTGAAATGGTTACTTATTTAAAATAAGCTAAGTAGGTAAGTACGTATAAAATATACAATTGTTAAATTATGTATTCCGGAGGCTAGTAAAACCCTAACAGCCACTCTATTTGATTGAGTACACGTTATTTAAGAGATTGAATATGCGTAATCGATTCACATTTACCCTACATCAGGGCCCGAAACAGGTCCTGGAACGCTAAGTCTTGATGGATCGCATGCGATGGATGGGTTTTTAACCTATTTTACGAGGCGAAGCGGATTTCTAAAAGACACTTTTTAGAGGCGGTTGGTATCAGTCTTTTTTAAAAAACACATTTCTTAATTTGCTACGAAAAACACTTCATTATGGATAAAACAAAGAATTATAGGAAGCAATTCTCTGATTTTTGACGACTCTATTCGCGCGCGGCTTAAGGCTGGCTACTTGATTGTACCGATGCATAAGAGTTTTATTAAAATTGATTATGTTTACGTTGTTGTTCCTTGGGAAAATGAATATTGTTTACGTTGCAGTTTTTTGCTTTTTTTTAATACTTGTTTTGTATGTGTGTATAGTCTATTATTTATTATTATAGTTTTCTCAGATTATGGTTAGGTATATTTTTAGTATATATGGTTTATATTTATTATATTGAGTATTTATTAATATATGTACGTATAGGATAAAGTATGATATGTATGTATGTATGTAAGTCTTTGGTGATGTTATGGGCGATAGGCTGATCCCTTATCACCATAAGGTTCATCATATCCATCTTAGGACTTCGTATCAACAGTGGCTGCAAGTTGTCTTTGACTACTTGTGGCGCTGCCCACCCCATTTGGGATTACGGGCGTGAGTTTATGTATGTTTTATGTATGTATAAAGTATTTATTATATTAACTTTAGTTTTACTTTTAGGTATTTATTTTTTGTTGCTCTAGAGCAATAAGGCCGCCCAAATTGTACTGTATTCATGTGTTATGTCTGATTGTTGAAATTTAGTTCAATACAGCTTAAGTCACATACCTCCGAAAACACATTTCTCGGGAATGTGGGTTTCCTCACGATGTTTTCCTTCACCGCTAAGCACGTGATAATCATTTATGATCCAAACATGAATTCGAAAACAAATTCGACAATCATTGGGGCCTGTGCTGGATTTGAATCTGCGGCCTCAAAAGTGAGAGGCAAGCGTTTTACTAACTGGGCTCTTAGGATCCCGAATAAATAATAGCAGTAATAATAGGCAAAGCGGTGACAAAAATGTCATTACTGTCTTTTCTTAAGGAAGAAAAATAATATTATCGCGTATCTTTTGTTATCTGCCGACCCGGAGACACCCTTAGCCAGCGTCCAATCAACGTCCCAGGTGTGTGAATAGCAGATAGATTAACGAGAGACGGTGGCCGTCACGTAGGCTTTTAACGGCAGTCTCACGTTTTCGTGACGTAGTACAGTCATCTAAATATATTTAAAAAAGAGAAACTGACTGACTGACATATCAACGCACAGCCTAAACGGCTAAACGTAGGCACTTGAAATTTGGAAGAGACGTAGCTTAGTTACAGTAGAGGTGCACTAAGAAAGGAATTCCCGAAATTCCCACGGGAACGGGAATTAGCGGGAAAATCCTTTTGTATGAAAAATCTAAACCGCTTAAGGTAGACGCTTGAAATTTGGCATGCAGGTACCAAATTTCAAGCGTCTAACTTAACAGGTTGCAACAGGATATTGCAAAATTCCTACGCAAACGGGAGTTAGCGGGAAAAACATTTGTATGAAAAAAATCTAAACCGCGTAAGATGGCCACGCGGACGAAGTCGCGGGCAAAAGCTAGTGAGCAATATAATGTACCCATTTTAGGACTCTGTCGCACTAACATATTTTACATTTAGTGAGACTTACAGTTTTTGTCAAAAAAGTTAATGTGATACGGTACCAAAGTGAGTACATATTAATGCTCGTGACCGTACCAGCTACGTTGGAGGATACTTCGGATTTTTTAAGCCAACGGTGACTGAGGGACTTTCCAGGCTAGGTTCGTCTAAAACAATATACATGGTGCTGGACATATTTTTCTTCGTTTAACCTTCTAATTTCATGCAGATCAGACGTATTGCATCGTTTATCTTCATAAACTGCCTATATACGTCCCACTGCTGGGCACAGGCCTCCCCTCAATCATCCGGAGGGGGTATGGAGCATACTCCACCACGCTGCTCCAATGCGGGTTGGTGGAGGTGTTTTTACGGCTAATAGCCGGGACCAACGGCTTAACGTGCCCTCCGAAGCACGGAATCATCTTACTTTTTCGGACAATCAGGCGATTCAAGCCTGGAAAGTCCTTACCAAACAAAGGACAGTCTCACAAAGTGATTTCGACAATGTCCCCATCGGGAATCGAACCCGGACCTCCAGATCGTGAGCCTAACGCTCTAACCACTAGACCACGGAGGCTGTTTATCTTCATCGGGTATAAATGATGACCCTTTTACACTTAGGCATAATTACTTCATCCACACATTTTTATTCTGATCAAAATAAAGAGAAGTAATAACTTAGTAACTTAATTATATACATGATGTAATCCAAATATCAAGCAACAATTATTTTTATATATGCTTCTGCCATTACATTGTATTTTGGAATAATTATTTACCCGAGTAATGAGCAAATAGATAATTATCACGTTAGCTGTACAATGCCATCAGTATTGTTTTTAGTGAACTTAGCATGGAAAGGCACTCGTTAGAAAAGAAAGATAGAACTCCTTCTGTTAATCGTGTGCTATAAAAAAATTAAACACAACCAGGGCGGTTAAAAAGGCCATGTCAAAGCAATTCATATGCTATTTGGCATTAGTTTGCTTTGCGGTCTTACTTTTGTATGCGCAAATATCAAATTGCTATATTGCTTTTTTAAATAATTTGCTTCTTCTATCGTGTGGACTGTGAAGTATTATATTGTATTTTGGACTAATTATGTACCCGAGTAATAAGAAAATAGGTAATTATCTCGTTAAAGCTGTACAACGCCATCTATAAGGTTTTTAGTGAACTTAGCATGGAAAGGCACTCGTTAGATAAGAAAGAACTCCTTCTAGTTAATCGTGTGCCATAAAAAAAAACACAACCAGGGCGGTTAAAAAGGCCATGTCAAAGCAATTCATCTAAAACAGCAATACTGCTATTTGGCATTAGTTTGCTTTGCGGTCTTACTTTTGTATGCGCAAATATCAAATTGCAATATTGCTTTTTTAAATGAATTGCTTCTTCTATCGTGTGGGCTGTGAAGTGGATTACCAACCTCAGCAAACCCAGGGTTGCCAATGGCCCCTGCCATGACTCATGTAACTACGTACTTAATTACATCAGTAAATAGTAACCGGGACCAACTGCTTAACGTGCCCTCCGAAGCACGGACCACCTTACATCCTATTTGCTTCAATGTGGCCTTATTAACCTCCAGATAGCTTGCACCGTGATTGACCTGGTATTCATCTTCTATTCATCTTCGACAAAAGACTTAATTTATTTTTTCTGATTTCTTGTGGCTCTGCTCACCGCGTTAAAGATAAGAGGCATAAATTTATATACGTATATGAGAGAGTAGTCTTCTAACTTACGATTCATCATTAATATTAGCTTAGGGCGCCAATGTGACTACAAATTTTCTCCTAACGACTTACGGCTGTACCCAACCCGATGGGAATTACAGGCGTGACTTATGTGTGTATTTTGAATGTAAGTTACGATAGTGGACAATAATAAGCCTAAGTATGTCTGAGGGATATATTTATATAGGCTCATGTATAAAATGTGTGTAAATGTATGTAAGAAATCATACTCATCGTCATCTCTCTAGCATTATCTCGTTTATCACAGGGTCCGGTTACCTAATCTGAAAATTTGACAGGTCCGGTTTTTTACAGTAGCGAAAGTTTATGCGTAAGCGTAAAAACGTCCATAATTTACGTAAAAATATCTACGTAAGTACTACATCCCTCTAGCACTATCCTGTTTTTCACAGTGTCGGCTTACCTAACGTGAAGATTTGACAGGTCCAGTTTTTACAGAAGTGACTGCCTGTCTGACCTTCCAACCCGCTAAGGGAAAACCAGCCCAACACAGGTTAGGTCACATACCTCCGAAAATGCATTTCTCGGGAATGTGGGTCTCCTCACGAAGTTTTCCTTCCGCTTCCGTTCGATATTTGGATCAGTTATGTATAGAATTACATAGAATTAAATTTTATTCTTTATTTTGATTAACATAATTTAACATAAGGGGTGGAAGATGTCTCGTGCCTGTAATGACAAGGGTCATCATTTATTCGAAAAACAAAGATAAAAGAGATACATGTCTATTATCTATGAAATTTGAAAGTTAAATGAAGGCAACTTGTACAGCGCCATCTATATTTTTTGATAACGTGGGTTTAAATGTCCCTCATCATCACATCACCAGCCCATTAACGTCCCCACTGCAGGGGCACGGGCCTTCCCTGTGGATGGATAGGGAGATCGGGCCTTAAACCATCACGCGGGCCCAATGCGGATTGATGGTTATTAACGACTGTTAATGCAGCCGGGACCAACGGCTTAACGTGCCTTCCGAAGCACGGAGGAGCTCGAGATGAACTTTTTTTTGAGGTCACCCATCCTATGACCGGCCTTTGCGAAAGTTGCTTAACTTCAACAATCGCAGACCGAGCGCGTTTACCGCTGCGCCACCGTGCTCCTCGATATGCCCCTCATTATGCCCCAAATGTCCCTCTATGTTATTATATGTCGTAGTTTTATAGGCCTCCCCTCATTCCAACGAACTCACTTGATAAAAAAAAATAAACAAGAGTTTTCTAACTTTTAAAACTCCAAATGACTGTTGACTACCCAATTTCCCCTCTGAATTGAAAAGTAGAAAAAGTCGTGTACTTGAAAAAAGGTCACTAAAATTCTGTTTACTCGAAAAAACGGTGCCTTTTAACAATATTTCATGGCTACTTTATAAATCAAATTGAATTTCAGTGAACTGATCGTTGCTCGCTTCAAGTGGGTTAGGTACCTCTGCCGAATAGAATAGTACGTAACTGGGACACGTAGTTTATTTTTTTATTGTTGAGTTTTTTCACTATATCAAGCTTTGTTATTATTTATAATATATACCCATCAAGTGTTAATACTTAGTTTTTGCTTATAATGACTAATTACCGACTCTAAAAAGCCGACTCAGGATTTTTTACGAAAGTATTTCTTTTCAGTGCTAATTAATAAATTTCCTATTATCTAAATCAACTATTAAAAGATGTTAAGAGAATAAAATCGCTTAAAATATTATTTTGTCCTTAACGCTAAAACCTGTAAAAGTGTGACTTCAATAATGCTAAAATCCAAATTATTTGTCACTTCCTAATCTTAATGCAAACGCAAAAAAAAATATTTATAAAAATTAATAGCTTATTTCAGCATAATTTTACAATTTACTTTTAAATTAATTTGAATTATTTTCATTATTATCATCAGGCCCTATATATCTTTTTTCTTTCGTATCTGTAACATTATGAAAATAAATGTTGTTCTAAATGATGACTGGGGTAAAATATTACTTTATTAAATATTCCTTTAATTTTAAAATAAAAATAATTCTTAATATTGAATACTAAATTATTATTTAATCGAACCGGACAAATATAATGGTGCTAATTCCTGTAAATACCATCTAATTTTATTTTAAGTTATATCTGTCATTTTCTTATCCGCCGAAAAGGAAAGGGACGGGTAATCGACAAGCATAAAATTTATGGAACACACGTCAATTTTAAGCACAAATCTAAACTAACCGTCTAAAAATTTTACGTCAGTCAATAACCCGACACATTAATTTACTCATTCTTCCTAAAATTAAGAGCTGTGAATCATCCGTCCCTTTCCTTTTCGACGGATATGAAAATGACGGATATAACTTAAAATAAAATTAGGCGGTGTCTGCAGGAATCGGGGCCAATAATATGATATAATTAAAAAAAAATAATTATTATATTAATTCACAGAATAACTAAATCAGCTCAAATTAACTCGTGAAATATATTATTAATCAATTACTTACTATTTTTATAGCTAATTTAATATTGATTAAATTATCATAAAAGTTAAGCTCCCTTATTAATATAAAAATAATATTATGAAATAACGGTTTATTGCTTAACCGCTTTTATGATATGTGTTCTAAAAAGAAATAGTTAAGAAAATTACCTTTTATTTATTTTCTCAACGCAGATCCTTTATACAGCTAAGACACTTTCGGTCTGTCACTTTACATTCACTTTAAAAATCACTTAGTACGTTTAAAACCTATTAAGGTGCGTATTAAAAACACTAAAACACTGTTTCAATCACACATTAACGATTTTTTTTACATTTAAATCTTTTTAATGTATTTAAAAATAATCACTTTAATAAAATTTCTTTTAAATTTTAGAACGTGTGGAAAGAATTTAAAAATTGAACGCGATCGGTGACGTTCGGAATTCGAACGGTCGCGTCTGTCCGTTGGGAAGTGTGGGAACGCACTACGTTTTCGCATTCGAACGTGCGAGCGAGACGGTAAACTCTAGGGGTTGTAAATCTATATGAGACTAGCATCGCTGGCATTCGTAAACTGGGCACAGCTTTTTCTTAAAGTTTTTTTCTATTTATGTCGCTGTAATCATTAGTTTTACAATTTTCATTGAGGAAATCTAGATGCATTACACTACTATACGACCAGAGATTTTTTCTTGAATGTATTGAGTGTATATTTTACAGTTAAGCCGAGTATTTTTGTAAAATCGCTGTTTATAAGAAAATATACATTTTTATTTTTTTAGACTTTTAAGGAAGGTAATATTTTTTACGTACCTAAAATTAACTATAATAAAGGTGGAGGTAGGAGATCAGAATAACGGACTTGAAATTATTTAAAATTTTGTTTTTAAATGACGCTACAATATTTATTTTTGTAGAAGTGTGTAAGAATTTATTTTAAACTTATATGTGGATTAGCATTTTGCAATATTTATTTATTCAATTATTCTTTGTATAGTTTTACTTAGTTTACCCTAGTATGTAACAGTGCATGAGAAACCTAAAAAAACTACGTACTGACAACTTGCGAGAAAACTTACTGATGATATACCGTTTTATTATTATTATTTTTATATCTCGGACCGGGTCCGGCCGGCCAGTGAAGGCAAGCCGGAGACGGAGGCCCTGACCGACTCTCGGGGATCTCACCTTCGTGATGTCTTTTTTTTTTGACGTGACTTATTGTAGATTTGCCGCAGATGGCATTAACTACTTGGCCGGACAAATGGGGAGCGCTGAAGGCTCTCACTCGGTACAACGTTTAAGACAACAGACCTGAGGGTGCCCAGTTGGCTCCGTGATGTCGTAACTCACCAACAGCTCGCCACAAGCTGGCCTGCGGAGACTGACTGCACTGTTGAATTCACCAGGTTCGCTGATGAATTCACCAGGGGGCGATGGGGTCGTCACATCCCTACGCCTTTATCGTTATTGTGTATTAGTTAACCTTTTAATTTTATTTTTGTAATTTTTCGTGTTTTTCATGTTATTTATTTTTTTGTTTTATTTTCTTTTTTAATCCTTGTTTATTTTGTATATTAGTTTATATATTGCTTTCTCGTCATAAAGCGCATTAGTTACAATGTAACGCTGTATGTACTTTTATAAATAAATAAATAGTAAGTACCTAATCAATTTAGTATCTACCAAATAAGCCAATATTAATTGATATTATCTTCCCAATACGAACATAGCAGCCCATAAAACCTCCATTGAATACGGAAAAAATAACGGCGTCTTGACGTAACTACGAACATACAGTCAATAAGCTGTTTAGTACTGTTTACGGCCATTGATACTGAATGGACGTACGGAAGTATATTCCGTCTCAATATATACCAATAATATAAAAATATTAATAATATTTTTATTAATAATAATATTTTTATTATCATTAATTTATTTTTATTATTTTATTTTAATATAATAATATTTCCACCGCCTTTGCCCACCTTACAATAAGTTTATCCTGTAAATATTTTGTAAATTTGTGTGCAATAAAGTGTTTTATTATTATTATTTTTATATAGTAGGTAATGAAAAGGAAAAACGTATTGTAAGTAGAGACATTCAGGGTGTTAGTGACACCGTACCGAATATTGAAGAGGATGATTCAAGTCACGATTCTGAGTTAATATCAAGTGGAATTTCCTGTCACAAAATTCATGTCTTTTTTTTTGTGTTTTTATCAAATTATTTTCAATTCTATACTTTTGCTGCACGATAGAATATTGCATTTGATAGTAACTAATATTGAGCCCAAAGTCACTTACCCCGTAGAAGTAGGTACAGGTAGGTAGGTATAGGCTGTATAGATACGTATGGGGTTGAAGAATGATTCAGACTATAATTTTGAGTTAATATCAAGTGAAATTTTCCGTCGCAAAAATCATGTTTAGTACTTTTTGTTTTTTTAATATTTTCAGTTTCAAACTTTTATAATATAAATATAAGGATAAGGATAAGGACTAAGGATTTCGTTACCGTATCACTAAGGTTCTGTATTAGAAATTCACACGTTACGTTATTTAATATGCACAAAAACTATCCTTTTAGGTCGGTTCTAATATAGAATGGACGTTGACTGATGGTCCGTAAATCATCTCGCTGGCTTTATCCCGTTTTTCACAGGGTCCGCTTACCTAACCTGAAGATTTGACAGGTCCGGTTTTTTACAGAAGCGACTGCCTGTCTGACCTTCCAACACACGAAGGACTGATGGTCCGGAAATACGACCGAATAATAATTAGAAACGCCTTTTCTTGTTTTTTTATCAAAACATTACATGGTATCACGCCCGTTTCCCCGAAGAGGTAGGCAGAGGTGTACTCCTCACCAGCTATGTTAAATCCTAACAAAAGAAGGAGGCTTCGGCGGAAAATTAAACACTGACTGAACATAATATATAACATAAGGTCACGACTATATCTCTCAATTGGGGTAATCAGAGGAACATCCATAGCAAGATGAACTAAGTACCCACACCTCACCGAGCTCGTGACATTTATACCACATGTTATAAAGCCTAAGCTGCTGACAATATTCTATTCTTCTTCATTTCCTATAGTGTGGGTTGTGAGGCGAATTACAAATCTCAACAACCCTGGTGTCAGAGTTATTGTTGAGCCGCCAAAGAGGAGTCTTGTTTCGTTAAACAAGTCATGTCAGGGGTGACATGACTTGTTTGACGAATACGTACTTACACCAGTAAGTAGTAACCGGAACCAATGGCTAAACGTAGTTTTCGAAGCACGAACCTTACTTTCAGACAATCGGGAGATTAACTGGGAGATTAATCTAACCTAACTAAAATACAATAAAGTAATTTTTGTGATGTCCCAACAGGAATTCGAACACTAAACTGCCGGATCGTGAGCCCAATGTTCAACCACTGGACCACGGAAGCCGTGAATAATTCTTTTTGATAAAAAATATAAAAAAAAAACTGCAGTCAAAAGTCAATTGAGTAGCACTTTTTCATTACATAGATACCTAAGAGCCGTAAGAGCTATCATAATAAAAAGCTTTTACAAACACTTGCATCTCGGAAAAACTGGACGTTCTAAAATAAAAATAAAACAAAATCGAAAAATTGAAATGAATTGCAACTCCGTGACCATACTGCAAAATGGCGGAATCAAACGGCAAAAATATTTTTTTAAATTACTCGTAACATTTTTTCTCTTGTTCACACAAGTGGACGAGGCGAAAAATGAAAAAGGTTTTTTGTTCTTCATTTATTTTTGTTTGACCCTTTAGTCAGCGGTTAGGTAGGTAAAACAAAACATATATAAATATTTCTAAATTACACCGCGCCGATTCGAACTCCGGTACCAGACTTGCACCAAGAGAGTTATAGAGAGAGAGAGAGAGAGTTAGATATTAGTTAGAGAGTTATTCATTTCTCTTATATGCAGTTTGCACTAACACAGTTGGCTCGACCATTAAGAAACCATTATATAAGTATACGTATGAAGTACGATTAAAGAATTAAATAGCGACAAAATAATTATTTCTGAAGTAAGGTAGAGAGTCTTGAAACAGGTACAAAATGGGTCATATGTCCTAAAGCATAAATAATCGCTGAACATACATGAGGGTGTGTCTGATAGCTAATGAGCCCTTCTGTCTAGTTTTTCATTTTGAACGTGAACTTCTGGGTCACCATGTATATAAGTCTTAATATTGGTAGGGTGGTGGAGTTAAAATTCCGGGTGAGAGCCCTCAGCGCTCCCCATGTGTCCGGCAAGTAATTGCCATTTGCGGCAAATCTACAAAATAATTCACGTAAAAAAAGGAGCATAAACTAAAATTAATCGTAATATTTAACGTTTATATTCAATTTGTCAAAAAGATATATTACAGCGTACATCCTCGCTTCTAATAAACTTACCGCCGCCATCTTCCTTCCCCTTCTCTCTCTCTCCCTCTCAAACACACTCAGGGCACGTTCAGAAACTTCACCTCATACACATCACGTTCATAATATTTCATACCCACATATAGGTTATTAAATCTATCAACATACGGTTCATCATTATGCCATTTATGACGTGGTATCAAAAATACTCAACTGCGTCTATCTAAAGCTGCTGCTAGGCATGAGTTTATCTATGTATGCTTCCTGAAAAAGTAAACAAAACACGTGTCCTCACATCGCATCCCTACGGAGCAACAAAAGGTAAGCCGACTAACGCTGCCGAATGCGTTAAAATTTGAACGTGTCGCCGCATTTCTGCGTCACTCGTAAGAGGTTCATTTTTAATGTTGTTACCCAGGAATTATCTCAACTTAAATCCCTTTGTCATAGAATAATAATAATACTACGTATAGAACGGCAAAGGGGATGGCTGTAGGACATCTACGGGGTCCACAGGTGGCGGATAGTGGAACGGCCATCAGATATCATGGTTAGCTGCGAATATAAAAATAAGCAGTCCCCGACCAAACGGCGACAGGATTAGCAGAACGTAGTGGGTAGCTCACTGGGACGGGCTAACCTATAAAATGCTACTTAGGTCCTATGACGATCTTGTGACGTAGCGAGTAGGCGCTGCTACTTGAAAAGCGCGCCCCTGATGCCGCCGGGCAGCTTCGGTATCAGTACTGGTTGGCGGCCGAGAAAATGGATTCTGGTAGGGCTCTAGCTAGAATATCACCGATTGAGAAATTGGTCGGTGTACTGCGGAACGGAAGGCGATTGGGGCAACCACCGTTCTACTCGCCCTATCTATAGAGTAATGAAGGCGATTACTCTACCGACAAGAGCGCAGCTCTTAAATAAAGAGAGATAGAACAGCAACTCTTTGCTCCCCACCAGCAGCCGAGCGAGGTTTACCTCAACTCCCCTTGGTCTTAATTTAGTCTTCAATCGTACGGGCGTCAGACGTCCCACACACAGCTGCGCGTGTACGATAACATCAATGTGTAGTGTCTGTGTAAGAAGAGATGTTTTGTATGGAGTGACCGGGGTGTGCCTTTTGAAATCCCTTATACGATACGGCTTACCACCTATCACGTTAGTCTAACATATACCTCGGTGATGTGTGGGTACTTCGTTCATCTTGCGACGGATGGACCTCTCACGACCCCAATTGCGTTAAAAACGGATGCATATGTTATATTATGCTAATGTTAAAATGTCACATCATCATTTCCCGTATTCTCGAGCAACGCCTAGCTAACCAAATAGTATTGATGGCTAAAAATATCATAGTAATAAATATAAATAAAAACAAGTCAGTTATCGAAGGGACAATCCGATATAATCGCGGTCAGCTCGCGCTCGACGAGCTAGCTTTAAACCGGCTAAGCCGTATTTATGACTTCTGTGGCGGTCAAACAAATAAAAATGGCCGCGCGACTTACTGTAACTTTTTACGGTTTTCTTCCAGGATAGGGTTGTCAAGTATTCCATAGTCTCTGCTCAGCCCGGTGGGAAATATGCGTTTATAGAACTACGTACATGTGGCCTACAGATATAATTTTGAGTCCTTCGATTAGCTCGATGAGGGCAACATAGAAAAAAGGTGTATTTATAGAATAGAATAGAAATTGTTCATTATAAAAGGGCGCCACACACAAAAAAAAACAACACCATGTCAAATTTCCACTAAAACAATTACAAAAAAGCAAGACGGATGTTTGTCGAAATGATCATAAGGTGGTGGTGGACGTCCTGAGATGAAAGGGCCTCACTCAGCACAAGTCGCGGCGTGCACCACGACGCGTTTTCAGTGGCATTCATCAGCTCCTCTCGCGTACAGGTATCAGAGCACGCGGGGCAAGAGGCTTGAAGATATTGTAAAACTGTATCTATACTGAAATATAATCACTCTAGCCATAGAGGCGGCCAATCAGCTCACGACACCAAACACTTCAGGACCCCGATACCGACCCCTCCGGCGTGGTCGACGATTTCAATCAGTGCTTATCGCTATCGATTAATTATTTCAAATATTTTATCGATTAATTCGCGCCCAACTGGGCACCCTCAGGCCTGTTGTCTTAAATGTTGTACCGGGTGAGAGCCTTCAACGCTCCTCATTTGTCCTGTCAAATAGTTAATACCGTCTGCGGCAAATCCACAATAAGTCACGTCAAAAAAAAAAAGAAACAGAAATATAATCACTCATTGTACTACTAGACATTATGTTCGTTTGTACATAAAACAAAAAAAATAGGACAACAAAAATATTGACAACCCTACCGCCCGGAAAACAATCTAGTACACTAGCCATAAATACAGCCTAATCTTCTCACAAATATTGGTTTAGAAAGCGACAGTGTGGACGCCGCCTTATCTCACACTGTGGGGACACAGCGTACTTCTTGAGCTAAACCAACAAAAGAACTGGCTTTACAATAGGAAACAATATGACTGTCTCCTTTACACAATACGGATTTTTATAGAGAAAGGTTTTATTTTTCACTTATATGTATTAGTAGGGGGACATAATTATAGATAGTTTCTTTTCATGGGTGACTTATTGCTATGCGCGGGTGACTTGTTGCTTTCAAAAGGAATGTCGGTGCAAATTTATGTTTCTTTTTCTTTTGTGACAATGAATTTAATAAATATACGTAATGGACTAGTTTCCAACTGGTCAAATGTTACTTTTCTACTACACGTCAAAACATAAAATTACTGTTGAATTTATATACACACAAATTTTAATATAAATTTAAAAATAATAAAATAAAAAATTTAATAATAAATAATTTAATTTAAATTTTTATTTTATTTTGAATTTTTATAACACAGTGTGGCGTCATAGAGAAACGTGATAAAATATCGGACTTATTATTACTTTTATCTTTAAATAAAATTTATAAATACGTTAAATTCAAAAGGAAAATATTTTTCGTTACTTCTAGATCTGTCTTTATTTAATAATCGTAATTTCATAATTTATCTTCAACCTAGTACACGACCCAATTAAATAATTCATGTCTATTGTACTACGAATATTCAATTACCAATATACAGTGACGAATATTCAATGAAGTATATTCAGTGACTAATGAAAATTTATTTTTTCTTTTCTCTATTGTAACTTGTAACTCTTGTGATTCACGTTTCATATGTATTTATGACCCGGGGTAATTCGAAATTGCCTTTCTTGTTACTCAATAATTTCTTATCATGTGGGTTGTGAGGTGAAATATCAGCCTCATCAACCCTGGTGTCATGGTTATGACTGAGCCGCCAAAGGCCCCTGACATGGCTTATGTAACGATCACTTAGGTACTGTAAGTAGTAACCGGGACCAACGGCTAGAAGTGCCTTCCGAAGCACGGATCATCTTACTTTCGGACAATCTGGTGATCAACCAGTAATGTCCTAACCAAACTAGGGATCACAAAGTGATTTTCGTGATATGTCCCCAACGGGAATCGAACCCGGGGTTCCGGATCGTGATTCCAACGGTCAACCACTGGACCACAGAGGCCGTTAATAAATAATCGGTAAAAATTGGCTTTCTTGACATTTTTTCTTCTCAGCCAGAACACCTTGCGAAATGACGTATATTCAAAAATGTTAAGTCGACCTTCAGCAAGTTTATCTATGATAATATAATTACGTTGAATAAATGATTCTAATTTCTTATTGCCACTGTAAAAACTTGATAAGAAGCTGTTGATTGCCTGAATAAACAGACAGTTAAGAGATTAGAGCGTCAGGCTCACGATCTGGAGGTTCGGGTTTGATTCCCGATGGGGACATTGTCTAAATCAATTTGTGAGACTGTCCTTTGTTTGGTAAGGACTTTTCAGGCTCGAATCACCTGATTGTCGGATAAAGTAATTGATTCCGTGGTTTGGAGGGCACGTTAAGCCGTTGATCCCGACTATTAATTGTAAAAACACCTCCACCAACCCCCAGTGGAGCAGCAAGGTGGATTATGCTCCATAACCCCTCAGGTTGATTGTCAGGAGGCCTGTGCCCAGCAGTGGGACGTGTATAGGCTGTTTATGTATGTAATGTTATATTAACCGATGAAGTATAAAGTGAATTGCTAAGATATTGGTACTAATTTTTATATAAAATTTCAAAGCTTGCAATTCATTAACAATTCACCGGAGCGATTCATTTTACCGGGATTTTACGCCAATTTTATTCATTTTTAAAGGTGCTATCGTTAAAAATTAATGCTTAACCTACAACGGATAATTGTAATATCCTATATTCTATAAATTTTATTTTAAGCAATATTAATGCAGTTTGAGTGTCTTTTCCACACCGACATATCCAAAGGGGTTTATAGAGGTCTATAAAAATAATTATTATTTTATGACGTGCCTTAGTTCGTCTGCAGAATAATAAATGCACTTAACCTGAATTGGAGAGTTCATTAAAGCTTCGTGCATTAATAACATACGACTTGCGTTCAGAAACAAGGGGGTTAAAATGGCCACATCGGAGCAATTCATCTAAGAAAGCAATATTGCTATTCGACATTTGTTTGCATTGCGCACTTACTTTTATATGCGCCATGTCAAATTGCAATATTGCTTTTTTAGATGGATTGCTTTGATGTGGCCTTTTTGACCTCCAATGACTTTGTTTTGACGTGACTTGCCGTGATTGGCCGCAAATAGCATTAAATAATTGGTCGGACAAATGGGGAGCGCTGAGAGCTCTCACCCGGTACAGAATTTATGAGAACAGGCCTGAGGGTGCAAAATTGGGCTCGAAACTCAGCTCAGGGCGTCATTTGAGAAGATTGTATTTCAAAGAATTAGTTGACTCTAGAGGGACAATAGTGATAAGCTTTTAATAAGGGAGATCGTCGACCACACGCGCGGGTTCGGTATCGGTATCCTGAATTGTTTGTTGTCGCGAGCAAAAAATGAGCAAAAACGTATATATATATCGTCACGTCATAGAAAATTTTGAAAAAGAACTGCAGAAATAAAAAATGCTTCGAATTAAAAAAAAACTGTCTCGTGAGTCGAATTTAATTTTCATGACATCTGTTCCAGGGTTTAACATTTTATTTTTAAGATGGCTTCTCTTTACTTGAAGGCTTAAAAGATTGTACCGACGCACATAAGAGGTCGACATTGATAAGGGTTCCTTATCTCTTTGAAACTTTTTTTATTGTTCTCTTTATTCAGCCGTTTCTTGGTGTAAACCAGTGATATTTTTGCCTGCACTAGCTAATACCTGCGACTTCATTCACGTGAAACTCTACTATTAAATCTTCTTCTACCGTTTGCACATTGAAACGGGCAAATAACAACAGAATACCAGTAGAAAACACATTTCGTCCTCAGTCTACCAATTATAACAACATCCAATAACAATTTGATGTTATCAACAAGCACAAACAGTTTATGTGACATTTTTTTAAACATCATATGATCATCATTTTATTAAATAACTACGAATAAATGAACCAAAAATTATCAGTCTTCATAAGATATCTAATAAGGCTTGTTAAAATTCTATATCCTCAACATTGAATTTAGAGTGACGTCACATAACCACAGGATAATTTAAGATGCTTCTAGTGACACCTCTTTTGTTAAATTCTAATAAGTGGTTTAGAAATCAGGTGGTAACAGACGTGCATACATACATACATAGTGATCAAACACATAACCCTCCTTTTGCTTCATCGCAGTCGGGTAAAAAGTACGTTAAGTTGTACTAACCCAAGTAGCAACCGATTGTCTTAAAACAGAATTGTAGATATCTTGAAGGCAAGTAGACTAAATCAAGCCCTTGTCTTGGATAAGTCTTATATGTCTCCAAGATATCCCTCAAGATGTCTTGAAGATACAGTTTAGTAAAAGTGGGCACATACTTTAACTCTTATACAAGACAGACTTAAGACAACGTTAAGTCAGACTTAAACCCTACTTTAGACAATGTTCTTGCGTATTCTAAACTTAGAATTCTTGTAGTATCACTTAATACCAAAAATGTATACTTGAAGATATCTACAATACTTAGTTAAGACTATAGGATTGAATTGCACTGAGTCAATTGTAACTTAACGAAGTAAAACTTCAGGTCATACTAAAACGATTTTTACTTCACGCGTCTTTATTTTAGAATATAATGGCGAACATTTACATTAACACAAGAAATGAAGTCTGTAAGAAAATGGCGTCTAAAATATTTGTTAAGTTGTTTTAACAAAAGGTTATTCTGCCTTTTCACATACAGGAAATTATAAACGCATGATTGTTTCTCGTGTAAAATCGATAGAAAGTGTTAAAAAACAGAAGGGCCTTTAATATACCAGAAAAATAATAATAAAATTTGGATTGATTATTCAGCAAATAAAAAAAATGGTGACATATAGTATAGAGAAATTCATTTTGTATTAATATGTGACAGCTGAACGCAGTAATTGTTACTACAACAGAGATATATATTAATTTACTTCAGTTTTTGACGATAATATTGTCAAAAAAATATTACATGTTTTCTTCCTGTAAGTGCAAAATGGCGTTAAGTAATATTTTTCTAAATGAAGTAAGACTTTAGAAACAATTGATTTCGTAAGAATCAGTTTAGAAAAGTAAAGTCAAGTTGCACTTCATCAAGTACTAGTTAAGATAAATTTTACTTCAATTGTCTAGGAGTATACCAACTTAAGACAAAAAGTATTTAGTGAATTCCTACTTAAAACTCTTATGTCTAAAGTGATCCTCTATTTTGATTTAGTAAAGTAATGTCGTAAAATCATGTTTGTTTATTTTGTGCCAGAATCATCTATGTAACAAGTAACAATTAAAATCGAACAAGCTTTTAAAACCTATGGAAAGTATGTTTGTTTGAGAGGTAAGTTTTTCGACTTGTGGAAGATAAAAAATATTGTTATGCTGAGTTCTTGCTTGGATAGGAATGTGATTTAAGTACTTAATTATTTAATATTTATCGCAATTGGAACTAACAAACATAAACTCAATTTGCTAATGAGTCTCCGCGCATACATTCTCATAGGTACCTACATGGTTCGCTGACGCAAAGTAGGTACGATCACCGCGCTTCTAATTGCCAACGGAAACAATGTGATTATTGTAAAAATTTACGAGTATCCGTTGAATATTGTATATACGAAGAACCCTTGCAATTTGATTAACGTCGTGTGTGTGCGCGGTAGTTTCTAAGCCCACCAAAAACATTATTGTTAAAAAAGGCCAGAATCATCTATGTAACTCCCGATGACTTTATCAAGCTAAAAAAATAAAGGAATCGAATCAAATGCCCCCTTTAAATGCATTTAACCATACACAAAACTTAAAATAGATATGTTTTGTTTATGATTGTGAATAAAGCTTAGTTAAAAATAGGTACATTTTTAAAATTATTAAAAGAAAGAATGAAAGAAGAAAGAAAAGTATCTAGACACGCGGTAGCGTATCAAGCCAAGTTCAAGAAATAGAACTGGCGAGCCGCACCGTGTGTAATAATATTACACGAACCATTTGCAGCCACTTTTGACCCCCTCATAAATCAAAAACTATTTTACATAAACGTATCAAATCGTATCGTATCGTATCGTAAATTTGGCTCATATATTGAGACTTGTGAGATACATATAAGTGTTCTAAATTTCATAAGCTTATCTCAAACGGTTATTTAGATATTAATGTACAAAAATCCTCATTTTTATCATTGACTGACTGACTGACCTATAAATCAAAAGTCTAACCCAGTTCCAGATGATCCTAGAGAGTTAAAATTTGGTATTTGGTAAGATAGGTAATTAGATGAATATAAAGGAAAAAATAATAAACTGGCAAATTTTTAATTATTAGATTCTATTATGAACGCTTAACATAAATACCTAATTAGTGCCTGTACCTAACTATAGATGTAAGAATCAGTAAGTAATCAAAACTCATGACAGCCGGTCTTTTTGTGGTAGGTATGTGGATTAACTTAACATAACATACAATCACGCCTATATCGGGGTAGGCAGAGCACTAAGTGATCTTGACTTGATGCCATATTCGACAAGTACTTTAAGGGTAGGTAAGCAAGTTGGAACATGTGTTTAGCGGTGATAGGTTGTCAGCTTTTCGCCCACGATACAACACAACTCACATCCATTTTACTGGCTTTTTATTTTTTTTAACTTAACGTGAATCTTAAACGAGTTTAATAGGTATTCAAATGTATTAAGTATATCTATAAAGTCGACTTTTAGTTTTGAATTTGTCCTTTTAAAAGGACCCACGCGATACGAGGATATGTACTTACCTACAATAAGACAGACCTTAGGCTACAATATATTTATGTTATAAGAAGATATGATATGTTATACTGTTACTTATAAATAAATTTCAGGACTGACCATTGAACTTGGCACCCATTTAGATCTCACTTCTTTTGTCGTTGAAGTCAACAACCAAAGCATTGCATAATATTGAACTTGGCTCTCATTTCACATTTATGTTTTAGATTGGATTTATTTATTATTAGACTAATAGGTACCCAATTTTATATTTGAACTTAGCAGGTTTTACTATAAAACTCGATTTTTCATAGTGTAGTGTTGCCGTGCGCTTAGATTAGGTTAGACTAGCTTAGTCATTTTTGAGAAGATTTGTGCGAGACGTAGGTACCTGGGCCGCCACACGCTGGATCGGATTTGAAAAACAGGAACTTACGATTTTTTTGCCAAAATTAAATGATTGTGTTATACCAATCGATATAAAAAAATGATGGCAATGAAGAAGATATCGCATCGCTAACAAAAACAGTGGGATGTGCATTATCACAGGTTAATTTTCTGTAAGTATTTAATATTCTGCCTTCGAAAATCACCAGATCATTTTATTATTTGGACTTCATCCATCTTTCTGCTTGCTTCTATTTCGATTTTATCGTCCATTGAATAGACTTTTCTTATGTTTTACTTATTGTAGTCAAAAACGAATAAAACAGTCTTGTATAGGAGCAACAAATAATAAAAATTGCCTTAAGTATATCTAGGCAATCAATTTTTACTTTACAAGACTAAACTGATACTTTACTAAATCAATTTAGTGTTAAGTGAGCCTTCAAATAATCTGAGTAAAGTAAAAGAATACTTGTAGACTTAACAGTAGGCTGAGATAAGACTAAATAGTTTTGTGAATACTTAACTTGGTTTTGTGTATTCTAAATTATCTAAAGTAGGAAAGAATTTGTTGAAAACTATATAGAATTAAAGAAGGAAATGAATTTATGAAGTCCTAATAAGTCCTATTTGATTTGGATAAATCTCACTTTAGCTAAAGTTTAGACATATATGACTTAATCACAATTCTTGATTGCTACTTGGGAAATCAACTTGTAATTCACACATAACCAGTAAGGAAAAGGTTACCAGTTTTGGATTATTGCTTAGATAAGGGACCAAGAAAGATAAGATCCTTTTTTGAAGTGACGTGTTGAAGGTTGGGTCCGGACTTCCACTAATGAGATATTAATTTACCTTAAGTGAAGTTTTCACTAACACTGTTGCCTCGACTATCACATTGGTCTAACAGAAAGCTCGGTGAGGTGTAGGTACTTAGTTCATCTTTCGATAGATGTACCTTTGGCTATGGATATATTTGTGGGCTAATGTTTATGTTCATGTTATGTGTTGATGGTTTCCAAGAACTTATTTTCACTTAGCTAATAAAACCTTTTCGCCACAAACTCTATGAGCATCATAAGAACTAAGTGCTTAACTTGATGAATTAATAGCCAAAGAAAACTCTAGCCATAGAGTGATACCAAATATTTCAGGACCCCGATACCGACCCCACCGGCGTGGTCGACGATTTCCCTCAATCAGCGCTTACCGCTATCGAACTACTAGGGTCGATTAATTCTTTCAAATATTTTTCCTCTCAGAAGACGCCCTGAGCCGAGGTTCGCGCCCAACTGGGCAACCTCAGGCCTGTTGTCTTAAGCATTGTACCCCCCATTTGCCCGGCCAAGTAGTTAATGCCATCTGCGGCAAATCTACAATAAGTCACGTCAAAAAAAAGTCGTCTGTCACTTCATGTAATACTAAGGGTGGTTAAATAAACGAATCTCAGCTGAGACTGCCCTCAAAATCATGCTTAAGTCTCTGTTTTTATACAAGAACTGTCACATTGACATGATCTTGTGGGTTAGTTTATTAATACCACCCTAAAAACATGCCATAATACACGTTCCAGTCTCCATGGTCTAGTGGTTAGAGCGTTAAGCTCACGGGCTGGATGTCCCGAGTCCGATTCCCGATGGAGACAATGTCGAAAACTTTCTGAGACTGTCCTTTGTTTGGCTAGGATATTGCAGGGTGAATGACCAGATTGTCCGAAAAAGTAAGGTGATTCCGTCCAGCGACCCGCACACGGAATTTCATTGATGGAGCAGAAGTTGAAGAGAGTTCTGTGCACAGCAGTACTAGCTTTTGCCTGCGGCGTCGCTCGCCAATTTTTTAGCTTCGTACCTTTTAAATTTTACCGCCTCTTTGAAAGGATTGGGGGCAGATTTCCAACGAAAATGATGCACGATTTTTTTGGTAGTAAAACAAAGTCCGCATAAAAATTTTTAGATGTCTACCTTAACATTAGTTGACTTTTAGTTATTAAAATTTATTTCTTGTTGCACCATACCGCATCCAAGTTTAGTAAATGAGCAATAAGGTGCCCAAATTGTACTATATTCATGTGTTAACTAGGTCTGATTGTTGAAATTTAGTTATGTGCAATAAAGTAGTAGTATATTTGTTTAATTTGCTAATTGCAAAAAATCACGTCAAATCGTCACTCCGTTTTGCCGTGACAGACGAACAAACAGACAGACATGCACATACACTTTCCTATTTATAATTATTAGTATGGATGGATTCATGTAAGCTAATATACGTTCGACTGCTCGGCACAAACCTCTCCTCATCAATCAATTAACGTACGAAGCATATTCCATTTTCGAATGGCCTGGTAGAGATTCACCCGGAGTCAATCGATAAGAAGAATTAAATTAAATTAGTAATAAGTAAGTAGTAAAAAATAAATAGTAAATAGTCAGTAATATTTTTATAGTAAATTAGAAGGAGTGGTCGTAATAGTTAGTAGTAGTATTAAATTAGTATAGTAGAAGTAATTATTGAATTGAATTAGTAAAAATTAGTGGCGTCCAATATGGAAATAAAAGTTTTTTCTTTTTCAATTTCCAAAATGTAATCGAACTAGCATCCTCTCGGTTAGCGGTTGAACCGTCTAGCCATACACCATAGAGATCATTTCTCCGTAGTACTAGTTAATTTACGTTCCTCCATAGTTTATGCGACCATATTAGCACAGTAGTCGTTAAAATAGCCACCGGTACAGTCTACTGTCATATACACACTGCGTCGGTTACCCTCAGTGATGTTTATGTCATCCCACCCCAGTTTCTATGGGGGCGTTTATAGCATAGAATAATGAATAATGCTACGTATAGAACGGCAACTCTCCGCTTCCCACCAGCGTCTGAGCTGGGTCTACACAACTGGGTATCAGCCAACCCTCTCCCCTCGGAGTCTAATCTCTGCGCGGACCGTTGTTTTTTTCTTTTTATCAGTTACTTGTTTGAATTTTGGAATGGAACACCCGACGTTCTTTCGTGTGATTCGAATATTTGATCTCAAAATAATTTCCCGCGCCGGCGGCGTCCCCAATTACGACTGTTCATCAAATCATGCTACTAATAATATAAAATTAAGCATGGAAAGTGAATGCAATTAATTAGTTCAGTAAATGTTCAAGTGTAAAACCTATTTAAGTATATAAAAGTATTGTGAACTTTCATTGATAATTTTTTTTATGTCATTTGTGTGACAAATACATATTAACTGATGATTATTAAAGCTTCTTTCTTTCGTAAGTAGTACTACCTACTTAAGTAAGTAATGACGGTTAAATTAGGTATTGTAATTGGCAGCTCTCAGACGTCGCACACAGATTTGCGCGAGTACGGTAACGTCAATATGTAGTGTCTGTGTAAATTATGTTTATAGAATAGACAGAATGGAAAAGAAAACAGTTTCCCAATTATTTCATTCAAAATATTCATTGTATGTACGGATCAAATAAAAACATTCCGCTTTCGATAGCTATTTATAAAACTGGAGAAATCAAAGTCAAGGACTGACAGGAAACGAAAAATATATTGATAGCAAAAGAAACAAAGTACAAAAGTCTAAAAAAACTTGAACAAAAAACCAATTACAATAAGCCGGTCGCTGTAACATGCGTCATGCACATCCCAGCGTCATTATTGTTTTTAACTTATCTTATAAATCTAGCCTATTCGATCCCACTGCTGGGCAAAGACCTCCCCTTGATTTTTCTACTCCTCTCGACTTTGCGCGATCTCTAGCCGATCCCTCAGATAAGTGGTCGTCACACCATCTTTTACGCGGTCTTCCTCGACTTCTATGCCCGTCTTGAGGTATCCAGTGAGTAACGACCCGTGCCCATTTAACTGTACAGTCATGAGCAATATAATGTACCCACTTTAGGACTCTGTCGCACTTACATATTTGACATTTAGTGAGAGTTACAGTTCAATTTGTCAAAAAAGATAATGTGACATGGTACCAAAGTGTATACATATTAATGCTCGTGACCGTAAATAGATGTAGCGGTCTAGCCAGAAATATTTCGGTGAACAAATCCCAATAGCATTAAAGGTTTCCATTGTTATCGAAATAAAATAAAGATGACAGCCCTGCAGAACAATACAGTTGTATCTTCAATGTTCTCAAAATAAACTCCGAGTAAGCAAAAATAATCAGTATGACATAGATAGACTTAAACAGAGAATAGAACAGACAACTCAAAACAACAATTCAAAACAATGAAACCTGTAATGATGATGTTTTTAGCTAATGGTAATAAAATAATAAATAAATAAATAATTAATAAATAAATAATAATAATAAATTCGCGCTTTAGACTTTGGGCAAAGAATACTACAAATTATTATACAACGGGTTTCTTCTCATCGTGTGGGTTGTGAGGTGGAATACCAGACTCACCAACCCTAGAGTCAGGGTTATGGTTAAGCTAGGGCTATAATATGGCTTATGTAACGAATACTCACTTACATCAGTAAATAGTAACCGGGACCAATGGCTTAACGTGCCTGGGCAGAAACCACAAATAGAAGCCTTCCCGAAGTCCTAAGATGCATGAGATCAAACGTATGCTGGCTGGTCTTTCGCTGTTGTCTTTCGCTGATATTCCTCTTGTTTCGTGTGGTTTGTGAAGTCAGTGACTGACCTTATCAACTAAGGTAAGTCATAATAATGACCCTGGTTGCAATAATAGACATCCGTTATTATTTACTTATCCATTGTTGACTATGGATTTATAGGAAAGTGATATGTCTTGTTCTTTTGTCTTGTTGTCATTTTTGTGTATGTATTCTAATCTAATCTAGCCGTCGAGTTGAAAAAAAGAGAACCATATTGAAGACTATAGAGAACCGGAGAGGAAATATGATTGGCCACCTGATACGACACGATTCATTTACTTATAACAAACATTATAGAAGGAAAAATTGAAGGGAAGAGAGGAAGGGGTAGACCTAGGATAACATTTATGAAACAAATAAAAGAGAAGGTGCAGATCGTGTTGTATCGGGAGGTGAAGGTTTTGGCGGGAAGAAGAGAGGAATGGCGATTACTCCACCGACAAGAGCGCAGCTCTTAAATGGAGAGAGAGAATCTAGCCTACAAGATCCCACTGCTGGGCAAAGGCCTCCCCTTCCTCTTTCCATTTTTCGCGGTCCTGTGCGTACTCCGGCCAGTCCCTCCGGAATGCGTCCAAGTCGTCACGTCGTCGCGTTGTGTATCTATTATGATTTTTTTTTTTACTAAAGGACCAAATAGGAGTGCTGGTCAGGTTAGAGATGAAAACGGAGTTCGGCTTTAGTAAAAATATTATAATATTATAATAAACACAGAAAAATTAAAAAAGACAAAAGAGCAAGATATACTTACTTACGTTTTAGTGCCACGCCACGTATTTGGCTGTCTATCGATCAGCAACACTTTGATAGGGAAATAATACATTCCCTTCAGACATACACGTATAATCGAATTTCTCCCGCTATTCCCTAGACGCCTCCCTAACAATATAAGTTAGGCTCTGTTATATCCGAGTTACATAAGAATAAGAATAAAATAAATTTATTGCCAGTAACATAATAATAATATTTGATTGGAAACCAATAAGTAGTATTAGTTATAATGGAATAGATGTTCTTTGATATTGTCTTCGTATACTTATGGGTCGTATATAAATATTATCACATAACACAAGCTCACGGCTGCGTCCCAATTGGGGTGGTCAGAGGTACATCCATAGTAAGATAAATCAAGTACCCACGCCTCAACGATAAGCCATATTCGCCGTTTTTTTGGTGCAATAAAAATTACCACACCTCAAAACGTATTCTACAAAAGATAGTTATAATAAAAACTTAGCACCGTAAGATACGTCCAAATATTTCCGAAGCCGATATAACATCTGCCACCTAACGATGTACCTAACAGAAACAAAAGGAGGGTGTTCGATACCAATCATTTTTACTGCGAAACGTGTGCGCAAGGGTCGGGCCCTTCGTCGAGTTTTCCGAAGCATTTTCCCCTCGAAAATCGGAAGGCGTCAAATTGATGGTACCTAGTAATTTTATTACTCCATTTTACGAGTAACGAATTCTTACTCGTAGCATTCTTTTTTTTATTTCAGATTAATTGAGGAATTATGTTCGCGCTTTGTATTTCTTTGTCGGTGCCGATTTTATATATTTTCATGAAAGAAAAGATTAACCTTTTCACACAGCGGGGCGCGCCCACGCGCTTTGGAAATAGATTTTGTTCGGTTATTTCACTTGATATGAACTTGGCTTAAAATAGCTGTATACGGGAATGGTTAGACAAAATTCGATATCACACAAGATTCTCGGCTTTTACAGTCAATCACAAACCAACAGAAGGTTCGTCTCCTTTCTAACATGATGGATCAAATATAGCAAACAATCAACATAAGCTGTAATAATAATAACCGGGGTTTGTCTTTGTGTGTCAGGATCGAAGCAAATGGAATTCTATAGTCTCTGCTTACCCCGGTGGGAAATAGGCGTGGGTTTATGTATGTATGTGTCTTTGAGTGCACTCCCATAGTGCATATACAGAGATAATCGCCGGTTGGTGTCACATCACATTTAGATTAAATTGTCTTAAGGGGCCTCTAATCTGAAGTGGCAGTGGGCAGGACACATAGCGAGAACCGATGGCCGCTTGGGCGGAAAGGTTGTCGAATGGCGACCACGTGTCGGACGACGCTCAGTGGGTAGGCCCGCTACAAGGTGAACCGACGATCTGGTGAAGGTCGCGCACTACCGAGTTTTTCGCCGCGCGGCAGTAAAGAGCAGCGGCATAATGTCGCACTGTAATACTGTGCCGCTGTGGTGGCTCTGCCGTCTTTCCTGTCAACCAGTTTAGGGAATTTAGTATTCTCTTTAAGTCGGCCCTTAGTCAACTTGACAGTTTATTAGACTCCCTGTCCCAATTTAAAGCCTAATAATGGATTGTACGAATAAAAGTAGAGTCAAACCGCGTTCCCTTACAATAGGTTTTTTCAATGCTGATGGCATCTTAGGTCAACGTGCAGAGATTCACGAGTTTGTAAAACATCATCAGGTAGATATTTTATTAGTGCAGGAATCTTTCCTCAAACCCTCTAACCGCGACCCCAAGATGGCAAATTATAATCTAGTGCGAAACGACAGGACCTGCGCGCCCAAAGGGGGCACTCTCATTTATTATAAAAAGTCACTTCACTGTATCCCCATAGACCCACCTGCCCTCACTGACATTGAGGCTTCGATCTGTCGAGTAGGCATGACAGGACATCAGCCGATCACATTAGTGTCGACTTATCTATCTCCTAATAACTCTAAGAGGTTACTTAGAAGTGACCTCGAAGCCCTCTTTAATCTCAGTAATTCAGTCATAATTGCAGGCGATCTTAACGCTAAACATCTTTCTTGGAGTTGCTTAACAACAAACACAAGAGGCAGGGTATTAGAAACTCTAGCCGAGCCCCTCTATTATGATATAATAACACCATTGCAGCCCACTAGATATCCCCCTGACTTGAACCACAGACCAGAAATACTCGACTTGGCGCTTCTAAAGAACATAAACTTACGTTTATGTTCTATAGAAGTACTACACGAGTTACAATCCGACCACCGACCTGTTATATTAAAACTAGGCTCCCGTTTAGACGCCCCTGATAATCCAGCACCCCCTAAGACAGTGCTGGACTGGGAGAAGGTGGCCGAAGGCCTCCAGTCTTCCAGTTCAGTGTACTTAGATAGTATCCCAGTAGAAATAACCTCCTTAGAGGAGGCCTCGACAGCTATTAACTCCCTCACGGATCACGTGAGGTCGGTTTTGAACGAAAGTTCAAAACAGGTTCCGGAGATGGAAGACCATCGCTGGAAACTGCCTACCGACATCCGTGATCTGCTAACGGAGAAAAACGCAGCCACCCGCGCATATGATTCCAATCGCACCGAGGAATGTCGCCGTCATTTGCGTCTCTTGCAGCATACTGTAAGAAAACGTATTAATGACATGCGACAGAATCGGTGGGACAATCTTTTGAGCGGCATTGAGCCCCACCACCAGGCCATCTGGCAGCTGTCTAGGTCTCTTCAAAAGGATACGGTTGTTCCTACTCCTCCTCTCAATAGGCCTAATCAACCCCCCGCTTTCGACGATGACGAAAAAGCCGAATGCCTTGCCGACAGTCTCGAAGCCCAATGCTCGCCCAGCACTCTCCCTATCGATCGTAGGCACCTCTCGACGGTGAACTCTGAAGTTCAGCGTAGGGCTTCTGTACCTCCCACCGATCCTCCTCTTCCACAGGTAACTGAGGAAGAGGTCCTAGGTATTATCAAAAGATTTCATACCCGAAAAGCCCCTGGCTCAGACGGTATCACGAATCGTGTCCTTAAAAACTTCGGTGCTCCCCTCATCTGCTTACTAACGGCAATATTCAACGTCGCCTTGAGCAACTGCGTCTTTCCACAGCAGTGGAAAGAAGCAATTGTAATTGGTATACCAAAGCCTGGGAAACCTAAAAACGAACCTTCGAGTTACCGCCCCATAAGTCTCCTCAATTCCATGGGGAAGGTTTATGAGCGGCTCATATTTGCTAGATTACGGGACTACGCCGAATCCAATAGTCTTATTCCACCAGAGCAGTTTGGTTTTAGAACCAAACACTCCTGCGTTCAACAAGTGCACCGTATTGTTGAACATATCTCTAGTAGATTAAACTTAAAAAAACCTGTCGCTACGGGAGCGCTCTTCTTCGATGTGGCGAAAGCGTTCGACAAAGTCTGGCACAACGGCTTGATCTACAAGCTTTATTCACTGGGAGTGCCAGACCGTCTCGTGCACATCATACGAGACTTCCTCTCAAATCGAACCTTTCGCTACCGCGTGGAGGGGACGCTCTCGTCACCGCACCCGATACATGCCGGAGTCCCACAAGGCTCCGTCCTCTCCCCTTTACTATTTTCATTATATACTAGTGACATTCCCAAATCCCCTAATACCGAATTAGCTTTATTTGCGGATGATACAGCCATCTATTCTTCGTGCCGTGGTCGAGTTATGATGACCGGAATCCTCCAACGCGCGGCCAATGCCTTGGGCAAGTGGTTTCGCAAATGGAGAATCGAGGTAAACCCGGAGAAAAGTGCAGCGGTGTACTTTTCAAAGGGCTATTATAACACGCCACGGTCACGCCGTCAACTTAAAGTCATTACGATGTTTGGCAAGCCGATCCCTTGGGAGGAGCAAGTCAAATATCTCGGCGTAGTCTTAGATAGACGTCTTACTTTCAAGGCCCATATCAAACGAGTGCGCGATCGCGCCGCGTTTGTAATGGGCCGTCTTCATTGTCTCCTTAACAAGCGAAGTAAATTGTCCCTTAGGAATAAGGTGAAAATCTACACGACTTGCATCCGTCCGATCATGACCTATGCAGGGGTAGTTTTCGCTCACGCGAGCCCCTCTCAAATTCACCGTCTACAGGTAATACAAAATCGTTTCATGCGGAAAGCCACGGGAGCTCCGTGGTTCCTTCGCAATGAAAATCTGCACATTGACCTAGGTCTGCCAACCATTGCCCAATGGCTCAAATTAGCTTCCAAACGTTTTTTCGATTCTGCTCCGCACCACCCAAATCCCCTGGTAGTTGCGGCTTCCGAATACATCCCGCTTAGGGACGGTACTGAAAAGTATCGGCGTCCGAAGGACGTAATATACGATCCCGACGACCCGATTACCCTAGCCATAGAGGCAGCCAATCAGCTCGCGACACCAAACACTTCAGGACCCCGATACCGACCCCGCCGGCGTGGTCGACGATTTCCCTCATTCAGCGCTTATCGCTATCGACCCACTAGGGTCGATTAATTCTTTCAAATATTTTTCCTCTCAGACGACGCCCTGAGCCGAGGTTCGCGCCCAACTGGGCACCCTCAGGCCTGTTGTCTTAAACGTTGTACCGGGTGAGAGCCTTCAGCGCTCCCCATTTGTCCGGCCAAGTAGTTAATGCCATCTGCGGCAAATCTACAATAAGTCACGTCAAAAAAAAAAAAAAAAGCTCTGCCGTCAAGTGCGCGCAATACAATTTAAAACTGTTTGATACAAAATTACAGTGCGACAATATGCCGCTGCTTTTTTCTGCCGCGCGGCGAAAAACTCGTAGCGCGCGCCTGGCCTTAGAGCCTTCCCAACCTCTTTCTCCAAGTAGATTTACTCCAAAAGAAAATCCCTACGAAGACACATTTGTCGTGGTAGGTAAAGATTAAAAGCAAGGCCACGGGAAAACCATTCAGTGATATAGCATTCAGACTAGGAACTCGACTGTCCGTGCCATAAAACTCGATTTCTTATTAGCTCAGAAGCTAAGCTGGAAGTTAATTTCAAAAGGAGAAAATCTGCTTTTTAATCTCAGTAAGGTTCCCAGATCCGTTTAATTAATAGTGTCATTCATTTTGTTTTTCTTTGAAACGGAAAAATTACTAACGTTTATAGTTGCAAAGAGAGAAATTATTGTAATTGTAACTTTAGGAGAACGTTTGCTCTGTTTGGTTTATTCAAAAGTTTTCTTAGAGCCAAATCGATAAAGTCAATTGATTAGACTTATAATAATTAATCATAATAGTCTTCTTCTATCGTGTGGTTTGTGAGTGTTCCTCGGAATCGCTGGGCACTCGTATTTTGTAATGGTACTTGCTCGATAATTAATGGTGTAGTAGTACTTAATACGGTGGTTCTGGAATGGCGACCACGTGTCGGACGACGCTCAGTGGGTAGGCCCGCTACAAGGTGGACCGACGATCTGGTGAAGGTCGCGGGAAGACGCTGGATGCGGGCAGCGCAGGACCGATCGTCGTGGAGATCCTTGGGGGAGGCCTATGCCTAGCAGTGGGCGTCGTACGGCTGATGATGATGATGATGATGAGTACTTAATAAATAAACAAAATAAAATAAAATGATTGCTGCCCACTTCATGCCACCTAGTACTTATCATCAGACATATTTTGCTTCCAATGTATTTTAGAAGTAAAATACCTAACATTTAAATGTGGCCGGCCATTCGGCGTGTTTATGGTTATAGAGGCCAAGAGACAGTAATATTTGTGAGCCAATAATTGCTTCCCAATAAGTGTCGACAAACTTGTAACGTAAAAAGATGCTGATGTATAAATGATTTTTTGTTTATAGCACTTTTTTTTCTTTACTTAAGGAGTTTCATCTTACAAAAAGATAATGTCACTCCGTAGTGACTTCTTTCGATTCTACACAAACTAAAAACAACTTAAACTAATACAATAATGTTTAGGCTTAAAACAAACTGTTCATCCCCTTCTCTTCAAGCACTTATCCGTGCTTAGGGAAACTCACAAAGAGAAAATTTAAATCGAAAAAAAAATACTTTGTTTTTCTTTGTAAGCTTTTTGTTTAAAAAAAAAACAGGAATCTATTTCGTATCTTTTCTTACTTCCCTTACCTTTCCCGTGGTGTAGCGGAGAAGTAAATTAATGTACTTTCGTATCATTAATGTATTATCATAACAGGTTCTTGTCTTCGTCCATCATTATAAGTTTATAAGTGTTCTTGTGGTCTTTTACTAGACATGTAGCCAACTTCATGTCGTTAAATTATTGAAGTAATTACTTGAAGAAAATTTCTTGCAGCGCACTTCATGGCTGTTAAAAGTTTAGCTTATGCATTCTGGGGAGATAAGAACTTTGAATGTACCTACCATATGCATAAGTGTATTTTACGACAGTACTCTTGCGGTCGTTTACTTAACGATGTTCAATTTATTAAGGCCCTGGATTCGATTCCCGATGGAGACATAATAGACAATAAGTCAAATTGATCAGCCGTTAACATCTTAAGCACCCTAGAGATAATCAAACAAAGCTGATTTTTGTTTCACATCATGACTTTTGAGAACCAAACTTTGAACCTCTTACTACACTGCACCACATTTGCACTATCTGAACCGTCAAAAATTTTTCGTAGTGTCTATATGTGGGATTTGGGTTTGCTCAAATTAAGCAGTCTAGTTTTTTTTAAACAGTATTTAAACTATACTGTACTGTTATATGTAACATAAACAGCCTATATACGAGTACGTCCCACTGCTGGGCACAGGCCTCCCCTCAATCAACCGGAGGGGGTTATATAATATAATATATAATATATCCCCTCACCTTCCTACTTTCTCCTTCTATCACTCTCTAACTGATTCACACCGCTTCACTCAATTTCTCATTTGTCTAACGACCTCTGTGGTTCAGTGCTTTGAGCGTTCGGCTCACAATCCGGAGGTCTCAGATACTGTCTGTGTAAAACGAGGTTGTTTGTATGAAGTGTCCGGGGTGTGCCTACACCTACAATTTGACACACTTTCGTAAATAATTTGCGTATTCGATTGTAACTAAGTTAAAATCGGTTATCGATTCGACCTTTCTCGACCTAGTTTACGATTGCTATTCAATCATGGCTTTTGTCAGCGAAAAACGAACCACACTTGTCAAAGAGATTTAAAAGGACTACTGAATGCTATAGTTCAATAATTGAGCTCTAGGTATCTATTGATTCTCGCCTTATCTCCTATCGTGTGAGCTGCGAGGTGGATTACCAATCTCATCAACCCTGGTGTCAGCATCATTATTGAGACGCCAAAAGCCCCTGACGTGACTCATGTAACGCCCTACGATTCAGTAGGTCAATGTTAAAATTAATAGTCACTGTGGTCCTCCGTGATCCAGTGGTCGAGAGTTAGGCTCACGATTCGGAGGCCCCGGGTTCGAATCTCGGTGGGGACATATCACAAAAATCACTTTGTGATCCCTAGTTTGGTTACGATATTATAGGCTGATCACCTGATTGTCCGAAAGTAAGATTATCCGTGCATTGGAATGCACGTTAAGCCGTTGGTCTCGGTTAGTACTTACTAATGTAAGTACGTAGTCGTTACATGTTTTATGTCAGGGGCCTTGGGCGGCTCAGTAATAACCCTGACACCAGGGTTGATGAAAGACTGTGGTCCTGCGGTATAACCGCTTGATTCTCAAACGGGGAGCGCCGGTTCGAATCCCTGTATTAGTATTATATGATCTGTGCCCGGTATTAATTGGTTAATTGGGTCAAAAATTAATTATGAAATTGTGATAACTAAATAAAGACAGATTTAAAACTGTCGAAAAACACTTTTTTTTATTTAACGTATTTATGACTTTGAATCAAGAAATTCTTAATAATAAGTCCCCAGAGTTAAACCAGAGTTGTTGAGGTCAGTCATTGGCCTCAAATGAAATAAAATTTATTGTCGTAAATGTGGTCATACATAGTGATGGAAGTAAATATTATGGTTCAGCACATTCAGTCATATTCTGACATACAATAGGTAATTATTATATTATTAACCTAATCTTACTCTAAATTAACTAGTTATATTTACATCAAATTTACATAACATTATTAGGGTGCAATAACTCGTTCAAAGAATAAAAGACCTTCGCTCTTAGCCACAGCTTTAGCTTTATACGGAAATGTTTTAAACGAAGTTCTCTTAAATGGCTGGGGAGGGCATTGTACGTCCTCACACATACTGAGTAACAATTTTTATAAAACACAGCTGTTCTAGGCACTATTTCATAAACAAGTTTGCTAGGATTTCTAAGATTTCGATTATGTGTTTCTCTCGAAGTTTTAAATATTTCTCTATGTGTTTTAACAAAAGTATGCGCATGTTGTATTCTTGAGATTACGAGCGAGAGATAATAAATATGGTGTTATTGACATGGTAACGTAAACTTTGGGAAATGATTCTGACCATAATTCAAGTTCAAGTTCATATCATATGGAATTTTCCATCACAAAAGCAGGTCTGGGTCCCTATTCGAACTCAGCCACTATCTCACTCCGGCCTACTGAAGTAAGAGGCGCCTACCCCCGCGGCAAGGACGCGTCGAACAGGAATTGCCCCAGTGGATGGAAGATAAGATGACTCTGTCCCCCCTGGGGCCGGGTTAATGGTCTTGTATGGAACCAAGACCGAAAGCAAAAGTATAGAACCGAAAATAATTTAAAAAACATAATAAAACATGAATTTTCCGACAGGAAATTCCATTTCATATCATCTCGGAATCATGGTCTAAATCATCCTTCAGTATTCGTTACGGTGTCACTAACAGCCTGTATATTAATGTATCATCCAATATATTTAGGTTATTCATTGGAATTACATCAATGTTGTGTCCCGATATTTCCACATCAGGAAACATAAAAGGCTTGTGTGTTTCTGATACCGTATGTCATTGAGGGTTAGATGGGCAGATGGGCAGAAAATGGAAAGGTCAATGTAAAGAAAACTGTTCTAATGTTTTCCTATACTTGGTGTATTAGTCTTGTGTACTCTGGCAGTCAATTTGATAGTTCCAAAACTGTCTTAGTCCCTTAAATGCAAGTGACCGTGTGGAACGGCGTCTGCGGTCCAGTGGTTGAGCGTAGGACTCACGATCTGGAGGTCCCGGGTTCAGATCCCGGTGGAGATATATCACAAAAATCACTTTGTGATCCCTTGTTTGGTTAGGACATTACAGGCTGATCGCCTGATTGTCCAAAAAGTAAGATGAACCATGCTTCGGAAGGCACGTTAAGTCGTTGGTTCCGGTTACTACTTACTCATGTAAGTGAGTAGTCGTTACATGAGCCATGTTAGCCTTTGGCGGCTCAATAACAACCCTGACACCAGGGTTGATGAGGTTGATAGTTCACCTCACAACCCACACGATAGAAGAAGAAGAACCTATTCAAAATGTATATGTTCGAAAACCTACAAAGTATGTTATACAGAGTGTTAGTGACAACGTAATGAATATTGAGGGAGATGTTTCAGACCATGATTCCGGGTAATGTGGAATTTTCCGTCGTAAAATTCATGTTTTCAACGCGCACGCTCGGCGTTCGGCAGCCGGCCAGCGCTGGCGTCGCGTCGCCGCGGCGTCGGCGTCGAGTCGACGTTGCGCGGACGCTGCCACGACGAAGACGCTTGAAAGACGCTAGTGTGGGGGGTCACCACATCTATTCTCTTATTACACTGTTTCTTACTCTATCACTCAACTTAACACCGCAGATGCCACGCAACGACCTTATTTCTCCGGCATTAATCCTGCTTTCATGCTTCTTCTGCCATACCCAACATTCGCTACCGCACTTCAGCGTAGCCCAAAAACATGATTCGTTCAAAAATACTCTTTTAAAAGCATCTTTACTGGCAGTATATTAGAACTCTTGTCACTGATGGTACATTATCAAGAGTTATGACAATCACCTTTCCGCCCATCTGTCACTATAAATGGCAGATGGCGATTTTATTATGCGCGCGTAATAAAATAATAAGATATTACCTATAACCATTTATTTTTAGGAGCCTTCGTAGTGCCTCGAGAAGTGATAAAAGGTGAATCGCGTGATATAATCACACCTGTGATTTTATAATGGGATGTGTTTAGTCACAAGTGCCGTGTTTACCCAATCTCTAGAGCAACACTCGTAAGGCCGCTCAAATTGTACTGTATTCATGTGTTATGTCTGATTGTTGAAATTTAGTTCTGTGCATAAAATGATTTGATTTGACTTACAAGTCTACACGTTCACAAGCTACAAGTTACTCACACGTACATGTAAATTATGTCTATCAAGAGGGATTGTTAAATATACTTGTGAAATAAATATTGACACTTGTAACATGTAATTTAAATTGTGTAGTTTTAAAATAAGATAAGATAAGATTCTTTATTTGCCATAAATGCAGTGTGACAGATGTTACAAAAAAATATAGTTTACCGTGCATTTAGATTAAGTACATAAATCATGCAAAATTTATAAAATGAAAAATATAAAATGTGTCAATACAAAGGTCCTATTATGAAATTAGTTGTTGTACAAATTTAAATAAATGTCATTAAATAAATTCACATAAACCAAATTCAAATTAATAAAAGTCAATAAAAATTATAGAAAACTAATAAAATAAAAATAGAAGTATAAAAAAATTATTTTTTATTTTTATTATTTAATTTTAATTCATTCTTGTTATAAGTAATGAAATATTTTATAAGAAAATTTATTCTAATACAGGGCTTGTAATTTCTTGTTGTAATTTCCTAATTGAGAAAAGTTTTTACACACTGCAAGAGGTTTTCTTACATGATAAATAGACTGTAAGTGATGTAAATTTTGTTGTTATTAATAGTTTTTAAGATTTTCATAGTTACTTTTTTGATTAAGCTTGTTTAATGTTAAGTACTTATTATTATTTTATTTTTTTTGTACTTCTGGCCTAATGTAATTTCTTTATATTTTTGTTTGTTTTTGCTATACTTACTATAATATTTATAACAACTGTTTACCATATGGTGTGCAATAAATACATACTTTGACTTTGACTTTTTGTAAGTTTTGATAAACAGGGCGAAGGGGTCATAATCCATTTTTAGGCCATTAAATATGTTGGCGTTCTATATACCTATACGAGTATATGATAGCGCTCATATCTTTAATGGGTTTAATCAGAGTAAAAAATCATCAATTGAGTAATTCCCAGCCACTCTCGGTTATAAACGAATGAATGAACAAATACGAGTACTTTATTGCACTTAGAACAGGTACAAGGAAAAACGAAAAACTACAACTACAATACACAAAGTACACTACAAAAAGTACATCTTTCTATAATGAATAGATTTGTCAATCCATCGCAATATACCGATATTTTATTTTCATTGATTTATAGTTCCTAGATGGATATGGAACCAAAATAGCTTGGAGCTTTCTAAATCCAGTTATTTTGGCCACACCACCATACAGGCGCTTTTAATATTAGATTAGCTTAAGCTTGGCAAGACGGGAAGACAACCAATAGAGTAAGGCGGTTAAAGAATGGTGGTCAAGGGTTGGATGCGATAGAGAGGCAAACCATCAGCCCGATGGTCGGGTGACATTATGAAGTATGCTGGAAAGCAGTGAATGAGATTAGTGTTGTACGATAGTCGACTGTACGATTTTCGAAGCCTCTAAATAATCGATCGATATTGAAAATTCTACAATTATATCGATTATAATCAATATAGATTATTATCTAAAAATTGTTAGATATAATCGATACTATCGAATAATTTACATTAATCAATTTATCTGTTAATAATCGATACAATTACAAGAGTGTCACAATTATTTTACAATCGAAAGTATCGATATAATCGATTAGGTATATCTAACAAGTATTAGATTATGGACATATTGCCCGAATACATTGTTTTAAGTTTATTGGTTAACAGTGTCGAAATATCGGGAGTCTCATATCCCCATTTAAACGCGGTAAGAACCCGTTATTATGTGCTTTAATTATATTGCCCGAATGCCCGATGACCTCTGGACCAAAAAAGATACAGAGTGGGTTCCTGCATTTGCTGCATTGCTGTCAGGCGTCGGGGAAGGCCACGGAAAAGATGGCGCGACGAGTTAGACCGCTTCTCGAAACGGTGGCGCGAGCAAGCTGGGGACAGGGAAGAGTGGAAGAAGGGAAGAGAGGCCTTTGTCCTGCAGTGGGACATTGAGGGCTATTAATAATAATAATTACATTATCACCGAAATAAATGCCGAATTTTCAATATCTATTAGTATTGATACTATCAATATGAATGTCGATATTTAGATTATTTAGGGGTAAATAATAGATAATCATTTATTCGGCAACACTTGATAAGACTTGCACAGGACCGGAAAGGATGGCGTGAATCAGAGGAGGCTTATACCCAGCATGTGGATACAATTTAAGTAGATAGGTATGAAGTTATTTTTGTAGACATATTGGCTCCGATTCCTGCAGTCTCCTCCTAATTTTATTTTAAGTTTTATACCTGCGCTGAAGAAGAAAGAGACGACAACTGTTAATTTTAAGGGAATTAATGAATAGCTCTGGCGAATAAAATAGGTATCTCGCTGATAGGCAACTCGTTTGAAATGTGCTGTCAACTTAATTCTGTCGGGTTAGAGACCCCCCCCCCCCACACACACACACAAGCGTCTTTCGGGCGTCGTCGTGGTGCCAGCGTCAGCGCGACGTCTACGCCGTGGCGACGCGATGTGAGCGCCGCGCACGCTCGGCGTTCGGCACCCGGCCAGCGCAGACGTCGCGTCGCCGCGACGTTGTCTCTTTCCTTTTCCATTTTACCCGTCCCTTTCCTTTTCGCTGGATAGTAAAATTACAGGTAAGTATAAATAAAGTTTAATAGATAGTGTATACTGGAATTAGCACCCATAAAGGTACATATAAACGACACGATAAGCTCTGCCACCAGCCTAACGTCGCCCCATTAAACAACATAAGGGCTCAGAATAAAGTTCATTTTATAATCCCTTTTCCAATTTAGCAAATCCAGAATTCACCAAATAATGATATTTCGCGCGCACACCTAGTCACTTTGAAGAGAGTGCGTAAAATATTCAAAAGCTATTTGAATATTAAAGTGACTTCCGATTGAGGCCTTTGCTCTTTTGTATACGGAACCATGCGTGCGACGTTTTGACACTCAACATATCGTGTATGCGAGCTTTTGGTATGGACATGTCACAGAAAGATTTTCATAATCAGAATATTTAACGGGATATTTTTCAAATAAAAACCCACATTTTCTCATGTTCCCTTCTCAAAAATTATAATATGTTTAATTATAACACACATTCAAAATAAGTAGCTTACCCAGACTTCACCGAGCTGTTAGACCAAATAAGGTGGTGAGTATAATAAATTGTCGAGCCAACTCTTTTATTATTCAATAAAACCAATAAAATTAACGCAAGCAATAAATTTAATTGGTACACTGAAAAGACGAAGCCGCCCGAATCATTGGCCATTGCACCGAAATATTAATGTGCAATAAATCCAATACAATAAAGAAAAACAATAAAGCTATAATTAAATCGGTGCTTAATTTTATTTCTCACCGCAAACAGTGATATGATAGGTACTAGAGACGCAGGATTAAGAAGATATTAAATTCTACGCGACAAGTTTGAACTTTTACCAGACTGCGCTATCTCCCTAGCTAATTTTTATGTAGCGCTTTAAAGACCGATCGCGTTGTCCGATTTTGATGTTTCTAAGTTCTCTGATCATATTGTGGAAACTGAAAAAAATATGTCGACTAACTACTTCTGCAGTGCGTTAGGCGGATGATTTAAAGTGTGGATGTTACCTACTGAATAAAGAAATTTTTGAATTTGAATTATGAATTGGGTTCTTTTTAAAAACGTATCCAGTAACATTATTATTAATATAATATCGTTCTGGTAAATATAAAACGCAACCATACTGTATTGATGTAATCAATTTGTTGAATCATCGAGTCGGCAAATGAAAAATGTGAAACGATAAAATTCTCAGGTGATTCCGTAAAAAGAGACGGTGATAAGTGCAACCGGATTTCAATGATTTCGAAAAGTGAGAAAGAACGTCCCTAAAATGTATAAGATCTTTGAAACCGGCCCGAGATATAGGTAGAAACGTCAAATAACAACAAACATAAATAATAAGAGTTTAATGTTTTATTCTTTGATTGGCTGGGCAAAATACTGTAGAGGCTGAAAGCCGCATACGGAAATGGCGGTGGATTGGTCATGTCCTTATAAGCCCTGTGGAACACCCGTCCCGACGAGCTCTGAGCTGGTGTGCGCGTGGAAAACGCAAAAGGGGGCGGCCCAAAGAGACCTGGCGACACTCGGTTGACTGAGAGTTGAAAACTCTCGGCATGTCACGGGAGCAAGCTACAGAAGTTGCAAAAGATCGCGAGGATTGGAAATCTGTTATTCGACCCCTACATCCCAACAGGGGATAAAAGGATTAGAAGAGAAGAAAAAGAATGTTTTTATATGCTGAAAAGTCGTAAATATATAACACAGGTACCTATATAGATAATCAGCTTATAAAATTAAAGCTGAGCTGGGGATACCAGCTACTAATTCACAAGTTACTTAAAAATGACAAAAAGTGAGAGTGCTTACAATTTATAAAGATTACAGTTAATAAATTGTTCTGATTGGTGTTAATGTAAATGAACTAATGTAAATATTACCTAATATTATTAATGTAACGTGTTGCGTAAATCCAACATGGCCACAAACGGGATTACACAAATGGATCCATCACATGGAAAAGCGGTTTGAAACGGATTAAAGACTGTCCGTATATAATATGACAAAGCTGTTATTCTGATTCCCACAATAATGAAGTGAGGAAGTATTAATTAAGCCTTCGTCCACACACACACACTAGCGTTTTTCGAGTGTTGTCGTCGTGCCAGCGTCCGCATTGCGCCTGCATAGCGTCGGTACAGCGTCCGCTCAGCGTCCGCACAGCGTCCGCACAGCGTCCGCACAGCGTCCGCACAGCGTCCGCACAGCGTCCGCACAGCGTCCGCACAGCGTCCGCACAGCGTCCGCACAGCGTCTGAGGAAGGACGCGGGGCGCTGGTGGGCAACAGAGCGACGACGCAACGTTGACGCGACGCCAGCGCCGCGTGAAGCCCCGTTCAGTAAACGGTCAACGCCGGCGTCACGTGGACGTTGCGTGGACGTTGTGCGGACGACTGCCACAATGACGACGCTCGAAAAACGCTAACAACTTACACAGTTAACTAGTAAGAATGAGTGTTGTGTGAAAACCAAGGTGTGGAAATATTCGCGATAACCAATTTGACAATAGGTACTGACACAGCATGAAGTTTTCGTTTTGTAATGACACGAGAAAAAATCTAGAAAAATTTGAGGGGAATGCGTAAACCGTTTGGTGACAAATGTTAGTCCTGTCGACTCACAACATACACAAGATTATAAGCAGCATGCGAAATCGTAGTATCTGAAGAAAACTTTGACAAAACGTTTCCTCGATAACGTGTTTATTGTAAAAGATCCCTGACAGTTATTCCCACAAATATAATAGCCGTGCCTATATTTAAACCGCTCATTTTGTAAACAATCAATGAACAGTACCCATTCATCTCTTCATTATTACAGAATTTCCTATTAAATTAGCACTTGTGAATAACGCGTTATGTTATTAGTACCTTAAAATAGATTTGGGAACTTAAGCACTCTACACACAAAGGCATCATATGTAACTTTAGGACATTGTATGTTATTAAGTACATACACGTTTATGTTGTTATAAGAATCTCTCCAGGCTACGTATCCCAAAAAAAAAGTTAACGCTGTACAGATTTGCCTTCGCTTCTTATATAAGAATAACAGATATATACACCTTTGTTTTTGGCTGAAAATGATGACCCTTGTTATTACACCTAGGCACGAGACATATTCCACCCATTATTATTCTGATCAAAGTAAAAAGAAGCAATATAGGTAGCAACATAACTATATACGTAACTGATCCAAATGTCACGCAACAATTATTTTTATACAGCGTGTTAGTGACATCGCACAGTGATCAATTTCAAACATTTAGGAGGACGAAATTATTAAATATTGTAATTGTGAATCAAAAATATATTTATAACAGTAAATAGTAAAAAAAACGATTTTCACATAATTTAACTTGGTAATTAATATTTTGTAGCATTTTTAAATCACTCCTCATCTAACACAATTTCTGGTTGTTGTAAAAGATTTATTTAAGTAATATTCTGATGTTAGATATTACAGGGTCTGAAGATATGAGCAAAATTTTCATTAGATCTTCATTAGTTTCAGTCCTGGTCATTTTCCTTGTATTATGCTCTCTATAATATCTGACGTCTTTGTGGCGACTTTCCTGTGCGTCTTCTCCAAACATATCAATTGGTAACAAAAAGTTTTCGATTATATCCTTGCCGTGTATGAGAACCTTATGGAATGTTGAAATCAAAGGATACCACCTGTATAAATCAATATAAAGCGCAGCAGTTTCCTGCCTGCCTGTGTGGAATGCCTGCCTAAAGGTTTTTTTGACTTCCACTGCCATCAGCACCCCACTTGAATGTCATTCTTAAACTTGAGTCATAATTTTTCAAAACCTCCGATTGATGTGTTCAAATACGTGAAACCGTGTGATCGATAAGATCTTGTAGGGGAAGACAGAGTTCTTCATAACTTTTCGATTTCACCTCTTCATGTAACCTTATTTTATTTATTTGTACACAATAAAACAGACACAAGAAACATACAAAGAAAACAGATAGTAAAGGTAAGTTTATCTCTAAACAAAGAGATTTTTTCCAGCTGACCTACATGACAAGAGAGACATTCAACGTTTAGTTTTAGCAGACAGGTCACAAAAGCTCTTTTTTGGACCTCCTGCTTCTCTTAATGTAGACGTAGAAGGTGCACTTTCTTGCCCACCAGAGATGATTACTGTTTGTTCAAGCCATTTTTTATTTTTATTTCGGAATCTAATAATATTTCGAGAACATTTTTGCCAACATCTGGAAGCTGCTACAGTGAAAATTTTAAAGACCGTCCGTGCTTGTAGTATGCAATTTAGATACTTCTAATGTATCCAAAATATAGTTAAGTAGTTTATCTTTATTGTCTTTTGATAGCGGCTTCACTGGTCGATTCATTGACAAAATATTAAATAAATCATTATTTTTGATTGAGGCACCATTATCTAAAAAAAAAGAAACTTTACTACAGAAACCGGCAATCACCGCAAAAAAAATGGATATTTTTATATAGCTAATAGTCCCTGCTATATAATGGAATCAAAATGATAGTGTACTAATTTGTACTTTTAAACGTAACACAATTTAAACTTTAAAAAGGTAGTAAAAATCAGTACTTTATACTATATATTTTTTTTATAATAGAAATCGATCTATTTTACATTTTATTTTCATACTAATAAAAAGTAGAGACCTTCCTTAATGTGCACCATTTTTTTCAATTCACAGTTTACTCTAATACCTTAACCAACTTAACTTGAATAGGAGCGTAAAACAAAAATAAATCAGTCTTATTATAAAAATTTTGCTTTCCAGATAACTTTGAAATGGAATATCAATTAAAGTACTAACTGCATAACGTTGATGTTTTAGTATAATGTAAATAACTTACCTGCAAGTCTTAATTTAAAAAAAAATCGAACTTCCGACACATTGACCAAATATAATTTTGGGACGCTAACTTTTAAATATTGATCAGTGTGCATCGTAACGAATACTGAGGGGGATGATTCAGACCATGATTCTGAGTTAATATCAAGTGGAATTTTCCGTAACAAAATTCATGATTTTTTTTAATGTTCTTTTTAATTATTATCCGTTCCATATTTTTGCGACGGAAAATTCCACTTGATATCAACTCAGAATAACCCCTCAAAGTTTTCGTTACGATGTTACTAACACCCTGTATATGCCTCTGCCATTATAATTTTAATTAATTATGTACCAGAGCAATGAGAAAATAAGTAATTATCTCGTAAAATCTACACAGCGCCATCTATTTTTTTTTTGAAACTTATCCTTGAATGTGCCTCATTAACTTAAAGCTTTGTACACCACATTTAGAGTTCATATGCGTAAGTTTAATGAACATATTTTGTACCCGAGTAGGTATTTAACAGCCTCCGTGGTCTAGTGGTTAGAGCGTAAGGCTCACGATCTGGAGGTCCAGGTTCGATTCCCGATGGGGACATTGTCGAAATCACTTTGTGAGACTGCCCTTTGTTTGGTAAGGACTTTTCAGGCTTGAATCACCTGATTGTCCGTAAAAGTAAGATGATTCCGTGTTTCGGAGGGCACGTTAAGCCGTTGGTCCCGACTATTAGCTGTAAAAACACCTCCACCAACCCGCAGTGGAGCAGCCTGGTGGAGTATGCTCCATACCCCCTCCGATTGATTGAGGGGAGGCCTGTGCCCAGCAGTGGGACGTATATAGGCTGTTTATGTTATGAGTAAGTATTTAACTGTCCGAAGAATTGGAAACCGGTATGTTGAGATTCAATAAATTATGATCATAAAATTCTAAAGCGTAATCCGGGTCGATATAGCTGAGGACATTTCGGTGCGTTCCGGTCCATTTCCACCTGCGTTCACGGGATTTGTCTAGGCTTAAGATCTTCCTTCATAACCTATATCAAGTCTCGGATAGGCTTACCTTTTATGTCAGGCTGTCGGTCTGACGTCATACGTAATCCTACCGCATTTGGGAGGTAGGGAGACTGGCACTGTGATTGCCTGATAAGATTGGGTATTTGATTTTTATTTATTTTATACATTGATTTGAAAGCCGAAGCCAGCTTTTCATCAGTCATCAGGTGATCATGGCACTTACAACAGTGTCGAAGTATCGAGAGTCTCATATCCCTGATTTAAACTGGGTAAGAACCCGTTATTATGTGTCTAATTTATTTATTTTTTGTTTTTAAGTTATACAGCATAAACGTAGTTATCATAGAATGTTACAATAATGTTGTAGAACATAGCTACGGACCCAAATTTATTAAAATGTTAAAAAACATAATAATTATAATGCAAGTAATGTATTAAGTGTTTATTTACTGTTAAAAAACGCGATTCAAACTACTCCTACAACTTTATTATGAGGTTTCAATAACAAAATTGTAGTTAATTAACTTAGAGATTATTTTATCATTAAAAGATGATTGAGGAGCTCGGTGGCGCAGCGGTTAACACGCTCGGCCTGCGATTGTTGAAGTTAAGCAACTTATGCAAAGGCCGGTCATAGGATGGGTGACCACAAAAAAAGTTTTCATCTCGAGCTCCTCCGTGCTTCGGAAGGCACGTAAAGCCGTTGGTCCCGGCTGCATTAGCAGTCGTTAATAACCACCAATCCGGACTGGGCCCGCGTGGTGGTTTAAGGCCCGATCTCCCTATCCATCCATAGGGAAGGCCCGTGCCCCAGCAGTGGGGCCGTTATTGGGCTGGTGATGATGATGATGATGAGATGATGATAATGTGACTAGTTAAGTGCAATAAAGTAAATAGATATAGAAGTAAATAAATACCAATAAAATACGAATGTCATCATCTCCCTGGCGTTATCTCGTTTTAACAGGATCCGCTTACCTAACCTGAAGATTTGACAGGTCCGGTTTTTTTACACACGCCACTGCCTGTCTGACCATCCAAACACGGGTTAAGTCACATACTTTCGAAGCGTATTTCTCGAGAATATGGGATTACACGCGACGTTTTTAATAAAATACCAATGTCATGATCTCCCTATCATTATCCCGTTTCTCACAGGGTCCGCTTACCTAACCTGAAGATTTGACAGGTCCGGTTCTTCACAGAAGCGACTGCCTGTCTAACTTTCCAACCCGCGAAAGGAAAACCAGCCCAATACAGGTTAGGTTAGGTTAGTATTTCTCGGGAATATGGGTTTCCTCACGATGTTTTCCTTCACCGGTGAGCACGTGATAAGCATAAAAAAATACGAATGTTTTAAAAATAAAATCTCAATAATAACGATTCTCAATGAAAGCCTTAATATCTCATCTGACGACCAAAGCACCAGATACCTGAAACCGCTGTAGATTTCCAGTGATCCCGTTAAAGCGTTGCGGCCAGTTAGGTATACTGGGATTAACAGGTATGTTTCAAATGAATTAAGCAGCTGGAAATATTTGGTACAATTTTCCTGAGAATTTCCTGTAAATTGGCTAATTTCCTTCTATGCTTCCGCTTTTTAAAGTGACTACTGGGATACTCAATTCTCAATAGTTCATTATTTATTGCATTCCAGGTAGCATTCCAATGGGGTGTTACATAGGTCCTATACCTATGTAACACCCGCAATTTACAGGAAATGTACAGGAGTGAACTTTAATATAGACCCTGGTGGGCACAGCAACGTTAAAGGGAAGAGAGGAAGTGTGTATTAAAATTAACACATACATACATACATAAACTCACGCCCGTCTTCCCTAATAGGGTGGGCAGAGCCACAAGTAATCAAAGACAACTTGCAGCCACTTGCTTGCTCGCTTGTTTGCTTGGAGCTTGCTTGTTTGCTTGCTTGTATTAAAATTAAAACTAAAAAAAATAATGTTTCTTCATAAAAAACATAAAACTCATCATTTAAAAAGTCGTCAACAGTTTGATATCTCGTATCAAATATAATTGTTTTTAGATTTTTTTATAAATAAATTAGTTTCAGTTTCATATTTTAGGTACTGGGAGCTTATTATAATATAATATTTTAATGGACATTGCTAATGGGCTGGTTACGTGTAATTTTAGCGTAGAATTAAGCAACATTAATCTGCTTTGGTGTCGAAGCGAATACGGTGTAGGAAAGTCGCTTTGTTTTTTATAAAAGTGGGGGATTTTTTTAACAAATTGGCATATCTCCAATATGTAGATAGAAGGTAGTTAAGACAGACAAGCATTGCATTCTACTTGGTTTGGACAATTGGGGATCTGACCTGATAAAATAATTGAAACAATACGCTTCAAGATAGCATTTCAATTCTATATACGTAGAATAGAAACTTCCCACCGCATTTAAAAATATGTTGTTTTAAGTTTACGCGGTTATTATCATAATTAAAACACATAATAACGGGTTCTTACCGCGTTTAAATGGGGATATGAGACTCCGGTAAGAACCCGTTATTATGTGTTTTAATTATTTTAAAAATATGACCAAAGCTGCTCTTAAAGTTAATTTGACAAAATGGTTGCTACAACATTGCTTTTATAGTATTAATGAATTTCTAGATTATAAAAACAAAACTTTGACATTTTTAAGTAGAATTTTATTATTATTTTATTTTATGAGTGATTCTTATGTAATTTTAGATGCATGTGTAGTACAACAGCATAAATTTGCATGCTTACTTGTAAGCTGAAAACATGGACTACTGTATAATAATGACATCTGTAAATACTGTTTTCTGGCAAATAAATTATTCTATTTTATTCTAGGTTTTTATCACTGTCACTCTCGATTAACATAATCGTTTGCAACTTCACTAAGGCCCTTTGTGAATTAACTGCACACCCAGATATCGATATGTTTTACTTATGTGTCGAGCGTAATCGATGTCTGTCTATAAATATGTCTATGAAAGTGTGCGTCAAGCTAGCGGCCTGAAAAAAAAATGGGCACGAAAAAATTATTTGACCATACCAAAAATTAGTACTCTTATTGAAAAAAATTGTACCTGTTGTAAAAAAATTAGTACCATCACGGTTCTGGATTTATAACCATGTTTTATTGCACTTGCTAGCTTGACGGTGAGCGAAATTTGGCGAGAGTTAACGACAAGGTCTATCGCTTTGAGTACTATTTCATACGAGTTTATTGACATTAGTTACAAACTGAAATATGCAAGCGTTCCCCAGATAATAGGTATTTTCAAAACGTCAAGCCACCGGGATCAAAGAACTGCCTTTATAACTTTGGAACCGTAATTTCGGTATTTTGCAGGGGGTGAGTACTATTTCGGTACTATTTTTTGGCGTTTAAATCAAAAAGAATGGAAAATGCTACACCGACAAGAGCGTGGCTCTTAAATTGATGATGATGACAATTTTTTTCAATAAGAGTACAAATTTTTGGTATGGTCAGATTATTTTTTCGTGCCCATTTTTTTTTGAGGCCGCTAGATTGACGCACACCTATGAAAATAATGGCGGCATAAAATTATTTCAGTAACAAAACTCTCCAAGACACCAAACGGCAATTTCTTCACTGTCCAGAAAATATCCTACCAAGCAATATCGAAGACAAAGCGTTAGAAAACTCCACTTTTGGTATTTGGCAGCGCAAAACCATAAGTCACTGTATGGAAAACCTTCGCTTTCCCATAGGCTGATAGGAGTCAATATATCATCCAAGTGGACAATAGATTTGGCCGATATTTCACAGAGAAAGACGCTTTTGTTCGGCCTATTGTAGCAGAGAATTAAGACGTTCAATTGAATATTGGATAGGTTGTAATTGTTATATGGATATGAATGGTCTGTCCGGGGTCTTTTATCTTCGGTCATGTCAGCTACACATTTTTGGAACGGAGAGATCTAAGGGCCCTATCTCACTAGGGCACCATGGTAACCCAACCACGGTCGCACCATCAACAAAACGTAATCATTGGGTAAAGGCTACTTAAACAGGTGTTTTATTGGTTACTCAACCAACTTTTTTTTTGACGTGACTTATTGTAGATTTGCCTCAGATGGCATTAACTACTAGGCCGGACAAATGGGGAGCGCTGAAGGCTCTCACCCGGTACGACGTTTAAGACAACAGGCCTGAGGGTGCCCAGTTGGGCGCGAACCTCGGCTCAGGGCGTCGTCTGAGAGGAAAAATATTTGAAAGAATTCATCATTCATATTTGATTTGAATTCATATTTGAAAGAAACCCCGATACCGACCACGCCAGCGGGGTCGGTATCGGGGACCTGAAACTCAACCAACGAAGATACCAGAGTTAACTACAATATTTTGTTGGCGACGCGACCGTAATGGCGTCCTTTTGAGATAATGGTTTATTTGGTCATGCTCATTTTAGAAAGTGAAGATACTATAATCAATACAATTGTATTTAATTATAAGGAGAAATCGTCTTATGTATTTTGATAACCACTGAATTTAATTACCTGTGGTTTTTACTGTTTTACGTATACAAATAAATGCAATTTAGTGATAGACATTCTAGGATGAAGAGTGTCAGAAAATCGACGAATCCTTTCGAGAAAAGGTAAGGAAGTGACCTGCCCTTGCGCTTTGCTTTGCTTGTCTTGGCAAAGATATAATAGTCAAAGCCGGGATGAGTATAGGTAGCTAGTGGATTCACTACTTCCTACCAGAGGTTGCCTGAAGGAAATTAGTATAGGTGAATAAGGTCAATAAAAGAACAAAAGGAATAAGAAGGTTTGCAAGATTATTGAAATATTTAAAGACAATTAATTAAAGATAACATTTTACAATAACCTCAAAGCGCGGTAAGAATTAGATCTGTCAAAGTACGTATGCTAGTGTTGTGACGTTCATTAGCATAGTGCTGTATCAGTCGATATTAGGTCCATCGATTATTTTCTATGTAACAAAACAAACAATCGAAGATGAAGTTTTGTACCAATGTTTCTATACATAAAATATTCACAAAGTTACACAAGTTTGTTCCAATATATAATCAATAATTAATATCGACGTTCCTCACTTGCACCTTTTAACTTGGTTTAAAAATACATCGACCCCGATTATACATGAAACAATTAAGCACCTTCGCCTCCCAATACTAAGGATAAAATTAACTTCGCCGCTAATTGAATTTTTAACGAGATCGATGCGGTGGGGAAAGAAATGCCTCTTATGGAGAATGTTAACGAACCTTATAATTGTAAGCCGGATATATAAATAGACTTACGAACATAAACATCCTTACAAATACAACACACACATACATAACATACATAAACTGCCTATATACGTGTCCCACTGCTGGGCACAGGCCTCCCCTCAATCAACCGGAGGGGGTATTGAGCATACTCCACCACGCTGCTCCAATGCGGGTTGGTGGAGGTGTTTTTACGACTAATAGCTGGGACCAACGGCTTAACGTGCCCTCCGAAGCACGGAATCATCTTATTTTTTAGGACAATCAGGTGATTCAAGCCTGAAAAATCCTTACCAAACAAAGGACAGTCTCACAAAGTGATTTCGACAATGTCCCCATCGGGAATCGAACCCGGACCTCCAGATCGTGAACACACACATAAAACATACAATAGACATATCTAGAATAAGGAATAATACGTATAGAATAGCAACCCTTCGGCTATCTAAATTCTTAGCGCAGTTTCCAAAGATGGTAAAGTTTGAGAAGGTACAGTACCTTGACACAATTCACGACAGCTATATTATTGTATTTAAGTTAGGTGTAAATGTTATTTATATTGTAGATTATTGTTGGTTTATTGCTTTTTTTTGTTTGTGATGGTTTGAAGTTTATTAAGTAAATAAGATAACATAACAGACTCAGGATAGGCTGTAATATCCTGTAAGGATGATGTACTTTACTACCTATGTTCATAAATAAATAAATAAGAAACCACACAGAAACTCTCCGCTCCCCACCAGCGGCTGAGCTAGGTTTACCCAACCGTGCTACCCCGAATTTAACGTGAGCCAAGTCGTAGGTATAAGCTAGTTCATAATAATTCTATGCAAATACTGCGTTACTAGCGCCGCCGTGGAAAATTCCACTTGATATTTAACTCGGAATCATGGTCTGAATCATCCTTTAAAGTTTTCGTTACGATGTCATTAATACCATGTATTACATTTTTTTTAGCTTGTTAAGTAGTTTTCAATTATATTTTCTTTTTAAGTAGTACCTCTATATACAGGGTGTTAGTGACGTCGTAACGAAAACTTTGAGGAATGATTGAGACTATGAATCTGAGATGATATCAAGTGGAAATTTCCGTCGTAAAAGTATGGAACAGAAAATAATAAAAACAAAACAAAAAATACATTACATTATTAAAGAGTATACAAACAAACAAACAAAATCTTCATGTATTTTCCGACTGAAAATTCCACTTGATATCAACTCAGAATCATGGTCTGAATCATCTCCCTCAGTATTCGTTACGATGTCACTAACACCCATACCTACTTGTATGGGTAGAGTATGTACTTGTGCGGGGTGTAAGTGACATCGTAACGAATACTGAGGGGGATGAAACAGCTGATTATTCTGAGTTAATATCAAGTGGAATTTTTCATTGCAAAAGTATAGAATTGAAAATAATTTAAAAAAACTAAAAAAAACATGAATTTTGCGACGGAAAATTCCACTTGATATTAACTCAGAATCATGGTCTGAATCATTCCCCTCAGTATTCGTTACGATGTCACTAACACCCTGTATTATAATACAATGTATTGGGCGGATGGCAAGAGTGAAACCACTGCCTTATTTTTTCCTTAATAAGAAAAAAGAAAGAAAGAATCATTTATTATTAATGCTACACTGACAAGAGCGTGGCTCTTAATTTAGTGATGATAAAGTAATATAATTATAATTATTGTATAGCTTCATCACTTCATGCTTCAGTTGGAAGACTGACTACTTTGGTTCGTAAGTATACATTTACGCTGTTTAATATTTAAATAACGATTTTCAGTATATACGTAGGATTCAGTTAAGTTATACTTAGCCCTTTTAATGTACCTACCTACTAATTTGAGAAAATTATTCACCAAGAAAAAAAAAACATAATAATTGGTTGGAACAAAAAGAGGTCGTCGCTTTATCAACACGTTCCAAAGCAGTGGTAGATTATAGTATTGTACATTAGAACTAAAATAGAATCTGAACTATCAATAAGTATGTATCTGATGTTTTCACGTTGGTTATAAACGATTTTTGATTTGATTCAAACGACTTTGTAACCACCCAAACATAAAGTGCGTAGAAATATTAACAAAAGATACCTATCTATTAGGTACCTTGACTTTGTGATCCCTAGTTTGGTTAAGACATTACGGGCTAATCACCAATCTGCCCGGAAGGCAGGTTAAGCCGTTGGCAGGTAAGGCAGGTAAAAACCTGTTTTATAACTCCATGCATAGGTAATACATACTGCGAAATAATTGTCATACACTTTTTTCGATATGATTTATTGTAGATTTGCCGGATATGGCATTTAACTATTTGGCTGTAAGGATCGTATATTACTACGCGGGCATGAATCTCCGAAAAAATAAGATAATTCCGTGCTTAGAACGGCACCTTAAGCAGTTGGACTCGGCTAAAAAGAACACTTCCACAAACCCGCAGTGGAACAGCGTGGTAGAGTATGCTCCATACCCGTCGTACTTGATTGAGGGGAGGCCTGTGCTCAGCAGGGGGACATATACATATAGGCTGTTTATGAAGATTTTAGATAATAAAAAGCTTTAATGTTGTATGCAGAAGGCTGATAAATGTAATCGCTTTGCGGATTGACTTGTTTATCTTAGATTTGACCAACATATTTCTCGCCAACGCGTTTTCGCAAAGTCTTTTTAACTTCACAAACCAGAGGTAGCGAAAAGATCCTTTCCTAAGGTTCGCTTACTCAAGGTAGCGTTTACTCAGAAAGATATACAAAGGAAATATTTGAGTTGTCGTCAGCTTGCCAGACTCCCAGTTTCTTAGAAAACTCTTTAAATGGATTCCAGTATTTCTTATATTTCTTATTGGGAATAGAATACGGTTGTTCAGTGTCTGCAGGAGACTTTGTAAGCATTTTCATTGTATTTTATTTTGTTTTATATTTGAAAGCAGTGGTTGTATCTTGTATTGTGGGAACAAAACCCATAGACCGTGTTTAGCTGCTATCTTCCCGCGCATATCGAAAAATATATTTTAGGTATTTATTTATTTATGTAGGTTTACTAACAGCCATCATGTCCCTATCATTATCCCGTTTTTCACAGGGTCCGCTTATCTAACCTGAAGATTTGACAGGTCTGATATTATACAGAAGCGACTGCCTGTCAGACTTTCCAACCGAGAAAACCAGCCCAGTACAAGAAATGTGGGTTTCCTCACGATATTTTCCTTCACCGCTGAGCACGTGATATTTATTTATGATCCAAACATGAATTCGAAAATAAATTCGACAATCATTGGTTTAGGCCTGTGCTGGGTTCGAACCTGCGACCTCAAAATGACAGGCAAGCATTCTGCCAACTGGGCTGGGAATTTTTCGAATTAATGTTTGAATCATAAGTGATTAGTGCTCAGCGGTGAAGGAAAATATAGTGAGGAAACCCACAATACCCGTATGCGTTTCGGAGGTACGTGACCTAACCTGTATTGGGCTAATTTCCTTTCGCGGGTTGGAAGGTCAGACAGGTAGTCGCTTCTGTAAAAAACCGGACCTTGCAAATCTTCAGGTTAGGTAAGCGGACCTCGTGAATACGGGATAACAGTAGTATGTTATTGGGCATTCTAGACCATCGAAGTGAAGGGATTCGCGAAAATGTTCTTGGGCATTCTAGACCATCTTCGTTCAGTCGGATCGCTCGAGCGCCAACGCGCTATCGCGCGCGCTCTCGCGGATCCCTTCACTTCGATGGTCTAGAATGCCCAAGAACATTTTCGCGAATCCCTTCACTTCGATGGTCTAGAAATACCCAATAACATCGATGGTTCTTAATATTACGATCAATCGATTAGCAACTACAACACTCACCAGTATAGCTCGAGTCATCATGGGATTTCATATCACTGTATTTAATATCACAAGTATAATATCACTTAGAAAATTATTTTGGTCTGTCCGTGTTCGAATCAAGTTTTTTCCTGTAAGTCAAATTCATTAGCAGATTGCTTCATGTCTCTATACAATTTGCTGTCCTGTCATCCAATACCAGATTGGCTCAACGATCTCCAGAATTATGACATAAAGTGATAATATAATTTGAGACTCACAAAGTACCATACGAAAATATCAGAAATTCTATCCAGATTGGCGCGAGTCGTCATTGAATTCAAGAACAGCTTCGGTCCTGTCATTTAATACCAGATTGGCTCAACGATCTCTAGAATTATGACATAAAGTGATAATATAATTGAGACTCACAAAGTGCCATACGAAAATATCAGAAATTCTATCCAGATTGGCGCGAGTCGTCATTGAATTCAAGAACAGCTTCGGTCCTGTCATTTAATACCAGATTGGCTCAACGAACTCTAGAATTATGACATAAAGTGATAATATAATTGAGACTCACAAAGTGCCATACGAAAATATCAGAAATTCTATCCAGATTGGCGCGAGTCGTCATTGAATTCAGGAACAGCTTCGGTCCTGTCATTCAATACCAGATTGGCTCAACGATCTCTAGAATTATGATATACTTAAAGTGATAATATAATTTGAGACCCACAAAGTACCATACGAAAATATCAGAAATTCTATCCAGATTGGCGCGAGTCGTCATTGAATTCAAGAACAGCTTCGGTCCTGTCATTCAATACCAGATTGGCTCAACGATCTCTAGAATTATGATATAAAGTGACGATACAATGTGTGACCCAAAAATTACCACAAGGATGTCAGAAATTCTATCCAGATTGGCGCGAGTCGTCATTGAATTCAAGATCAGCTTCGAACCTGTCATTCAATACCAGATTGGCTCAACGATCTCTAGAATTAGACATAAAAGTGACGATACAATGTGTGACCCAAAAATTACCACATGGGTGTTAGAAATTCTATCCAGATTGGCGCGAGTCGTCATTAAATTCAAGAACCGCTTCGGTCCTGTCATTCAATGCCATATTGGCTCAACGATCTCTAGAATTAGACATAAAAATGACGATACAATGTGTGACCCAAAAATTACCACATGGGTGTTAGAAATTCTATCCAGATTGGCGCGAGTCGTCATTAAATTCAAGAACAGCTTCGATTCTGTCATTCAATGCCAGATTGGCTCAACGATCTCTAGAATTAGACATAAAAGTGACGATACAATGTGTGACCCAAAAATTACCACATGGGTGTCAGAAATTCTGTCCAAATTGGCGTGAGTCGTAATTAGATTCAAGGACAGCAAATTGTAATAACATAATGAATTTGACTTACATGATATAATTCCCATAGCGGAAGCTTTTTCCTAATAGTGTGATCAATTAATTTAACTATTTATAAAAGAATCAAAATCACTCTCTAGCTCACTTGTCATGCCCGGTCAAGGCAAAAATCTATACTGAATTACATTACACATTACACAGATTGTGCCTCGTATGCATTGAGGAATGTGGGCTATACTATACCATATATTATATCAATCAGGTATCCTCTGACTCGTGGGAAACTTTTTAATAAACAACTAGTTTCAGTTACTGACTTCGCTTGATAAATTATTTTTATTGCAGGGTACAGGTTTACCTACAATACATTATGAAGAAGGTGAACAAGTTTTCACTTTTGATTCATCATGCAGAATCAATGCTTTGCGTTTACTCAAATATTGTTATGTTTTTGTTCAACTGTAATGATGATGGTGATTATAACGTTCGACTTATTGTTCGATTCAAAGCAGGTTGAAATAAGGTTAATATTATTTAAAATATCAGTATTGAAACGTTGCACTCCTTGTTCATTACAACTTAGGTACCTACCTAATGTACAACTAGATCGTGATTATATAATCATCACAACCAGTATGCAGGTATATTCATGATATTCCTCTTCGTAAGATTATCGTTTATATTCAATGTACATAATTTAGTCAGAAAAAAATGTATGTAGAGAATCGAACTTGTAACATATACCTACATTGAACATCAAACTCTTAACCACTGAGCCATCGTCGTACTGCGTCATCGGAAATAGGTGTAAGTTTACGTCTGTGTAATAAATACCTAATTAATATGAATATGCGGTGTATCATTTTACAAAGTGTTGCGACTAACTCGTTTGTTCGTGAGAATAGCAACTAAGCATTTTAGCGATGACTACGCGTCCAAAATGCAAAAATTTGAAATATGCAATGCATAATCCGTTATTGTCTTGCATTTAAGGTTTTATTTTGCATAATTCAGTTTTGCACGGATTTGTATTGTTTTTCTATAAAATAGGAAAAATCATTAAACTTTACTCATTCCTTTGATCGATTCCCAATTGTCCACAATTGTGGTATCCTCATCCGTGTTATTTTCATCTTCAGTGCTTTTCTTCAAGAAAGTTTGTTAAAATGTTAGTAAGTATTTACATTTACTTTTAGTTTATGTATTATGTTGGAGTTTTTTACATAATAAATTTACACAACATTTTAAATACCATGTACCTAACCGATTTCTTAATTTTCAGGTCTAACTACGAATATTCATCCGGTTCGGACTCCCAACTGCCGCTGGCGCCTACGTCTGCGCTAAAAGTGTTGAAAAAGAAGCCTGCGAGCAAGAGGAAGCCGGCGGAGTCGATCCCAACGCCTACTAGGTAAGATTAATAATATGATTATCTTTAATCTTGTGTGCTTTTGAGAGAAGTTAATAGTGAGACAGTCGTGCCCATCAGTGGAACATTAAATAGGTACTTTAATATCTATCACTTTACTTTTATTTTATTCGAGATAATTTTACGCTATTTGCAAATACAACTTACATATCCCCTATCTCTACCCTTTTGACATACATGCATAATTATATGTTATGTTATGTATCTTGATTAATAGTAACAAAAGTAATATAAAAATAATGTAATGGGTATAATGAGCGTTCTAATTGGAAATCGTAGCGCACGGCGGTAACACTTGCATCGTTTCAATATAAACATTATTGTTACAGTTCTAAAAAGAAGTCGCGTTCGAGCGCCAACGACGAGGCAGGCGCGACCGCAACGTATTCATCGAGGTATGTAACAAAACCTAATTTTCTACATATTTTGTCTACATTATTAATTTTATAAATAGGAAAGATTTGATTGTCAAATTGTATATTTGGATGGAATGGACTCCGAAACTTACTGGATCGATTTGAAAAATTCTTTCACCATTAGAATCTTACATTATTTCTGATGAACATAGGCTACTCGTATACCTATGTATTTTGTTCACCCGAGCACCCGTGCGACGCCGGGGCGGACAGCTGGTTCAATAATTGTGTAGATATCTTTATTACACTCCATAATTCATTATACACATTACGAACAATATCATTATGATGAACATAGTTCAAAATAAGGTGACGGAGACGTTTGTGCAGCTATTCCTTTGTTCCTTTAAACCTATATAAATTATTACTTATTCGTATTTTTCGGTTTCCAGTACTGGCCCTGGAGGACTCTTCGGGTTTGAGACGGGAGCAACTTCGGGGACGTCGAAGTCTGCAGTGCTGCAGACTTATTTGACCAGCCGCGTCCCCAACGGTCGAGTGCGCCGGGAGCTCGTCAACCAGTCTGGCGAGTACTATATAGAGTTCCGGGTGTATAACACCGAGAAAGCTGTTGCCTCTAAACCAGATCAGCGGTGGAAAGAGGCTGAAGTTACTCTTAAAGTAAAGTTAGATCGGGGGACTCCGCAGTGGGAGAAAATGCAATCGTTTATGCAGCGGATTCATAATTTATTTGAAGATTGTGAGCCCGTCTTCATAAGCGAATAGTAATAAGTACAGCTACTACTCAGGTACTTATTACAACCTTTTCTCTCACTGCTGCTGTTCATTGATATAACTTCACTTTAAGATACTTAGTAGTTTTTTTCCACTGAATTTTCAACCAAATACCTATGAAATTATAATTGTAAATCATACATTCATTGTGTATATTGCAATTTTATGTCGTTAGCGTATGAAAGGCGAGGCATTTTCTTTGTATATTTAAAGTATACTTATCAAAAATGGTGTTTTGTACAGTTTGTAAAGTCTCTGTAGATCGTGTTCATTGGATGGGGCATTTACGAAGCACTAACCATAAAAATAAAAATATTTCTCCTTTTAGCGACGGGATTGAATTAATTGAGTCCGCATTTCGCAACCGAATAGCTTCATACAGAATATTATCACCAGATTTGGATGGTCATAATTCTTTAGATCGGTTTCTTGATGATATAAAAAATAAAATCAAAACATTAATTGATTTGTCTCTCAAGGAAAATGACTGTATAAAACTCAATTTTGAACATTTTGCTGTTTTTCTTTTAGTAAAAAATGATTCTCAGGAAATAAAGTCTTTTGGAACTAAAAATTATACTCTCTATAAAAATTATGACTTTGATAGTTTAATGAACAAAGTGAAAATTAGTTTGATGAGAAAAAAATGTGAATTTCAAGAACGTGATAGTGGTTGGACCTTCTTACATAATTCCCATTTAGAATTGAATATTAATAAATATCAACCATTAAGAGGGTCAGGTCACATTGATTTGCCTGCACCAATCAAAGCCAGAAAAGCGTGTGTAAACATAAAAAACGAAGACAGTTTTTGCTTTTTGTGGTCAGTTACAGCTGCTTTATACCCAGTTAAATCTCATCCTGATAGAGTATCGTCATATCCTAATTTCAAAGACGTTTTAAATGTAGAGGATATATCGTTTCCAGTTACTTTTTCAGACATAGCTAAATTTGAAATTAACAACCCTCAAATATGTATTTTTGTTTACGGTTTAAAAGATAATAATACAGTTATCGGCCCTCTTTACAAATCTGAACCATTAAATAAAAAAGTAATTCATCTACTGTACCTACAGGAAGGTAATATGTCACATTACTGTTTAATCAAGGATTTACCGCGACTAGTTAGAAGTCAAATTTCTAAACATCATGGTAAGTTGTATTTTTGCGAACATTGTTTGTTATTTTTCAACTCGACCGATCAGTTAAGTTCTCATAGTTGTGGAGGTGTAGCTACTAAATTACCCCCAAAAGGGTCATTTATAGAGTTCAAAAATTATAACAGAAAACAAAATGTTCCTTTTGTTGTTTATGCAGATTTTGAGTCAATGCTCGTACCCTACGAGACTTGTGAAAATGATCCTATCAAGTCAAGCACAATGACTCATCAGCAGCACGTGCCCGTAGCTTTTGCTTATCATCTTGTTTGTACTGTAGATGAACGATATAATCACATTACATCGTACCGAGGACAAGATTGTGTTGACAAATTTGTTGATTCAATTTGCAACGATGCAAAAAGGATAAGCGCAGTATTAAGTAATAGTGTACCTATGGTTTTTACAGAAAGTGATGCGTTAAACTTTGAAAATGCCGAAACTTGTCACATATGCGAGCGTTTATTGGTTATGGATAAAGTTAGAGACCATTGTCACATAACTGGTAAATACCGCGGTGCGGCTCACAGTCAATGTAATTTGAACTTTCAAGTGCCCAAATTCTTACCTGTTTTCTTTCATAATCTTTCAGGTTATGACTGTCATCTTTTTATTAAGGAGCTTGCTAAAGTTCCTGGACCCATCAAGGTCATACCTAAAACCAAAGAAAATTATATTTCTTTCACGAAATTTGTGTCTATATCCGATACCGATAGCTTTCAGATACGATTTGTAGATTCCTTTAAGTTTTTGGGAACTAGCTTAGAAAAACTAACCCCGACTTTAAAAAACGATGAATTTAGATACTTAAAATCTTACTATCCCGATGAAAAACACTTTAATTTGCTTACTCGAAAGGGCGTATACCCTTACGATTATATGTGTAACTGGGAACGATATAAAGAAAAGTGTTTGCCTCCCAAAGACTGTTTTTACAATTCTCTTACCAATGAACCGATCTCAGATGAGGATTATGAGCACGCTCAATCAGTGTGGTTAAAATTTTCATTAACCAATATGGGTGAATATACTGATTTGTACTTGATAACAGATGTACTTTTGTTGACAGATATCTATGAAAATTTCCGACTTACATGTAAACAATATTACCAACTCGATCCTGCATTCTATCTTACGGCTCCGAGTCTATCATTTGATGCAATGCTCCTTAAAACAGGCGTTCGTTTAGAACTTGTAACTGATTTAGAAATTTACCGTATGATACAGCAAGGTATACGCGGTGGCGTTTGCATGTGTTCTAAACGACATGTTAAAGCAAATCATAAATATCTGGAAACATTTGATCCATCTCACCCAAGTTCATATATTGTTTACTTTGACTGTAACAATTTATATGGATACAGTATGTGCCAAACATTACCACATTCAAACTTCAGATTTGTGAACGATTCTGAATTAAAAACTTTAGAGTCGAATATTTTAAATATTATGGATGACTCTGAAAATGGTTTTATTCTTGAGGTGGACTTATCGTACCCTTCACATTTACATGATGAACATAATGATTTTCCATTTTGTCCTGAAAAAATTATTTCACCCAGAGGAAAATCGAAAAAATTAATACCTAATTTGTATGATAAATACAATTATGTTATTCATTACGTACATCTAAAAAAATGCTTAGAACATGGCTTGGTGTTGAAAAAGATTCATAGAGCTATAACATTTAATCAAAGTAACTTTTTAAAAAAATACATAGATCTCAACACCCAACTTCGCCAGAAAGCACAGTCTACTTTTGAACAAGATTTTTTTAAATTATTAAACAACAGCATATTTGGAAAAACTTTGGAGAACACAGAACAACGAGTAGATGTACGATTGGTTAATAAGTGGTCAGACAAAAATAATCTAACTAAAAAATGTACTGGCGCAGAGACCTTAATAGCAAGTCCCAATTTCCATAGTGCTTCAATATTCTCTGAGAATTTGGTAGCTATACAGATGAAACATTCACAGATTGTGCTTGACAAACCAATTTATATTGGTTTTGCTGTACTTGAACTCTCAAAAAGTCATATGTACGATTTCCATTACTCAAAAATAAAACCATTTTATGGAAACCGCATTAAGTTGTGCTATACCGATACTGATAGCTTCGTATATAATGTGCATACAGATGACATTTACCAAGATTTGAAGACTAACTTCTTAAAATATTTTGACACAAGCAATTACAACCCAAAAAATGAATTTGGTTTACCTATTGTTAATAAAAAGATTCCTGGTTTATTCAAGGACGAAATGGGTGGACAAATAATTAGAGAGTTTGTAGGATTAAGGTCAAAGCTTTACTGTATTAAAACCTTAAACAAAACAATAAAAAAGGCGAAGGGTACCAAAAAAAATGTAATTAATGGTTTGAGCGTATCAGACTATAAACATGTGTTATACAATGGTGATGTTGTTTACAAAAAAAATGTTCTATTTAAATCAATTAAACATGAAATTTTCACTCAAAAAGTAAATAAAATAGCTCTTTCTAGCAACGATGATAAGCGATTGTTAGAATCTGATAAAGTGACTACCCTTGCTTGGGGTCATAAATCAATTTTTGGCTGTACTGCTTAAGGTGATTCTTTCAAGGTCAATTGTTCTTCGCAGTGGGAGGAATTGTAGTCGTTTATGTAGCAGATTCATAATCTATTCGAAGATTGCAAGCTCGTTTTTAAGAGAGAAAAGTAAAAATACCTATGTAACAATTACCCCTGAAAGAATCATCCTTAGAACTCTTTGTTTGTAAATACTTAGGTTAGTATACTTTATGTTGTAAGTAGGTACCTATAAACATAAAAATATAATATAAGATGATGACGATTGTTATATAAAAAGTTAGCAGCAGTGGAGAAAATAAATAAGAATATGATATACATAATAGTTTCATTTATTCATACCTACCAAATCACCAGACAGGTAACTTAGACCTTCGTCACACTTGATGGAAATTAAGTCGTGGATCTTCCGCAACGGAACGCCGATACAAATATTTGTATAAAAATTACAAATAAACGGAAGTTCGGCGTCGGAATTTCCGCCAAGTGTGGCGAAGGTCTTACTGTTTCAACGAGTACCGACATGTTGGATACCTAAGTATACTATATTGTCTTGCACAATCATTGAAATTAATCACCGTAGATTCAAAATTTATAGGATAAAAAGTAGCCTTTGCGTTAATGCGGTAGCTATGTGATATATCTAGCTACCAAATTTCATCCGTTCAGCTCTTTAGGGGTTTCGCATTTATAACATTAGTGTGATGAAATAAGTACTTAGATAAATACTTCCTTTAATTATAATCGCTAGTCTCCATTTTTCATGTTTAAACTTGTTAACGTGAAATACAACGCGACAATGAAAACCTAAGCGATTTTGAGTGTGCACGTGCGGTAACATGAGAAGGCGCATATGTGCGGGGCAACGCGGCGACCGCGACGTTGCATCATAATTTATTTCATTTCTATTTCGCTTCTCGTTAGTGCAACACCTTCGAAAATGTCCGCGTCCATGCCGAAAATGAGTTTTCTCGCTATAGTGGGGGATGAAGTCCCAAAATTTACAGTATCAATACAAATTCATCGTCTTCGCCGAGATGGAGATAAGATCAAAGAAAAAACTCTTGTGAGAAGTATATACGGCGCGCATGATAAAGAAGATCGAGTGCTGGCATCCGCGCTGTACTCATGTTACCTGATGTCAAAGGAGCTGGGTGAACAAGTTGAAACTTGTAGCTTAAATAAGTATGAACAGGTAATATTCGTTTATTGTGTTATTGTGTGCATAAACTACCTATTACTTTATTTTATATGTGTTGAGGGGTATAGTCTAATCTGTCATTGTATTTTCAGTTACTCGTGGAGAAAGACGTAGACACCGTTGACGGTTAAAAATCATCATCATAATTTCGAAGGTGTAGCACTAAAAGCGGTGCCTGCTAAGTACTTTGGTAAGTACTGTGGTTTATTTTATAAATAAAATCAAATGTTTGTATTTTATTTTATACATAAATTAATGTGATACGTTTTATTGTTTCAGAACATGTCGAATAATTTAACAAACGTTAACGAAGATGATTTATTCTACCCTTACGCGCAAGATCCGCTTGCTGACTTCGATGAAAGGTATCCTGTTCAAGCGACTACCACAAAATCGACGGCGCCTCATGATAACAAGAGTCAAAAGCTGAAAAGTGATAAGAAGAAGAAGAGGAAGATAATTAAATCTAAAGTTAAATGCGGAAAATGGAAGCAGTCATCTTCATTTGTGCAAAATCGGAACGCGGAGAAAGCCACCAAGTTAATTAAAATCAGCATAGTGGATTTAGGTGCTTCAAATACAAGTGAAAATCAAGAAAAAAGTGATGTTTTAGTGAAAGCCCAATATATGGTAAAAGATAGTTATGATGATATATTGGGACAGACTGAAAAATTAATTAACAATATTTCAAAGACATTGTGTAATTACAGTACTTGTATTTATATGTAACATGCGATTATTTCATAAATATGTTGGAATCGCATTTTCGTGTATTCACAACACAGTAAATTCCATCGCAAATAAAGTCTCTGACTAATGTCAGAGTACTACAAGCTATGGAAACATTTAATGTATATAGTAGAAATAGTTAATATGGTAACTGTTATTTCAAAATATATTTTTTTATCTATTGTACTTTAAACAGTTTTATGAACTTAATAAATAAAATGTGTTTTTCAAATTTCGTTGTTTTACTAGAAAACCGTTAAATGAAACAAAATCATAAATCAATATTTTACTTTTTATTTAAATAAATCAAATAAGTACATATTATTTTCGAAATACCATTTTTTTACACATACCACACTTTTTATAGCACACTTTTTTGAATGATTTACACATGTCATAGAATTATTTTTATCATAGATATCACACAGTTTCATAAAATTAGGACATCCTTTAGAACCAATATCTATTACCGTGCACGTAGGACACAATTCATTAATCCATTTCACTTTTTCTAAGCCCTTAGTAATTATTTTTCTGTTATTCAAATATGGTACAATTATACGTTTAAATTCACGGTAGTCAATGAAACCTTCACTCCAGTAAATCCCATGATTTGCCTCTAGCCATCGTACTTGTTTTTTTTCTTGTTTTGTTAAATAATTAAAAGGATTAGGGGGTTTAACTAAAAACATTACTGTATATTCAGCATATGCTATAGCCAATTCCTTCACAATAAAATCGTTCTTAACTTTAAACCCCAAAAGATCGACGATCACAATGTCGTTCATGATAGTTTTTTTACTATATTACTCAAAGGCTTGTATTCAATGATACTATCGTTTAATATGAGGCAATAAGCAGATGTTCCGTCAGGTATAATTTCGTCACTTTCTATCTCAACCCGAACGTCCACGGATCCTGTTTTTAGATTGTCGACTTGGCGTGAGCAGTCAATGACGAAGAGAGGAGCTATCTCTTTAAACTCTTTAGCACTTAGCAAAGGATCTGCTCGCCGTCCGTAATAAGACTGTTGGAATCTCACATATTGTTCATATAATAAAGCAATTTTATAACCGGCAAAATCAACATTTATATTTTCGTACGGAAAGTAAGTAGAATTGAGGTAGACTTTAGCGTCACGCAAGTAACAGTGGTCAAATCTAGACATATCTGCATTTGCATTATTTTTTCTTTTCGTTTGCAATCCTATAATTACATATCTTGGTTTTTCAATTTGAGAAGACGTTTTTATAGACCAGGTATGCTTTGTAGTCTGTGGAAGTAAAGGATATTCGTACAAATCCCAATTCCTAAATACTAATTGAATTCCACGATCTTTTTCCAAGAGTTTCAATAAATTAATCCTTTCTATATCAGAAACTTTTACATGAGGGACACGCCATACTATTTTATCAATGTGAACATTTTCAACGTATTCACCCGTATTAAGTTTCACTGCGTTGAGATTCGTATTACTTCGCAACAGAATTAGTTCATGTTTACAGTTAATAATTACTTTTTTATAATCTTCCGCGAAGCCAAGAATATGAGTAAGAGGAATGGAAACTGAAAAACGTCCATTGTTTACATTTTTAGTACCATTAATATCCCAGCCCCATACTTTAGACACACGTGAATCGCTTTGATTCATAGATAGTAAAGCTTTAATTGTAGTTGTAATTCCCGCGTTTTTAACTCTATCGATCTCTACTCCATTGAGTTCATACCTAATATCTTGGAATAAGTACAGTAAAGCATTGTTTGTAAATTCAATACTTGATGCCGATATCGGTTCTGGTGTGCCAGGCTTCAGGACGTTTACAACCCCTTCCAAATACAAAGTGCTTGCTGATGGTAAAATACATAAATCTTGCTGGTTTATAGGTATTCGAATTTCATCATTCCTGTTGAAACTTGTTATATATGGTTTGTAGGAATGGTATTCGACACCATCTATTGTGTTGTCGTAAGCAGGCTTTGAAGAAATGTCTAAAATATTCATTTTAACAACCCAATTGCTTTTAAAAAGTCCTTGTTTTCTTTAGTTAACTTTGCCTTCTTCTTGGCTGTATCTTTGCAGATAGTTCGGCGATGACTGATGTTTTTAGTTTGTTGTGTAGTGTATTTATTATAGTCGATCATTTTTTCTTGAGATGTAAATACAGCTGTACTTCTTCACCACGTAAGTTGATAGGATTGTTGGAAGTATCTAATAATTTTATATGTATGCAGCTGATACTTTTTTGGTTGACGGGGAAATAAATAATGTTTTTAGGAACTTCTACTATTCTGTATCCAGGAGGCACATTAAGAGCAAATTCATGTATAATGTGACTAGGTTCTCCATTAATATATGATCCGCTTACTAAATCACATTCAACTCTTACCACCGTTGTTGACAGAATGTCGACTGGGTGTTTAGAGGTGTGCATTATATTTGCTTTTAGAACGTGTGCTCCAAATCCTAGCAACTTACCAATCGAATTTTCTTTATCAAAATGTATATCTTTTGTACAAAAAATTGAGGTTTGTAGAGTATTATTATTACACTGCAGATTAAAGGCAGATGCTTTTATTTTCTCCTTCAAGTAATCATTGATGTCTTGTAGCTCGTATGCTCCTTCAGGTATTTCAATTAATTCATTATCACCATATATAAATCGGTTGTTTCTTTTATCGATATTAGGAATCGAATTAAATGTAGATAAATACAACAAAGCGCACTCATATTCACCGTCTAGCTGTATTGCAGGTGAATAATAAGTCGATAAAGCTGATGAGTTACCAGTAATTGACAGTGTGAAGGACATTTTACTATTAACATAAAATAAAACAATGTTCCATGTTATATATATTTATTCCAAAAGTCAACTAAATATGCCAAACACAAATGACCACAATTTACACTATTGAAATTCTGATATCTATTGTAATTATAATATATGTTACATTTCTTTAAATACTTTATTAGTTCTAGTGGAGGCTTAAGATCCCCATAGCTATTGAAATATTCACAATATTTATTTATTTTTACATAAGCAACCCAGTGAGTTCCTTCATTTTCTGAATTGTCTAAATTAATAATTCCACATTCAATTTTTTTTGGCATTTTAGGCAACCTATCTTTCATATAAACAGCACGAAAATAAGGAATATTTTTGGCATACTTCATAATATCAATATTTGTTAATGCTCGATTAGGTAGCTCTTTCATCAAGATTTGGTACATTTTATGAATAATCCGTTTCCTTTCTTGTAAGGTTTCATGTATAAACCTTTACCGATTGCAACCGATTCCATCACCTTATTATGACGTTCTGTTTCACGCAAGTTCTGTTGAGCGGTTTTATAGTCATTTACAGTTTTAGCAACACCAGCTGCACCGCCTGCTAAAGCGCCTAAGGCTGATAAGCCAGCAAATATTGGAATTAATGGTAAAATTCCTCCTGTTTTCGGTATAGGTATAACACGTGGTAAACGAATTTTATGTTTATGATTTTTAAAGATTTTTTTTGCAGCTAAATATGCATATTTTACCACTGACTTATTATCTTTAGGTTTCAGTTTCTTGATGTGTGACTTTATTCGAGAAACTAAACCTTTAAAACTTGTGATACCAGATCCCGTTTTTAATTTTGTTTTCATAACTTTACTGACCAGCCATGATGCGAGTTTTTCACCCTTCCCAGCGTTTTTTGCTTTGAGTCGTGCTTTAGCCATATTTAAAAGTTGTAAATCTGCTTGATGACGATTATGTAAATCACTATAATTCGAGTATGCTATGTCGTGGCGTTTGCAGGCTTCGTCAAGTTCATTAACACCTATATCACCTCGCAATAATCGTTCTTTTAACCTAGTCCCGGGTCCGCAATAGTTGTAACCTGGTAGGTGTAACTCAAACGGTAAATTATTTATTAAACTATTTATTAGTCCTCCTCCTTGCATGGGTACAAACATAATGAAAATAGATAGAGATAACTGTTCTATTTATTGAACAATCTCTTTTTTGTTAACCCAACTATTCTCTTCCTGTGATAAACCTAACCATTTCACATATAGTTGATTTCCTCTTTTCTTAATAACTTTTTCAATCAAATATACATCAGGATAAGCAGTTTTTTGTAATTCGTGTTCATAAAAGCCTCCCAATATTTCGTTACTTTTTTGATCTTCAATTTGATAAGTGACTGGCTTCGTATTTACACATTTTTTAATACGAAATATCTCTGTAGACCAGTTAGGTGTATATCCTTTGCTAAAACTACTTTTATATTTGCTTATACGAACGTAGTCACCAACTTTAAATTTATGACCATTTTTTTCTAATTTATTTTTTCCGATTTTCATTATATTATTTTTTATGATTGGTTCATTTTCATAATTGATGTCGATTGGTTTGAACTGTGTAGTACGGTGTTTAGTATTGTTGTAGGTACACACGATTTTATTTAACGGTATTCCTACCCACTTGTAATTGCCATTAAGACTGAAAAGTTTGTATAGTTTGGTTTTCAATGTCCTTATAACTCTTTCCACAATAGAAGCTTTTTTAGTAGAGTATGTTGAATAATGGTTAACAGATAAAGATTTCATTAAATTTTGAAAAATGGTGTTATAAAATTCTGTTCCTTGGTCAGTTTGCAAGTTGATAGGCTTTCGATAAGAATGCTTGACTATTGTCTCAAAAGCACGAGTCACCTCTTCCTTATTCTTCGTTTTAAGCGGTATTACCCACGTGTACTTTGAAAAACAGTCTATAACAACTAATATGTAATTATGACCCCTATTATAATTCTTTAAATGTTTTAAATCAATTAAATCAGCTTGCCATAGATCATCAATTCCTTTTAATATTACAGAACGGCGAATAAAATTTCTTCGTGCCGGTCTGTGAATTTCATTTACAACTTGTTCTTTAATCATTTTGTTGTTTCACCTTTTCGCTATATTTTTTCCTCAAATACTGATCAAAAACGTCTGGTAACTCTGCTTTTAAAGTTTTTAACTTTGAATCAACGTCTTTTAGAATGCTGCTTCTACAAGCACTTATCAGTAAGTCTACATCTGTCTTTGTGTAAGATTTAGTTGTAATTTTATCAACATATTCTTTATTCACTACATCATCGGATTCTGTTGGAGTCTTCACACCTCTCATTCTATTCAAATGTAAATTGATTTCTCCGTGTTCTACTTTAAGTACTGATTCTTCGCTAAAATTTAATACGTCGGATAAACGCATCCTTTTATGTACGTGGTGGCCGAATTTATCAATATTCATTTTAATAGTCTGAATTAAGGAAAGGTTGGTTTATAATTAAAACAATAATCATGTGTTTCTCTATTTATTTATTCTTGCTAAAATGGTATATTTTGTCACTTAATATTTTATTTTGGGTGATAATTCCCCGTTCTGTCAATTCTTCTATTATGGAAATCATTTCATTATCCAATCCTGTGTTGCCAGCTTCTCGCGAAGCTACTAATAATTTTAATCGCTCAACTAATTCGTTAGGATCATCCCAATAAATGTAATCAACATTTTTATTTATTTTTTTTAATACTGGTAAGCCTTCTCCTTTAGCAACACTCTCATCTGTACTGTTTGCTGATATAGAACGAGCTAATTTGAACATTGGTTTTATGATTTGTAAATATTTCCTTCCTTTATTGCTTTTTATAGGTTTTCTTGGATCATAATCTCGTCGATGAGCGTTTGTGTCTATTAACATTTGTTTATAATATGATTTATCGTTTTCAGATATTAGGCTTAAATCAGGAACTTTTTTGAATAGTAACTCTTTTAGACCTGGTGTAATTTGATATATACATCCATTTATTGACATTTGCTTATCATCAATAACCAACCGGGCTGAGCCAAGCATAAGTTTCCCACGTTCATATCTTGCACCAAATGGAACGTCTTCAAACACTTCCGGAGAAAGAGACCATGACGATATATTTTTATGAGGACTTCCATGAGATTCAATAGATTTGAAAGATTCATCTATATTATTATCAGTTGTAATACTTTCATCCCCTGAATCTTCTTCGGTGGTGTTATCAGATTGTTCCTCTACATTTGAAGAAGCATTTTTGTGCATTAATGTTTTATCCAACTGTACATTAGCAAAAGAGTCATCTCCACTAGATTTTATGTTATTCATGGAATTATTTAAAATTTGATTAAGTGGATTAACTATAGGCTTAAAAACGGTTTCCAGTGCTTTTTCATTATCCGACTGGATATCTCTCATCTTACGAACCTTCTTTTTCACTGCCTCTGCAGCATTAACTATCTGTCTTTTTAACGATTGTTCCATTATAGAGATAGCTTAATACGTGTTTTGCTTTGTACAGCGTAGAGACGAATAGGTAAATGAGGTTAAAGTGATACTATTTATAAATATATATGGTTGACGATGACAAAGTTGAGAACGCTATCATACTTGAGATAGACAACAGAATTTTCAGTTTAGTCAAAAACTATAAATGTATCAAACATCTTCCTGTACCCCCCTTCATTTTTTCCACAATCTTTATTTATAACTACATAATTATAGTTGTTACTCCATACCTTTGAACACATTTCTCTAAATTGTGCCCACGACATGTCTGTGCCTACATGTTCATCGTATACATGTTTTAGATTGATATCGTCCTGTTTAAATAATACTATCAAATTTGAATTATCTCTAACAAGTTGTTTAGGAATCTTAGTATAGGTCTGATTTAAATAAAAGCTATCTATATTTCTATGTCTCCCCATAGCAAAATAATCCCGCATGTTGTTTTGATTTTCACAGGCGACGTCGTCGAATATAATTATAGAATTCGAACGAGCCTCCTGCGGGCTTAGAACTTCATCTTTTTCATGAAATTTATAAAATGATACACCCGGTACCATTTTTAACACATTTTCTAAATATTCATACTTTGGTTGACAAAGAGACTTGGAATATACATATAAATTTCTATAACGAAGACCATTTTTATGCAATAAAAGTCCAATCATTAAATTAGTTTTGCCGCAATTAGATGGCCCACAAATAATGCACCTTATTGTATTCGGCAATAGTTTTCCATGACGTCGAGTGTCAGAGCTCGATATAGGACAGATTTCAGGTAGTTTCAAAGCATGTTTCTGTTTCACAAATTTCATTATAAGTATAAAGCGATGACAATTTGTCTATTGCGTGTTATAGCTTTTACAGCAATGAAATGTATTTCTTGACGCAATGTTATTTAAACTTAAATATTGATGTGATATGCTGTCCCGTAGGTTATGAGCATTCTAATTCGAAATTGTGACAACCACAAACGGTGGTAATACTGTTTTACGTTGTCGATTAGATAATTATTTTAAAACAGTTTATTGTTGTGTGAATATACCTACTTTCAATTTGTGAATTGAACATTCTAGACGAGTTTATTGTTAAAACCCCACACGGAACGGAGTGAACGCAAGCGAACGAAGTGAAGTTTTGTGTTTTAACGATAAAAACGACTAGAAAGCCAGGACAAAAATCTAGACTCAAAAAAATGTGATATGAAATCGACTCGTGCTATACTGGTGAGTGTTGTAGTTGCTAACCGATTGATCGTAATATTAAGAACCACACTCGATGTTATTGGGTATTTCTAGACCATCGAAGTGAAGGGAAGAGAGGCCAACGCGCTATCGCGCGCGCTCTCGCGGATCCCTTCACTTCGATGGTCTAGAATGCCCAAGAACATTTTCGCGAATCCCTTCACTTCGATGGTCTAGAATGCCCAATAACATACTACTGATAACGCAAGAGAGATGATGATAGAATATTTGATTTGTTTTCTGTTTATTTGTGGCTCTACAAATCCCATTAGGGATTGCGATCATGAATGTATTGCGTTATTTTTGAAGGCTTGGTTTAGGATTCGTCCATTTATATGTGACTTAGTATCGACGTTTCAACTAGACGTTTTCGAATAATGTATTATGAATGTGAAAGAAAGATCAACTAGGTACTTACTAAGAAAAATATGTGTGGGTTTACTAGTGCCTTTGAAGGACCTTGAGCTTTCCCAACTGTTCTATAAATAGATACCTTGATATTTTTATTCATACACCGAAGACATAAACTAGTATAGGTATCTTCTTTATTTGAAGTTTCTTAGACCGTAACAGTAAACCAAATTAAATGCGAATTAATTCAGTATTTCTCGAGATCCGCCGAAGTTATAAAAAGAAGAAGAAGTTATAAAAAGCTGGTCTAGAAATAGAAGGCAGTCTAAGAAGATCAAAAATCAATCTCATTTTACTTGTCGTCTTTGTTTCGTACATATTTTATTTATGATTAAGCAACAATAAGTACGACGTTTGGCCGGCTTTATTGATGACGTCACAGGGCAGTATTTCCATACAAACTCCAAAGAAAACTTTCGTTGTGACGTTTCGTAATAAGTGTCTCATTTCGTGGCTAACGAACGTATTTGCAATTTTGTGCTAAAATATTTGTGTCTTATTGACAATTGCAAAAGGTGCAAATCAGATTCGCAAAAAAAAATCAGATAAGACTAAGACAGTCAGTGACGTCTGCGACGTTTCGACTGGGGTGTCAAGTACCCTATTAACAAGCATCCACTTATTTACATACATAAACAGCCTATATACGTCCCACTACTTCGCACAGGCCTCCCCTCAATCAACCGGAGGGGGTATGGAGCATACTCCACCACGCTGCTTCAATGCGGGTTGGTGAAAGTGTTTTTACGGCTAATAGCCGGGACCAACGGCTTAACGTGCCCTCCGAAGCACGGAATCATCTTACTTTTTCGGACAATCAGGTGATTCAAGTCTGAAAAGTCCATACCAAACAAAGGACCGTCTCACAAAGTGATTTCGACAATGTCCCCATCGGGAATATAACCTGGACCGCCAGATCGTGAGCCCACCGCTCTAACCACTACACCACGGAGGCTGTTGCACCACTCCACTTATTTAGACTGTTGTAAACCTGAGCAGCCGTTGATTTGAAAGAATTTTAACATTACAATAATAAAATACAAGAACAATAATATATCATAAATAATTAAACAGTAAACCTTATAAATATCTATTAAACGCATCTGCGTCATAAGCGGACTAAAGATAAAATTATACCAACTGCGGATTTAAAGCAAGTAAAATTTAATACCAAATGAAAATTAATTCTGCTTTTCATACTAATTACATATTAAAATTATTCTCTCGTGGTGTAGGTATAAATAATGGCACAGGGCCAAAGTCACAGTCTCCTACAATTCACACTGATAACACTTCGGACATGTATCACATTTTTTTTTAAACTTAGCTACGAATTATGGCGTTGACGGCGACTCCCCGAATGGCGATTCCCGCTACGGCGATTGGCTTGACGTCGCGTCTGTCATTTGTTAATCGCATAATATAATGTTTATCACAGTCTCTGTTGTTTATCGTTATTATTTGTAACATGGCTAACGCCCTCGGCTATCATTACTAACAAAAAATATTTAGATGAAATAAATAATTTGAATTATATTATAAATAGTTGATAAATTAGTGTTCGTAGGCGAACCCTAAGTCATCTTAAGATAATTTCTCGCCATGTTTATAACTATTGCCTAAGTTTTTTTTTATTATTAGTATTTATGCATACCACGAACCCGTAGTGGACCAGCGTGCTCTACGATTGATTGAGGGGAGGCCTGTGTTCATCAGTGTATGTTATTTATGCAATCATATACAAAACCATATATAAAAAAAGTATCAAGATCATCAATTTAAGAGCCACGCTCTTGTCGGTGCAGCATTTCCATGCTACTTTTTTAGGGAAAAATAGGACAGTGGTTTCCCTCTTGCCTTCCGCCCCGCAGTACTCTGTCTGACGCAAGTGAGATGGCGCCCAGAGTAGTCTATTACAAAGCCATACTAGGAATCCTGTCCTCCAAAAATTAATATATAATTAATAATAATAAAATTAATAATAATAAAATTAATAATAATAAAATTAATAATAATAAAATAATAAAAAATCTTTATTACTCAAACACTAAGCACGATTATACACTAAACCGAACCAACGCTAGTGTGAAACGCCAAAAACAGTCACAGTAGATTGGCTAGTACGTAAATGCTAAAGTTACGTTGTAAATTTTACTAAGTACGTCCTCGGAGAACAACGAAACCACATCAAGTTAAAAACACATTGGTTTTCGTCGAACTTCTAAGTACTAAGTACTTTAGGTCTCTTCGAAACAGATTAATATATAACTTTACACACAAGACTCGAAAGACTACACTACATCCCGATTGGGGTAGTCAGAGGTGCATCCATAAGCACAAGCAAAGTTAGCATAAGTTTAGCAATAAGGCCGCCATTGTGCTTATGTTTTAATTCGTATGTTTATGTCCTTTGTATATGTTGTTGTGCAATAAAGTATTATTGATTGATTGATCCATCACAAGATGAACTATGTGCCCACGCCTCTCCGAGATCTCAGAAATAGACCAACGTAGACTGATAGGTGGTGATCCGTATCGCCGTCTATAATGGTCAAGCCAACTGTTTTAGTGAAAGCTGCACTTAAGGCATATTGGTGTAAGGCAAGTATCGGGGTTCGAATCGCCGGTCCCCGTTGGAGAAGCAAGCGAACCACAGGGCCGACTAAAAGTACCAAACTGGCGTTTGCCATCGTCAAATACAGTGGTTACCATACGTCAGCGTCAGTGAAGGAAAATATAAATAAAACCTTTATTACCGAAAAATGCGTTTTGGAGATATGTGACCTATATAGGGGTGTTACTTCGAAGGTCAGATAGGAAGTCTTTTCTGTAACAAACCGGACCTGTTAAATCTTCAGGTTAGGCAAGCGGGTCCTATGAAAACGGGATAACGCTTGAACATTTTTTAAGCGCTGACTTATTGCAACACTGCGATTGGCGTTGGCAAACTGAAGTACTGAACTTTACTCGGCCTTTGTGGTTCAGTGGTTGAGGGTACGAAACCCGGTGGAGACAAATCACAAAAACCTAATGCCTTGTTTGGTTAGACCGTTGCAGACTCAACCTTGGCCGGTTTTTATAAGCATCAAGTTACCCCAGTCCGAGGTGTAGATAAACCAAACCAGCCATAAATTGTAATGGCGCCCGGGCCATTTATCAGGAGGTCGTTATTGAATCCTACGCACCCGATACCGACGGGCGATTCTTTGCGTGGACGACTTAAAATAATTCATCAAAAAATATGATAATATTCGCTACTTGGCCAAAAATGTGTGCTGTTTCTCTTCGGGTATACTTCCGAACCTATAGTCATCTTCTAAAGTGTTTTTTACGTATTGTTGCAAACCTGCCACATATGATATTAACTACTTGGCCGAACAAATGGGGAGCGCTGAGGGCTCTTACCCGGTAAAAATATAAGACAATAGGCCTGAGGATGCCCACTTGGGCACGAACCTTGACTCAGAGCGTCGTCTGAAAATTTGAAAGAATTATTCTAAGAAATCAGAAATGAGAAACGCCGATGGGGAAGTGATCAGGGTCCTTCTAATGGAGTATAATGCCTATGGATGCCTATCTATCGGAAAGATTAGTGAAACGGCTGAGTCGTAAATTCCATTCGAGAAAAATCTACACTTCTATAAGTTTTTAAAGCCAAGATTCTATTTTAATTCCACTTAACAGTACAGTATGTAAATGTGGAAGCAATAGAAGTGTTTCAGGATCGCAGCAAATGGTGTAAACATTGCATAGTCTCTGCTTACCGCGGTGGAAAATCGGCTTGAGTTTATGTATATACAATATAACAGTAAAGTGGCGCAATAGCCTAGAATACTTAAGGCCGGCTATTAGCCGTTCAAACACCTCCACCAACCCGCATTGGAGCAGCGTGGTGGAGTATGCTACATACCTCCTCCGGTTGATTGAGGGGAGGCCTGTGCCCAGCAGTGGGACGTATATGGGCTATTTATGTACTTAAAGAATCAGCGTTTGCGACTATAGAGTTCGCGACTAGTCGTCGTCATTCGCAAGTCTCCCCAGACTCATAATCCGCAAAGACAGGCAACATATCTCAGGAGCTGACACGTAGTGCGTCGTCCGATACAAGTGTTTATCTTGAGTTATTGCACTTTGTGGTTTGTCAGCTTGTTGTTGTGATGCTACTGACTTCCATGCTAAACTGAAGGTGAAAAAAAAAATAGAATGCGGCCTAAACGACGCTGTAGACCTGGACATCCGGATGTCACATTATAATATAACAATATAAGCTTACGACTCTATCCCAATTGATTCGTTGCTGACGACCTAAGTACCCTCACCTCCCCGAGCGTTCTGTTAGACTATGAGAGAAATTCTCTAAAATAGTAGAGTGGTGCAGCGCAATAGTGGTGAATGTCGGTGTCTTGTGTGGCGGACACTATTCCTACCGTGTGAATTATGAGATCAATGACCGACCTTAACAACCCTGCTCAAGGATATTATTCACCCGCCAACCCCTGACGTGGCTCATGTAACGACCACATACTTAAGTAAAGAGTAACCGGGACCCATGGCTTAACATCCCCTCCGAAGCAAGAATCATCTTAGTTTCGGACAATGAGGTGAACATTCTTCAATGTCCAAAGCTAACTTTAACTTGTGATTTTTGTGATATTTTCGCACCGGATTTTGGACCCAACGGTGCTCCGGATTGTGAGATCAACACTCAACGACTGAACCACAAAGGCCGTGAAGCAGCAGACATATACCGCGGCGAAACATACGTGTGATGTGAATTTCAGCAAAATGCATTTAAAAACGTTTCAACTGGTTGTCGTTGACCGCTATTTACACAAATGACGTCACGTTATTAAAAGGGCAGCCACACCGGTGGCTGCTGATGTATTCATATTATTATCCTTACGTTACAAAGAGATGGTCTCCCGAAGGACTAACTTTGTGGACTTCATAACACGAGCACAGTATACAAAAATCAGCAGCGTAAGTTCTTTGCTAGATTTGAGTAAGGATCAATTTCTTTCCATCTCAAATCCACCAGCAAGTAAAATAGCTTTCACAGACATGTCATGACCCCACGGGTATGATCGACGAATTCCCTCATTCAGCACTTATCGCTATCGACCCAAACACCCTAAGACAACAAACTGGGCATGCTCAGGCCTGTTGTTTTAAATGTTTGTACCACGTGAGAGCCCTCAGCGCTCTCCATTTGGCTAAGTAGATAATGCCATCTGTGGTAAGCCTATAATGGTTATAAGTCATGGTAAAAAAATAGCACAGTCACAAGCAATCAGAGGACATCTTGCAGCCGCTTTTGACACGAAGTCTTAGGCCCGGACTCCAATGTAGGTATTGTTGTTGTCAATGTTGCTGTCAATGTTGTTGTTAATGTTGTTGACAATGTTGTTGTCAATGTTGCTGCCAATGCCGTTGTCCATGTTGTTGTTTTTTATATTGAGCAAGAGTTATGTATGAAGTAACCGATACCAATGGCATAATTCTTCTATCGGATTTTACTTTATGTCCGGGAAGGCAGCTGAACGAAATCTACTTTTTATTCGCCTCCAAACTAGCACAGAAGCCATGGACATAACAAATATTTCGACAAATACGTGACACGGATACACCCGAGATTTTTGTCAATCGGATAAACTAGAATGTCGATTCCCAACTCCCTCTTCTATCTGTACGTAATATAATATTCACCCAATTTAAGAAGGGGACATCGACCAATAAAAGCTGACCCTCAGATCATTAATATTTGTGAATAAAAGTATAGGAGTAAGGGGCCTACTTATGGCGGGGGCTAGAAGTAGACAATATGGGTAACCGCATACGGAATATTTGATCCATTGGGAATTTGTTCGGTTTACTACCCTGAATGTCAAGTTTTGTTACTTGGCGTTAGTTATACCTACTAGTTTGTTTACTTTTACTTTGGCTACCGCAGTAGGGACATTCGAATTTGCTGCGTTGCTGCTGCGCTTCAACCGCGTGACAGTCGCGAACCGCCGCTAAGGGCGTCCTCTAAGAAAATTATAATAATATTTGAAAGAATAAGTCGATTCTACTGGGCTGATAAGCACTGATTGAGGGAAATCGTCCACCACGCCAGGGCATCGGAATAAGGTAGTTTTCAACTAGTCAAATCAGTTACTTTTTACTAAACGTCAAAATATGAAATTACTATATCGAAAAACGTGATAAAATGTCGCACTTATTATTACAATATTCTTTATTAATTAAAATTGATAAATACGTTAAATAGAAAAGAGAAATTGTTGTTTGCCACCTTTAGTAACCAGAATTTTATAATTTATCTTTGACCTAGGAAACTATCCAATTGTGGTCACGAAGTTTTTGTTGTCGCGAGCTGGTTGACCGGCGTTTATGTAATATGTAAGTATGTAACATTTCGATTTTAATTCATGTTTGGATCATAAATAATTATCAAGTGCTCTGCGGTGAACGACCGCCACATTTCCGAGAAATGCGTTTTTGAAGGTATGTGACCTAACCTGTATTGTGCTGGTTTTCTCTTCGCGGGTTGGAAGGTCATGTCAAATCTGGAGATTAGGTAAGCGGACTCCGTGAAAAGCGGGATACCTAATGCTAGGAAGATGATGATGACATAGAAATAGAAATGTTTTATTGCGACCATGTGTTCGTACAAATTGTGGTGTTATAAAAATACAGAAGTAAGTATTATAGTATCAACATGGACCCGGTAAGGGCACTGCAACTGGTAGAGAGGACAACATACTTATTAGTCAGCGATACAATTTGTATTTATCATACTTACTGTAAACACTTACAAAAAGCTATATAACCCACGTTGAATACACTACACACATACATACATACATATTACACTAACATTACAGTCGTGGTGATGGAAAAATAGTTTGCACAAGAAAGTCTAATGTCCACGTCTCGGTCAAAGTTTTTGTGAATATCTCATATCCGAGATACGAGTGATGAATGATACGACTGGCGCGTGTGTGTACGTACTTAGATGGTTTACCATTTCAAAAACAGCCTGTGTGGTCTAGTAACGGTCTCTGTGCTCAAAGGAGTAGAATTCGGATCTTAGGGATGGTACTGAATAGTATCGGCGTCCGAAGAACGTAATATACGATCCCGACGACCCGATTACTCTAGCCATAGAGGCAGCCAATCAGCTCGCAACACCAAACACTTCACGACCCCGATACCGACCCCGCCGGCGTGGTCGACGATTTCCCTCAATCAGCGCCTATCGCTATCGACCCACTAGGGTCGATTCATTCTTTCAAATATTTTTCCTCTCAGACGACGCCCTGAGCCGAGGTTCGCGCCTAACTGGGCACCCTCAGGCCTGTTGTCTTAAACGTTGTACCGGGTGAGAGCCTTCAGCGCTCCCCATTTTTCCGGCCAAGAAGTTAATGCCATCTGCGGCAAATCTACAAAAGTCACGTCAAAAGAAAAAAGATCTAAGGAATGGAATTCTTTGCCGTCTTCTGTATTTCCGAATGCATAAAATCCAGGTGCTTTAATACCCCGAGTGAACATGCACCTTCTGGGCGAGCTTGCTCCATCTTAGGACTCGTCAATGCCTTCGGCCAAGTCCGGGCCAAGAACAAACCCATCAAAGGTAAAATAAATAAACAAAAAAAGAATCCCGGTGCCACAAAAATCACTTTGTGATCCCTAGTTTGGTTAGGACATTACAGGCTGATCACCTGATTGTCCGAAATTAAGATGATCTGTGTTTCGGAAAGCACGTTAAGCCGTTGTTCCCGGTTACTACATACTGATAGTGAGTAATCGTTACGTGAGCCATGTCAAAGGCCTTTGGCGGCTCAACAATAACCCTAACACCAGGGTTGCTGAGGTTGGTAATCCACCTCACAACCCACACGATAGAAGATTTCAAAAAGAGAAAATAGATCACAAAATTCGAATTCCGAATCCGCGGCTTTTGTCAAGGCACGAACGTGTTAATTTTTTACCATAGAATAAAAATTAAGTAATAACTATGTAAACAACGGTAACTGGTCTCCGCACATCTTCCGTACATCTTTCACCCATAATGTGATCCTAATATCAAGCAACAAATATTTTTATACATGCTTCTACCATTACATTGTATTTTAGAATAATTATAATTAAAAAATATATATATCGCACATCTAGTTCTTAAAAGTCATAAATGTTAAAAAATCTGAAATTGAGTTAACTAAGTAATTAACGTAGATATCTATGGCAAAACAAAAATCGTTAAAGCGCTCTACTGTAAAATTTAAAAAATTACATTTATGACTTTAAAGAACTAGATGTGCGATATATAAAAATGATATATTATATTATATTAATTATTTAATAATAAATATAAAAATAATATATTATATTATATTTATTATTAAATAATTATTTATTCGAGTAATGAGGAAATAGGTAATTATCACGTTGAAGCTGTAAAACGCCATCTATATGGTTTTTAGTAAACGTAGCCTGGAAAATCCTTTTTTTTTTCAACCCGAAATCTCAGTACCCCAAGCTGTACAACCAGTCTCCAGTTGTTTCGTAATAAATCCGTTTGCGATTCAACTACGTCCGCATGATGGATCGACATAATATGCCCACAGAAAACCCTAATGTGCCCCTAAATTACAATTCCGACTTAACGACATACGAAAAGGTGCAAATTTGTATTTATGGGCCCGCATAAAGCGAAATGCAACATAAACCCACTAATAATTTATTCGATATGCCGTTCCTACGGTTTTACGAATTTCATATTTATTTTGTTTCATACATAAGGGCCATATCTCACTTGAACACACTAGACACTTCGTACGAAAAACCTCGTTTGACACAGACACTACACATTGACGTTATCGTACACACGCATCTGCGCGTGACGTCTGACGTCTTACGATTAAAGACTAAAAGTAAGACCGAGGGCGTGAGGTAAACCTAGCTCAGCCGCTGGTGGGAGATGGCATTCTATATGTAGTATTATTCCTTATTCTATCCGCATTCATGGCTTCAAACAAAATGTGTGAAGTATGTTTTACATTATATTATATACATAATATTCAGTTTTGGATGAATTGCTTCATTGTGGCCTTTTTAACCGCCCTGTTATCATGCGGACCATATGAGTCATAACATTTGCGTTTCAATATTTGCGTTAGTAAATAGTATACTAACATCCTTTGAACTGCTAACGTCATCTGTACATTACAGCACAGCCGTGGAGAGTAATTATTCAAATTACAGAACTAGGCTGACCACTGGTATACAAAATAAGCTTGAATACCAGCCGTTGGTGAGTTTCAGTCCACAATTGTCATTTTGCTAAAATGTACACATTAACACATTTGTAGGCACAAAATTTGCTGGCATTGTACAGGTTTCAATATAATGCTGCTATGCTTGACTGGAATGGAATGTAAACACGGTCAGTCTATGCAAATAAGAAAAAAAATCTCACGTTATACGTAAGATCAAGTTTATGCAACAACTGCTAATCATAAACCAATCATGCAACCGTGCACCTGATAATGTAAAAATAACTAAGATAAAGAAATAAACAAACCTGCTGATAACGAGGTGGCGAATTAGAAAGATAGCTAGATGTTTGACATGACAACTGCTAAAAGTCTTATAACTGAAGTAATCTTGATAAATGCAGGTAATCCAACCGAACAATGAGAATAAAACTCTCGCTCGCTCAGTGTCGTGGCTAATCGAGATTCGGTAAACAAAGCAATTCGTCTTAATCCAACACAATTGTGAGACATTAAACGCGATTTATAACCAAATGTCGTCAGATTTAGGAGTTGTGGGCGTTCCTATTGTGAGACCAGGAATTATACACGCTCTTGTACTTCTAAGATGGTGTGAGAGAAAAATATAGAACCTAATTTTGTATCCTTAGCTCAGTTTCCAAACTTTTAGGGAAACCAGCTGACACATAATAGTAATGATTAATATTCAAATTCAAATTCAAAAATATCTTTATTCAGTAGGTAAGTAGGTAGGCAGTGTAGGTAGTTACACTTTGAATCGTTAATTTTTACATAACGAACGTCTCATCCGCCTAAAACTACTGCAGCTTCTCACAACTTGTATAGCCGGGGAAAAGAAGCTGCAAGAAAAACCTCGGCACAGGGCCCTAGACGTTCTTTAAAAAAATAAAAATAAACATAAAATATTGGTATACAATTGAGTAATTTAGCTGCCTAATATCAGTTCTCAGACAGTTAATCCCATGCATTCATATCTTCTAAATAATCACTAACTTTATAATAACCTTTTTTGTAAAGTTTTTGTTTAACTACTGTCTTAAAACAGCTTTTACATTCGAGTCCTGGCTAATTCATGGTACTAATTGTTAATTTAGTTAAATATCTGAGATAATTATACTTACATAATTGCTATTAGATACGAGTACATGTTACTACTAGAGACCCTTATTTTCTGCAGATCTGTATAAACTGTTTATGTGGAAGAAACAAGAGAAGTTTGTCAGGATCGAAGCAAATAGAATTCTATAGAATCTGATTACCTCGGTGAGAAATAGACGTGAGTTTATATATATTATTGTGTACTACTTAAACAGTTTTGCAGAGCATTGCTGAAATACAACTTCAGGACCCCGATACCGACCCCGCCGGCGTGGTCGACGATTTCCCTCATTCAGCGCTTATCGCTATCGACCCACTAGGGTCGATTAATTCTTTCAAATATTTTTCCTCTCAGACGACGCCCTGAGCCGAGGTTCACGCCCAACTAGGCACCCTCAGGCCTGTTGTCTTAAACGTTGTATCGGGTGAGAGCCTTCAGCGCTCCCCATTTGTCCGGCCAAGTAGTTAATGCCATCTGCGGTAAATCTACAATAAGTCACGTCAAAACAAAAAAAGCTGAAATACAAACAATCATAAATAGTCCATATTACACATACCATAGTGTCTATCTTCTGGACACAGGCTTCCTTTCAATGAACTGGAGATGATATGGGGCATACTCCACTACGCTACGCTGCTCTTCTACGGGTTGGCTGCATCCGGTTAACAAAACTTAATGACATAACATACTATAATCTTATGACTACATCCTAATGGTCTAGTCAGAAGTACATCAATCGCAAGGTGAACTAAGTACCCACGCGTCACCGAGCTTTCTTAGACCAACGTTCTCCTCCTCCTATCGTGTGGGTTGTGAGGTGGATGACCAACCTCATCAAGCCTGGACCCACGTGATTTGCGGTCATCTCCCTAGCATTATCCCGTTTTTCACAGGGTCCGCTTACCTAACCTGAAGATTTGACAGGTCCGTTTTTTTACAGAAGCGACTGCCTGTCTGACCTTCCAACCCGCGAGGGGAAAACCAGCCCAATACAGGTTAGGTCACATACCTCCGACAATGCATTTCTCGGGAAATTTGGTTTCCTCGTGTTTCCTTCACCGCTGAGCACGTGATAATCATTTATAATCCAGACATGAATTCGAAAACAAATTCGACAATCATTGGTTTAGGCCTGTGCTGGATTCGAACTTGCGACCTCAAATTGAGAGGCAAGCGTTCTGCCAACTGGGCTACCACGGCTCTCACGTACTGTAAAGTAAATAAACATTTTTTTTTTAATTTTTTTTTGACTGTAGATAACTTATAGCGTGACAACGACCCTAATAAAGTTGTCGCTTTGAAAACAGTTTCCCTGACTTATTTCCCCTAACTTCCAACGTTTATTTAAATACTGTGACGGATTGTAATTATTTTCATACGCATATTAGCGTAGAATATAAATTGGTCAATTATTACGAGTCGTTTTTTTGCTGGGTATATCCCAATCATTAGTATGTAGGTACCAGTCTGACACAAGGATTGATGAGGTCAAACATTGATCTCAAAATCCTCAAATATTAAACGTCAAAAAAAAAATACAATGTGTGGCTGTGTCAATTTTTCACCTCTGAACTCCCAAACTAGAGTGAATCTGTATTATGGGAGTCAGTTTTCTTCCGTGCAAGTATAACAATATACATCATTTACAAGGACTCTGTTGTAATTGAGAGTAATTGGCTACAAGATCAGCAATTTGAATAAATTCGCTCATAGCTAAATGTTAAACAGTTATGTGTTAGTGATAACTCTTCTTCTTCTATCGTGTGGGTTATGAGGTGAAGTACCTCATCAACCCTGGTGTAAGGGTTACTATTGAGCCGCCAAAGGCCCCTGACATGGCTCATGTAACGACTACTTACTTACACCAGTAAGTAGTAACCGGGACCAACGGCTTAACGTGCCTTCCGAAGCACGGCTCATCTTACTTTCGGACAATCAGGTGATCAGCCTGTAATGTCCTAACCAAACTAGGGACCACATAGTAATTTTTATGATATTACCCCACCGGGAATCGAACCCGGGACCTCTGGATCGTGAGCCCAACACTCAACCACTGAGAGGAGTGATAACTGCACTTAAATTACTAACTCATTGGTGCAAGTCAGTTTTCAGGGTTTCGGCTCCCTCCAGAATACCATAAATAACAAAAGATTATTAATTTTATAAATACATACATACATAAATTCACGCCTATTTCCCATCGGGGTAAGCAGACTACAAAATTCCATTTACTTCGATCCTGAAACACTTCTCTTCCTTCCTCCACATTCATCAATCGCTTCATACACGCACGCCTGTTCAGAGTAGATCGTATTAAACCTTTTCTAAGGATAACCTTAAACCTTTTCTAATATTATAAACACAGCCTCTTATTCGGGACATGAACCTTTATCCTGCGTAGACAATGCAAACCGGATTATCTATGACATTATTCAGCTGTTTGAAGATAAATACACATAAATAAAAGCTTGAATGCCCGCATGTATTAGGGAAATGAATAGACAATAATTAAATATGTTTACTTACATAAATTACGGATATTTCCCGTATTGATGACATACTTAATGCTTCTATGTTTGACTGGGAACTAACATAGCATAGAATCAGTTCGGTTACATAATAATTTTCCCGGGTATGTTTGTTGTAGTGACGACCATAGTCTAGTTTCCAACTAGTCAAATAAGTTACTTATTATTAAACATCTTTTTTTTTGACGTGACTTATTGTAGATTTGCCGCAGATGGCATTTACTACTTTGCCGGACAAATGGGGAGCGCTGAAGGCTCTCACCCGGTACAACGTTTAAGACATCAGGCCTAAGGGTGCCCAGTTGGGCGCGAACCTCGGCTCAGGGCGTCGTCTGAGAGGAAAAATATTTGAAAGAATTAATCGACCCTAGCTGGTCGATAGCGATAAGCGCTAATTGAGGGAAATCGTCGACCATGCCGGCGGGGTCGGTATCGGGGTCCTGAAATGTTTGGTGTCGCGAGCTGATTGGCTGCCTCTATGGCTAGAGTAATCGGGTCGTCGGGATCGTATATTACGTACGTCCTTCGGACGCCGATACTTTTCAATACCGTCCCTAAGCGGGATGTAATCGTAAGATATTAATCGTCAAAACACGAAATTACTATGGAATTTGTATGAAAAATCAACACGTGACGTCATAGAAAAACTTAACAAAATGTCGCACTTATTATTATTTTTTTCTTTATTAAAATTCATAAATATGTTATACAGAAAAAAACTAACTTTATTGTCACATTTACATCTGTCTTTATTTAGTAATCGGAATTTCATAATTTATCTTTGACGTAGGAGACTACCCAATTGAGTTCCGGCCGAGTAGTTGATACTGTTTGCGGCAAATCTACAATAAGTTACGTCAAGAGAATGAATGAAAGGCATTCTTAACAGATTTTTGATGCGGGTGAGTTATAAAGTTGGACAAGAAAGACCGAAAAGTACCATACCGTGCTCAGATCCATGAAGTTTTAACAAAAGACCAGGGGTTTTAAAAAGGCCACATCGGAGCAATTATTATTCATCTAACAAAAAGCAATACTGCAATTTGACATTTGCGCATGTAAAAGTAAGTGCGCAATGCAAACATATTTCCTGTAGGAGAATTCGTGTTTTTTTTATTATTTTCAGTTCCATCCATACTTTTGCGCCGGAAAATTCGACTAGATATCAACTGAGAATCATTGTCTGAATCATCCCTGAAAGTTTTCCTTACAATATCACTAACACTAATAATATTTTCAACATGATTAAAATGTCATATTATAAAAAACCCCTTTTAACCGAAAGGGTGCTTTACAAATTTGCGGGTTACTCGTATAATAACATGTTCGCAATTAAACTAATCGCCTCACACTATTCCTGTGACAATTATAGCAAATGTGCCACCATTATTGTAACACGTTACACAGGTATTACTAAAGTGGCAACTTCATATAATTGCTCTATTTTTGTAAACGGTTATTAGCAAAGTGAAACGCTGTTTAATTTTATGAGCTGTTTGGCTATCGCTTAAATGCTTTGCGCTTATATTAATTACTTATAATTATAAGTTTTACATCCTGGCCAATAGAAAATGCAAGTTACTTATTTATTACAAGTATTAGATACTTTCTATAAATGCATTTCGGGGGTATGTGAAAGATTAAGTATATATTATTAGCAGCTGCAGAAGATATACACGCATGCGATTTGTCTGTGAACTGATATTAGCCAGCCAAAAAACTAGGGGTCTGTGCGAAGGTTTTTCTTGCAGCTTCTTTTCGCCAGCTATACAGGTTGTGAGAATCTGCAGTAGTTTTATGCGGATGAGACGTTCGTTGTGTAAAAAATGACGATTCAAAATGCAATTATGTTACCTACTGAATAGATTTTTTTTAAATATGAAAAGACTTTACCTGTCAAGTCTTCTAGCATACCTACCCCTGGACATTCCGTCGCATAAAACTCATTCTTATCGCGTATTACCTAACGCGTACGTGCGAGTGAGACGCAGAACGCCTCCACCAAGTTCCTCATCTAATTCAACTAACCCATCCTTCTAACAATAAAGACACTCGATACAAAAATTGGCAGTAATTCCTCGCCACAGACCATAGAATCAAAATTTTGCTCGGCTGTATCTAGAGGTGGCGAAGGTCGTTAAAAGTAGCAACCCCGCTGATTGGGGCAAACTAAAACTTGTATTAAACAGACGACAGTTAAGCGGTCAGGTCGACCTGTGACCTCAAAAGACATACAAAAGAAAACACAGGTAAGTTTTTGACATTTTATAAATAGACAACGCCCCCGAACTCGCAGTAGAGTTACAAAAGAGTGGAGGATTATAGACTGCGGAAAAACAATGCGCTGTTCGCAGCGACGGTAAACAAAAAGGTTACTGGTGGTAGATGTTTTTCCTTTTACTTTTATAATATTATTTTAAAGAATTTCGGTACTTTAGTCTTGCATAAAACGTTGAGCTGTGACTAGGAATGACAATTATTTATCAGTGGCAACAAGAAAGTAAGAAGGCAACAAAAAATGCATTTATTATTTCAGGACGTCACACATACAACACAAACACAGTACAATACAGACATTACATATATACACATATCATCAGCAAAAAACATAAAAAGTGTATTAAAAATAAGAATGGAATGAAATCCTTTTTCCAAAAGGTAACCATATTTCTAATTGCTACGACTCCTGCGCCTATATCATTTTACTTGCGACCTTAAGGATAAAATGTGTGTAGGTCAATTTACCTCCAATAAGTTTATAATAAATTATTCTAATTCCTGACTCCTGAGTTCAATACGACAGGTCCCTTTCGGTCCAAAAGGTCTACTTCCCAAAATGACCACTCTCCCAAATCGTCCACTTTCCCAAAAAGTCTACTTTCCGAAAGGACAACTCCCAAAATGTTTACTTCCCACATCGATTACTTTCTAAAAATTTCAGAATATGCAAATTTTTGGACAGCAGTAGTGTCTAGAAATGTAGGTTTTAAGGGTGTTCTGATTTTTTTACCGGTTTTTTCTCAAATCGACCGCATATTTGCAATAGAAATTGTCGTCGTCATTATGACGCCTCTGGTACTCCCCGAGCTATATTAAGATCTATGGTCTGTGGTAGCACCGAAGCAAATCAGCAGTCACGCCCGCGCGCAGATGTCGCGTCACTGACGTTTGACAAATCCAATATTTCATTTCTAATAGATGGAGGGTTAGCTTTAGATGGAATAATTTATTTATTTAACAGTTTATTGCACGCGACACAGAACACGAGAAACACAGAACTCAAGTCAGACAAACGGTTAAAAATATTTCACTAAGTTTATTGGGCGAGCTCGCGCCATCTTAGGCCTCGTCAATACCTTCGGGCAAGTCTGGGGCCAAAAGCAAACCCATCAAAGGTAAAAACAAATCTACAATGATTATCGCATGAATTTGTTATTGAAAATAAGTATAACATTGAGGTATGTAGTAGAAAATACCATCTCTGTGACCATTGAACTTACCGGAAGAGTTAAAAGTGGCTTTTCGAGAATCCCACAAAGGAAATACTATAAAACATAAATAAACACGTTTTGAAACTATAACAAAAAATAAAAACATATGAAACACTAAACTCGACCGCGTACAAGCCGTTACACATAAATCACAAAGACATGATTTATATTATTACTGGCAATTTTCACAAGAGTATAACAGTGAAACATTTATCATAACTATAAAAAAAAATGGTAACCACGTTGCTTTTAAAGTGTTTTGAAGCCCACTTCTTGTTAAAATCGTGATTTGTCAATTGTTTATTTTTTGCTTCACCTACCACTTTCCCGTCCTACAGAGTGGGGGGGGAGGATTGGCTAAAAGAAGCCACATTGAAGCCATTCACCTACAGGAAGACTTTTTATGCATGTTAGTTGCTTGCGCACTTGACCACAATCTCATCTGATGGTAAGTAATGAGAAAAAAAAAACATTTTGCAGTTTCAATGCAGTCATGACAAGGGCCCGCACAAAAACTGCATCCATGCTGCAATTACTAGTTCAAATGCCCTCCATCAGTGCGCAAATTGTTAGCGTTAAACTGCATTCTGGCTCGATTTTCTATACTCTAGATTGCACGCACTATTTATAGGGAGCAATATTGTGTTCAAAAAAAACCTAACTTATATAAAAAGCGTATAGGTACTCATAATTCCAATAGTATACCTATAGTATTACTGTGAACATGCTGTTTTTTATTATTGTACTTTTACTATAGTGTTTCAACGCAAAATAAAGAATTTTCTTTATTTGTATTTATTTATTCATAATTTTAAAAGCGCTCCCTGAGCAAAGTTTTGAACATTTTTTTTTTTGTTTGTGAGACTTAATAAGTCTTAATGGTAAAATCTTAATGATTGATGAGAGCTTGTGTGCTGAAAATAATGCTCATTATACCATTCTTTTGTATTTTGGACGTCGTTATTTCGAGTTAAGTATACTTATCTTTTCGAGGAGCCCGGTGGCGCAGCGGTAAACGCGCTCGGTCTGCGATTGTTGAAGTTAAGCAACTTTCGCAAAGGCCGGTCATAGGATGGGTGACCACAAAAAAAAAGTTTTCATCTCGAGCCCCTCCGTGCTTCGGAAGGCACGTTAAGCCGTTGGTCCCGGTTGCATTAGCAGTTGTTAATAACCACCAATCCGCACTGGGCCCGCGTGGTGCTTTAAGGCCCGATTTCCCTATCCATCCATAGGGAAGGCCCGTGCCCCAGCAGTGGGGACGTTAATGGGCTGGTGATGATGATGATACTTATTTTTTATTTCATTTTGAGTTTTGTCGAAACACGATATAGGTACAGGCTTGTATTTACCATGATCCTTTTATGTTAGTAATTTTGCGTAAATTATAATGTTTGGGCGAGTTTTTGTTTTATCTCGTTAATGTATCATGTTACTTTAATTTCATTTGGGGTCACCCTTTTGTAAAAAATAATTCTATTTTTGACAACAATTTAAGTATTTTAAACCGACTTCAAAGAAGAGGGAGGTTATAAATTTGACCCGTATGTTTGAAGTATTCTTTTAATTTAATACAGAGATTATAATAACTTTATGCAACACCTTTTGTATACCTGTATTCACAAATAAAGATTTTGATTTGATTTGAATCAAACAATATATTATAATATAATATGTATGTTTTTTATCAATAAAATGAAAAGATGAAACGAATTCTTTACTGGGAATCACAAAAGTTGTGTGCGTATTAAGAATTGAAACAATGTCATTATTTTTTTGAAAATATGCATGCATGGGATTAACTGTCTGAGAACTGATATTAGGCAGCTAAATTACACAATTGTATACCAATATTTTATGTTTATTTTTATTTTTTTTAAAGAACGTTAGGGCCCTGTGCCGAGGTTTTTCTTGCAGCTTCTTTTCCCCGGCTATATAGGTTGTGAGTAGCTGCAGTAGTTTTAGGCGGATGAGACGTTCGTTATCTAAAAATTGACGATTCAAAGTGTAACTATGTTACCTACTGAATAAAGATATTTTTGAATTTGAATTTATCACATAATCTAGATGTGTTCACATGCTCATTGACCGAGTTCCAGAGAGTAGCGTTTGAACTACTGTGTCGAAAGTAAGATTGTTTGTGATTGATTTTTGTTGTTGTGATTGTTTTTGACGTTGTAATATCGCTATCATTATCGCATTAGTTTAAGTGAAACCTGTAATGATGATGTTTTTAACTAATTTTTTTTTTTAGTTTTTAGTAAAAAAAAAAATAAAATAAAAAAAATCACGTTTCCCTTAGGAAATTCACCTTAGCAACTTACTTATAAACTTAATTATGTTGGTAAACAGTTACTATTGTAAATGACATAATAATCCCGACCCTAAGCAAACTAACACACAAGGTTATGTATTTACAAAGGTTTGGACCTTGGGATTGGACTAGTCCAATTTAACACAAAGATTAACGTTATTGGAATACTTACCTTAACTTTAGATAACTTAAGATGACTTAGGGTTAATATATTAAAGTTTGTATTGTATTATCTCTGTGATGTAGACAGGTGTGATAATATGAAGGTTCTATGGGTCCAATCATGAGCAATATCATGTACCCACTTTAGAACCCTGTCGCATTGTCATATTTGACATTTAATGAGGTTTATGGTTTAACTTGTCAGAAAAGTTAATGTGACATGGTTGCAATGCAAAGTGTATATATATTAGTACTAATAACGGAATAATAACGGGTGGAAGATGTATTACGCCTGATACGTTATAAAAAAGGTCGTCATTTTACCCAAAAAAAGACAAAAGATGCATTATGTCTGTTATCCACATGGGTGTGAGTTTATGTACTTATGTAAAATAAAAATCGCTGTTTATCAATCGTTTCCCTCAAAGATTATATTCATAGGTACGTAAATCTTGTGTAAAGGATATAACAAAATAACACGCTTTAGGTAAAATTTAAACATTAGACAGCTGTGCATTCATAATTACCCCAAGTCAGTAAAGCGTTTAAATTTTTACATTTTCTTGTGAAGTTTCAAGTTTTTCAGGAATTTCGTAGCACAGAGCGCGAACGCTTTCTTGTTGGGCATTATTATACAAACCTCTCTTTTTATTTTTTAAAGTTTCAAACATGAAATATACTTCAATTCTTTTATATTTTTTCTTACAAACATTTTTTTTTAAATTTTCCTTTTCCTTGCTTGAATTACTTTCGTTGGTAGTAAAGTTGTTGTTAGGGCTGGCACGGTCATGAATATCATGTACCCACTTTAGAACCCTGTCGCACTGTCATATTTGACATTTAATGAGGTCTATGGTTTAATTTGTCAGAAAAGTTAATGTGACATGGTTGCAAAGTGTATACAAATTAGTACACGTGACCATATGTAGATCGCTTAGTCTTCTTCTTATCGTGTGGGTTGTGAGGTGGAATACCAACCTCATCAACACTGGTGTCAGGGTTATTACTGAGCCGCCAAAGGCCCCTGATATGACTCATATAACGACTACACACTTAAATCAGTAAGTAGTAACCGGGACCAACGGCTTAACGTGCCTTCCGAAGCACGGATCATCTTAGTTTCGGACAATCAGGTGATCAGCCAGTAATGTCCTAACCAAACTAGGGATCACAAAGTGATTTTTGTGATATGTCCCCACCGGGATACGAACCCGGGGCCTCCGGATCGTGAGCCTAACGCTCAACCACTGGACCACAGAGGATGATCGTTTAGTTAAATATACCTAATAATAAATATCTCTTGTGATTAGGCAGGATAATCAAGCCGTTACTTCTAAAACGTCGTCTTATGGACAACAACGTACTTGACGAGGAGTGGGTGTATCGTATATACTATACACCACTGCCAACCCTTTTGGGGATACAGGCGTCATGCTATGCTACTTTAAGTAAAGTCGTGTTAAACTAAAAAACCAAGTAAGCGCTCTTTTGAATAATCAGAAGTGACTTTTGTTAACAAAACCTCGCAATCGGCAAGCTAGTTAAAAAAATATAGTCTATATTTTTATCGGGAAAAAAATTTAAAAAAATAATTTCATCAACAAAATCAAGGTTTCGTTTAAGAAAATCACATCAGAATACAAACTTTAAAAAAAGGCATTTACACGGTTTTTACTAAAAGGCCAATAAAATACAGGGTGTTAGTTACATCGTAACGAAAACTTTGGGATGGTTCAGACCATGACTTTGAGTTGAAATCACGTGGAATTTTTTATCCGAAAATTCGTGAATTTAGTGTTTTCATTTAAATTATTTTCCGTCCCTTATTGGCCTCGATTTCTGCAGACAAATCTTAATGTTATTTTAAGTCATTTTCTTATCCGCCGAAAGGGAAAGGGACGGATGAATTAGAAAGAAAGAAAGAAAGAAAGAAAGAATCGTTTATTATAAAAGTTTATTAAATAACAACTGTTATTCTTAAAATTAATGAATAACTCGAGCGTATAAAAAAGGTATCTCGCTCATAAGCAACCCGTTTGACGTGTGCTGTCAATTTAATTCCGTCAAGTTATGTGCTAATATAAAATTTTGGAGGGGCTTTATAAATTTCTGGCTAAAATTTACGTGTGTTCCATAAATTTTATGCCTGTCGATTCTTTTGCAAGGGGTAATAAAATGACTGGTACTTATAATTTAAAATGAAATTATATGGTGTGTGCAGGAATTACCACCAATACCCACCATAAAATTACTCGTAATATTTAATATTTTTCTGATAATCCGAACCATTTAGCTGCATAGAACCCAAATTTAAAATAAAAATAACATAAGTAAAAACCATAAATGTAAATCGAACAACGCGAACAGTCACTACACGACAAATAAGTTTACTTGCTTAATAATGAAGTTTATATAGAGATAATTTGCGACCTAGGAAAGAACAAAATATATATTATTTATTAACCGGAAATTGCCCCTTAAGGGGATAAAAAGGGACGAAAAAATGTGCCGCATCCGAGAACCGCAGGCGACGTAGACGAAGACGAAGACACGGCCGATTGCTAGTAATCTAAATATACTCGGCTCCTTCCCTGGGGCATTTGACAGAGTTATGATAAATGACACAACTGGGTATAAAACAAAGAATATTCATATTATTTCCGTAGTTAGCCGCCACTGTTAAAATTGATGAATCGGGTCCATGGATCGTTAAGCTCAGTGATGTGGCGCTGCTGAGATAGTTCCCAAAGTGGGAATTTTCCCGTTTTCTTATCGTGTGGATTGTGAGGTTCAACACCAACCTTATTAACTGGTGTCAGTGTTATAACCATAAATGATTGAGCCGCCAAAGGCCCCTGACATGACTCATGTAACGACTAAATACTTACATCAGTAAGTAATATCCGGGACCAACGGCTTAACGGGAGTACGGATCACTTACGTTCGTACAATCAGGTGATCAGTCTATAATGTCCTAACCAAACTAGGGATAACAAAGTGATTTTTGTGATATGTCCCCACCGGGATTCGGACCCGGGGCCTCCGACCACAAGAGGCCGTTATGAAAATTTTAGTATTTTCCTGTTGTAAACATATTTATAGAAAGGACACAGACTGCTTTTCTTTTTCATAATAGTACTTATTTCTTGTATTCTGGTGTTATCTGCTTAAAAGTAAGGTAATCGTATTAAAACACATAATAACGGGTTCTTACCGCGTTTAAATGGGGATATGAGACTCCCGATATTTCGACACTGTTGCAAGTGCCATGATCATGACACTTGCAACAGTGTCGAAATATCGGGAGTCTCATATCCCCATTTAAATGCGGTAAGAACCCGTTATTATGTGTTTTAATTATGATAATAACCGCGTAAACTTAAAACAATGTATAAGGTAATCGTATATTTTTTGCGCTCTTTTCTGCCGGAAACATTCCCATAGCGAGAACACAGTGGGAACATTCCCGAGAATGGTACATGAATGGTACATGAATGGATAGGCCCAAGTAAATGCTTCGGATTTTGTTTCAAGACATCTGGTCTCTGAAATAGTTATTAATTGTCCAATATTCATCTTGGCGTACAGCTGTTTTGCCTTCAAATATTTATTATATTGAAAGGATTTATTATACTTTAGGTACATGACTAACAAATAGTTTTGAAAGATGTTCTCTTAGTCTAAGAATAATTAATTTTCTGTGTAAAACATAATACGATACGGCTCGCCACCTATCACGTTGGTCTAACAGAAAGCTCGATGAGGCGCGGGTACTTAGTTCATCTTGCATGGGATGTCGACTACCCCAATTGGGATATAGTCGTGATATTGTTACATTATGTTATCAAAAAACGAGGAACTTTCCAGAATCTCTCTCTCTCTCTTTATTTATTTAAGAGCTACGCTCTTGTTAGCGGAGTAAAAACATTTTCATTACTCCATAGATATGGCCTGTAGAACGGTGGTTGCCCCAATCGCCTTCCGTTCCGCAGTACACCGATCAATTTCTCAATCGGTGATGTTCTAGCTAGAGCCCTACCAGAATCCATTTCCTCGGCCAACCAGTACTAACTGATAACGCTGCTTTTGAAGTAGCGGCCCTACTTGCTACGTCACAAGATCGTCATAGAACCCAAGTAGCATTTTATAGCTTAGCCCGTCCCAGTGACCTACCCACTATATTCTTTCCAGACTACGTTTCTCAAAAATAATAAAGATGGCGCTGTACAGATATCTCATTGTCTATTTTCTCATTACTCGGGTACATAATTATTCCAAAATATAATGTAATAGCAAAAGCATTATATGTATATAAAAAAGATTGTTTCTCGAAAAGTGTTTGCATCAGATTATGTATAGAATTATGATGCTATCAATATTGCTTCTGTTTATTTTGATCAGAATGATGATGATGATCTCCGACTGATTTCCACTTCGACTCCTAGTCGGCACGACGCTGTTAATTAGAATAATAACGGGTGGAAGATGTATTACGCCTGATACGTAATAAAAAAGGTCGTCATTTTACCCAAAAAAAGACAAAAGATGCATTATGTCTGTTATCCACATGGGTGTGAGTTTATGTACTTATGTAAAATAAAAATCGCTGTTTATCAATCGTTTCCCTCAAAGATTATATTCATAGGTACGTAAATCTTGTGTAAAGGATATAACAAAATAACACGCTTTAGGTAAAATTTAAACATTAGACAGCTGTGCATTCATAATTACCCCAAGTCAGTAAAACGTTTAAATTTTTACATTTTCTTGTGAAGTTTCAAGTTTTTCAGGAATTTCGTAGCACAGAGCGCGAACGCTTTCTTGTTGGGCATTATTATACAAACCTCTCTTTTTATTTTTTAAAGTTTCAAACATGAAATATACTTCAATTCTTTTATATTTTTTCTTACAAACATTTTTTTTTAAATTTTCCTTTTCCTTGCTTGAATTACTTTCGTTGGTAGTAAAGTTGTTGTTAGGGCTGGCACGGTCATGAATATCATGTACCCACTTAAGAACCCTGTCGCACTATCATATTTGACATTAAATGACACTTACGGTTTAATTTGTCAAAAAAGTTAATGTGACATGGTTTCATACATATAAGTACCCATGAGAGTACAGGAAGACCTTTACCAAATTGAGGATGTCCTTAAAAAAGGTTTAGTACAATGTACTCTGAAACGGCATGCGTGTATGAAACGATTGATGAATATGAAGGAAGCAAGAGAAGTATGTCAGATCAAAGCAAATGGAATTCCATTATATTAGAACGCGGTATCGATTTTGTATTAGATTCTAATACGAAGATTCCTGGCTGGCAGCGGAGCCGTGGTAGCCCAGTTGGTAGAACGCTTGCCTCTCACTTTGCGGTCGCAGGTTTGAATCCAGCACAGGCCTAAACCAATGATTGTCGAATTTGTTTTCGAATTCATGTTTGGATCATAAATAATTATCACGTGCTTAGCGGTGAAGGAAAACATCGTGGGGAAAACCCACATTCCCGATAAAGCATTTTCGGAGGTATGTGAATTAACCTGTATTGGCCTGGTTTTCCCATCGCCGCGCGGGTTGGAACGTCAGACATGCAGTTGCTTCTGTGAAAAACCTGTCAAATCTTCAGGTTAGGTAAGCGGACCCTGTGGGATAATGCTAGGGTGATGATGATCACTTGTGTCATTGTACTCAGATCCCAGGCCTCTAGAATAGCGTACCTATCTCTAGGTGACTGTCATGGGACCTACCTAGGAACCCTAAGTACTGCTTCCGACTGTGACGTTTGCACTTCGTATGACGTCATGACTGGGACTGGGCAGCGTTCATTGCTAGCTTCGCGTTAGTAATCACTGCACCGTGTTCTCTGTAAGAATTTACGTAAGTATTAAGGGTGTTAGGACCCTCGCTCTCTTCAGGACCCCGATACTGACCCCGCCGGCGTGGTCGACAACTTCTCTCAATCAGCGCTTATCGCTATCGACCCCCTAGGGTCGATTCATTCTTTCAAATATGTTTCCTCTCAGACGACGCCCTGAGCCGAGGTTCGCGCCCAACTGGGCACCCTCAGGCCTGTTGTCTTAAACGTTGTACCGGGTGAGAGCCTTCAGCGCTCCCCATTTGTCCGGCCAAGTAGTTAATGCCATCTGCGGCAAACCTACAATACCTAAGTCACGACAAAAAAAAAGCAGAGGTTCCCAACACCATTAAGCATATTGGAAGAGACTTAGTGGTTTCCATACTCCTCCTGTATTACGCGGCTAGGACATACCTCATCATCCCCCCTCACACCCCACTACATTTTATATCCCCCCCCTCGTATGCCCCTCCACATTTTTTAAAAATGTTTTGCCTACAATGTCTACACGTGTTTCGTCTTAACATAATACCAATCGCTTTAATAAACTTTACAGAAGCCATATTACGAAAGAAATCACAATACATTTTCAATACAGTTTGTCTACAATAAATAAATTAAATCCAGACTCTATTCAACACGCAAGTTGGTTCAAATTCCAATACATTACAAGACAGGAATTAAATCTCTGTAATTTAACGATTCGTTACTCTGAGCAGTAAATTACGCTAAGGTGACCATGTTGTTGATTATATTGTTTTGAATTAACGCGTGACATCTTAGAAAAAATACCAGATAATATTTTAAATTTAACCCACTTACTCCTGAATTAACTTTTTTCGTACGATCTGTGTGAAATTTAGAATACGTGTTGCTGTAAAAATAAGAAAAAATATATTTCTTTTCCAGAAAAGCCGGAAAATGCCGTGTCGTAAAAGACACAGTAGGAAAATGTATTACCATAATCTTCGACTACGTCGATTTTCTTAGATATTGTGATGAATAAATAATTCAATAATAAAATGCACATCCAGTACTACAAAAGGTTATATTTAATTTTCATTTAAAAATATTACTTATTTGGGGTGTGATAACCTTCAAAACAATTTTTTGGATGTAATGTTACGTTACATTTCATACAAAAAAAATTGGCACTCTTGTGGCAGAAGCCACACCGCAGCCGCTCCTCCCTGTATTTCACTAAATGACCATTGTGGTTATATTGTAATACCCCAGCAATACTTTGTGATGGTCGCCCACCCCTATGGCTGTCAGGTTTTTTGTTTATCTCAAGGAGACTTACAGTAATATTCCTCCGAAATTTCAAATGATCCAACATTCCTCCATTTTGCTTGTATAACTGCCAAGCGTTATGTGTAGCCATGCCCAGACAGTGACTGATAAGCGAAAAGTACCATTTTTTTCCACGAATACTAGTTCTGTACATCCCGATGTTCTGATCTGAACGGTCAACACCGCCCATATTTTCATTATAAGCCTTTATTAGAGCTGGTTGGTCTACTGATATGTACTTTTTTTGTTGCTGAGAAAAGCGTTTCACTTTATTGACAGGCAATACTTTTCCGCATTTGAGGCTACAGTGACAACACTGTTATCATTCCATTTGCACACTACAATGTTTTCAGCTCTTGTGGATTTATATTTATATGTACCACGCTCAGTTTTTTGCAACACCTTGTTTGGGGGCAAAGGACATTTAGACAACCTATTCTCTCGAACTGTTCCTGTAGCTTTTAGACCACGCTGTCGAAGTTCATCAAGAAGTGGTATGGACGTAAAGAAATTGTCAAAAAAAAGATGAAAAGGAACTTCTGAGTCAATTTTCTTCAGCTCGTCCGCATACTGCAATACCACACTAGCACCCAACCCTAAACTTTTATATGTATTTATTTTCAACATTTCCTTTCTGTCCCTGATATGCCTGGAACCAGATAACGTAACCGAGACGAGTTGCTCCTACCCAAAATTTGAAGAGATGGAATTGGTTCGGCGCGTTGTCTTTTGGCAAGTTTTGACAAAGGCAAATCGTCATTATCACTATAATCGGAGGAGTCCTCACGCTGAATTTCAGCAGGTGCTCGGAGTTGCCACCCGGGAAGATTTTGAAGTAAAACTACGTCTTCATCGCCAGAATCTTCGTCAGTAACTTCAGCATTGCAATTTTCAGGTGGCATGATGATGATGGAATCAGGAACTTCCTCCTCATCGTTTTGCTCCAATCCTACTATAATATCGTTCAAAGTCAGCGGTTTTTTATACTTCCTAAAACAAAAACAAAACAAATATATAAGCACCACTCAACAGTAGCACATTGTCCTACTGTCTCTTTTACGGAACGGTGGAAACAAATGCAAAATATTCTAAGAAAATAAACGAACATAACCTTTCTTTTTGTAATTTTGAAGTGTTTCTAAACCCAATAATCGGTAACTTTGTCATTCAGATAAATAGAATAGTAATATCACAATGTAAACTTACCTTGTTTTATTCATTTCTAAAATCACTAATTTGAATAATATATTACACAAAAGAAATAAACTGCAGGCCACGTTTATTACTTTGTAATGACTAACAATGGTCTGGTAAGCAAATCGCTAAGTCAAGTTTTTTTGTAAATCCCCTTATATTTTTTTATTTTTTTTATTTAGTTACTGTATCGTATACGACACAGTAGGAGCAAGTGGGCAGAAAATAAATTTAAAGCTTACTTTACGTAAAAAAGCTTACTATAAGATTAATGACTACCTAAATGATAAAAATGTCTGGTATTGAATGTGTTCCTCTGATTATTAAATAAGTTATAATGTATACCCGCATTAATTTTTTTTTTTAAAGATTTGCTGCTGTTGCAGTTTCTTATCATGTCTTCTCCTCAGCAATAACACCTTGCGTAATGACGTAAATTCAAAAATGTTACATTGACCTTCAACAAGTTTATACATGATAATTACGTTGAATAAATGATTCTGATTTCTGATTTCTTAGTGTCACAGGTTCGAATTCCGACTCGGGCTTTTAACCACCGAATTCGTCTTTGTGAGTTTGAATTCATGTTTATAACAGTTGTCGACCATGTTAAAAAGGACACAATCCCGCTGTCGGATTTTACGACATGTCCAATAGGACAAGCAGATAAACGTATTGTATGTTTTGTATTCTGTCTTTAACCAGTGTATAAGCACCATAGAAGTATTTTTTGTAATTAAAACACATAATAACCGGTTCTTACCACGTTTAAATCTGGGATATGAGACTCCCGATATTTCGACACTGTTTGATATCGGGAGTCTCACATCCCTGATTTAAACGTGGTAAGAACCCGTTACTATGTGTTTTAATTACATAATAATATATAAATTAATAATATAAATTACGTTTAAATCTGGGATATGATACTCCCGATATTTCGACACTGTTTGATATCGGGAGTCTCACATCCCTGATTTAAACGTGGTAAGAACCCGTTATTATGTGTTTTAATTATGATAATAACCGCGTAAACCTAAAACAATGTATTTTTTGTAAGTCAAACTATTCACTATTAATATTATCACAGTTTTAATTCGAAGTTAAAAAGTAATAGGGTAGTTTCCAAGAAGTCAAATCAATTACTTTTTACTATATTACGTCAAAACACGAAATTACTATGGAACTTGTACGAAAAAGCACGAAGTCATAGAAAAACGTGATAAAATGTCGGACTTATTACTACGTTTTTCTTGATTAAAATTCATAAATAAGTCAAATAAAAAAAGGTAAATGTTTTTCGTTAGTTTTAGATCTGTGTTTATTTAGTAAGCAGAATTTCATAATTTTTCTTGAACCTACTTAGTACACGACCCAATTATGCTGTTAATAAAAGCTGTCATTTACTTTAATTCCTAGAAACTGTTTGAGTATAGAAGCAGGGATGTAGTTTCTTAATTTAAACACATAATGGTGCTAATTCCTGTAAACACCATCTAATTTTATTTTAAGTTATATCTGTCATTTTCTTATCCGCCGAAAAGGAAAGGGACGGGTAATCGACAAACAAAATTTATGGAACACACGTCAATTTTAAGCGCAAATCTAATACAACCGTCTGAAAATTTTACATTGGCTAATAACCCGCCAGAATTATGTTGACAGCACACTTTTGATACGTCCGAGTTATTCATTAATTTACACATTCTTCCTGAAATTAAGAGCTGTCAATCATCTGTCCCTTTCCTTTTCGGCGGATGAGAAAATGACAGGTATAACTTAAAGTAAAATTAGGAGGTGTCTGCAGGAATCGGGTCCAATACCGGAATTTTTCTGCGTTAAAGCAGGAAAATGATGATGGATGGGATTTGATGTCTATAGTAGACTAATAATCCGGTAAGAAGTAAGAATCCGATATCATTTTGTTTTAATTATGATAATAACCGCGTATAACTTAAACAAGGTTTTTCCGGGCATTTTAGTTTTTATCCACGTGGATTTCAATTATCGCACCCAGTAGGGCTAAAATGGGCAACGTGTTAAAATTTTGTCACGATCATTTTATCGATTCTGCCGATATAATTATGTCGTTTTGTTGATTAGTGCTAATATGTAAATCCAAAAGTCATGTCGTTCTGTCAAAATAGAAACAAAATCACGTGGCATACATTTTAGGAGAAAAACAAACTTACCGATACCGACAAAATTTACTAAATAAAATTAGCCTTGAAAAAACATCTTTATCGACTCTGGAAAGAACACGTTTATGCAATTCATGTTTAGTTGTTGAGGTATGAAAGTGTAACATTAAATATATGTGTTGTATAAGTGTAATGTTTAAATATATGTGATGTGGTTGTACTTTATAAATAAATAAACATGCAAACTCACTTTCAGGTTCATGATTATTCGTAATTCTTAGATAGATAGGTAGATAAAATACTTTATTGAGCACAATGGACACAAAATACAGAGATAAGGACAACATATACAGAAAAGCACAACAGGCGGCCTTATTGCTCATGCAGCAATTTCTTCCAGGTAACCTTTGGGTACAGGAAAATTTTGTACAAGTATAATAATTCTTCCGTATATTTTACAAGAGAATCTAATCTAACCTAACCAAAATGCTTTCTCATGAATATTATAGAACACATAAAATTAAAAAAAACCTACAGAAAAAAATAAAAACAATGTACGGTCACAAACATTGACGAGTACTTTACACTTTTTATCATGTCGTATTAACTTTGTCAAATTGAATGAAATGCCTTATAAAATGCGATAAGTATATTCATGTTAATGCTCATGTTCGCGCATACCTATATAGTAGCAATTTAGATGGGAACACTGCTATTAACTTGTTTATGGATTGTGTAATAAAAAGTAACATTTTTACATTTGACAAATGGCCGCCGTACATCATTCTGTCGAAAATTGTAGAAAAAATTAATGACACGATTTTAGTCGAAGTCGCGGTACGTTAGAGTTCACTGCTGTCACTAGTACTAGGTTAAGATTTCTGTTACCAATATAACATAGACTAGTTCGATAGGTCTCCCATAATACCAGCGCCGCGGCCCGTGCTAAGCACGTGTCACGGCATTATGCTGAGGGAGATCCTTTTTTTATTTTGGGCGCCTCCATTGTGTATTTAATGTCTGTATTATTTGTCTTTGTTTTTCCTTTCTATTTTTTTTTTATTTCTGTAATGTAAGTTTGTAAATGTGGCGTCCAATATGGAAATAAATATTTTCTTTCTTTCTTTCTTTAGTTTCCGAACTAGAACATTTGAGTTTGAATAATTATTGTGACTCCCATAATATAAGACGTTATGTGTTGTGTGACGTGTGACACCAGGGTTGATGAGGTTGGTAATTCACCTCACAACCCACACGATAGAAGAAGACGTTATACAATGGTGCTGATTCCTGTACACACCATCTAAGTTTATTTTAAGCTATACCTGTCAATTTCTTATCCGCCGAAAAGGAAAGGAACGGGTAATCTACAGGCATAAAATTTATGTAACAAGTCAATTTTAGGCAACAAATTAAAAACCTTTCCAAAATTTTATATTGGCCTATTGGCCAAATGAGTTCACAGCACACGTCAAACGGATTGCGTATGAGCGACACGCCTATTTTATTCGCCCGGGTTATTGTTTAATTTTTAATATAGTCCCTTTCCTTTTCGGCGAAGAAGAAAATGACGGGTTTCACTTAAATTAAAATTAGGATGTGTCTGCAGGAATCGGGACCACTGCCTGGTCTAAACATTAGGTACAAAGTACTAGTGTTTCTTTAAAAAAAAATAGTTTGTTTAAAGTGTCTAAGTAACCACAAGTCAGTCATACATTTTTGACCGAAGAAACATCTGTAAGTACCTGGAATATGAGCCTTACCTACATAAAAATAGATTACGGGATTCATCTATCTTCAAACATTTTTCAGAACGCAAATAAATTCGTCCAACTACAGGGGTAGTTGACATGGTCACCCTAACAAAATTTTAATACCAGCACTTTCCTAGAAGCAATACAAGGGTGACAACTATGTCCATTATATTTGGACTTGACAATTTATTACCATTCCTTTTAATGTTTAGACATCTTTTAATTACAAAAAGATAGGAATCAGTCTATGATGGCCGCCTTTATGTAGGTACCTTCTTATTTAACGGTACACAAATGACTTTATAATTATTCGACTTGAATGAAAAGGAAAAGTTTAGAATTAACAAGCAAATCGACCAGGCTTTGCATGGGTAGAATAACTCGGTCTTACCTTGTCCCTTTTACCCCGCGCGTGTGAGTTGGACAAATTAGGGCTTTATGTTATATTTTTTTATTAGCAATTTCAAACAGCTACATTAATAAAAAACTTTTTTACTTTTATTAGTAATATGTTTCAGAGTATTTTACCAATGAAAATAAACAAGCTGTGAACTTGAATCGGTACTTGAAAACCAAGCAAAATTGAATATATTATCATCATCGGCCCCGCTAACAGGAAGGTGAGTAGTTATTTCAGACAAACTAATGTAGATTTTCCACAAGACCTTGGAAATATCATGCCGACAGGCAACTTGGATATTAAGACCTATTTCGTATCTACGCCTATACACTGTAGACCATTATTTATCAAAATGAGCCTCTTTTTAGGCATAATATTTTTGTTATGAAGCAAAATAAAACACCATAGTAAATCTTCGTATTCTGTTTTCATGAAATGTTGTCTATTTTTCACGCATGATAAATAAGACGTTATCTTTCATTCTTCTTCTATCGTGTGGGTTGTGAGGTTGAGTACTAACCTCACCAACCCTGGTGTCAGGGTTACTATTGAGCCGCTAAGGCCCCTAACATGGCTCATGTAACGACTACTTACATCAGTAAGTAGTAACCGGGACCAACGATTTACCGTGCACATATACAAAAAATAATTTAATACGTGCATTTTATAACTTTACAATGGTGCTAATTCCTGTAAATACCATCTAATTTTAAGTTATATCTGTCATTTTCGTATCCACCACAAAGGTAAGGGATGGGTAATCGACGAGCATAAAATTTATGGAACACACGTCAATTTTAAGCACAAATCTAAAACAACCGTATAAAAATTTTACTTTGGCCAATAACCCGACAGAATTAAGTTGACAGCACGCGTCAGACAGCACGTGTCTGCAGGAATCGGGGCCAATATGTGTTCTGTTAGTATACCTAACTAAATAAAAAAATATATATGTGTACAAGTCGTCACATGATATTTCATTGACTATACTACAATCCCCCATATTATTACCATTTGTATGTATTGTTGAAATAATAGCACGAATTCCAATGTAACGAAATCTGTGCCCACTCATCGTTGCTAATGCTTCGCCCTGCGGAATGCCAGATATTTTAGGGTTGGTATTAATAAATTAACAGGGGTGGCCTCCCTTACCGTTTGGAAGCGTGAAGGGAACTATTTTAATTTTAATTCTGAACTGAGTTTAGTGAGGGATCTAAGAGGGATTTTGTGTAGGTCATTTGCTAATTTTGAAAGGTGGTGTAAAAGAGAGAAATGCTTACATTTCACGTCAGTAATGACAGGAAGGAGAGAAACCACTGCCCTATTTTTCCGTAAAAAGTAGTGAGCGACAAGAGCGTGGCTCTTAAATTGATGATGATGATGAATGACAGGAAATGTATAGAGTAGACCACTGAAAATGTATTTTCTTCCTGAGAACTACAACATAACGAAATGTAAGACACAAAAGGGTAAACACAAAAAAATAACTTTAGTGACATGATTAGTGAGCACAGGTTCCTAAATTAGGCTTAGTAAAAATACTTATGAAAATCACACTTACAAATGGCGCAATAGTTTGCCAAGTGAAAAGAATAATAATAACTAATGATAGTAGGTGTGTGTGTGGAGATATGAGTTGTATCAGTGTATTTGTGTGTGTGAAGGTGTGTATTTGTGCATGTTTTTGTGTGTGAGTGTCATCATTTCCGTAGCATTATCCCGTTTTTCACAGGGTCCGCTTACCTAACCTGAAGATTTGACAGTTTCAGTTTTTTACAGAAGCGACTGCCTGCTGACCTTTCCACCCGCGAAGGGAATACAAGTTAGGTTACATATCTCCGAAGACGCTTTTCTCGGGAATGTGGGTTTCCTCACGATGTTTTCCTTTGCCGCTGAGCACGTGATAACCATTTGTGATCGAAAACAAATTCGACAATCATTGGTTTAGGCCTGAGCTGGATTCGAAGCAGCGACCTCAAAGTGAGAGGCAAGTGTTCTATTAACTGAGCTACCTATTTAGCCTCTTAACGCGGAGATTTCCAGACACAATAGTTTTGGACAATGGGTTTTGGATTTTAAAAGAATATTCGGTCTTACGACTATATAACATAACATACATTAATAAAATAGACCATAAACAGACCAAGCTTTCTTAGAATTAAATAATTTCAGAAAAAATAACCTATCTTTAAGCGCACATCTGCGTGGTCCATTTTTTTTTACTGAATTGAGTCTTTTTGGTGTATTTCCCTTGGGTAGCTGGGCTTATTAACAGAAATAAATAATATAAAAGAAGCTTATACATCATCAGCCGTACGACGCCCACTGCTGGGCATAGGCCTCCCAATAAAACCGGGTGAGAGACCTCAGGGCACCCCATATGTCCGGCCAAGTAGTTAATACCATCGTAGGACAACCGATAGTAATTGGATTACGAAAGCAGTATATAAAGCAAAGGTTAGCGGTGGGATACATTGACCGAATTGGAGATGTCCTTAGAATAGATTTAGTGAAAAGAAGTGTGTCAGGATCGAAGCAAATGGAATTCCATAGTCTCAACTTACCCCGGTGGGAAATAGGTGTGAGTTTATGTATGTATGTATGGACGCCGCACAGCACATCAGGTTAACCAGTAGTTCTTGATGAGCAGATTTAAAAAAAAAAAAAAAGCACAAGACAAAAAACACACAAACAAGAACACAGACAAGACAGTATTTTATCCTTAAGGTCATCGCAAAAGATCGCAATTCGTAACGCATCGTATGGCCTGGCATTTAATAAAAAAAAATGCATTTATTTTAAACGTAAAGTCCAGGGATATCATGCTTGGTCATCCTCCTGACTTGTGATGTGCCGTTTACGGGAATCTTCCCACTTTGGGAATGGCAGTAGAAAGTTATGTAAAAAGAGCTTTATTGGCTAGCCTTTAACAAGATAGGAAAGTACAAGAAACAACAATTTGAAAAAAAAAACAGCCAGTGTTTTTGCAATTAAACACTCTTGACGCCCTGACACACGAGATAAGCAGAAAATAAATTATTATGATGAGTCTCGTAAACACATTGTCACATTTTCGGAATCGTGTATGATTAATTACATTTGTAAGACATAATTATGAATTTTGGCGTATTTATAAGTAAGTAATAATATTTATTATTTAACAGCCTCCGTGGTCTAATGATTCGAGCGTTCAGCTCACGATCCGGGTTAGATTCCCGATGGGTAACATTGTCGAAATCACTTTGTGAGACTGTCCTTTGTTTGGTAAGGACATTGTAAACTTGAATCATCTGATTGTCCGAAAAAGTAAGAGGATTCAGTGCTTCGGAAGGCATGCTAAGCCATTGGTCCCGGGCTACTAGCCTAAACACCTCCACGAACCCGCAGTGGAGCAGCGTGGTGGAGTACGCTCCATACCCCCTCCGGTTGATTGAGGGGAGGCCAGTGTCTAGCAGTGGGACGTATATAGGCTGTTTATGTTTCATGTATGTAATAATATTTATTATTGCGGCCTAATCTACGTTCTACGTCAAATCTTTACTTACACTTAACAACTCAAAAAGCCGTGTCTTTGAAGTCGACACAGAGGTAAATGTTGACACAACGCGTTGGCAGCACAAACACGCTCATTAGTGTTGTATTCAACGTACAAATTGGGGGAATTCTCAATGTGCGGTACATCTTTAATAATCCTCGTGATTAGAGGGAACTTCCCTACTCCCTTTCCCTCCTTAAGCCGACATGAAATATAGATATGTGCATCTGTGGTTTAGGTGGGTAAAATTGACAGGGGGCTAAAAGTTAAATCTAAGCTTATTAAATATTAATATTTCACTATCCAGGCCTGCTGAGGACCTCGGTGGCGCAGCGGTAAACGCGCTCGGTCTGCGATTGTTGAAGTTAAGCAGCTTTCGCAAAGGCCGGTCATAGGATGGGTGACCACAAAAAAAAGTTTTCATCTCGAGCTCCTCCGTGCTTCGGAAGTCACATTAAGCCGTTGGTTCCGGCTGCATTAGCAGTCGTTAATAACCATCAATCCGCACTGGGCCCGCGCGATGGTTTAAGGCCCGATCTCCCTATCCATACTTAGGGAAGGCCCGTGCCCCAGCAGTGGGGACGTTAATGAGCTGATGATGATGAATGTATCGTCCCAGTAAATAAATACGTCTCATTTTCATTGTTTATATCTTAGACGTTAATTTATGCATGTTCATTATGTAGATACAATTATCGTATAACTTGTTAGTGTTATGTTTAACAAACCTGTAGAAACTAACTACATGTGTACATTAATTATAAACGCGATCACAATAATGATACCTATGTTCAGAACCAAACTTATGTCGAATCAGAATTTAGTGTACACAAGTGTCTGTGTGTCTTCATAAACTAGTATTATAGTTTAACAAATGATTGTAACAAATTTATAACAATTCCAGGTCTGGAATTCAGACACTGATACTTGCTGTAGGACACCTAGCTGGTGGCAAAATGTCAGACAAGCGCCATCTTGAAATTTAAAAAAAATATAGAGTCAAAATGGAGTAACCACGAACAACGCTGTTTTATTTTCCCGCTCCTTATATTTTTTATATTCAACAAAGTTATACCAATTCTCGCTCGGAATAATACCTCGGAGAATTGCAAAGCTGAAGTGGCAGTGGGCAGGACACATAGCGAGGAGAACCGATGGCCGATGGGGCGGAAAGGTTCTGGAGTGGCGACCACGTGTCGGACGACGCTCAGTGGGTAGACCCGCTACAAAGTGGACCGACGATCTGGTGAAGGTCGCGGGAAGCCGCTGGATGCGGACAGCGCAGGACCGATCGTCGTGGAGATCCTTGGGGGAGGCCTATGCCCAGCAGTGGGCGTCATACGGCTGATGATGATGATACCAATTCTATATTCTAATTTATTTATAGTGTGGATTAAATAACATACTGAGGGACTTTCCTACATTCCCCAAAAACAATATATAGATAGCACTGTTCAGATTTGACGTGATAATTATTTTACTTAACCCTAAACTTTGTGAAGTTAAAGTGCATTTCACCTTGGTAATTAAAAAAATAAAATTAGTAATTAAAAATAATATAATATCGCCAATGGTCCCAGGTATTAGCCATAAAAGCAACTCCATAACCCCGTATTGATTAGGGGAGGCCTGTGACCAATAGTGGTACATTATAAATAGGCGGTTTTGATGAATAAAAAAAACATGACTTCAAAATCTGTCAAATCTGCATCTTGATTGGTGGTTTTGGTAGGTAATCCGCCTCACAACCCACACGATAGAAGAGTACAGAAATTATTAAGTTGTTATATTACTTAACATAACATAAGTTACATCCCAATTGGGATAGTCAGAGGTACATCGATCTTCATCATCATCAGCCCATTAACGTGCCCACTGCTGGGGCACGGGCCTTCCCTATGGATGGGTAGGGAGAAAGGGCCTTAAACCATCACGCGGGCCCAGTGCGAATTGATGGTTATTATCGACTGCTAATGCAGTCGGGACCAACGGCTTAACGTGCCTTCCGAAACATGGAGGAGCTCGAAATGAAAACTTTTTTTGTGGTCACCCATCCTATGACCGGCCTTTGCGAAAGTTGCTTCAGACCGAGCGCGTTTACCGCTGTGCCACCGAGCTAATTCATCTTAAGATGAATTAAGTACCCACACTTCACCGAGCTTTCTGTTATGTGGTGAGGTAGTGAGCCGGATCGCCGTGCGTTATATTGTAATGTTCGTAACCCAATTTCAAAGCAAAAACAAGACACCCACAACCTCAGCTGGTTCATTTGCTTAATTTCAACAAGGATTATATTTACGCGAGGCGTCATGCTGCTAAATTGCTTGCTTCATTAAAATTATGAAGATATTCTCTCAAGGTTTGTAGGAAGAATTTGTAATAAATTCCCAGCGACGTTGTTCACTTGTCACCGTTTGCGGTAGTTTGTTTTATGTTTTTATTGTTATTTTAAATTAGTAAGAGTGGAATACTACGAAAGTCTTGGGGGTGGGGGGGGGAAGTAAAATTTGCATCACGCCTTTATTATCGAAGGGGCGGGCAGATTGTGTTTAAGTCCCATGTAACAGGTGGCGAGCCTTTTGCCAAGCGTAGCCATACGAGTACGTATGGGTGACACCGTAACGAAAATTTTAGGTGATTATTCAAACCCCTTGTAGCAGAGTACAAACTCTGCACATACTGGCCTTTTGTTCGGACCATCATCATTTTAAATTACGAAATTCTCATTCCATTCCATTCGCATTTCCTTTCATTTTACTCACTTTTTGACTCACTGCATCCCCGACCTTCGTTAAAACAACAAGTATATCATACTGTTTAGGGCCGTGACCTCTAAATCCTTAGTCTTGATTCTTTTGTGATATGTTTTTTATTTGCTCCCAGAACAGCATAAAAGCAAAGAAAGCCCGCCGAGAAACAAAGGGCATAAAATTTACGGAAATCAAGTCAATTTTAGGCAGAAATCTAAAACAACTCTGAAAATTTTACATCGCCAAATAACCCGACAAAATTAAGTTGACAGCACATGTCACAACCTTACCAGCGAGATACCTATTTGATCCTCCCAGGCTGTTCGTTCATTAAGTCAATCATCCGTACCTTTCCTTTTTGGCGGATAAGAAAATGACAGATGTAACTTGGATGGTGTGTACAGTCATGAGCAATATCATGTACCCACTTTAGAATCCTGTCGCACCATCATATTTGACATTTAATGAGACCTACGGTTTAATTTGTCAAAAAGTTAATGTGACATGGTTTCAAAGTGTATACATACATATTAGTACTCGTGATCCACTGGAATCAGCGCTTGTATATTCCTAACTAAAGTGTTTGACATAGATTCAATTTACGCGTTGCAAAACGAAGTAATATTGGCCTTCTGTTCTGATAAACACCGTCTTTTTACCCTACGAGTAAAACTAATTTGCATTTTAACTACAGCACATGTTACACCCTCTAATCCACCGACGACCAGTCTTTACAATTGAAACTATTAATAGCACCCTTCCAGGGATGTATTTAGGAACTGTACGTTATTGTTACTAGTAATGTGAATTGTGGGACAGAGAAGTTATTTTCATATCTCGGTGCTATAAAAGTCCAGGACATTTAGAAGGCGTGTGTGGTGCCGAAGCTAACGCGTCAAAGCTCCTTAACACAAATTATTATTAATAAAATGGTGATGTAACAACAAAATAAAATAAAAATTATTCACGTCATCTCCCAACTAACCATCACGTATTTATACATAAACTCACGCCTATTTCCCACCGGGCTAACTAAGCAGAGACTGGAATTCTATTTGCTTCGATCCTGACACACTTCTCTAGCTTCCTATACATTTGTCAATCGTTTCATACACGCACGCCGGTTCAGAGTAGATCGTACTGAACCTATTTAATCATCTCCAATTTAGTCAAAGGACGTACGTCCTTCAGGTCTTCCTCTGCCAACCCTACCATCAACCTTCGCTATATATACTGCTTTCGTAATCCTATAACACTTCATCCGCTCTTCGTGTCCAAACCAACTTAACATTTCCTTCTCAATCTTAATCACTATTTATTGATTCGTTTACAGTCTTTTAGTGTAGGTTGTGAGGTAGATTACCAATCGCATCAACCCTGGTGTCAGGGTATTATTGAGCCATCAAAGGCCCCTGACTTACATCGGTATATAGTAACCGGGACAGCTTCACGTGCCTTCCGAAGCAAGGATGATCTCTCTCTTAAAACTATGGAATTACTTTTGCTTTGAACCTTCTAAACAATACAAAAAAGAAATTATCTTCATTAACTTAATTAATGTAAGACAAGATGAATAGATGTCCCAGTTACAACTGTCTGTGACACGCGGACCTTTACGGAGCACTCACAACTCATAACCAGCTGTGCAATTACTGAATTTAGCGACTTTCCTCAATGCGCGACTCGATTCGAACGTTATCGTAACACTTGGCAATTTCAGGCGATTCTCACACTGCCCCGCACGATGCAGCGTAGCGCGTGGATGCGTGGATGGACAGAAAATGAATCCGCATGAACGCGCGTGGATGCATTTTCAGTGTGTTAGACCGTGTGTGTTTTCTATACAAACGGAGATACTTACAAGCAACGGAAGAACACGCATCCACGCGCTACGCGCTACGCTGCATCTTGGGGGCAGTGTGAGAATCGCCTAAATATCCCAACAAAAACATTTTCATGTAAAATGTGCTTAAGACAAGATCATATCGATGACAATGTCAATAAGTTATCAGATCTCATGTGAGCCAAGCTTCTAACTCTACACGGACTAATTATGTACAAACCGAATGTTTACAAACTCTACAAGTTAGGCATAATAAAAAATGGGGTTTGCATTTTGACTATAGAAACTTAAAAACGTGTGTCTAAGTGTTTATCTATTCTGTATTTAAAACGTGAATTGTTCTTTTTTAGGGCTACCTCAGATGGTTTTATCTAAATGGCCGGATATGGGAGCGCTTAGGGCTGTCACTTCGATTGGATACCGCACGAATCGAGTGAAAAGAGTCAACAATATAGTGCGATATCGAGTCGCGACGTGAGATAGGTCCCTTACACTCACAACCAGCTGTGCGATTACTGAATTTAATCTTACAGGACATAAATTTATTCGTTTGCCGAGAACAATTTGCCGAAATTTACAGAAGCTGGCTTAAAATACTTGTGCTAATTATAATTATTATCATCGTCAAACAAATGTACTTAAATAGGGAATAAAAAAGACGCATTTTCATCAAGATTTCTATATAAGGACAACAAGCATCACGCCTACATCCCCGAAGGGGTAGGCATAAGTGTATAGTACACCGACGCATCGCCAGCTATGTTATTTTTTTGACGTGACTTATTGTAGATTTGCCGCAGATGGCATTAACTACTTGGCCGGACAAATTGGGAGCGCTGAAGGCTCTCACCCGGTACAACGTTTAAGACAACAGGCCTGAGGGTGCCCAGTTGGGCTCGAACCTCGGCTCAGTGCGTAGTCTGAAAAGGAAAAGCATTTGAAAGAGTTAATCGACCCTAGTGGGTCGATAGCGATAACCGCTGATTGAGGGCTAGCTATGTGTGAGTCCCATGTTGTAAGGTAAAGTTCTTCCCTTAGCCGGGTAAGGTTTTCCATGTTATATTAGAATTTTTAAAATACAAATAAATAAATAAATCACACTTATTTCCCACTGTGGTAAGAACAGACCATGGATTTCCACTTACTATGATCCTGACAAGCCGCTTTCGCTTCTTCGACTTCCATCACCTTACCCTCATTCATTTACCCTCCATTTCATTCTTTATGTTTTTCATTTATTTTTTCTTCACTTCATGCACGCTCGCTGGTTTAGAATACTCTTATTTGACATAACGTAAGCTCAGGCCTAAATTCCAATTGGGGTAGGCAGAGGTCGGGTCTCTCTAAATTATAATAATTTATAATATATACAGAGAGGTGATTACCCGTAGGCGTGTCATTACTCCCGGAAAATGATGCTCCACCTCCACCTTTCCCGTACTTAATTTAAAATTTCATTTTGATTTGATTCTGTTGTTGTTGATTTTGTTATTGTTGGCTTCGTTGGAAGGTCAGGCAGGCAGTCGCTTCTTTAAAAAACCGGACCTGTCAAATGTTCAAGTTACGTAAACGGACCCCATGAAAAACGGGATAATATTGAAATATTATTTATATTTAAAAAGAATGCGTTTTCTAATGAAAAAATGTATTATCATAACGCTCCAGGAGGAAACACTAGTACAGGGCCCGCTATTAGCCTGTGTTTATTTTATTTTTAAGTATTTGATAAATTAATTATTTTTACGTTTTTTTTTTTTAACAGGAAGGGTACGTGTATGAAGCGATTGATGAATGTAGAGGAAACAAGAGAAGTGTGTCAGGATCGAAGCAAATGGAATTCTATAGTATCTATGTTTAACAGAATAAAAAGTGACAAAGTTTGTATGAAACCTGTAGTAATATAATAAATCATCTTCCCTGCGCCTGAGTACGTCTCAGGAGCCCCTTTGTTAGTGGTTCTAAACCGCCCATTGTATGGATTTACACTAAATGTTCCGATATTAACAGTTTCGTAACATACATTTAGGAGGAGAATGAAAAGTTTTATCCATTAGTAAAGTTTTAGCTTGCGATTGTGTTTCGTATGATTAAATAATCTTCTAACACGGTTTTAAATATTTATTTTCAAAGCTCGTGGATAACCTATAGATATCTATAGGTTATCCACGAGTATGAGAGACTATCCAGGTTTTTTTTTTGACGTGACTTATTGTAGATTTGCCGCAGATGGCATTAACTACTTGGCCGGACAAATGGGGAGCGCTGAAGTCTCTCACCCGGTACAACGTTTAAGACAACAGGCCTGAGGGTGCCCAGTTGGGCGCGAACCTCGGCTCAGGGCGTCGTCTGAGAGGAAAAATATTTGAAAGAATTAATCGACCCTAGTGGGTCGATAGCGATAAGCGCTGAATGAGGGAAGACTTTCCAGGCTACGTTCACCAACAAAAGACAAATTAAGTAAGCATGGTGGCATGCTCCATACCCCCTCCGGTTGATTGAGGGGAGGCCTATGCCCAGCAGTGGGACGTATATAGGCTGTTTTTCCTTGATATTTGGATCAGAGTATGTATACAAGTCAAGCCTTGCGTTAGTATTGTGTGACAGGTAGAGAATGTGTGGGTTGTGTGGTAGGTTGTGTAGTGTACCTGATTGTGTGTTAGGCTGTGGGGTGGTTTGAGTGGCTATAAGTATGGGAGGTTCATGTTCAGTTTGCAAGAATTTTCTGACTAATGTGCTTCCGAAGAAATCCAGCCAAATAGGTCAAAAATGAGGAGCTCGGTGGCGCAGCGGTTAACGCGCTCGGTCTGCGATTGTTGAAGTTAAGCAACTTTCGCAAAGGCCGGTCACAGGATGGGTGACCATAAAAAAAAAATCATTTCGAGCTCCTCCGTGCTTCGGAAGGCACGTTAAGCCGTTGGTCCCGGCTGCATTAGCATCCACCAATCCACACTGGGCCCGCGTGGTGGTTTAAGGCCCGATCTCCTTATCCATCCATAGGGAAGGCCCGTGCCCCAGCAGTGGGGACGTTAATAGGCTGGTGATGATGAGGTCAAAAATAATAGTACACTCAGTTATATAAAATATAGTACAATAATAGGACAATCAGCTCTCTCAACGTATTGACTCTCAATTTCCAAACAAACAGACACAAAGACGCATTGCAGGGACACAACTGTGCACTTCTAACGACGCGCTAAGCCGGATTTACATACGGCGAAATGCGAAATGCGACAAAATGAGAAATGTTGATTTAAAATACATCGCTTGCTTCTGTCGCGTGGAATATATTCAGCTTTTACGGCTAATGCCTATGGCTTTGCTTCGTTTCGTTATTTTTAGTGCGTCCATGTACACAAATTCCAATTTGTTTATCGAAAAATAATTTTGCATGTGAGCGGTTGATATTTAATTTTCAGATATACAATAAATGTTGAAAACATATAACGATATTCATTTTTTTATAATATGGAAACACTTTATAATTTCATTCGTTCGTGGAGCTTTTGATACAACAAAAACATTTATTTATTTTTGACGTGACTTATTGTAGATTTTCCACAGATGGCATTAACTACTTGGCCGGAACACAACAACAAGACGTTGCTGATTTATTTGTAAAAAAGTCTTTGTCAGTGAACGTGTTAAAATTATAGCGAAGAGTTCTCTACCCACATTTTCACTGCACAATCACTTTTTTTTTTGTTTTGGTTTTCCCCGAAGGGTAAGGCAAAGGGATTTATGCCCATACAGCCATGTCTGACGTATTTTTTTTCTTGATGATTAATGAAATGATGAAAGGTGATGATGATGAAACCTAAGCCCCCACCCTCGGAGTAGACTCCTACTCCGAACCCCAAACGAATTAACTCAAAAGTCCGCATAAACTTTTGAGTTATGAAGCGGCTTCCCGCCACGAAGCGAAAATAGGCAGATACACTTTGTTTATTGAATACTCCAATATAATAACACTCGCGAATGTCTTCCGACTAACTTAATGCGATCATTAACCACAAAACACCACTTCGTATTAATTATTTAGATTACTCAATGAAGAAAGCAACTGTCCCGTTCCCGTTTCCCGCCGAAAAGCCCTGCACAATCACATCAACACACAAAAAACACACAGCTGACCCACAAACAAAAAAGAAAGCATTCAATTTTGATTTATTGCCGTGACATTAAACTGGGGTTTTACTACATGTGGCATTGTGTCGCGTGTGGGGATCCCTTTACATTACAATTGTCCGTTATTATGTGTGAAGATTGGCCATTGAACTAATAGTTACGCATAATGGAATAGTGGTTACAATGTGGTTATTTTATGGATTAGAATTATGACAATAACTGGATATTTAGTGGTATACTGTGGTCCCGTGAGCCGTGGTAGCCCAGTTAGTAAAACGCTTGCCTTTCACTTTGAGGTCGCAGGTTTGAATCCAACACAGGCCTAAACCAATGATTCTCGAATTTGTTTTCGAATTCATGTTTGGATCATAAATGATTATCACGTGCTCGGCGATGAAAGAAAATATTGTGAGGCCCGCATTCCCGAGAAATGCATTTCGGAGGTATGTGACCCAACCTGTATTGGGCTGGTTTTCCCTTCGCGGGTTAGAAGGTCAGACAAGCAGTGGCTTCTGTAAAAAAAACCGGCCCTGTCAATCATGTTAGGTAAGCGGAACCTATGAAAAACAGGACAATGCTAGGGAGATGAGATAATAGTACTCATTTAGAATTATTTCTTACTTTTAGTGCCTTTCTCACTCAAAATATATACATATATTAAACTGTGGTCCCGCCATCTTCGGTATTTCGTTTTGCTCAGGGTCCTCTCACCTGATAATTTGACAGATTCTTTTTTTTTGTTTGCGGAAGCGACAGCCCAGTACAGGTCAAGTTACAAAACTCCGAAAAGTATTTCTTGGGTATGTGGGTTTCCTTTCAAAAAAACAGCGGGTATTTTTTTTTGTTAGTATTAATATATACTCTCACATCCTCACTACCATTCACACGTACATATATCACAAAAAACCCGTGACATGACATGTCTAGTATAAAAAAGATCCCCGTTTCTAATCTTAATAGTTCGGGCACATTTTAGGCACGTGCTTCTATCAATGCTCGGCTTCTCACCATAATATCACTATATAACTGTATCGTAGTTATCTTGCCTATAAATCACCCGTGTTATATTTTTTGGGATTTTCATCTCTGTTGCGTTGGCCTATAAACAAAAACTTGAAATGCATTTAGCATGTTATCTCATTACATCCATCTTAAAAAACTTAAATAATATTTAAGTTACATATTATGTAATAATAGAAGGCGAGCTTCTGGCCACAAATTCTAGATATCACGTGATATCAATTATTATCTTTGATTTAAACTTAAAATCAAATTAAGAATCCAATGGTTTAGCGCCCTAAAATATAAATCTAGAAATAATTATAAAGTAAAAACCAACGCAACTAAAGTCACAAATTCACTAGTCGATTCAGCACGAAGTCGCGACCAACTTGTAAAGTTCTAGAAAGTCCAATCGTGATTGCGTTAGAAGTTTCTAAAGTGTTCTATCTTGGTCTATGTCCTAGGTTATCTTTCTTACCACGTTGTCCCTTAGCAGTCAGGTTTTCTCGAGGTAAAATAATGAATAAGTTCCGTAGTTTTTGCAAAGCCTGGCAAATAAACATAACATGTTACAACCTCCTATCATTCAGAGTATGTAATTAATCCACTTAATAAAGAAAACCCCCTTACAACTTGAAAAATGTTTAAAGCTTATAAAAATAATAGTTTTAAATTATTATTAAGATATATCAAATCAAATATACTTTATTGCACACAACATACAAAACAAATTTACACAAATAAATAATAATTAAAAATATTATAATATTACATATTATTATTATTTTATTATCATATTTTTTATTATAATTTATAATTATTGTTTGTAAAAAATACGCTCTCTCACACTATGACTATTTTTGCGGTGCCCTTACAGGGTGTCACATGTTTGTACATATTTATCTATAACAACTGTAATACCATGTGACATGCAATAAATAAATAAATAATTATGTTGCAAAAGTCCACCGATTATTGTTATATATTTTTTACTTTTGATTTTGATGTAAATCCTTTTGTGTAGAGTATATATTTTACCCGGTATATATGGGCCCTAAATCCGCACATATAGAATTGAGAAACAAACCATAACTCTCTTATTTGACTTGCACAAACTCTAATTCCAACTTTCATAATTATTTTGGAATTCTACTCCACAACGCTTAAAAGCACATTTTCGAAAAGTATTGACAATATGTCTTTCACACCACACGCATATCGATTATTTATTTATTTCAAACATAATAATTTCTTAATTAATTTGGTAGTCTTCTTATCGTGTGGGTTGTGAGGTGGAATACCAAGCTCATCAACCCTGGTGTCAGGCTTATTACTGAGCCGCCATAGGCCCTTGACATGGCTCATGTAACGACTACATACTAGTTATTTATTAACTTTTTTATGGGCGTCATCGGTACGGCAATGCAGGACGGAAAGGGAAAGTCACAGGGAATATAACCTGGTACTAGATGCTATGTACACTGTAATTGTCATATATGTAAGTCTTAATTTTAGTAATTGTCTTAGTTGTTAATGTTTTATATATATGATGTAGTAGTACTTAATAAATAAATAAATAAGTACCTGACAGAGGTCAGCAGTAACTGTCAGTACTATTAAAAGGCGGAGGACAGGAGTCCTAGTACGGCTTTGGAATAGACTACTCTGGGCGTCATCCCACTCGCGTCAGACAGAGTACTGAGGGGCGGAAGGCAAAAGTACCATCGAGAGGAATGCTACACCGAAAAGAGCGTGGCTCTCAAATTAGACATGAAGTAATTACTGTATGGCTCGTTCGCTTGTTCTACCTATAGTACATAAACTGCCTATATACGTCCCACCGCTGGGCACAGGCCTCCCCTCAATCAACCGGAGGGGGTATGAAGCATACTCCACCACGCTGCTCCAATGCGGGTTGGTGGAGGTGTTTTTACGACTAATAGCTGGGACCAACGGCTTAACGTGCCCTCCGAATCACGGAATCATTTTACTTTTTCGGACAATCAGGTGATTCAAGTCTGAAAATTCCTTAGCAAACAAAGGACAGTCACACAAAGTGATTTCGACAATGTTCCCATAGGGAATCGAACCCGGACTTCCAGATTGTGAGCCTTACGCTCTAACCACTAGACCACGGAGGCTGTTACCTATGGTAACTACTTTTAGTTACTGTTATTAATATATGAGTTCTTCTAAATCCAAATACACCTACTATACCTCTATATAATTAAGATGTAAGATGTACCTACATAGGTATAACAACCATTGTAGGTACCTTCTTCCTCGTTAAGCACAGTTATTTATCGACGGAACCCTCTAAATAATTAAAATGATCATTACTACGTCGCTCCCAATGCCAGAGCTCCTATATCTGCCAGTGATCTATAACCATTGGATAGGCTAGGAATAACAATACTAATGTTATGGAACATTCCGCTACTTCATTCAAACCTATCCAAAAATCATTGTCCAATAATCTATGAAAGAACAAATACAGTTTTGTTTTATATACCAAGGCATATTAATCGATCTTATTATCTTTGTTCTGTACCTAGCAAGAAGGATATGTCATAATGAATGATAGAACACAAAAATTACCTAATAAGAGGCTATGTTATTTTTAGCTAGACACAAACTCTAGAAACTCTTAAAAAGAAACGGTATAGTAACAGAACAGACTAAAGAAACAGACTTTATTTCATAATATTACTTAACCCTTTCACGGACAGAGCCCATGGGTCGTTGATGGTTCATAATAGGTAGTATGACACCTTGGAATCGGAACGTCAGTAGACGTTCTGTCCTTGAAAGTGTTAAATAAAATAAATATATGCTTTTCGGATTTATTTCCAGCAGTAATTTTCTTCTTCTTCTACCGTGTGGGTTGTGAGGTGAATCATCAACCACATCAACCCTGGTGTCAGGGTTACTACCGAACCGCCAAAGGCGACAAATTAACGACTACTTACTTACATCAGTAAGTAGTAACCGGGACCCACGGTTGAACGTGCCTTCCGAAGCACGGATCATCTTACTTTTTGGACAATCAGGTGATCAGCCTGTAATGTCCTAACCAAACTAGGGATTACAAAGTGATTTTTGTGGCACCAGGATTCTTTTTTTATTTATTTATTTTACCTTTGATGGGTTTGTTCTTGGCCCAGACTTGCCCGAAGGCATTGACGAGGCCTAAGTGATATTATTATGTCCCCACCGGGATTCGAACACGGGACCTAAAGGAGGAGAGGAGGTGGGATTGATATAGGCTACGGAAAAAAAAGTCTTCCTACTCACATTACTCACTGTAGAGTTGCAAGAATGTAGTAATAAAGCTCTCTATAGAGTTCCCTCGCCCCTTACGACTCCCCTTTTGTTAACCTGATCTCACGAGTGATACATACATCTACGAATTTATTATGCATGCGTTTATGTTTAAGATATATCGATAGAGCCTATCTAACTATAGAGGGGCATATCCTTGTACTAGGACTTCATAAATTATGAATCCGGCGACACGATACAATCTTAGCACGATGGGAATATTATACCAAGATCATATCGCAAGCCACGTATGTTTTTCGAATTTTCGCTTAGTAACCATGTTATTTCTGACGGGTTATCTCGCATGGCTTATAATATTCCATCGTTTACGTAGTTGTGGGTTGTGTTTTTCTTTGGGAACTGTTTTGTTATGGTAATTTTCGGGTGTAAAAAACCGGCGTGAACGAAAAAGTTGGCCGTTTAATATTGTAGTACGCTGAAGAATTGAGTTGTTTGTTTTAATTTGCTGTTTATCTTGACTACCCGTACTTGAAACAAGTTAATTATGAGTATATTGGCGGGAACTTGTTATTAGCATCGTCTCAGGCATAGTTAGTTCATTTAATGGATAATTAGTCTTTTTCTTATCTTTTTTTTTGACGTGACTTATTGTAGATTTGTCGCAGATGGCATTAACTACTTGGGTGTGGGTTGTGAGATAGAATACCAACCTCATCAACCCTGTATAATTAGTCTGTAAGTTCTCTAAATAATATAAAATAAAATAAATATCATTGAGCTCTGTAGCTTCCCTACAAGGAAGGAGAGGAAGGGGAAGACCAAGAAGAGCATATAACAGATTAAAGAGAAGGTGAACGTCGTATAGGAAGTGAAAGAATTGGCATTTGATAGGCAAGAATTGAGAATTCTACACCGACAAGAGCGTGGCTCATAAATTAATGATGATGATAATTTATACTTACAAGATTTTTGAAATTGAATTATGATGTAATAATTCAGCGACAGCCACATTTGGTTTACCGCGCCGTTGTCGCATTGGAATGTCGTGTGCATGTACATACAATCGTTATACATATATGAGCTATGTCAGGAGTCAGGAGCCTATGGCGGCTCAATAATAACCAGACTTCAGAGTTGACGAGGTCCTCACTACTCACTCGACAAAAGAAAAACTGTCTGTTTAGCAGATTGACTGTAACAACGTGTCAACTCATCGTGTTGTATGCTTATTATTTGTTTGCTTTTTTTTCGATTATGTCTGGATTTATTATAAGTAGCGGACCCTGTGAAAAATAGGATAATGCTAGGGAAATCTTCTCCTTCTTATCATGTGGGTTGCAAGGTGGAATACCAACCTCATCAACCCTGGTGTCAGGGTTATTAAAAAGCCGCCAAAGGCCCCTGACATGGCTCATGTAAGGACTACATATTTACATCAGTAAGTAGCAACAGGAACCAACAGCTTAATGTGCCTTCCGAAGCACGGATCATCTTACTTTCGGATAATCAGGTGATCAGATTGTAATGTCCTAACCAAACTAGGGATCTCAAAATGATTTTTGTGATTATGTTTCTACGGGATTCGAACCCAGGGCCTTCGGAGTCCAACGCTCAACCACTTGACCAAGGAAGCCGTTGCTAGGGAGATGATGATGCAATTCCGTAATGAATTCATGTATTATTCTCATGTATAAACCCCAATAGGTATCTTGTTAACATCATCATCCTAGCGTTATCCCGTTTTCACAGGATCCACTCTAAGCTTAAGATTTAACAGGTCAGGCTTTTTACAGAAGCGACTGCCTATCTGACCTTCCAACCCGCGAAGGGAAAACCAATCCAATACAGGTTAGGTTATATACGTCTGAAATGGAATTCTCGGAAATCTAAGTTTCCTTTCAAAATAGGCATCTTGTTATTATATCACGAAATAAAACCTAATTTTCAATTCGTACGTCAAAACCAATGAATAAATCGCATTACAATTTACGCGCACCGTATAAAATTGATTACATTTCAACGACTAAGCGCAAAGGAGAAAATTACAAACGTGTTTGAAATCCAGAATAGATAATCTTTATTTTATTTAGAATTTTGTGTTCAGAATATAAAATGTTTTAAAATATCAATAAAGCGGCCATCTTTACTTAGATTTTAGGTTCATAATAAGGTGACCTGGGATCTTAGCCAAATTGCAAACCAAAAACGACAGTAGAATTCCATGGCCCAGTGGTTGAGTGTTGGGCTCACGATCCGGAGGTCACGGGTTCGATTCCCGGTGGGGACATATCACAAACATTACTTTGTGGTCTCTAGTTTGGTTAGGATATTACTGACTGACTGATCAGAAGATTGTCCGAAAGTAAGATGATCCGTGCTCCGGAAGGCACGTTAAGCCGTTGGTCCCGGTTACTACTTACTGATATAAAAAGTAGTCGTTACGTGAGCCATGTCAGGGGCCTTTGGTGGCTCAATAGTAACCCTGACACCAGGGTTGATGAGGTTGGTAATTCACCTCACAACCCCACACGATAGAAGAAGAAGATTCCATAGTCTCTACTTACCCCGGTGGAAAATTGGCGTGACTTTATTTATGTACGTATGTGGATTTAAAATAGAAAAATCTTTGCGTTGTAAATTTTTAATGATTCCAATAAAGGTGGTCTTTACACGGTGCAAGTTTCTTTTATCACTATTTTTCATTCACCTATCACATTGGTCTAACAGAAAGCTCGATGTGGTGTGGGTACTTAGTCCATCTCGCCATTGGTGTTGCTCTGACTACCCCAATTGCGATATAGTCGTCAGCTTATGTTATGTTTTAATCCATCGAAAAAATAAATTACAAAATACATCGTATTTTACTTCGTATACACAGTAATTTTTAAACGAAACGACCTACATTTCCTTTGATGCACAAATACCTTTTTCTACTCCTCTACTTTAATCTGGCATTTAAATAACCAAAAAGTCTAATATAAGTACATACATAATTAAACTCTTTGAAAAAGTGTACGCTCTATGGCCTATAAAAGCATTGTTTACAAAGTGTAACTGTACTATAATGTCGCCAAAAAAGCATTGTTGTTGTTTTTTTTTTTTTTTGACCTGGAAACTGGCACCTTTACTTTGTTTGGTGCCATAGATATACTATAAAAAAAAAAGTATACATTTGCCGCCATTTTCCCGCGCGTTGGAAAATAAATTGGATATCAACACTGCAGTAAAACCTACCAATGTACCCAATATTACCATATCACACAATACCATTCAAAATTTACATCTTCATTTTTATAAATAAAATTTTTCTTTGTATAATTTTTGTTTCATTTAAAATTACGTCGTCGTAGAAAAAGTATTGTATGCAACGTTGTATAACTAGGTCAAAAAATGCTCGTGGCGTCTCTTATTGCGATGTTCGCCAAGGCTCACATCGCAACTCACGCCACTCGCATTTTTTGACCCTTCTTATACAACTGTTGCATAAAATACTATAATATTCCCTCAAAAACGTACAGAATTTACAACACAATTTTTGTACGGTTAGCGTGATGGGAACCTGACCTCATTTTATAATATTGACTTATGAAATCATAAAACAAATAGCGACAAAATTATTATGGGACTGACTACAGTGCGTATAAATCAATGCAGTGTGACAGCTACAAAAATATGTCTCAGTTAAATCGTAATTTTCTCAAAAGGTAATAACAATATTTGAATTTACACCATAAACAAAACAGTAAGTGTAAAGAAATAGACTAATTAAACAAAATAAAAATAAAATTAAACACAATTTATGTTTATTCTCAGTTTCACTTATATTTTTGAACTATTTACAGAAGATACAATCAATATTAACTATTTTTGTATAAATTTCCCACCGATTTTTTGCGTCCTCATCGAATATCGCATGGAAGTCCGATTTTAGGATAAAGTTGCCAGTATTAGACCGCATGTTACAAAAAGTTCAACGTATAACCTTACCAACCACGCTTACGTGGTTATCCCTGATTTAACGCAGTAAGAACCGTGTTTTAATTATTTTTGAGGACGTAATACCTTTTTTTAATACACAAAGACCCGTTGTAAATCAACATTTGTTCGGATATCGCACGAATCGCACCACAACGTGACGAAACTCGCTAAAGACATTTCAAGTATACAGGAATAGTAGTCAGAATGAAACGGAACGTTAAGGTGTGTGAAAGAGAGAGCGATGAGTGAGCGAGAGGGAAGAGAGCATTACGTTGCGGAATAACGGGCGAATGGTGGTCGGTTGCTTTTTTTATGTAAAAAAGTAAATATACTTAATTAAAAACTGAAAATGAATAAATATATTTTTTTTATATATTTTTTGAATTTATGAGCAAATAAATAATTATGAATTTGAATTTTGAATTTTAAAATAAGGTTCCGTGTCCATCGTATCCCATCCCATAATTTTTAATTATCTTCGAGGAATTGAAGCTAATTCACCTCTTAACTTTATACTTCGCTCCGAATAGACGGTACATTTACACGCCAATGCATTTGTAAGAATTACAAGCGTCACGGAAACTGCAGATTTGTTTGGCAATCGCGTTGCATACGATAAAGGGTAGAGCAAACAAAAATTTGTTTTGTATTTGTTACTGTGGTGTCCCTTTATAATAAACGCTTCTTTCTTTCTTTCTTTCTTTCTTTCTTTCAAACATCTATATTGTTTCGATTGAATACACACACATACTAAGTACAGAAAACTTACGCACTCGATCCTGAAAGGCGAGTGGCAAAGAAGAATTTAGTTTTAGTTTTAGACGGATGAACGTTCGGAAAAAAATATTTTGTAAAAATTTACGAATCCAAGTGTAACTATGTTACCAAATAAAATTTCTTGTGTAATATCACTACATAGTATAAAACAGTCGATTTTTCTTTCCCTATATCCCTATGTACGCTTAAATCTTTAAAAATACGCAACGGATTTTGATGTGGTTTTTTTAATATATAGTGATTCAAGAGAAAGGGTTATATGAGAAATATTGATATTTTTGAGGTTTTTCATGTGATGTCGTAAATAATTTCATTTTTTCCTCAGCATTGCACCCGAGTGTAGCCGGTACAATAAAGGATCAAAAGAATATACTTATAAACAACTTGCACAATATATTAACACGACACTGTGCTATTACTGCACTCGTCAAAAAGTCCGCCCCTGACTAATTCGGGCGCAAAGGTGCCCATTACACTAGCCGCATTGCTTCGCTGCACAGCATTGGACAAATCTACGCCAAGAACAATCCGGCGCGAGAGTAAAACTAAAAAATAATAATGTTACCAAATTAATAAATATATTTAAGTTTTATACGTTTCGGAGGTATGTGACCTAACCTATACGGAGCGGGATTAATAGAAACTTTTTAGAAAATTCTAATCAAGCTATCGTTTACAAGGATGTTAAGATCAGAATAGCCTGAGTAGATATTTCAATTTATTTCTTATTCCGTGAATCTAAGTGCACAAAAATGACTCAATACTGATTTAGGCGGAAAAGACCCTTATTCAACGCTTGATTAATCCTGTATAAACAAGCGTAATGTACTTTAAAAACGTGTGTAATACTTAATAACATCTACATATATAAAATAAACGGTAGTTAAAGTAATAATGTCAAAATAGCTTAAAAAAGGAAAATAATTATCATCATAAACTCGTCATAAGTCAATTTTGTGGATTTTGCCTTAAGTTTTAAAATATTTTTTAGTTTTCTTGAACTCCCAAAAAAACCTCACCGAAAATATACGGCTATTTATCACCATCGGTTCTTTGAGTGTGAAGTTTATATTAATTATGATTTATTGCCAACCGGCTGTCATGGTCTCCTCTGTCGTCCATGTTGTTACTGGTTACCTGCCTGCGAGCGAGCAGCGAGTTATCGATTTCATAGTCATCACCTCTCTGGCGTGATCCTGCTGTTTTCACAGGGTCCGCTTACCTAACCTGAAAGACAGATCTAGTATTTTACAGAAGCGACTGCCTGTCTGACCAGCCAAAATCTGTCCATTTAAAGGTCCGTCCAAGATATTATTTACGTTCCAAATATGTTTTCGAAAACAAATTAAAAAATGATTTGTTTACTACCGTGATGGGTACTTATGCACCACACACTGCGTTCTTCCAACTAGAGTCGTTGTAGCCGACGAATTTATAATAATAAAAACGTAGTAAAAGGTATGATTCCACGCTGGACTGCGCGGATAAAAACCATTTTCACCAAAAACATGACAAATAATTGCCTTCTACACAAAACACTCCAGTTGTAGGTGAGGCAACCCTATATTTTTAGATGGCATATTCAAGTTGTGATAACTATTTTAACTTGCCCATCATGGTTGTCGATAACATAGGATAATATGTCACAATCCGCTCTCGTACTAAAAGTGCGTTCAGTTCACCGCTAACACTCAGACAGCAAAACAAAAATGTCTTAAAATATTGGTGCCCATGTTCTAAATATAAGTACACTTGTGTGTTCGTAAGTCATAAAGTGACATTCTTGAATTCTTATCCGTTTACTACCGACGCGCGTGTATGAAACTATTGATGAATGTGGAGGAGGCAAGAGAAGTATGTCAGGATTGAAGCAACATAGTATCTGTTTACCCCAATGGGAAATAGGCGTGATGTTATGTATGTATGTATTAAATTAAACAGAACGACCAGTTTAGTACAATTAGTGATTATATTTCAATAAAATCCTTTATCGTAGGGCTGGACGGGTGCGCAACCGTTAGTACAATCATAGTATTATAGTATCATATTATAGTATCATCTTGTAATTAACTCTGCTTCATCAATAATAAGTAATAAGCAATAGTTAAAACTTATTGTCTGTTGTATTGATACATTTCATAACATTTCTTTCTTTCTTGTATTAATTAATTATTGTAATAGTGTAAGGTTCGATCTGCTTCCTCTTTACTTATTTAGTAAAATGCGGTCAACGCCGCTGGTGGTACAATTACCAAGTCAAATATTGTAATATTAATTATTAAACCATATTGTCTCATTGTTGGTTGATCCAAATAAATAAAAAAAAGTAAATAAAGATAACATTTTACAATAGCCTCAATGCGCGGTTATAAATAGATCTGTCAAAGTACGTAAGCTAGTGTTGTGACCTTCATAAACATAGCATAGCATCTATTACGTATTTTGTAACATTACTTATAGTTCGGTCAATAAAGGGGTTGTAAAGTCATCATCATCAGCCCATTAACGTCCCCACTGCTGGGGCATGGGCCTTCTTTATGGATGGATAGGGAGATCGGGCTTTAAACCATCACGCGGGCCTAGTGCGGATTGACGGTTATTAACGACTGCTAATGCAGCCGGGACCAACGGCTTAACGTGCCTTCCGAAGCGCGGAGGAGCTCGAGATGAAAACTTCTTTTTGTGGTCACCCATCCTATGACCGGTCTTTGCAAAAGTTGCTTAACTTCAACAATCGCAGACCGAGCGCGTTTACCGCTGCGCCTCTGAGCTCCTCAAAGTTGTAAAGTGCGTGATGTTAATTCCCTAAATATCCTGAACACATTCCTGAAGAAAAATCTTAGGATCCCTATCACGCACTCTACACCCCCTTTTGAAGAATTTGTTGACTTTGTTTGTTGATTTGTTTTTTTTTTTTTGTTTTGATTTGTGTTGTTGAATTATTACCGCCTTTAGCTGCATGCATTAAAATCTACATAAGAGTTATAATAAAATAAAAGTACCTAAAATACTTTTAAAAAAATATATACAGTAATCACCATGATCATCAACAATTTAAGAGCCACGCTCTTGTCGGTGCAGCATTTTCCATGCTACTTTTTACAGAAAAATAGGGCAGTGGTTTCCCTCTTGCCTTCCGCCCCGCAGTACTCTGTCCGACGCAAGTGGGATAGCGCCCAGAGTAGTCTATTACAAAGCCATACTAGGACACTCCTGTCCTAATCATAATAAAAAAATAAAGTAAAATAAAAATGTGTATAATAATATAATATATAAAATAAAAGTACTAAAATTGCATCTCTTTCGCTGTTACCTGCGGCTTTGAACTCTACAAGGGATCATGAATTAAATTATGTATAAACCAATTTTACCTTTTCTCTTACTTCGCTATTTCCTTACATTTAAGCTAACAAGGAAATGTTTAAAGAAAAAATATTGCAATTGTCAGGATCTCTCAAATATTTGATAGCGGAAAGTAAAATCTTAAAGTTATGTTACCAATGTTTTATGAACTTTCAGCTCCTCCCGTCCTGTGTTCTAAGAAGACATCAACTATTATTGGAAATCCTAAAATTTTTAGTTTTCTACTGAGCTTTGAGTGCTTCTCTTCTCTCGTATGAGTTGTAACTCCAATGGGAACCCAATCTTACATAATATTTACTGTGCCAATCTTAAAATTTTGATACACGATAAATCTTATTGATGAAATGCCATGATTGCAAAAGCACTGAAGGTGAAAAAGGCCACATCGAAGCAAGTCATCTAAAAAAAACAATATTGCGATTTGACATTTGCGGATATAAAAGTAAGTGCGCAATGCAAATAAATGTCAAATAGAAATATTGGTTTTTTTTTACGTGACCAACATCTCTGAAGTTGCGCGTTGGGATAAGTTTATACGCATCGTATAAGATAACAAGAGATGAGCGGAAGGCAAGAGGGAAACCACTGCCCAATGTTTCCCTAAAACTAGCATATAGAATGCTACACCGACGAGAGCGTGGCTCTTAAATTAGTGATGAAGCAATGAAGGTACTTATTCTCATCAAGACATCAAGGTGTTACCATTAGGCTGCGTTTCTATTGACGCGGAGCTGTGCGGAGATGAGCGGAGATGTGCAGGCATAGACCAATCACCGTGAGGGAGAGAGTGACAGAGCGTCGTCGTTTATCGCTCTCTCGAACGCTGTGATTGGTCAAATCCGCACATCTCCGCTCTTCTCCGCCTATCTCCGCGTCAGTGGAAACCCGGCGTTATTGATGTTTCCAACATTCTCAGGACTAATATTTTAATAACGAACAAAAAAAATACTAATCTTATTTTGTCTAACAGCTGGATATATAGAATGTTTATGTTTGTTTACTTTTTGGCGTGTATTTATAACTATCCCCACAAAAATCTCTAAAATCACTTCAAAGAACTTTCATTTTACTGCCTAATGGTAATCTGCATCTTATTCTAAGATTAGCTACGTCCCCATCTGTCAGCAAAGATGTAGGACGTTATCCACCCATCAAAGTAAATGTACGAGACACAAAAATAGCAAACTGTTTATATCAATACGGTCGTTGAGGGGTATGGTCACGAGCATTAATATGTATACACTTTGGTACCATGTCACATTAACTTTTTTGACAAATTGAAAGTTATAAGTCTCACTAAATGTCAAATATGTTAGTGCGACAGAGTCCTAAAGTGGGTACATTATATTGTTCATGACTGTACACTCATGAGCAATATCATGTGCCCACTTTTTTTTTGACGTGACTTATTGTAGATTTGTCGCAGATGGCATTAACTACTTGCCTGGACTAATTGGGAGCACCGAGGGCACTCACCCGGTACACAATTTAAGACAACAGGCCTGAGGGTGCCCAGTTGAGGGTGAACCTCGGCTCAGGGCGTCGTCTGAAAAGGAAAAGCATTTGAAAGAGTTAATCGACCCTACTATAGCGATAACCGCTGATTGAGGGCTAGCTATGTTTAAGTCCCATGTTGTAAGGTAAAGTTCTTCCCTTAGCCGGGTAAGGTTTTCCATGTTATATTAGAACTTTTAAAATACAAAAAAAAAGATCACACTTATTAGAGGAAGGATATTTGAAAGAATTAATCGACCCTAGTGAGCCGATAGCGATAAGCCGGCGGGGTCGGTATTGGGGTTCTGAAGTGTTTGGTGTCGTGAGCCCTCGATGGCTAGAGTGCCCACTTTAGAACCCTGTCGCACTATCATATTTGACTTTTAATGAGACTTTCGGTTTAATTCGTCAAAAAAGTTAATGTGACATGATTTCAAGGTGTATACCGTACCTATGAGTGGGGTGACTTTGAAAGGTAGAATAAGAAATAGTGTGATAAGGAAGTGTTGTGAAAGAAGAAAGATGTATTGACGAGAAAGGGGTATTAAGATGCTTCAGATATGAAGAGAGAATGAACGAACGCTATTAGGGTTTACGCTAAATTGAAGTCTACCTATCTAGAAAACTGGCTAACGTCTAAGTTTTGTTTCGTAATGGCTGTAAGCTACTAAGGAATAAAGGGGGCTATCTATCTCGCTCGCACTGACGCATTAGGCGGTACACGGTAAGATTGAAATTTTTATATAGTCTCCGGGGTTTAGCGCGGAGACTTTTACGGTATCCGGTTCTTCTTCTTCGATTCGAGCTGAGTGTCCTTTCTGTAGAGATGTGGTGTAAAAGACGATACAGTGACTAAGATTGAGAAGGGAATGTTAGGTCGGTGTGGACACGTAGAGCGGATGAAGGATAATAGAATTGCAAAGCGGTATATAAAGCGAAATTTGATGGTAGGGCTGGCAGAGGAAGACCGAGAAGGACTTACGATGACCAAATTGGAGATGTCCTTAGAAAAGGTTTAATATGATCAACTCTGAACCGGCATGCGTGTATGAAGCCATTGATGAATGTGGAGGAAGCAAGGGAAGTGTGGCAGGATCGAAGCAAATGGAATTTTATAGTCTCTGCTTACCCCGGTGGGAAATAGGCGTGAGTTTATGTATGTATGTCCTTTCTGTACTTAGTAAGTGATAAATTCTGTGGTACCTAACTGCCTAATATTTATATCTGAACACCTACCTGTCCGTCAGGCTAGATGCGCCAAGGTCACGGGTGGTTACCATGGTTACTTCCCCACCAACTCGCTCGAGATCGCGGTTACCATGATTACGACCCGCCGATTTGCTATTAGACTACACGATCTGATCGGGAAACGGGAGTTGGTGGGGGGTAACCATGGTAACCACCGTGACCTTGTAGCATCTAGCCTGTCGGACAGCTAGGTGTAATAAGCCTTTAAGACGCAGAAGATCCAAAATCAACAAACGATTAAAGTGACTAATGCCAAATTGTGGCTCGGCTTACCCGAACCGCAGAATTACGTTGGATGAACCCAAATAAAAAAAAGTATTTGTGTGTTATACTTAAATAGCAACTTCTCCAACATTTTAACACGGCAACACTAATACTGCCCTGAAATTTATTAGCAGCGTTTAGTGAATGAGGGGGACATAAAAAATTACATTCTAAAAACGTGCCATGACTGTGACAGAAAAAATAAGCTTTTAGTGGGTTCCGCAAAATTTTATTTTCAATAGAAAAAATAATACACATTTTATGACACAGGAAGGTATTCGTACTAAACTAACACAAAATGTTGAGTTTCTATTACAATAATAATAATCAAATAAGTTATTTAAAATAACAATTTTACCCATTTACCTATTTTGAAATTCTCCCCGTGATTAATACGTACATGTGAATTTAGCATAATTTTACGTTTAAATTCATGAAATAATTAATTTCAATTGAATTAATTTGAATCATAAATGTTTTTGGGCCGTTACTACGCTAATTATATTTACATAAATTTAATTATATTTAGCAAACTGTGCTGCATTCCTGCTTTTTATTATGAGCAAAAATATTTTAGAATGTTTTGAAATATTTTAAAAATCGTGTTGTTGAGGCGTTTCACGCGCTCACCACTTCTCAACTCTCAACCATGACACGTTCCGAACTAATAGTAAAGTGATAAAATTGTAAGACAAAACTGAAATAGAATCTTAATTTTTAAACAGTGTCCTCTAATTTTCTTGACATGAGCCCATAGAAATGGTTTATTTAATTATTATTATTGCGTATGGCAGACAAAAATTAAATATCCTGCGTGCATCATTTTATATCCAGCTTAAGCTTCCCTAACCAAGGATATAAATATATTTTTTTTTTTATTTAATATTCAATATATATTTAATTAATTTTATTTTTATATATATTTAATTATTTGGTAAAGACACAAAATGTGTTTACAGACACTTCCAATATCCTATTTAGTGATGTGCTGTTCCCGGGAGTGTTCATGTTATAAAAGCTATTAAATAGTGAGGATACTAGTTTTTTTTTTTTTTTTTCAAATTATTCTTTTTTATACTCTAGATCTTATCTGCCGGAAGGATAGGAAATTACTCTTTTTCTATATAACTTTTGCGCCTTTTTACTGGCCACTTTCCCACTTTATCGCAGGCGCATCACTGAGCCTATTGTGCTAATGAATCGCGAAGCCAAACGAATTAGTTAACTTATCGCGTCTCGCGCGACATAGTAGAGCTACAAAATGATCCTACATTATCAAGGAACGATTACTGATTTCAATTTTGAAGGATTTTCTACGGTACCCTAAACACACGGTAGTTATAAGGCTGATGTATGAAAGACCACAAGTGATAAATTTGACGTTCGTGTCTCGAGCGCGTCTTGGAATTCACAGAGCTTAAATTAAAATAGCGCATTAAGTTTTTTTTTTTTATTAATTTTGTAAAGGACTGTACATCTGGGGTATAGTGATTAACTACTGTGGTAACTAAGTGTAATTGAGGTAGTCAGAGGTACCTACATCAGGCACAAGATGAACTAAGTACCCACACCTCACCGAGCTTTCTGTAGACCAACCTGATAGGTGGTGAAGTGTATAGCAGTTTGTAATTGTCGAGCTGATTGTGTCAATTAAAACTGCACTGAAAATAAATTAATAACTCATTGCAAGTCCGGTACCGGGGTTCGACTCGACGCTGCCCGCTCGAGAAGCACACACACACACACACAACACACACATACATACACACTGACACATATTTACTGTGGTATATATACTACAGGACCACAGTGACCGTTTTGCTGCATTTGATTTTTTTACCTACCTGATTCATTAAACATTTCAAACAAGAGCCAAAAGTATTTTACCTCGTTTATTACGTTTTTCCTATATTTAAAGATGAAAGGAAGTGATGACATCAAAAAACACTTTCCTGATTTTAAACGTCTTGTTAGCAAAATAAAATGATTGCGCGTAAAATGTCGTTTACAAAAAACATATACAACACACAACATGTTATAATGTATTATTATGTAGGTAATATATAAATATAGGTACTTAAAAAAATATACTTTTTATTTCTTCTTCCATGTTTTTAATATGATGCCGATTGAAGGAAAAAGTTCTCCTTCAATCAGCGCTTATCGTTATCGACCCACTAGGGTCGATTAATTCTTTCAAATATTTTTCCTCTCAGACGACGCGCTGAGCCGAGGTTCGCGCCGAACTGGGCACACTTAGGCCTGTTGTCTTAAACGTTATACCGAATGAGAGCTTTCAGCGCTCCCCATTTGTCCGGCCAAGTAGTTAATGCCATCTGTGGCAAATCTACAATGAGTCACGTCAAAATAATGTACCCTTATTTAAGTAATTATGTGCCATAACCTCTAATATAAATGAATCAGTAGTACAACCATCGCTAGATGATGAAACTAAGAAAACTAATCCACTCTTCACCGAGCGTTTTGTTAAACCAACGTCATAAGGTGATGAGCCGTATCTATAATGATTGCAAACCAAGTGTTTGTGAGTGAAAACTGCTCATCAACCATCAACTGAATAAAAGAATGAGTGAGTGTTAGCAGGTACTATCATCATCATATCGTCTAACCCGTATCCAGCGACGGCGACTTCTAAATATCTATCCTGGTCGTTGTTGTGGTGGGCTCTGATGTGGCTGGCGAAAGTAGGTACTATACGAGTACAATGACCACGAAAACACATATAGACGCTACCCAGGCGCACCAACGCGGTCAATTACTGTGAGATCAAATATTTCATTCATCAAAATATTATATTCATACTCATATTTTCATATTCACATTCATATTCATCAAAAGAAAGAACTTCCAATTTCAATATTCGAACATAATGAAACTAAACTGATGAAAATAAGAACAATTGTCCGTGCGCTGCCTTCACGATTCAAGTGTAAACTATGTTCGATAGGGGGTGAGGTAAACCTCGCTCAGACGCTGGTGGGAACCGGAGAGTTGCCGTTCTATACGTAGTTATTCCTTATGCACGTATATATATACAAGGTGTTAGTGACATCGTAACGAATACTGAGGGGGATGATTCAGACCATGATTCTGAGTTAATATCAAATGGAATTTTCCGTCGCAAAATTCATGTTTTTTTTTTAGTTTTTTGTAATTATTTTCAATTCTATACTTTTGCGATTGAAAATTCCACTTGATATTAACTCAGAATAATGATCTAAATCAGCCCCCTCAGTATTCGTTACGATGTCACTTACACCCCTTACCAGTACATAAAGGTAGCCATACAAGTAGGTATGGGTGTTAGTGACACCGTAACGAATACTGAGGGGGATGATTCAGACGATGATTCTGAGTTGATATTAAGTGGAATTTCCTGTCGAAAAATTTATGATTTTTTTTATGTTTTTTTAAATTATTTTCCGTTCCATACTTTTGCGACGGAAAATTCCACTTGATATCAACTAAGAATCATGGCCTGAATCATCAATCAAAGTTTTCGTTACGATGTCACTAACACCCTGTATATATGATTAAAGGAACATGTGTCTCAAGCCATCATTTAATTTAGTTCTTCCGTAGTCCATTGACATCAAAGATCTCTAACCACGGATGTGTAGTCATGTCGCGATATTAAATTCTAAGTGTTCTTGTATTTTACACGAACAGGAATGGAATAGAGTCGACTTTTAAATTGTAATTATTTGAATTATGCAACTATACTCGTATAACGACGCCTCATCGTGAAAACCACATTCGTAATGATATTCGAATGCTTATATTTTTTGTTAACAAAATCTCGAAATAGACAAGATAGTTTCAGTCCAGGACAAAATTTGTGGTCTCAATTTTTACCCGGAATGAAATCAATTCAAAGAAATTAAAAGGTTTGTTAAAAATAATCACATCAGTAAATAATATGATTTTTCAAAAAGGCGCTTCAGTGGTGTTATGTATTTGAAGGTATATGTCGCGGTTGCGTCCCGACCGGTGGTGGGTAATTCATAATGAATAAATCAGTATGCAACTTACTAGCGCGTTTGTTGGTCGCCTCTCCGTTATATTACACATACATACCTACTAGAATATACAACACGTGGCGACGTCGTCGGTTTTCGGACTCATAATTATATCAAAATGACTTCCGGAATGTCATTCGGCATTTTAACCAGTTTTGATCATCTGACACAGGATTGGAACAGTTATAAATCCCGTCTGTGTCAGTGGTTCATCGCAAATGATGTCACAGATGTAACGGATAAGGCAAAGGTCAAGAGGAGGGCAATATTGTTAAGCTCCCTCAGTGAAGCAACTTACATGCTAGCAAGGGATCTGGCGCTGCCTGATAAAGTGGATGAAGTCGATTACGACAAAATTTTAAAGTTTCTTGACGAACATTTTACACCAAAGAGGGTTGGGTTCGCGGAAAAATCGAATTTCTACTCGGCGATGCAGCGTCCAGACGAAAGTCATACTCAGTGGGCGGCGAGGATTAGGGGATTGGCAGCACACTGCGGCTTTAAAAGTCTAGAGGAAGCCCTTCTAGATAGGTTTATAATGGGAATGATGGCAGGACACGAGCGGGACAAACTGTTCGCGCAGGACCAGCGCGAGCTCACACTAGCGAAGGCCGTGGACATAGCGGAGTCCGTGCGCGCCGCGCGCCGCGCCTGCGCGCCCGTGCCAGCCGCCTACCTGCAAGCTGCGCACCCCGCTGACGCGGGGCCCGTGTTCGCGATAACCAATAAAGATAAGTGCAGTGTGTGCGGGTTTACCAATCATAAATACAATCAGTGCCGTTACAAAAATTATAAGTGCAAAAAGTGCAATCGTAAAGGGCACCTGCGTAAAATGTGCACATATGACGATAAGGTGAAGCACATTGAGGAAGGTAACGTGGATGAAGGAGACGATGGTGAGTCATGCTTAGCTATTCGTTGTGAAAATGGAAAGCCGATGACTGAGTACATAACACTGAGTGGACAGGTATTGTTGTTTGAGTTAGATAGCGGCTCCGCTGTGAGCATAATATCCGATGAAACTTATAAAACTCATTACGGTCACATACCATTATCAGCCACAAAGAAAAAATTATTAAGTTATACCGGGGGGCAGCTCGATACTGCCGGTTGTGTACGTTTAGAGGTTAGTTATAACGGTACATCACATAGCATGGATATGTATGTTGTTCGCGGCGGCGGCCCGCCACTTCTAGGCCGCGATTTTATTCATTTATTTAATTTAGAGTTCGCAACGTCGTCGGTGAATTCAGTTATGTTCCCTAATTGTGATGAAACCGTTGTAAGTAACTTGGTTACTCAATTCCCCACAGTATTTTCGGGTAAACTCGGAAAATTTAATAAATATTCTGTCGAGCTGCATTTGAAACCACATTCAAAACCGATATTTTTCAAAGCTAGACCCGTGCCATATGCCCTAAAAGAAAATATTGAGAAAGAATTAGATCGATTAGTTAATTTGGGAGTGTTAGTACCAGTACAACATTCGGAGTATGCGTCACCTATTGTCCCAGCTCTGAAGAAGGACGGTGGGTTGAGATTATGTGCAGATTTTTCGGTCACCATCAATAAGCAATTAATAGCCGAAAAATACCCCCTACCGACAGTCGACGATCTATTTGCAAAGCTACACGGAGGAGTGCAGTTTAGCAAGCTGGACCTTTCGATGGCCTACAACCAATTCACTTTGAAAGAACAGTCACAGGATATTACATGCATCAACACACATAGGGGGCTGTACAAATACACTAGATTGGTGTTCGGGTTATCCAGCGCACCCGCCATTTTCCAACGTGCTATGGAATGTATTTTAGCCGGCCTGGAGGGTGTGATATTTTTCCTGGATGATATCCTGGTGACTGGTTCGGATAAAGTACAGCATTTGGAACGGTTGACGGCTGTATTACGGCGCTTAGACGAAGCAGGGTTAACGATTCAGAAATCTAAATGCGATTTTTTTAAGAATGAGATTAATTACTTGGGGCATATTATTGATAGGAACGGGATACGGAAGTCCCCGGATAAAGTAAATGCAGTACTAAAAGCGCCAAAACCGCTGAATGTCGCGCAATTACAGTCATTTTTAGGTTTAACTAATTATTATCGTAGTTTCGTACCTGACGCGTCCACTGTTCTAAGCCCGTTATACAACTTACTGCATAAAAAAACAAAATGGGAATGGACAGAGGACCACGACAAAGCGTTCGAAGACATTAAAAAGGAATTGGCTTCAGATAAAATACTAGCACATTTCGATCGCGAAGCAAAATTGATATTAACAGTGGACGCATCTCCCTTCGGGTTGGGTGCAGTGTTATCACAAGTCGGGAAAGACGGTTGTGAAAAACCAATTTCATACGCGTCCCGCACTCTTACGCAGGCAGAAAAAAAATACGCGCAAATACAAAAAGAGGCAACGGCCATAATTTTTGGAATAAGACGATTTCATCAGTACCTGTATGGTAGGGCAACACCCTTCGTTTTGCGAACAGATCACAAGCCGTTGCTTACGATTTTTGGGCCTTATAAAGGTATACCGGAAATCTCTGCTAACAGACTACAACGATACGCTATGTTTCTGTCTGCGTACAATTACGTAATTGAATACGTGCGGAGTGGTGATAACAGTGCCGATTATCTATCGCGTGCACCTGTACCGGTGGCGCCGGCGCCGGGGCGAGGCGGGGGGCGAGGAGCTCGCCTGCGAGGACCGCGCGGCGTATGTTCATTTTGTAGTGGAGGGGAGCCTGCCAGTTACATTGCAAGATTTACGTGACGAAACGGAGCGCGATGTTTTACTTGTTAAAGTAAAAGAATATGTTCTTTCTGGCTGGCCAAAGAAAGTGGAAGACACATTAATACCATACCATAACTGTCGTTTTCAATTGTCCTACGAAAACGGGTGTATAATGCGCGGCCATAAAGTGGTTATACCGGAAAAACTTAGAGGAATAATATGTAACGAATTACACAGTTCGCATTTCGGTGTGGTGAAGATGAAGGCCGAAGCTCGTAAGCGGTTATGGTTCCCCGGCGTGGACGCTGCGCTGGAGAACCTGGCGCGCGCCTGCGCCGTGTGCTGTGCGCTGCGTCCCGCGCCGCCGCGTGCGCCGCTTGCCTGCTGGCCTCACCCGCCGCATGTTTTCTACAGGGTTCACTTAGACTTTTTAGGTCCATTCAACAACCAAGTGTATCTGATCATCGTAGATGCGTATAGCAAGTGGGTTGAATGTTATACTATGTCCTCGACATACGGTTCTAAAGCGGTTATAGGGAAACTTTGCGATTTTATGTCACGGGTAGGAATTCCACATACTTTAGTGACTGATAATGGTAGTTCGTTTGTCTCGCATGAATTTGAAAACTTTTGTCGGTTGAATGGTATCAATCATATTTTATCCCCGGCTTATCATCCTTCCAGCAACGGGCAGGCCGAGAGTTTTGTTAAAATTGTTAAAAAGGGACTAAAATCTATAATATTGGGAACAGCGAGTAAAAAACCAGTGCAGGAAAAATATCACAATTTTTATTTGACTACAGAAACTCAAAAAACAGTACAACGGAAAAGTCACCGGCTGAGCTAGTATACGGCCATTCATTGCGTTCTCGGTTGGACTTATTAAAGCCATCAAAAAATAATCCTGCATCCACTGACCTCACTCAAACGGTAGCACGTAACCAGTCCTTACAGGCTAGACACTATAAAGGAAAGATAAGAAGAGAGCTAGAACAAAACGAAAAAGTGTGGACAACTAAAAACATAAACAATAAAAAATTCATTTGGGTGGAGGGAATTGTAAAAAAGAAGATTGGAAACATTATGTATTCTGTGTATATACCAGAAATGAACTGTACAGTAAACAGACACATTGATCAAATAAGGACGTTTGGGTGTACGCCGCAAACGCAGACAGACAGTGACCGTCAGTACTGGGACACTGATGTCATCCCAGACATACAGCCGGCAGACCAGGCCGCCACAGCGAGCACTCCCTCCCCTGGCTCTGAGGACGAGGACGGCAGCGGCAACCTGTCGTCGTCAAGCTACGGAGACGGTCCAGTATTGTTGGGGGAAGACGGAAAGAGTAATGGGTCAGACGGCGAGATAACAGCGAGCGCGCCCGCTACCCCCGTACCTGCCGTGCGTCTTCGGCGGCGGGAACTGACTCCAGAGTTCTCTACACCTAACAGGGACTTACCCTAGAACTATGTTGTTGTTTTTAGCTATAAGGGAAAGGGGTTGTTATGTATTTGAAGGTATATGTCGCGGTTGCGTCCCGACCGGTGGTGGGTAATTCATAATGAATAAATCAGTATGCAACTTACTAGCGCGTTTGTTGGTCGCCTCTCCGTTATATTACACATACATACCTACTAGAATATACAACAAGTGGTTTTCAGTGTCAGGCGACGATAAGACGCCTAGATATACTGAAGGTCCGTGGTCCAGTGGTTGAGCGTTGGGCTCACGATCCGTAGGTCCCGGGTTCGAATCTCGGTGGGGACATATCACAAAAAAGCTATTATCTAGTTTAATTAGGACATGACACGCTGATCACCTGATTGTCCAAAAAGTAAGATGATCCGTGCTTCGGAAGGCACGTTAATTGTAATTGATGTAAGTAAGTAGCCATTTACATGAGTCATGTCAGGGGCCTTTCGCGGCTCAATAATAACCCTGATACCAGGGTTGATGAGGTTGGTAATTCACCTCACAAACCACACGATAAAAGAAGAAGAAGAACTCAGAAATCAGAATCATTTATTTAAAGTAATTATCATGGATGCTGAAGGTCAATGTAAGCTAATTAAAGCACATAATAACGGGTTCTTACCGCGTTTAAGAACCCGTTATTATAACCCCGTTATTATATATCGTCACTGGAAAGGCAAAATTACGTAAGCGCCAAAAGGCCATTTCGAGAAAAAGCCGTTTAAAGTTTCATTTTTTCGTTTTTTTATCATAACTTTTTACCCAATTATCCAATTTAGATGATGTCAATGAAAGGTTACATTGTTTTTTAATTTTCTATGTCCAGCAATACATATCATTACAGTTGGATTGCTATTTTAGGATATAGTGGCGCTTACGTAAAAATGACTTCAGTTTACAGTAAAGCAAATTTACTTAACCGCCATCTGGTTAAAATATTATTTGGAAGCAAAATTACTTACAGCTCTTACGACAATGCATACGAGAACGACAATATTTCTTTAAATATAATAATACTGTAATGTTAGCGGAGTAAAAGTTACTGTAACGACTTTTACACATCTGCTTTCATTATGTGAAAATTGCCTAAAAAGTGATCGATTGATTATGTCAGTTCACCAAAGATTCTTTAAAGTAAGTTTTTGTAATATCTTACATGGGTAAAAAGACGTAAGAGACAAATAATTATTCTTAATACCTCCTTAAATTACTTATTACTTCAATTGATTTATAAAAATAGCTATTAAAATACTGAAGTGCCAGAAATAAAGTATCATAAAATATAAATAATAGCGTACAACCTGACGAACTGGCAAGGAGAGGATCAGACACCAGGGTATATGGACCCGAACCAATCCTGCCGATACCTTTCAGTCAGTTACGCTCGTGGGTACGGGACTATACCCAGCAACTACACAACGACAGATGGGCAGAGCTGCCCACATGCAGACAGTCGAAGGATATCATGTCTATGATATCCAATTCACTCGCCGACTGCTTAGCTTAAACCGCAATGACCTCCGAATAGTAGTGGGCAGTATAACGGGTCACTGCCCACTCAACAAGCACCTATTTAACTTAGGGATAACGGACAGCCCACTTTGCAGAGGCTGTCTGGACGCAGAAGAAACTGCCCCCCATGTAATCCTGGAATGCACGGGAGTGTCAGCACAACGGGTAAAAATCCTCAAAGGAATGGGGTCGCTCCGCGAAGCCTGTGAAATCCCCAGGAGGCTTCTGAGCTTCTGGAAGGAGATAGGTTGGCTTACGTAGTCAACAATTACACGCATATTGGGCCACCTTAGAGTCTAAATGCGGAAAACAGAGCACACTAACATAACATAACATATGCAGGGCAGCACAGTCGACCATGCAGTAGTATATTTGGGCTCAAAATTGTTTGAATTAGGACAAGCATACGTGGCTCTAAGTCGAGTCAAGTCTCTGGAAGGGTCAAGTCTTTTTAATTCCTCAATAATTTCTAATTCCTCAATAATTCCCCTTATTGTTTTTCAGAGTATTTACCACGAAGTTTAATACACTTTTCCATTCGCTCGAACCAGGTATTATTTAACATTTATTCCACTCCAAAGTAGAGGTGTTCAAAATGGCTGACTTGAAAGCGTTGGCCGCTTCTTCACCACACTGGAACCTTTGACCGCGAAGAGTTTATTTTTTAATTTTAGGAAATGTAAAGAAATCATTGGAGCTTAGGTCAGGACTGTATGGAGGATGGTCAAGAATTTCTACGTTTTCCTGCTTCAAATAATCGTTTGACGAGCGGTGTGTGAGCTTGCATTGTCATGGTGCAGCATCCTGCACTCCTGCGCATCATCATGCGTGGCTTTGGGTTAGATTTTCGAAGTTCGGCGATGACTTGTGGTAAACAAATTGTGGTATACCAATCCGCATTAACCGTCCTACGATCTTCAAGTGCAATTGTCGCAACATGACCGATTTTCTCCACGAAGGTAGCCACCATCTTCTTTGAAGTGCTTCGAGAGCGAACAACTTTAGTCGGCTTTGACTCGTTTTGGAAGACCCAAACTGTGGATTGTTGTTTGGAATCAGGATAACAGCATAAATCCAAGATTTGTCACCACTGATGATGTCGTACACGTGATTTGACTCTCCTCGGTAGAACCTCTGAAGAGTTTTCTTACACCATCTGACGCGGGCTACCTTATGATCGTCAGAAAATGCGGGATGCAACGGCAAACTAGTTTTCTCACACCAAGTGCCTCATGCAATATCGTTTAAATGGTTGTCCCTGAAATGCCTAATAACGCCTCTATTCTCGGTATGTCACATGACGATTTTTGAGGATTAGTTGTCTCACAGCAACGATATTATCTTCAGTGAAGGCGGATGTCCACGCTCGAATTCTAAATACCAGCGTTCGATGGTTCGCAGACATGGCAATTCATCGTGGAATAGAGATTTTAACTGTTTGAAACACTGAAGTCGCGGTAGGCCTCTTCGAAAGTTATAGAAAATTTTTCTTTGTAATCTTACATTTAATAATTTTCGGACGTGACCTGACAGATTCAAACCAACGCTGTGACTAAACAATTGCATTAATCCTAATGCTTTCAATTGTTTTGATATTCGAAATTCCAACAAATTTGAATTTTGAGTTCTCGATTCAAAATTGGCGCTAAATATGCAAACGACAGAACTTAAAAAGTATAACAAAGTCGCTTTTTCTGTCCCTATATCCATATGTACGCTTAAATCTTTAAATTGCGCAACGGATTTTGATGCAATTTTCTTTAGTAGATAGAGTGATTCAAGAGGAAAGTTTATAGGTATGTATAATAACATCCAATAAATAGTGTAGAAATACTGTTATTTTTGAGGATTTTAATGTGATGTCGTAAATAATTTCATTTTTCCTCAGCATTGCATCCGAGCGAAGCCGGGCGGGTCGCTAATAAATTATAAAATCAATTCTAAAATAGTTTTACTTTTAGATCTATTGTTAAAAAATAACTTCCTGGGAAACTTACTGCTAGCCCACGAACTTGCTTAATAACAGCATAAAAATGCGAAGGCAAATTTACGTCCACGCCTTACTTATTCTAAATAATGTAAGTCAAAATTACTTATTCGCCATTCACTGCATAAACATGCTAAGACATTTTTTTCTTATACGCCTTACTTTTTTTAAAAGCTGTAAATAAAAATGACTTATACATAGTCTATTTTTTATTTTCAGTAGACCAAAATTACTAATAAAATGATACTTTTCAAACTATAGAATGCCAAATTTACTTGAAATTAATATGTAGTTATTATATAGGAACACAATATTACTTATACACCAGTCACGAAAAAAACACCAAAATCTTGTCGTTTAAGAAACTGGAATTGAAAAAAGTCAACTATTTTTAAATTTACGTAAGCGCCAAAAAAGTGCTCGTATCGCAATGCTACCCAGACAGATCGACGCAGAATGAAACGCTGATTCCGAATATATAAAAAACCCAAAATACCTATTTTGGCGCTTACGTAATTTTGCCTTTCCAGTGACGATATTAAGAACGCGTTTATTAACCCGTTATTAAGTCCGTAAGTGCTTTAATTATGATAATAACCGCGTAAACTTAAATCAATGTAACATTTTTGAATTTACGTCATTTCGCAAGGTGTTAAGGCTGAGGAGAAGAAATGACAATAAACCGCAACAGCAACACATCTTTTAAATCAATGAGTCACTATCAATTACAAGTTATAATAACTAGAAGAACACTTAATACCAGACATTTTTATAATTTAGGTAATCATTAAGCTTTTTTACATAAAATAAGCTTCACATGAGCTTTAAATTTATTTTCTGACAAATTAAAAAATAAACACCAAAAAAGATGAATTTATTTTTTATTCTACAATTTTGAATAGCAAATTTATTTTTATACTGTTTACGATACTCGATTACGAAATTCAATGTATTGTCCAGCTCTTAAAATGTTTGTTATTTTTTGATCCCATCTGTCATGGAACAGGCATTATTTATTTAAAATTGCGGACTCAAATCGAATTCCATCAAAAGCGGAATGACAATCTATGAATGTTGAATATTTGATGATTTAAAAATTGACAAAAAGTTAAATTGTTTGCAGAGTACTTCGGTATTGAAAACTGTTTTTTTATTGCCGAGCCTAACCTGTTAAAGTGACCCGTGAGTAAAATAATATATATCTGTTAGGTATTTTGATACGTAAGTAAACAAAAATTAAAACCAAAGCACCATAAAAAATCTGAACGTAGGTATATAATTATATTCATGGTGGGAATTAATGGTGATCGTACATAGCTGTATAAAAGTAGCTATGAAATAGACTTCTCTGGGCGCCATCCCACTCGCGTCTGACAAGTACTGCGGGGCGGAAGGCAAGAGGAAAAGTACTACCCTATTTTTCCCTAAAGAGTACATTGGAGAATGCTACACCAACAAGAGCGCGGTTCTTAAATTAGTGATGATGATCATGAACTTATGCTTTAACTGCTTCCGAGCCACTCACTTTGTTGGTACACTTTTGAAACAGCCTGAACACTCCATAAAAAAATGTAAGCGAGACAGATAGTGCTGTATAAGTGAGCCCCATGGGGGGGGATAATATAGGAAAGAAAAAATAAATAAAGTGAGCGTCCGTTTTATACGCAGGTAACAGATATTCTTATTCATTCTATTCTTTGGCCAGATTTTTAACATAGTAATTCAAAGTTGTTTATAATAATTATGTCCTAATATGAACAAATTAAGGGTGAAATCCGTAAGTGAAGATATACAGGGTATTAGAGACATCGTAACGAATACTGATGGGCATGATTCAGACCATGATTTTGAGTTAATATCATATGGAATTTTCCATCGCAAAAGAATATAATTGAAAACAATACTGAGCTGAATCATCCCCCTTAGTATTCGTTACGTAGTCACTTACAGTCCATACAAGTACCAACAGGTTGCCATACAATAACGAATATTGAAGGGAGTGAATCAGACCATGATTCTGAGTTGATATCAATTGTTTTTTTTTTGCTGGAAAATTAATAAAAAATTTAAGAGTTTTCTTTATTTATTTTTAGTTCCATACTTTTGCGACGAAAAATTCCACTTGATATCAACTCAGAATCATGGTCTGAATCATCCCTCAAAGTTTTCGTTACGATGTCACTAACACCCTGTATATCTCTCAGTAAGTATAATCCAAAACGTAGTATCCCTAAAATGGAATAAATCACGCGTCATATTGCGGTGACAGGAAGCTAATACTGCAGAACCCCAAATGAATTAGTTAACCGCCAACCTTTACAAAATAAGCGGTCTCTACTCAATACGAAAATGTATTTTGTGCAAATGTATTATAGGTTATCAAATAACTACCTAAATGACTAGTTCACTAACTAATAATTCATTTGCCTACAAATGTCAATAAAATTGGAACATAACGGTTATTATACTCGCTCCTTGTTCGAGAGGTTTTTAACAGTGTAGTCTACGTCTTATGCTCCAGCATCGTCACAATTTTCAAAGCTCATATCCAAAGCTAAAAAAAAAAGTTAGTTTCCCGCTTCCGAGCGCACCTGTCAACTAATGTCATTACGGTTTTTGTGCACCGGCGCGTCACTTCGCCTCCGTAAATAAACTAATTGAAAACCAATATTTAATACAAAAACATGATTGATATAGTGCGAAAAATCTGTTACTTACATAATCAAGTGCTTTTTTCTCTAAAAAAGCTAGAAACAGTACCAAAGAAAAAATGTGGATGACGACGAGCGTAAGTTCTTTTTGATAAAACAAAATGTGGATTAAACTGGTAAGTCTTAACATTATCCATCTACTAAAACAAGAGAAGATATAATTATGATCAATTCAATTTAATTCCTTTTATTGTCGAAAACAAATTACTTTTTTTGAGGTTATAATTTATAATCCTAACATTCGAAGAAGTAACTTAAGTTGGTACTTATTACTAATAAAAGTAACTAGTTTTATTAACATAAATAATAATATTAAAATTGTATCGTGTTATAACAGTGATTTAAAAGTTATACTTTATTCCGATGTTGATGTTGTTTAAATTCGCCTTATATAAGGCAGGCAAAGATCTGAGGACTATACAGTCTTGACTTTAGTAATTTAATATTCGAAAATCACGATCAAAATAGGCCTAAGCCTTGTCTTCAGTCCCTGATTGCCGCGTTTTTATTTTCATCTGTCAAAAAAAAATTTTTTTTTTCTTTCTTTTTGTAATTCGTGTTCTTGGCTTATGTTGCGGTTGATAACTTACTATCAGCGAATGAAATGAGCAGTTTTATTATAAAACAAAGAGAATCAGTGAAATATAACCGCAGAATGGCATAGAAAAGTAAATAATTAACTCGGAAATAATTTGACAGATAATTAGATGACAGAAGCACTTCATGTTTACCCTGTTCATCAAGAAGTACCCATGACACAGTAGTACTCGATATCACAGAGGTCATCTACACCATTGGTAGACAAGATACATAACTTATTCAAGATAACACTTAAAACATTTAGAGAATTATAATTGGTTTACTACAGGATAACCATACTTAAAAATGATATTATATATATTATAACAGTACATAATCCCTTCTCACAGTCTCTGTTAAGTGGTGTTAATAATGTTATCTTCTCCGAATGATACTTACAATATAAGATGATGATAATATACCCTAACAATAAAAACAGAAAGAGTGTTAAGAGAGTACAGGCAAAAGATAGCCTTATTATAGTAAGCAATTTCTACCAAATTACTCTAATCTTATTATAATTCAAGCTTCCAACGTATGGGTGATGATTATTGGTACCAACCTAACCAACAAGAGAACACCACTTGGAGAGTCACCTAGTTAAGCACTAGTAGTGAACTGTCTGACTAGAGAATAGACAGACTATTTGTTTCCTTTTAGAGCTATCACAATAGAGGATAGACAATGGACTTGATGTATCAACCCTATTAACATAAAAATCAACCACTAAGACTGTTGCAAAGCGCAAATATACCTATGCCTTACTTTAGTACCTAGAGCTATCATTTAGCGGATGGACAGTGGACTTGATGGTACCAACTTAATGTACATAAGAGCTATCACTAGGAAGTTTGCCATTGCTAAGCGCTAATATACCTATTTTACATTTCCATACCTAGAGCTATCACTTAGAGGATAGACAATGGACTTAAAGGCACAATGCACATAAGAGCTACCATTAGGAAGGTCGCCATTGATAAGCGCTAATATACCTATTTGTCATTTCCATACCTAGAGCTATCACTTAGAGGATAGACAATATACTTGAAGGTATCAATGTAATGAACATAAGAGTTACCACTAGGAAGGTCGCCACTGACAAGCGCTAACATACCTATTTCTCATTTCCATACTTAGAGCTATCACTTAGAGGATAGACAATGGACTTGATGGTATCAACCTAATTAACAAAAGATCTAGCACCAGGAAGGTCGCCATTGCCAAGCGCTAATATACCTATTTCTCATTTCCATACTTAGAGCTATCACTTAGAGGATAGACAATGGACTTGATGGTATGAACCCTATTAACATAAGAGCTACCACGATTATGGTCGGCATTGGCAAGCGCTATATACCTATTTCTCATTTCCATACTTAGAGCTATCACTTAGAGGATAGACAATGGACTTTATGGTATGAACTCTATTAATATAAGAGCTACCACGATTATGGTCGGCATTAGCAAGCGCTATATACCTATTTATCATTTCCATACTTAGAGCTATCACTTAGAGGATAGACAATGGACTTTATGGTATGAACCCTATTAATATAAGAGCTACCACGATTATGGTCGGTATTAGCAAGCGCTATATACCTTTTTCTCATTTCCATACCTAGAGCTATCACTTAGAGGATAGACAATGGACTTGATGGTATCAACTCAAATAACATAAAGCTACCACTACAAGTATCGCCTTTTGCTAAACGCTAGTAGATAGCAAGAACATAGACCAACTATTTTTATACTTTTATTTCCATGTTTGGTTTGTCACTTGAGGAATCGAAGATAAACCATTGAATTGTCGGGGTTTACCTACCCATGTTGAAACTCAAGATTAGACTAATGCTGAGAAACAATAGACTATTATGTCAAATTCAAATTCAAATCAAATTCAACCTCATCATCACAGGCCTTTACATCTTTATCAGATGATTCAACTGTGCTAGAAATCAAAGTATTAATAGTATGTAATGTCAGAGATTACTTTCAAAAGAGATAACTGTACACAAGACATGGTTAGAGAATACTGCTATTAAATTCTTTCAACCAACATCATAAAATTCAAATAGCACATAAATAATAATGAATAACATTGCCCGAAGAGTGAGTAAACGAGATAGCAACAGGATCTGTGGAACAGAGACAACAGTATCAGCAGGCAGCCCCACAGCCAACAGCATGAACAGAAAGCCCACAAGGAACAGTATCAGCAGGCCGCCCCACAGCCAGCAATAAAAGCAGTGATGCAACCAGTCATGATCAGCAGTGCCATAACCAGCAGTACCAGCAGCCCTACAGCCAGCAGTAGTAGCAGAGCTACAACCAGATGTATTAGCAGTCTCACAGCCATTAGTATCAACAGTGGCCCAGGCAGCAAGGCCGTTTAAGAATAGTACCTCATGAGGAGGAAGAATTCCCTATAAAGTTATAATGGGAAAATTTGCACAAGCAAATATACCTACCTTTATGATATTTACTTTTTCAAAATTCTGGTAAAATTAATTCCGAATGTCTATCACTAAAAGTTTTAGCATTATCATTAAGACATGGGATTCAAATCCTGTCTTTGTTAATCAGGAATAACAATACTAATCTCAGTATAAATTGAGGTACCTACCTGATAATATTATAACTTCAATGAAAATTTCCTTCAAGTATTACATTCGAAATTGTAAAATATTGATACCTAGTTCGGTTAGATAGAATAGTTCCCCTTTTTATTATTAACTCATAGGTGAAAAGGAAGGAAAAATAGTTCATTATTAACATATAACTTACATCACCATTAGCGTTTTCTCTAAATTATGTTGTTGTAGATTTATTATGTTGTTGCTGATCAGCCCAAAATACAGTTTACAATTAATATAAAAATTACAACAATAATGTCCCTCCACTTAATCAATCGGAACCAAACTGCAGTGGAGAAGTAACAATAATATTTTCATGATAAATATATGTTTATCCTATTTTTCCAGTAAATAATAGGACGTTACTATTACTGTCCTAAAAACAAATTCAATAATTATTACACTAAAGAGATAGCTGCGTAAACAATGTTATGTGTGTTAATGTGTTGTGTGTACGTTGTTCTATCATCTGATTGGTGGGTGAAAGGTTGCATAGAGGAATAGGAAAAAATTCCACAACAAGTTTTATTTATTATTACCACATAAAAAATTATACTAAATGTTATTACCAAGCCCATATGGTCGATATTAGGTAATACACAATAACGTGGGCTCAGGTAATCTATTTTAATAAAAACAAAATCTTAATTATTCCGAAGATAATTATCACACAAGTACATAATGTAAATGCACTTCCCCTCTTTATACTTTCAGCCTCATTTAACAATATCTTATAATAAAGAGGAAAGTTTAGTTCAGTGGTTCTGAATATTTTAATGAAAAAGGTCATTTGAATAAATGTATCGAAATTCTTACTTGCACTTATATGTATTTGTATTTTCTCTAATCAATTTGACATGTTGTCTTAGGATTCATTTAACTACTCAATGTCGACAACAATTGCCAACTTAGCACAGGATGTTACAATCAATCTTGTGTCTGGGTGCCCTCGTCATTACCCGTTCTTCTTTATGTATTTCTTCTTCTTTTATGTATGTAAACAAATAATGTGTAACTTTGATAATTATTGTAGCCCTTGGTGTGCCAATGAAAAATGAGTGTTATACTATATGCTGAAGTCTCACAGTCCTTTCGACTATAACTATCGTTGTTGTTCAAGAGCTTCGGAAATGTGCTCTATGGTGAGGTCCCTGTGAGGCTCTTATAGCCAATCTTGATGTTGAGCTCCATCAGAAATTTGTTCTTGTGTAGTTATTTTGTTGTGAAATTGATAGTAATGTGAAATAGGTATTTAATGTACTTGCTCAACTTCAACTTTATTATTTAGAACTATGTATCTATTCTAGTACAGTATAGTATAACCATATATTATATAACATACATAATATCGATTCCATTCTTGAGAACTGGTGAAACTTGTTTAGCGAACAGTTATTATTCTTATTGTTTTTTACATGATAATATCAAAACGTTTGGTGGAACGCCGCGCTGAGTTTATCAGGAGACGGCTGTGCCTCTGACTGCCTTTATTGGGATTAAAGTCATGGGCAGCTTAATTAGCTTTTGTGATAACAATGTATGTACTTTATTCATTAATGAATAATCATATTATTGGTACTCGTTTCAATTTAGATGTTTCATTCCCAACTAAACTTTGAACATCTACACTGTTAAAAACCTCTCGAACAAGGAGCGAGTATAATTATGGGATTAAACGAACTTACCTGTAAGTGAAGTTCTATCTCAATTATACGAAGCTCCTTGTTCGAGAGGACTCCCTCCCTTCAATTTTAATATCCCGCCCTAAAGCTTCCACAGGTGATGGAGTTGTCCATGAAACATGCTTTAAACATAATGACATTAGTTGACAGGTGCGCTCGGAAGCGGGAAACTAACTTTTTTTTTTAGCTTTGGATATGAGCTTTGAAAATTGTGACGATGCTGGAGCATAAGACGTAGACTACACTGTTAAAAACCTCTCGAACAAGGAGCTTCGTATAATTGAGATAGAACTTCACTTACAGGTAAGTTCGTTTAATCCCATAATTATACAGTGTGCTGGCATTAGCCAGAGCGAGGGACCTCGACAAGAATAATGCAAATTAAAACCTTGTTGTATTTTGATAATTAATTCCTACTATTACTATATTAGCAGTACGACGTAACGTAACAACCTCCGTGGTCCAGTGGTTGAGCGTTGGGCACACGATCCGGCGGCCCCGGGTTCGAATCCCGGTGTGGACTTATCACAAAAATCACTTTGTGATCCCTAGTTTGGTTTGGACATTACAGGCTGATCACCTGATTATCCGAAAGTAAAATTACTGCTTACTGATGTGTTTTGTTACAACCAATCATCCAACCAACCAACCTCATCAACCCTGGTGTCAGGGTTAATATTGAGCCGCCAGAAACCCCTGACATGGCTCATGTAACGACTACTAACTAACATCAGTAAGTAGTAACCGGGACCAATAGCTTTACGTGCCTTCCGAAGCACGGGTCATCTTACTTTAAAAAAACATCGTATCCAGTTAATCCAGTATATACCTCTGCCCATTCCCCTTCGAGGATACAGGCGAGATGCTTATGTTATGTTGTACACAACGATCCTAGTAAATATCAGCGGGTTTAGCACCGTAAGCGCGCGACTCTTTCTCGCCTCGACTTACGTCACCCGTCACTCTCTCACAGTACTGCACGGAAAGAGACAGACGATCTCTGTCGCGGCGAAAAAGAGTCGCGTGCTTACGGTGCTAGGCCCGTAGGGATAAATGAAAAAAAACCTTGTAGGTACTAATATTTCGAGATATAACTATTTTACGGATTAGAACATTTTCACGTATAAAATAATCGGGTATATAACTAAGTGCTTCCCATTAATACTTATCTTCTCTTTTCAATTGAATACATCTCCATAGCACATTTGTTCCCGTGTATATTAATGTGAACAGATGTCGCGTTCGGCGCAGTTCAGCGAATCCGAGTAGGGAATTCTCCGTATTAATAGCCGCTAAAAGTAAAAATCTTGAGATACACACTTTTAGTGCGTCCAAAGCGTAAACATGGATTTTGGGCATGGGCTTTATAATTATGGTCTTGTCAACTTAATCTCAATAGCATTTTGATTTTTAATTTTTTTCTCTCCTACCAAGAAAATGTGAAAGATATACTTCAAATACAAGCAACAAAAAAAAGCTATCCAAAATTCCAGATTAAGTAAATTAAAATCTTTTTTGAGGTTACGTTTCCCCTGTCGACCACAACCGCGGAGTCGTTAGGACTTGACAAGCTGCAATGAATAAAAGAGACAAATATATCTTCTGTCGGTCGGGTTGTGAGGTGGATGACCAATCTCAGCAACCCTAGTGTCAGGGTTATTATTGAGCCTCCATGGACCCCTGACATAGCTCACGTAACGACTATGTACTTGCATCAGTAAGTAGTACTAACAGCTTAACTGGTCTTCCGTGCACGAATAATCTATCGGACAAAGTCCTTACCAAACTAGGGACAAAATGATTTGTGTGATACTTCCCCACCGGGATTCGAACCTGCCAACGCTCAACCACTGGACCACGAAGGTCATCAAACGATATGCAAAATGGTTTAAGCTCTTTTAGAGATTATTAATTATGATACTATAAACGAATTAATTAATGTGATATATTAGTGCTAATTTTGAATCATATTCCCGCGACCAGAATAACCAATCAAAATTCATTTCGCAATAAATATAATATTATGACCATTATATCCAATTAAACAAAACAATTTCAATGCTTGCATTTGGCATTGAATATTATATTTACAAAACAGCTTTAATTCAATTCATTTAAAATTCAACATTCTTTATTTGCATACTATGACGGTGTGCAAGTTTGTAAGGGCTAGCAATGGCGGCTTGTGACACCCTTCCATATTTTTTTTTATTGACCTATAACCCGATAGAATCAAGTTGGCAGTTTACGTCAAACGGGTTGCATATGAGCGAGGTGCCTATTTTATTCGCCCGGATTATTCATTCATTTTTAAATTAACACTTTTCAATCATCCGTTCCTTTCGTTTTCGACGGATAAGAAAATGACGGGTACAACTTAAAATAAAATTAAGATGTGTCTGCATGAATCGGGGCCACTAGGAACATGCAAAAATAAATACTCTGCCATCTAAATAAAAATCCATCTCAAACTCCGCATATTCCTTTTAAATAGTTGAGAAAAAAAAAACGTATATTTTGCCAAGAATAAGCCGACTCCCATTTGCAGCTTCGTCTAGTAGCTAATTAACAAGTTAACATGCCCAGGAGTAACGTAAACATTAATAAATTAACGAATTGAAGTGCTCTTTTTAAAGAGTACGAGGTTTAGAAATTAAATTAAAATCAGTTTTGTTTCCAGTTGGAAAAAGTACAGAGTAGGAACTTGCAGTGTGGACGCGTTACGCTGAGTGAAGAGTGAAAAAGTCCTGGGACTTCGAATCATCATCTTACTTTCGAACAATCCGGTGATCACCCTGGAATATCCTAACCAAACTAGGGACAATATTTTGTGATATTGCGATTCGAACTCCAGACCTCCAGATCACGAGCCCAACGCTCAACCACTGGACCACAGAATTCGTTGAATTTCTTTTTATGTGAGTTGATTGCATTGCTGCGTTCAAAAACGGGAATCGCTGATGTGGGACGAGGGGCCGCCAAACTCAAATGGGATTGGGCCGGACATGTTTGTCGCATGCACCCTGAGCGGTGGGCACGGATCGTCACACATTGGGTGCCTCATGACGGATACAGGCGTCGTGGCAGACCTCGAAAGAGATGGCGTGACGACTTGGACGCTTACCGGAGGGACTGGCCGGAATACGAAAAATGGAAAGAGAAAGGGGAGGCCTTTGCCCAGCAGTGGGATCTTGTAGGCTAGATTAGATTAGATTGCATGGCATAGTATGGCATTTATTATTTAGGCTCAGGAACGATCCATTGTTTCGACAGCATATCATATTCTCTGAACCCAGCATTTAGCCACCCAGGAACCATTCTTTGTAGCATTCCACTTGCTCAAAAGCCGAGAGTATTATTAAATTCCGTCCTAATACTGAAAGCGCATCAGGATTGTTCCGAATTGTACGGATTCTCAGTATTTTCAGTTTTGTATGGAATTATAATCACTGTTACAGAACATATAAGGTCGATTTCGGATGTCACTCAGAAGTTGTTTGATATTGAACGCAAAATTTTTCAAAAAAATCAAATAAGTATTACATTATCCGCTTTAATAATAGTGCAATAATATTGTTAAAATATACTAAGTATCATAAATACAAATTGTATAGCTGACTAATAATTAAGTATGTTGTCCTCTCTACCAGTTGCAGTGCCCTTACCGGGTCCATGTTGATACTATAATACTTAATTACTTCTGTATTTTTATAACACCACAATTTGTACAAACACATGGTCGCAATAAAACATTTCAATTTTAATAGACTACATGAAAACCTAGTCAAATGAGATACTTTTTACAAAACGTGTAAACGAAAGTTTTCTTTGAAGTTTGTATGGAAATACTGTCCTGTGACGTCATCAATAAAGGCGGTCAAACGTCGTACACAATTTTATTTAATTCATAAATAAAATTTGAAACTAACTATAGAGTTCCATTTGTTTCGATCCTGACACAATTATCTTACTCCTTCCACATTCATCAATCGTTTCATACACGCACGCCGATTCAGATTAGATCTGTACTAAAAAAATTCTAAGGACATCTCCAATTTGGTCAATGTACGTCCTTCAAGGTCATCCTCAATCAATCAATAATACTTTATTGTACAACAACATATATAAAGGACATAAACATACGAATAAAACATAAGCACAATAGGCGGCCTTATTGCTAAACAGCAATTTCTGCCAGGCAACCTTAGGGTGAAAGAAGATTATTCATTGGAGCACAGGCTGGTGCAATAAACATATAATGATACCAACATAACAAAAAAAAGAATAATAAATAATATATACTTATCTAAAGAAATAATATAAAAATAATATATATATATATATATATATATATATATATATATACACATATATACACGCATACATACAAATAGCCTATACAATATAATACATATAAGGAGAATAAGAAAACCACTTCCAAGTTATGCCTGCAGGAAAAGCGCCTTCACTCTTGCCCTGAAAGAATCCTCTGCCAGCTCTACCACCAACCTTCACTTTATATACTGCTTTGGTAATCCTATTATCCTAAAAAGACACAAACCAAGAAAAACTGTTCTACATAACGAGCCAGCATAAATAACATAAGATACACGACTATATATAATAGAGGTAGTCAAAGGTACACACCACACTGAACTTTTTGTTCAAAAATCAGAAATCATTTATTCGCTTAGAATAGGTAGGTACAGAGTCACAATATATGGTATAAAGCAGTGTTACAGCATCTCTATCCTGCTAATTATTATTAGCATGCAAATGTCGGAAATTCAAAAATTCTCTAATACTATAAAAGCTATTAGTAATTAGCTATTCGCGTAAATTCATAACTTTAGTGGGTCCGTTTTTAAATTTATCAGGTATCTTATTGTATACTTTTATGCACATGTTATGAGGACTTTCTAAACAAAGTGTAGTTTTTGGACAATACTCCCTTGCTAGTTCGTGTGGTAGCAGTCTCCTTCTAGGATTAATATCAGCTGCTGTCTTAAACAAATGTCCATGCTTTTTAACAAATTTAAATACTTCTAGTATGTACATACAAGTTAGACGTACGTGATAAATTGTTAGCTGCATCACCGTCTATAATAGCAAGTCATTATTGCAATAGTTTTTATCAAAAAGGATAGTTGGAACACTTTTCTTACAATCAGTGTCTCCACTGTTACTATGTATACTGTGGTATCCTCGCTATTATTGCAGAAGACGTAAGAGATGACTAAAGGATTTAACTGGGACAAATCCTCTTGAATTCAACGAAAATATACGAAGCACGAATGTAACAATTGTTCATCTTTTGACAAAGCAGCGAGTTATAATAGTGTTAGGATGCCTGTCAAGTCAGGTAGGTAGGTAAGTAGACTCTATATGCTTTTAGTTTTTCGTTTATGTAGCATGGACGGTTAACAGGCAGGCGGCAAGTAAGTGTTCGGATGGTAAGTGGTTACAGCCGCCCAAAGTATGTATTTCCGACCTTGAAGAGCTATTTTTGAAGAACCCCACATCATAGCGCAGGTCTAGATCAACTCTTACTACAAACTTTTCCACAGACAATAAAACAGCACTTCAATTCATTATGTGAATACATACAAAATTGAAAATCTGTTCTTGACTCTTCAATAGAAATCAAATCAAGTTTCAGTCAATACCGACCATCTGTTAGTGCCAAACTCAATATTGGTCAGATGGTCTGACTTGGTGATTTAAAAATATGAAAAGTAAGAAGTTCTGCTGACGGTAGCAAGTAACAGCCGATGTCCGGGACGGTTATTGGCTTCGTCTACATGGGGAGCCTTATTGTATGTAGCTGACTGACTTATAATAATATTACCTAAAATAAAGAATTACATAACTTAGCATCATGGTATCCCCAAAGAAGCACAGAGGTGTATACAGGTGTTAGTGAAATCGTAACGAATACTGAAGGGGATGATTCAGACCATGATTCTGAGTTCATATCAAGTGGAATTTTCCGTCGTACGTTCCGATGTACGGGGTTTAAATGACATCATAACTACTGAGGGGGATGAGTCAGTTCATGATTCTGAGATAATTTCAAATGGAAATGAATAAATCAAACATACACAATATCACGTCTATGTATATGTGTGTCGTAGGTTTTACCTGAATAAACTTTTTTATTATTATTTGTATGTCATTTCCATATCTCAGGCCTGTGGAGTCCCGGACATTTGAAAGGCGTGCGTGGGGCCGAAGCCAAAACGTAGAGGCCCCTGAAGAGAGTTTAATCTAAATGTTGTGTGACACTAATCGGCGATTATCCCTGTATGCACTATGGGAGTGCACCCAAAGATAATCCCCAGTTCGTGTAGGACTATTGCAGATTATAGGAACAAAGGGAACTGGGCTATTGGGTTGGGGGTTAGTGGACCGGGATACTGGAGCTATGGGGGACTATGGCGCCTGCTCGACCAATGTTGGTTAACATTATTTTATTATTCTATTTCCCGTTGACTATGCAGGCTGATACATCACTTTCGCTTAATGAATCATCTCCCTCAGTTTTCGTTACGACGTCAATTACACCCTGTATATATGCGCATTTATGAAAATAAACCAAGCAAAACTTCAAATTACGTACCTATAGCAAAATAACCTTTTACTTGGAGTTACCTTTTACCAGTTTCCAAGACAAGATGGAACACCAATTAGCAGGAAGGTTTCTAGCGTCCCAACTTCAATGTGTTTCTCTTATTCCTGCTTTTTAGTGCAAAAACCTTGGGAAACTTAAAACGAAGTAAAATAAATGTAGAAAGACTCAGAGCGCCATTCGCCGTTTGTTATTTAGTCCACGACGTTTTCTTTATTCGAGCTATCTTAAAAACTTCTAAATTATTGCTGAGACAATTTTTTTAACAACGACTCTGGGATAATAAACTGGCAATATTCTTTTGTTTTAGTGACTCAGGTTTAAATTCATTCTTCCTTTTTTATTTTTCCGTCTTGTTTTGTCTATTAGACATTTCCTTGGGCTATTGTTACTGCTAAAACGATTTTTTGTAAAGAGCATTTATTTAGACACTATTTACTATATTTAATTTGATATCCTTTTATTACCACATAATATTTTTTTGTAACGATTAGAAGTCAGTATTATTTTGAAGGATTATTGGCATATATAAATTTTATTCTCGAAATTATAGATAAGTCGATAAAAACTAACCACTCTTTACCAGATACTACAATTTTGTGGGATACTACGATTTTTACCGGGCACGCAACACGTAAATACACCATTTGTCTGGCCAAATAGTGAACGGCACCTGGCAAACCGACAAAAACTTAAAAATCGAATCGATCGATCAAGTCTATACTACTATAGCATAACAAATAAATGCAATAAATAATTGAGAATTGAATTGAACACGGCGCATCAAATGTTTCAAGTTATCGTCTGATTTCTTGTCGCGGGTGTAAGTTTAACACAACAAGCTCATGTTTATATCACAATTGGGTTAGACAGAGCTATCAGTTGCAAGATGAACTAAGTACCCACGCCTCACCGAGCTTTCAGTTAGACCAACGTGGTAGGTTGTAAACCGGCGCCGTCGATACTGGTCGAGCCAACTGTGTTAGTCAAAAGTAAGTAAGCATAACTTTATGTACTCGTATACTATTTTCATAATAATATCATCATCATCATCAACAGCCTATATACGTCCCACTGCTGGGCACAGGCCTCCCCTCAATCAACCGGAGGGGGTATGGAGCATACTCCACCACGCTGCTCCAATGCGGGTTGGTGGAGGTGTTTTTACGGCTAATAGCCGGGACCAACGGCTTAACGTGCCCTCCGAAGCACGGAATCATCTTACTTTTTCGGACAATCAGGTGATTCAAGCCTGAAAAGTCCTTACCAAACAAAGGACAGTCTCACAAAGTGATTTCGACAATGTCCCCATCGGGAATCGAACCCGGACCTCCAGATCGTGAGCATAACGCTCTAACCACTAGACCACGAAGGCTGTTAATAATAATATACATTATATTTATTTTATTTTCTTCGGAAAACCAAGCAAAAGAAAAAATAGATTATGTTATAACTATACAATAAGCCAATTATAGGTTTTCGCAGATAACAACTTAATATCTATATGAGATGAAAACAGCAAACTCGCCAAAAAAAAAACACGCCTCACCATTTGGAACCCGCTTAGACTACTCAGAAAATCCACAACTCAGCTGGTGCCTAATATCTTTAAGTCTAATATTAAACAGATCTAAATCACGTGACAATTCTTTGAAAGATTTACTAGCTCTGCATATATAAGAATTTTGACGGTAATTAGTTGTAGCAATAGGAAGGAACAAAGGAACGTTAAATCTATGACGTATTATTACATATTATATAATAAAATTGATTACGTATTATTATTATAATAATATACAGGATGGCCCAGAAGTTCAGGTTCAAAATGAAAAATTAGAAAGAGGGGCTCATTAGCTACCAGAAATACCCCCATGTATGTTCAGCAATTATTTACGGTTTAGGAGATATGACCCATGTTCGGTCTAATGCTACCGAACACGTGATCAAATAGCTAGCGCATTAGATTTATAATGCGCTGATTTAATTATATTAATTTTTAATCGCCAGTGCATTACGCGGGGCTGTCGAGACCGGGTGCACTCCGAACATTTTAACATTTTACTAACATTTTTTATGAACCTTAACATTTGTTACTGTAAACATTAGTGGAATTCAGATTATAATTATCTCCTACAAATCACAAACTCTTTCTCTTAAACAACACCGTTCCGTACCGAATCAACATGGTCCTTCGAGCCTAGGACCTCGCGCGTCGTTATTTGGACTAAGTTTCGGCAAGTGAGGTGCTTGAACTAGTGAAACATTTGTGTGTGACGGATTACGGTGACAAGGGATTGCAGTGGTTAGCGGATGGGCTTCAACTGCTGTAACGACTTCTAAGAGAGTAACACCTAAAGTTGGAACATTCTGAGTAAGACCTAACCAATTTCTTCTATATAATCTATCAAAATGCCTCTCCTGGAGGAACAATATATCTTGATAGAGGAGTTTGATCGGCTGTACGCGAACTATAAAAAGGATGGACAACAAAGAAAGAACGATCGAGACTATTTTAACAAAAAGTGGGCTCGATTAAATGAATTATGGAAGCAAATACAATTTAATCACGATCAGATTTTAATGGAAGTAAGTCCGGTAGATCCCTATTTTGTCGAAAAATGCTATGAAAAGGTAGCTGAAACAAACAAACGATTTCGTGAAGCAATTACAATAGCTTACCAGAAGGTGGGAACTTCAACACATTTAGAGGGAGAAGAGAAAATTGAAGTACAACGAGAGACGGGAATTGATCCAAGCGCAGAGGCAGGTACAAGTGCGGCACAAGGACTACAACTGCATCAGGTAGGAATTCCGCGCAAGGAAAACGTCGGAGAAAAGCCGCAAAGAGGAAATCTGAGTAGACTCGATGAGAGTATTCGTAAACAGGAAGCCAATTTTCGGGCTTTCACGAGAACCGTGTCGAACATTATCGTAGAAAACATTGTGGAGAAATGGGAGTTTGAGGATGCCCTAAAAACATTAGAAACAAGATGGGTAGCCATTGATAACTTGCATTTGGAAATTGACAGTGAGTTGAATGGCAACAATCTACAATATGAAGCAACATTCTCCAAATACGAGAACCAGTTCCATACATTGAAAAAAGAGATAAACAAAAAGATGTGGTCAGTATCTTATAGAGAAAAAACAACACCAAAATTAGAAATCCCGATTTTTAGCGGCAATTATAATAACTGGATGTCCTTCAAAGATTTATTTACCGATGCTATCCATAATAACCCAACTATGCCTGAGTCGCAAAAAATGCAGATTCTAAAAACAAAGGTTAAGGGAGAAGCTGAAAGATTAATCCAACATTTGTACATTAGCTCAGAGAACTATGCAACGTGTTGGGAGATTCTCAATCACCGTTATGATAACAAGAAGGCTATTTTAACGTCACATTTAAACGTTCTATTTGGGGTACCAGCCATTCAATACAATTCGTTAGCACAAATCAAAAGAATGCACGATAGCACAGTTGAGACACTAAACGCTATTAAGAATTTAGGAATAGATACTTCTAGCTGGGATCCAATATTGGTTCACTTACTAACACAGAAGATGGATTCGGAGACTCATAGTGAATACCTTGACTCGCTAAAAAACAGACGTGAAGTGCCCATATTAAAAGATCTTTTAGACTTCTTAGAAAATAGATTTACTAATTTGGAAACGGCATCACGGCGGAAACAGGAGACGGTACCACAAAAGCCTCCACAAAACCAAACTCAACATCCCGTTAACGTTAAAAAATTTGCTCCTCATAATAACATATATAAGAACAACGGAAATGGGTATATTGCGAAGTCATATAACGTGACTAGTTTTAAGTGTCCATTGTGCAAAAACGGACATGGAATATATAACTGCAAAACATTTTTACAAATGCCTAACGAAAAAAGGCTAAGTACGATAAATAAACTCGGACTTTGCACAAATTGCCTTTTTACGCACTTTGGCAAACCGTGTCATTCTACTCACACATGCCACAAATGCACAAAACAGCATAATACGTTGCTACATGATGCATTGAATAACTCAGCTGCAAGGCCAATGAACTCCGGGCAACCAACTAGCAACACAGAGCATGCGGCCACTACGTCACACGTGTCTCAAGAAAACTATTCGGAAATTTTACTAGCAACCGCTCAATTAAGAGTTCAAGGCGCGGATGGAACATATCATACCATGCGAGCCTTAATTGACCAAGGCTCGCAACTATCAATTATAACAGAAGCAGCGGCTCAAACACTAGGCATAAAGAGGGAAAAATGTAAAGGTGTTATCTTCGGAGTAGGTCAACGGGAAAGCAGTTGCAAGGGGAAATTAGATATAACATGTGCTTCAAGGTACAATGACTACACCTTTCCCGCAGAAGTAGTGATAATGACACACCTTATTAAGAGCTTGCCAAATAAAACGTTTCAGAAACCAGCATGGTCTAACATCCAAAACATTAACTTGGCTGATCCTGAATTTTATATCAGCCGTCCCGTCGATTTGTTACTCGGTGCGGACATATACTCGAATATCATAATGAGCGGCATTATAAAGGGTGATGACGCAAAACAGCCCATAGCCCAACAAACAAAGCTTGGTTGGCTTCTGTGCGGAAGTGCCCAAACTTTTTACTGTAATGTCGTGATAAATAATATAGAGGATATTAAAAATTTCTGGGAAATCGAAGATGTAGTAGAGGAAGGGGAAATGTCAAAGGAAGAGATTGAATGCGTGAAATATTTTCACGAAACCACAACACGAAATGAGGAAGGTCGTTATGAAGTTAGGCTTCCAATGAAGCCTAACTACGAAAAACATTTGGGAAAATCTAAAGAAAAAGCTCTGGCCCAATTTAAAAATTTGGAACATAAATTGCAGAGACAAGAAAAACTAGCATCAGCCTATAGGTCATTTATGAATGAATATCAACAACTGAGTCACATGGAGGTAGTCGCCAGTAACTCGACACCAGAGTGTTATTTACCGCACCACGGTGTCGAGCGCGCTGACTCATTGACTACTAAATATAGAGTTGTCTTTAATGCATCTTCAAAAACATCAAGCGGCTACTCTTTAAATGATCTTATGTATACAGGCCCCAACTTACAGCAAGACATGCAGTGTCTATTGTTGAAATGGAGACAGTACAAGTATGCTGTAACGGCAGATATAGAAAAGATGTATCGCCAGATATTGGTAAATAAATCAGACACTCCACTTCAGAAAATCATCTGGCGAGAGTCACCTGAACATCCTATACAAACATTCGAGTTGCGGACTATTACTTACGGTACAAAGGCAGCGCCCTTTTTGGCAATGATGACGCTTAGAAAATTGGCTGTCGATGAACGTGACTCTTTCCCCAACGCAGCGAAAATCATTGAAGAATCCTTTTACATGGATGACCTATTAAGTGGAGCTAATGAAATTGGACAGGGAAGAGAACTTATAAGCGAGCTAACCTCATTAATGAAATCTGGGGGATTCAACCTAAGAAAATGGACATCTAACAATCCCGAATTACTACAAAACATTGCAAAGGAGGCAAACGTCGAAAACATGATCTTTGACTTCAAAACAGAAAACACTTCGAAAACGCTAGGGTTGCGCTGGAACCCTGTGGAGGACACTTTCTCTTTTAAGTGTCAAATTACTAACCCAGCAAAACTAACTAAAAGAAGCTTACTGTCCGAAATGTCGAAGATTTATGACCCATTAGGATGGTTAGCTCCAGTAGTAATCAAACTTAAAATCCTATTTCAAAAGGTATGGCAAACAAATAAACAATGGGATGAAGAAGTCCCCGATGACATCAAAGGCGAATGGTCTAAATTACTAGCTGACCTACCCAAAATAAATGAGTACCAAGTTCCGAGATGGATAAGGAGCGAAGAGCATGACGTCATTGAGTTGATTGGATTTTGTGACGCATCCATCGAAGCATACGGCTGTGTAGTATATGCCAAAATAAAACATAAACCAAGAGTGGTACTAGTCGCCGCCAAAACTAAACTTGTTCCACTCAACAAAAAGATTACTTTACCAAGACTAGAGCTATGTGGCGCTCAGTTACTTTCAAGATTGATTTTGAAAATCAAACAGGCACTTAGTCCATACGAGACAAAAACATACGGCTGGACTGATTCCAAGGTGGTCCTCGGGTGGCTGCAAGGAGAGCCAGGAAGATGGAAACCCTTTGTTGCTAATAGGGTACAACAAATAACAGAAATAATGCCGGAACAACAGTGGCGTTATGTCAAGACGGATGAGAATCCTGCGGATGTCATAACCCGGGGATTATATCCATCTCAGCTACTGAAACATGATCTGTGGAAAACTGGCCCAGAATGGTTGGTTACAGATGAATCAGAAAAAACACTAAGAGAGATATTTACGACAAATGATGAGAAAAAGTATAAAACTTCAAAAGTGAATACTGCCACGTTGGCAACAAGCGAAAATATCCTTGACGATTTATTACTACGGCATAGTTCATTGTCAAAAATTACACGCATTCTTGCATGGATACGGCGAGCGTTGACACCTAAACGCGGTCAATTACGGAGACAGCTCACATTACAAGAATTGCGCAATGCAAAACACATCATTATAAAATATGTGCAAACCAGCGCTTTCGACACGGAAGTAAAACATTTACGCAAACATGGAAAGGTGAATAACAACAGTAAATTAATCAGTCTATTCCCATACATCGATAAGGAAAACATTTTACGTGTAGGCGGACGTCTGGAACAAGCGAAAATCAACATAGAGATGAAACATCCGAAGATAATTCCTGGAGGGTCTCGCCTCGCATCCTTACTTGTGGATCAAGCCCATAAACTAACATTCCATGGAGGTCCTCGACTCACTCAAGCAACATTAAGACAGGAGTACTGGATCACCGGTGGCAACAACTTTGTGAAAAAGGAGTTGAGAAAATGTGTGACATGCCGCAAGCATGAAGGAAAAAAGGAACACCAACTGATGGGAGACCTACCCGCAGCCCGGAGCAATCCCGCAAGCCCGTTCTACCATACTGGAGTAGATTATACAGGTTTTGTCGATATAAAGACAAATAAAGGGAAGGGCGCGAGAACACTAAAGGGTTATATAGCTATCTTCGTGTGTATGGTAACTAAAGCTGTACACTTGGAACTAGTCTCCGATCTCACTAGCTCAGCATTTATAGCTGCCTTACGAAGGATGTCAGCTAGACGAGGAGCACCCCACCACCTATACAGCGACAATGGTACTAATTTTGTTGGTGCTAATAACATCTTACAAAACGAATGGAAACGGTTACAAGAAGTTTTTAATGAGAGTTTTCTAACTGAGGTCACAGAAATGAACATTGAATGGCATTTTAACGCGCCTGCGTGGCCTAGTGCAGGAGGACTGTGGGAGCGAGCAGTGCGGAGCCTTAAACATCATTTGAAACGGGTAGTGGGAGAACAGAAGCTCACTTTTGAAGAGTTTTCCACTATATTGGCCCAACTGGAAGCATGTCTTAACTCACGACCTCTGTGCGCTTTAACTGAAGATATCGATGATTTAAACTTCCTTACCCCTGCACATTTCTTAACAGGAAGGGCAGGAGTTACCATGATAGAAACAGATGAAGATGCCCGTACCCGCTGGTATTTAACACAAAGAATATTTCGAGATATCTGGAGGAGATGGAAGACCGAATATTTGAGTCAACTAACAGCTCGCAGAAAGTGGCAGCAACCACATTATAACATTAAAATAGGAGACTTAGTTGTTATACATGACGACAATCTACCTTCGGGAAAGTGGGCACTGGGAAGAGTTCTGGGGGTCCATCCCGGCAGTGACGGCTACGTCAGGGTCGTCACCCTAAAAACAAAAAACGGCATCATAAAAAGACCGGTAATAAAGTTGTCTGTGTTGCCACTGGATAAACAATGCATAGAACAAAAGGAAACAGAGAGAAGGGATGAAACTAAGCACAAAGAAAAGAGACAGCAAACAAACATAAGAACGGGTGTCACAACGATACTTATGACGTTTCTTTACTTCATGACTCTAACATCGACGGTGTTCGGTTTCAATGCGACGAGTTTGAAAACAAATCAGGGATTATATTTTGATAAACTGTCTAATGTGCAATTGGCTAGAGATGAGTGGAAGATCGTCGCCTATTTCGATCTAAACCCTTATTGGGAAGGAATTACGGCATATGAAAAATATTACCAACATTTGGAAAAGGTATGTTTTTCAATTAATCAGCTGTCGCACTGTGATATCATTATGTTACAGTTACGTCACGCATATGCGGAGTTGCAACATATAAATAAAGTCTTGTTGAACCAACACGTAAGCACTAATCATAGAAGGAGGCGTGGCCTTATCAACGGTGTCGGGAACATAGCCAACGCCCTATTCGGAGTATTAGATGACAGTTTCGCGGAACAGTACAAAAGAGATATCGAATTGGTACGAAAAAACCAAAAGCAATTGGCTTTGTTATGGAAAAATCAAACTTCCGTGGTAGAAGCCGAATATAACCTTCTGAAGCGAACAGAAGAAACCGTAGAAAAACAACACAAAATTATCAACAAAAATTTGATGGAGCTGGATCAATCCACACGTATTTTGGCGAAAAAAGTAAGCGAAGCGGAGATTATGACGGAATTTTCATTATCAGCACTAGCCGCAAATAACTTACTAATACATCTAAGAAACATCCAAGACACTCTTCTCGATACGATCACTAGTGTCTACAATGGAAAGCTCAATGCTCACCTGATTGACCCCAATCAACTACAAAGGGAACTTAGTGTGATTTCGCGACACTTAACAAACGAACTCACTCTTCCGATTGATAACATCCAAAGTAATATGCATAATATATACCAACTATTAAGGGTGAAGACCAAACTAAGCAAACAGTATGCAATCTTTGAAATTAAGATTCCCTTGATCAGCCGAGATATCTACGAGCTCTACAACGTCATTTCTGTACCGCATCAAATGGGAAGGAATATGATAAACATTATGCCTATAAAAAGTCACGTGGCTATCAACCTCCAGAAAGACCTTTACCTACCAGTAAGTCGGACGGACTTAAACAACTGTATAATACGCGACTCATCGACGTATTTATGCCAGTTAAAAACTCCCATATACCGATTGAAGACTGACCAAGACCTCTGTATTAAAGACGTTGAAAACCCAGCGCAATGTAAAACACTTATCTCCGGATGCCAGACCCTATGGATCAGTCTAGCAACAGTTAACCAATACTTACACTTCTGTTGTGATCGATGTCAACTAAGAAATATATGCAAGGATCAAATTACTGCTCATGAATTAGTCAGAGCAAACATAATTATGCTGAAACCAGATTGTGTAGTGAAAAATGAAATCTTCACTTTTTTCACTCATAAACAACAAGCCACCGAGATGATAGTGGAAAATAAAGTGGAGATCCCGGAGATGGCACCAATCAATTACGTCATTAACTTAACAGTATCGAAATACAATACTGAAAACATGACAAACAACGAGAACGAGCGACTGCTGGAAGAAGTTGGAAAAAACATTAAGATAATGAAGCAAAGCAATGCATTAGCTGAAGACGTATCCATTCACGATATTCATCATTACATCGGAATATACCTCCTATGGGGGTTAGTCTTCGCTATAGCGGTGGGGTTCGTGTATCGGCGAGTTCGTGGCCGGAGGCAGGAAGGCCCGGCCGCGACACCAGTGGCGGCGACGGCGGAGCCCAGCTCCGGGCCCCAGCCGCCCGCCCGCACATCCGATCCAGAACACAGTAGTGCGCGAGTGCAAGTGAATGAGCGTGAAAGTGAAAAAAGTGAAATCGCGTATTACAAGGACAGGGGCACTACCCCAGTATTAAAGAAAATCTCCTTCAGCGGCCCTCAATAAATTGTTGCCTTAATTCTCATGAACATTTAATGGACAATTAGTGCACAAAATTAAACATAGTATTAAGTGAATTGTAACTTTTTAAGTACTTAACACGACTAACCTTAGAATTAAAATAATCATTTTTTCCTTATAGTTACTTATTGTCATAAGGTGTTCACTTCGCCTTCCCCAAGATGTTCGGTCTAATGCTACCGAACACGTGATCAAATAGCTAGCGCATTAGATTTATAATGCGCTGATTTAATTATATTAATTTTTAATCGCCAGTGCATTACGCGGGGCTGTCGAGACCGGGTGCACTCCGAACATTTTAACATTTTACTAACATTTTTTATGAACCTTAACATTTGTTACTGTAAACATTAGTGGAATTCAGATTATAATTATCTCCTACAAATCACAAACTCTTTCTCTTAAACAACACCGTTCCGTACCGAATCAACACCTTTAACAACGTTAGAAAGAAGCAGCTACATTGTATGAGAATGTCAAATATTCCTTCAAATATGTCTGTCTTGCAATCTTCGAGGGCTAATTACTTAGTTTTTTGCCCATATTAAGGGTACTTTTTATTAATGTTTCTAAAAGCGTATTAAATGGAGCAGTTTTTAGAAATACTTTCAGTGTCCATGACAATCTCATGTGTTTATTATTCTTCGGCGAAGTTTTAACAACTGTAACAATTTCGGTCGAATTCTCACTTTGACTTCCGATAACTTTTTTTTTATCTTTGATTTCACTTTGATTTATCTTTTATTGAGCGGTACACAGACTTAGGCATAGTTGTGAAGTAAAATAAAATAATTATTAAGAAAGGGATAGCGACAAAATGATTATTTCTGAAGTAAGGTAGAAAATCTAGAAAAAGGTACAAAATGGGTCATATCTCCTAAACCGTAAATAATTGCTGAACATACATGGGGGTGTTTCTGGTAGCTAATGAGCCCCTCTTTCTAATTTTTCATTTTGAACCTGAACTTCTGGGCCACCCTGTATATAAATACATAATTTGTGTTTGTTACTTTTCACTAAATCAGTTGGCTCGACCATAACAGACGACGCGGCGATACGGCTCACCACCTATAGTAACACTTGTAAGTCACAATATCTTACCAAAATGCTGCCGGACGCATCATAGAAAATGCACTATGAGATCCCATCTACCCGTTTGCTAACTCATAACTCTGTAAATGTGCCCGATAGTAAAAATGTGCCCGGTAGTAAGTGTGCCTGATAGTACAATGTAATGGTGCAGCTACGGGCAAGCACTTAGAAAATTAGACGAGATGCTTATACTTTTAGTTTCCAAGTAATTGAAAAGTTAGTGGTATGAATTTCATACTATGCTTTGGGATTTGAGTTGGAGAGAATTTTAACGCAGATTTTTGAGTTGTGTTGTTAAATAAATTGGAAAAGGAAAGTAACAGAGTAAAAAGTCCGCTTTAAAAAGTCTGCTTTTTTTCTTTTTTTAATCCTTTTAAGTTCCAACGATCACATTAGTCTAACAGAAAGTTCGGTGAGGTGTGGGTACTTAATTCATATTGCGATGGAAGTACAATCAAAGAACAAAAGTTCACTGAACCCAGCGAATTATTTGTAAACTATGGTGAAATGTCTTTGTAGGTGTTTTTGGTCTATTACAGAAACGACATGTAACCAGGAGGTCTTAAGTGCAACCAGTTAATTTATTACTTTACAAGAAACTGATTGGACCATTTGCAGCACGGCTATACAGGTTGTGAGAAGCTGCAGTAGTTTTAGGCGGATGAGACGTTCGTTCTGTAAAAAATGATGATTCAAAGTGTAACTATGTTACCAACTGAATAAAGATATTTTTGAATTTGAATTGAATTTGAGTCGTGAACGTATGTTATCTTATTTCATGATAAAAATACTATAACATGACCTCTATCTGATCATCTCACTTCTATCGTGTGGGTTGTGAGGTAGATTACCAACCCCATCAACCCTGGTGTCAGGGTTACTATTGAGCCGCCACAGGCCCCTGACATGGCTCATGTAACGACTACTAACTTACATCAGTAAGTAGTAACCGGGACCAACGGCTTACCGTGCCTTCCGAAGACCTCTATCTGATTCTAAATATTTATATTTTATTTCGATCAACCTTTAAAATTCTTTGCCGCAAACATCAATCATCTACAGTACCTTGACCTACGTAATGAAAGAAAAACATTTTCTGTTTGTACAAAAAATATGTTTGCTACTTTCATCTCTCTGTGGCCTTCATTTATTAACAACAACAACATCATAAACTCATATGACTGTATCCCAATTGGGGTAGTCAAAGGTACATCCACCGCGAAATATTGGCGAGATTAACAAGTATCCATACCTCAACGAGCTTTCTTGTAGACCATGATAATTTAGTCCCTTTTTTTAGTTATTGTTTATCTAGGTGGACATAATATATAAAAAACTTTATTGCACTAACAGGAAATACAAAACAAAAGAGAAATAGAAAGAGTACAATAGGCGGCCTTATTGCTAAGTAGCAATCTCTTCCAGGCAACCTTTAGGTATAGGAGATATTTAATTAAATACAGTGTGTTAGTGACATCGTAACGAAAACTTTAAAAACTGATTTGGTAACAAAAGGAATTTTCTGTCGCTAAAGTATAGAATTGAAAACAATTAAAAAAAAAAACTACAAAAAAATCATGAATTTTGCGACGGAAATTTCCACTTGATATCATCTCAGAATCATGGTCTGACTCATCCCCCTCAGTATTCGTTACGGTGTCACTAACACCCATATGTACTTATATGGCTACTTGTATGTACTTGTACGTGGTGTAAGTGACATCGTAACGAATACTGAGAGGGATGATTCAGCTAATTATTCTGAGTTATCAAGTAGAATATCAAGTAGAATTTTCCATCGCAAAAGTATAGAATTGGAAATAATTTAAAAAAATTAAAAAAATACATGAACTTTGCGACGGAAAATTCCACTTGATATTAACTCAAAATCATGGTCTGAATCATCCCCCTCAGTATTCGTTACGATGCCACTAACAACCTGTATAAGGACTCCAATGACGAAGTTCTCCTAATGCGTTCAGGTTGAGAATTCCACAGCTGGACCGTATGCACTGTTTATTCCTCTAACAAATATTTCATTCTACATTTTCCCTCATTCAGCGCTTATCGCTATCAGCCTACACATTTGTAGCAAAAAAACAATAAGTCACGTCAAAAAATATTCCTATCTTTTTACTTTGTTTTTTTACTTATTGCAGATTTGATTTGGCAGGACAAATGGGGAACGCTGAGGGCTTTCTTCCGGTACGAAAAGCAAAGCCAACAATCGTTCATAATTCCTTGAAGCGTATAGTCATGAGCAATATAATGTACCCACTTTAGGACTCTGTCGCACTAACGTATTTGACATTTAGTGAGAATTTCAGTTCAGTTTGTCAAAAAAGTTAATGTGACATGGTACCAAAGTGTATACATATTAATGCTCGTGACCGTACATACGAGCACTAATCGTAGCTTCCATCTACGAATGTCGTGTTTATTATATAATACTTAATACTTGAAAACTTCTCTGTGCTGTGTGTGAAGCGCCCCAAGTTCTTGCTCGCTTCCAACGGTTTAGACTTAGGACTTCCACTCATATTATTTCGGTACAATTTATAAGCTGAAGCATCAGATTAAGGAAAAATACTACGATAAGACGGATGGAAGAGGCGAGAATGTAACCTGGAACCTGACAGAGGGCAGCAGTAACTGTCAGTACTATTCAGAGGCGAAAGACCGGAGTCCTAATCTTAATCTAATCTAATCTAGCCTACAAGATCCCACTGCTGGGCAAAGGCCTCTCTTTCCTCTTTCCATTTTTGCGCGGTCCTGTGCGTAGTCCGGCCGGTCCCTCCGCGTCCAAGTCGTCACGCCATCTTCTGGCCCTGGAGTTGTAGTACTAGGCTTTGAAATATACTACTCTGGGCGCCATCCCACTCCCGTCAGAGTACTGCGGGGCGGAAGGCGAGGGCGAAACCACTGTACTATTTTTCCCTAAAAAAGTAGGAGAATGCTAAACCGACAAGAGCGTGACTCTTAAATTAGTAATGATGACTACGTTTAGAATATCACCTCTCCGCCCCGCAATTTTTATCGTACCCTTAGGTTTTTGTTTAGTTTCAAACGGTCGTAAGCCGCTAAGGAGTGGGGGGGGAGGATTTCTTATGGAGTATCCTGAGTGAGACCAAAAAAAGTAGGGTGGATTGTGTGTGAAAAGTATGAGTACTGTGTAAGACGACTGACAGAGATGAATGGAAGAGGAATACATGTTGTTTCGACCTTACTTAAGAGTGGAATAAGGACAGAAAGATGATGATTGTATTGTTTTGAAGCATTCGAGGGATGTTTCAATATAATAAGTTATGAATTTATTGCGTTTGAAAATAAAATAAAAGTCGTTAAAAAGAAGTCATAAATCGTTTAATTTGAGCAAACCCAATCCCACACTTATAAGTTATAAGTGTGTATTAAGATTAGTAATAAGGTTATAACTTGGACCATCCAAAGCGGAATTATATTTATTTCCCGCTGAAAACTTTGAAATGTGGAAATTTTTCGATGCAGTTCTTTGCTTTTTCGACACTTAAATGGAGGAGAGCTTCGGATATGATGGTGGAATAAATTTAATATAAAATATTTATTGGAAATTGAAATTCTTTTAGATTTAAACTTTTAAGCCTTCGTAATATTATCATTTTCTACCGTGTGGATTGCGAGGTGGATTACCAACCTCATCACCTTGGTGACAGGGGTATAAATGATCCTGACATGGCTTAGGTAACGACTACTTACTTACATTAGTATGTAGTAACCGGGACCAACGGCTTAACGTGCTATCCGAAGCACGGATCATTAGGTGCTCTGCTTGTAGTGTAATTTTCTAACCAAACTAGGGATCACAAAGGGATTTTTTGATATTTCCCTACCGAGATTCGAACTCTGGACCTCCGGATTTTGAGCCCAACCCTCAACTGAACCACAGAGGCCGTTAAAACTATTATTATAAGAAAAAAACTGAGAATAACCTAAGTTTACATATTGTGTGCCTACTATTAAACAGAATGACCAGTTCAATGCAATTAGTGATTTTATTTCGATAAAGATAACATTTTACAATAGCTCGGTAAGAATCAGATCTGTCAAAGTACGTAAGCTAGTGTTGTGACTTTCATTAGCATAGTAATGTATCAGTCGAGATTAGGCTGATCGATTCTTGTCTAACTATACCTATCTCTCTCTTGGGTCGGCCCCTCATATTTGAGGATCGTGGTCAGCATCAGGGTTGCGGGGACCCTTCATGCTGAGTCTCTTGGGAAAATAGAAGCAGTGGTTTCCCGTTGCGTTCTGCCCCAGACATTTTTGAAGTTATTTAAACTCCAAGGCCGCTGTTGCCTCTACCGTTGGTTGCCCGACCGGTGGTATGGTTACCGCCATTGCTCGGTCGCCAGAGCCTCGTCCGTTATCTAGCAGGGAGCACTGCGGCGCCCAGCGGACACCGCCGCCAGCGACTCATAACGAAGCACCGACGCGCGCAACTATACCTATAGTCCCGCCAATAAAGGGGTTGTACTCTGATGTTAACTCCCGAAATACCCTGAACACATTCCTGAAGAAAAGTCTTAAGATCCCTCTCACGCACTCTACATAGGTCATCGATTCTTTTCTATCTAACCCTACTTATTATATTTGCCAACCTCGGGAGTTTTATTTACAACGATGCAGACTACGTTTGACAATATTTTATTTATAACCGACATAAATGGAAATGTTCAAAGAGTTCATTGCCTTAGAGCTATAAAGTCCAATTCGCTCGAAATTATGGACAGACGTTTACTTGTACGGTCATGAGCAATATGATATACACACTTTAGAACCCTGTCGCACTATCATATTTATAGATTTACGGTTTAATTTGCCAAAAAAGTTAATGTGACATGGTATCAAAGATACGTATTAGTACTCGTGACCGTACAGAGGAATAAAATAATATTATTTTTTCATCTTCGATGGAGTCTCAATATAAACGTGCAAAGAATCATACGACTAATACGCAATTACAAGCTCATAAATGTTTCAAAAGGATACTTTCCTAGCAATATAATAAATAAGTTTTATGCGTTTTGTGTTAAAATTGATGTGTACCTTCATTTGCGAATACCACCGTAAAGTCGCCTGTCTGTCGGTTTTTTACAGATTGTACTTCGGGGAGTGTGCACAGGAGCTCCATCGGCTCATTCCACCAAGTCCATTCCATCTGAGGACATCCAGACGTACGGCGGGTTACCATCCTTACTTGGTTGACATACCACTAATCCGCACCAAGCGCTTCGCTTCATCCTTCATAATGCGCACAGCCAAGGAATGGAATGGGCTGCCGGCGTCGGTGTTTCCTGACTCTTATAACCTGGGGTCCTTTAAATCACGGGTGAATAGGCATTTTCTGGGTAAGCTCGTTCCAACGTCGATCTCTTCTTCTTGTAGAAGAACGAAGTCAAGAGCAAACCCATCTTAATTAAAAAAAAAAAAAGAAAAAAAACATCGGCAAGAAACTATAAAGCACTAGACAACCAGCATTGATAATGCAAATAAAAATCTAAACAAAAAAATGCCGTAAATCGAAATACAAAGCACAAAAGCCTGAAACATAATATCTAAAGTGGAATAACTCTGGTTAACAGCACGTAAAATGTTTTACGGCCACTTCATGAAAGTACCAAGTACTACTACTGTCTGCAACACTAAAATGTTAATCGAGTGACATTTGAAATGACGAGGTAAATTCACTGCTACCAGAGCAATAAGATCGCCCGTTATGTTTTCATACAAAAAGAGAGACACAGTTCGCCGGTTGTCTCTCTATGTATCTGTACCTAGCGATTGACCATGGCCTGCGTTTTAACGAATATATTAAATAATTAGTTCTATATTTGTTTTATCGAAATATGTATAATACACAATTTGTTCCGTTTTAGTTTATATAAAAAAATACTTCTCCTGTAACAGTTAGCCAGCGATGTACTTTTGAATTACGCACTTTGAAAAAACAAAATCTAGATAGGCGATTAGTTCTACATTAACTCTAATTACTTATCTACTTTTTACTTATAAAATTCATTACTTTAAGTTAAAAAGAAAATATAAAGGAAAGTAAAGCTAGCGATGTATTGTAAAATAAATTATTGAAGATTATATTTATGATGATTTTTGACTGATTGTATTGTTTCGTTATGTTTATATCTACGAGTATTAATTATTAAACACTACAACTCATTTAGTATTTTATTATGAATGTTGAAAAAACTGCTTAGATTAAACTCATCTTTTTTTTGTAATAAACTATTAGTTTTATTTACTTCTAGAAATTACCGGCCAATTTAAAAACACATAAAATGGGATGATTTAATTAAAATTTAAAAACGTACAGACAATTTTGATCATTCATATTATAATAATTATAATTTATTTTACAATACATCGCTAGCTTTACTTTCCTTTATATTTTCTTTTTAACTTAAAGTAATGAATTTTATAAGTAAAAAGTAGATAAGTAATTAGAGTTAATGTAGAACTAATCGCCTATCTAGATTTTGTTTTTTCAAAGTGCGTAATTCAAAAGTACATCGCTGGCTAACTGTTACAGGAGAAGTATTTTTTTATATAAACTAAAACGGAACAAATTGTGTATTATACATATTTCGATAAAACAAATATAGAACTAATTATTTAATATATTCGTTAAAACGCAGGCCATGGTCAATCGCTAGGTACAGATACATTGTCTCTCTTGCTCCAAAGACGCTTACGGCCGCTAAAGACTAAAGTATCACTCAGAGGGAGACGGCGGCAGCGCCCGATATGAATTGGTGCGGGCGGATTACCATCTATAAGTAGTATTTATTCTTATCTCTTCTATCGTACACTAAACCGTGCATGACGCGGTCAGGAGTTGAGGCCTGGTGACCTGTAACAGGCTCACTGCCTAGCTCGGGCACCAGTCTGCCACAACTGAACATTTAGTTAATAGTTTTATATTTGCCATTGTCATCTACATATATTGTCATATTTCATATTTCCTTATGTTGAGTTGTGGTGCGAAATAAAGAAATAAAGATTCTAAAGATCGTGTAGGTTGTGAGGTGGAGTACCAACCTCATCAACCCTGGTGTCAGGGTTATTATTCAGCCGCCAAAGGGCCGTGATATGGCTCATGTAACGACTACTTACATCAGTATGTAGTAACCGGGACCAACGGCTTAACATGCCTTCCGAAGCACGGATCATCTTACTTCCGGACAATCCGGTGATCAGCCTGTGATGTCCTAACCAAACATTATTATATTATCCTTTATTTTATGTTATATAACAAAACACCCACAAAAGCGTTCAACATAACTTTTGTCATGTCCCTCCTCGTCTTTTAAAAATTGAAACTTGTAAAGAAACGAAATTATTTTAAAACTACACTGCAAACTGCATTTCACGAAAAATGTATATAAATATATCACCATGACCTAAACTTTACAAACTGAAAATTGTATAGAAACAACTTTATTTACAAATGATTGTTTTAAAGTAGATATATCTGTTGTTCTTACAGCTTCAGTGGTGTAGTGGTTAAGGAGTTAGGCTCACGATCTGGAGGGCCTTGTTCCATTCCCTACGGGGACATTGGTGAAATCACTTTGTGAGACAGCCCTTTGTCTGGTAAGGAGTTCGCAGGCTTGAATCAACGAAAAATAAGATGATTCCGTGCTTCGGAGAGTACGTTAAGCCGTTGGTCCCGGTTATTAGCCGTAAAAACACCTCCACCAACAGCTGTGGAGGCGCGTGGTGGGGTAAGCCCCGTACCCCCTCCGGTTAATTGAGGGGAGGCCTGTGCCCAGCAGTGGGATGTATTCGTATAGAGCGGTGATTTCCCGCTGACCACCAGCGGCTAAGCACCATCCCCCCTCCCTACCCTTTCAGTCTTACTATAGTCTTCAAGCGTTCGGCATCAGACATCACACAGACGCGCGTGTACAATAACGTCAATGTGTAGTGTCTGTGTAAAACGAGGTGTTATGTACGAAGTGTCCAAGGATATGAAGCTAGAGTAAGTCACCAATAAAAAAGTCTAGCATAGAAGCAATCCCCTCAAACTAAAGACGTAGAGTAGCTATCATTTGGAACATAATGTAATCAGAGAAATCGCCATGTGACGTGACCAGTGGTTGTCGCCAACCACTTGACCCAATTGGTCAGCGGTGACGATCGGGTACTCCTGTGTGGTACACATGACAAGCTGTTGACGTTTGTATGCAGTATTGACAACGCAATGACCCCACGGTCATGACATTTAGCCGGGTGATAATTCCACATGATAAATAAAATACAGGCTTACCTATCACCTGATTGTCCGAAAGTAAGATGATCCGCGCTTCGTGCACGTTAAGCCGTTGGTCCCGGTTACTACTTACTGATGTAAGTATGTAGTCGTTACATGAGCCATGTCAGGGGGGTCTTTGGCGGCTCAATAATAACCCTGAAACCAGGGTGGATGAGGTTGGTATTCCACCTCACAACCCACACGATAAGAAGAGAATAAAATAAAAATTAAAATAAAGACACGGTGTCGTTGGTTTGGACACGTAGAGCGGATGAAGGATAATAGGATTCCGAAAGCAGTATATAAAGCGAAGGTTGGTGGTAGGGCTGGCAGAGGCAGACCTAGAATGGCAGAAAAAATACATTGACCAAATTGGAGATGTCCTTAGATAAGGTTCAGTACGATCTACTCTGAATCTGCGTGTATGAAACGATTGATGAATGTGGCGGAAGCAAGATAAGTGTGTCAGGATCGAAAAAAATGGAATTCCATAGTCTATGCTTACCCCGGTGGCAAATACGCGTGGGTTTATGTATGTATGTAATTCCACATAACATAAGCTCGAGAGTATAACCTAAAAAGTTAAGTCAAAGGTACATCGCAAGATGAACTTATTACTCAGGCCTCACCGAGCATTCTGATAAGCCAACGTGATAGTTTGAGGGCCATATCCGCCATATTTTATGGTCGAGGCAACTATGTTAGTGAAAAACTGCACTTATGATATATAAGTAATGCCTTTGAAATATATATAGAAGGTAATAAACAAGAAAACATTTATCTAAAATTCTTCCAAATAGTGATGTTAAGGTGATAACCGTTATCGTATGTCTGTGTAGAATTCACGGTATACGACCAACTACTATCTACCTAAACATTAATATACTGAAGAATTTAAGATAAATATAAGAATAGTGACATCGTAACGAATACTGAAGGGGATGATTCAGAACATAATTCCGAGTTGATCAAGTGTAATTTCCTGTCGGAAAATTCATAAAAATTTTAGTGCTTCTTTTTTCGTTTGAGTACTTTTGCGACGGGAAATTCCACTTGATAATCATGGTCTAAATTATCCCTCAAAGTTTTCATTACGATGTCACTATTACCCTGCATATTTTTTAGTAATTCTATGAACCTTTTATAACTTGTTCCACAGTATTCCCAGGAGTGCGCGGCTTGTCAGCTGTTACTGTTACAGTCTTGCTCGATTGAGGTATGACAGCCAGTAGGTACCCATCTTTATAATTACTCTCTTAATAACAAATTTCAACTACCAACAAAAGACTGTATGGAAATATCAAATACACACAATTTGTGTAGTCGGTTCATACATATACACAAAATACGTAATAATAATATATATGGACTTTTCAGACTACTCTGGGCGCCATCCCACTCGCGTCGGACAGAGGACTGCGGGGCGGAAGGCAAGAGAGAAACCACTGCTCTATTTTTCCCTAAAACGTAACATGGAGGATGCTACATCGACAAGAGCGTGGCTCTTAAATTAATCATCGACGTGACCGATGATTTCGATTATTCAGCGCTTATCACTATCGGCCCACTTGGTTCGATTTATTTTTTCAAATACTAATCCAACTAAAAGATGGGAGGACGACCTTCCCAGGATCTGGAGGAGACTAGCAAAAGATCGAGACATATGGAGGGAGCTAGAGGAGGCCTATGTCACGAGACAACCTGACTGTTAAGGATGCTGATTAAAGTAAATAAATATTAATATAAAACTTTAGATAGCTATTGTACTTATTAACAATTGAACGTAAGAAAATCTACTACTAACTACTTTGTAACTTTTGAAGTCAGTGAATAAAGGCTATTTTCATTCATTCAGAGCAGAGCAGAGCAGAGATAAGAGGACCTCTCAAATTTCGACTCCCTTAAATTTATATCGGGTGAGAGTCCTCAGCGCTCCACATTTGTCAAACCAAGAAGTTCACACAAACGGCAAATCTACTAAATAAATCACGTCAAAAAAAGCATTCGAATAGTATGCATTAGTAAGAACGAGAGAGGCAATTCGCACGTGCCGTGTTACGTAACGGTTTACGGCCATTTAACCTAAAGTAAGACCCAGAGGGGGTGAAGTCCGCGCGCGGTATGAATAGGTGCGGGGGGGGAGGACTACCGTTCTATATTTAGTATAACTCTATAGCACACGATAACAATTACCCCATTACGTTGTAAATATTAAGTAAATCTGTATTACAAATCGAATCCAACCGAATACCCTATAATTTAGGATTTCCCATATGGATTTGGTAGTTCAGCAGCGTAAAACCGCAATTAACGCTATTAATTAAGCATTATTTGCTCCGGTCTAACACTACTTGTTAATTTCACATTATTTTACGATTTACATGGGAAACGGACGTGTGTTTTAGAGGGGCTTTTAAATAATAGTCCTTATGTAATAATAGTTATTCCATCAAAAACATAAATGTGAAATGATAGCCAAGTTCAATATTATGATACTCCTATGCCTTGGTTGTTGATTTCAACGACAAAAGAAGTGAGATCTAAATAAGTGCCTAGTTCAATGGTCAGTCCTGAAATTTATTTATAACAACATGAAATATAATTTATTCTTACAACTTAATATACTGGGTGTTAGTGACATCGTAACGAATACTGAGGGGGTTGATTCAGACCATGATTCTGAGTTAAAATCAAGTGGAATTTTCCGTCGCAAAATTCATGTTTTTTTTTTTAGTTTTTTTAAATTATTTTCAATTCTATACTTTTGCGATGGAAAATTCCACTTGATATTAACTCAGAATAATCAGATGAATCATCCCTCTCAGTATTCGTTATGATGACACTTACACCCCGTACAAGTACATACGGTAGCCATATCAGTAGGTATGGGTGTTAGTGACACCGTAACGAATACTGAGGGGGATGGTTCAGACCATGATTCTGAGTTGATATCAAGTGGAATTTCGTGTCAAAAAATTCATGAAATTTTTTCTTTTCTTTTTAATTATTTTCCAATCCATACTTTTGCGACGGAAATTTCTACTTGATATCAACTCAGAATCATGGCCTGCACCACCCCTCAAAGTTTTCGTTACGATGTCACTAACACCCTGTATTATAGCTTAAGGTTCGACTTGGCTAGTTTTCATATATGAATTATGTTATCTCGCAAGTCTCAATATATGAGCTAAATTTGACACGTGTATGTGGAAGTTTTTGAACTATGAGGGGGTCAAAAGTAGCTCCAAATGGTTCTTGTAATATTACACACGGTGCTGCTCGCCAGTTCTGTTACTTGCTGAACTTGGCTTGACACGCTGTCGCGTGTCTAGATTAAAAAAGAAAATTTAAATAAAAAAACATATTCATGAACTTGAACTTTCTGGGACTTGAACCCGCAGCTTTGTCAAGCCGGGACGACCGTGTTAACCATTACACTACCGGGTGCTCATCTTGTCCATGCGAAATTATTTCTATGTATTTTCATTAAGCTGACGCCGCGCGACGCGATTTGTGAGTTTCCCTAAGCACTATAGTAAGTGCTATAATATAATGTTTTCATGTTTTTCAATGTTTTCATAGTATAAGTAAATATTATTATGTATTCATTCAAGTTGTATTTGTGGCAGACACGGCTTCCGTGCCTCACTTAGCAGGGTCCACAGAATACCAGCGTCGTGGCTCGCGCCGCGGCTTATGCTGAGTGAGGCCCTTTTATAAAGGACACCACCACCATCGTTGACCAGTTATTATGTGTTTTGTTTGATTGTAAGTTGTGTGTTACTCCGTGTTTTAAATTATATATTTGTTTTGTATTTGTTACTGTGGTGTCCCTTTATAATAAACGATTCTTTCTTTCTTTCTTCTTTCTATAAAAACAAAAATAATTACCCAGTTAGTTAATACAAGGAATAAACACAAAATTGCTATTTAATGTTGTGAATACCTATAAGTAGATTGTGTTTGGAAGACGTTTCAGTTTCACCATTAATGGAAACATAATTAAAACAAAATACCGGGTTCTTACCGCGTTAAGGGTTATGAGACTCCCGATATTTCAACACTGTTGCAAGTGCCATGATCACGGGACGACTGATTTTGTGTTTTAATTGTGATAATAACCGCGTAAACGTCCAAACAATGTATTAATGGAAACAGTTTGGAAACGTTGCCTAGTGATCCAAAATTGAGGACCATTTCAGCATCAGATCTTAACTGAGAGGTAATAAAATATTTAATTGAGTAGCCGTGTAACGCAGCATTATCTTACCTTTACCGTGATCACGGTTCAATTTAGTGGTCCCAAACCACTCTTGGACCAAGTGGGTTTCGGTCGAAACTAGTGAAGTGAAATTAACGTAAAGGCTATATCGATAAAATGTTTTGTACATAATGACATCCGTGGTCCAGTCGTTGACCGTTGGGCTCACGATCCGGAGGTCTCGGGTTCGATTCCCGGTGGGAAATATCACAAAAGTTACTTTATGTTCCCTAGTTTGGTTAGGACATTACTGACTGATCACCAGATTGTCCGAAAGTGAGATGATCCGTGCTTCGGAAGGCACGTTAAGCCGTTCGTCCCGGTTACTACTTACTGATGTAAGTACGTAGTCGTCACATGAGCCATGTCAGGGGCCTATGGCAGCTCAGTAATAACCTTGACACCAAGGTTGATGAGGTTGGTACTCCACCTCACAACCCACACAGAGTTTTGTACAGAGTACACGGTGCTCTAAAGCGTTGACATATGACAACACTATGGTCGCCTTAGTAAAAGGGTAGTTTCTCTATTTCTGCAGGGAGTTTGGTTAAACAGTAACCTAATTTAAATGTCGAATACTTATAACATAACATAGGATCACGCTTGTGAGCTTATAAACACGATCTTAGTGACATCGTAAAAAATACTGCGGGGGATGATTCAACTCATGATTGAGTTAATATCAACTGGAATTTTCCGTCGCAAAATTAATGACATTTTGGTGTATTTTAATTATTTTAAATTTTGTACTTTTGCGACGGAAAATTCCACTTGATATTTTAATTATTAACTCAGAATAATGAACTGAATCATCACCCTCAGTATAGGTATTAGTGAAACCGTACCGTAACTGAGCGAAATGATTCAGACTAGGATCTGAGTTGATATCAAGTGGAATTTCTTGTCGGATAATTCATAAAAATTTTAGTGCTTTTTAATTACTTTCAGTTCCATACTTTTGCGACTGAATTCCACTTAATATCTACTCCCGAGTCATAGTCTGAATCATCCTTCAAAGTTTTCGTTACGATGTCACTAACAATCAACTTTCTCACCAGCTATGAACACAAAACTATTCATTTATTCAAAATCTTAATAAACAAATTTTAAATGGTTATAGTGGCTTTATTAATCGCTAACCAGCTTTATGACCTCAACGTTCTATAAAATATTGATGATGACGATGATGATCTCCGACCGATTTCGGCCATGGCGACCACTTTGACTCCTAGTCGACACGACCCTGGTGCTCCCGAAGATGGCTTATGTAGCCTATCTTTACAGTAAACACCCGCAAAATATTACTTACTAACTTAAACGTACTTAAACAGCCTACATACATACCACTGCGGGGCATAGACCTTCAGTCTATCAACTGGACCATCTACATAAAAAGTTTAATGAGCAAATCATCATCATCAGCCCATTAACGTCCCCACTGCTGGGACACGGGCCTTCCCTATGGATGGATAGGGAGAACGGGCCTTAAACCATCACGCGCGCCCAGTGCGGATTGATGGTTATTAACGACTGCTAATGCAGCCGGGTGCCTTCCGAAGCACGGAGGAGCTCGAGATAATTTTTTTTTTGTGGTCACCCATCCTATGACTGGCCTTTGCGAAAGTTGCTTAACTTCAACAATCGCAGACCGAGCGCGTTTACCACTGCGCCACCGAGCTACTCAATTAGCAAATATATTTTCTTAATCCGATCTGTCGACTGTTTACATCCTTGAATCCCTATCCTATTTATTTATGATACCCAATAAGAGCAGTTAATTGAGAAAATTCGTTCAACCTTCGAGACACACTGAACTCTGCCCGATAAAACCTTCGTTAAAAAATAATTGCCTATTTGAAGGTATTTTGGCCTTCTTTCCTTGTCATTGGTAAGTACTTATATATTTTCTTGGAAACAAACTTACATAACATAAACGCTTGCCTGTATCGCAATGAGAGACTTTTGCTACGTTCCAAAAAAAAAAACAAAGCTATAGGTAGTTGCCTTCGTTATCATTGCATCATTGCATATAGTGCAAAGATAAAAGATGCATATATTATAAATACGCATCTTTTATCTTTGTTGTTGGGTAAAAAATCAGGATATGACCTTTGTTAATACACTAACACAACACATCTTTCATCTACTATTATTCTGATCGAAATAAAGAAAAGCAATATAGGTAGCAACGTAATTCCAACAAATCATCAAAATATCACATCTGTCAATGTTAGTCAGTTTTAGGTTATTCCGAACTTAAACTAGGATGAGGGTTGGTTTAGCGATAGTATGAGATGTTACACCAAAGTATAAGTTATTCCGAGATTATTTGTAGATTGTGCTTATTCTTAGGTTACGATCGGTATAAAAAGTTACACCTGGGGCCTGTTTAATAAAACTTACAATTGTAAATTACAATGACAATTTGATGTACATTGCGGAGTGTGTGATCACGAATATTTTGCAGTTTCATATTAGCTACGTAATGAACATCAAATTGTCGTTGTAATTTACAATTATAAGTTTTATTAAACAGGCCCTAGGTTTATTTGTAAGGTCGCTATAGTTTTAATATAGTTTCACGCGAACGAAGTCGAGATTAACAGTTAGTGAAGTATAAAGTTAATAACGTCTGTGATAATAAGTAAAAGAACAACTCTATTTAAGTATAAATTGTTTATTTCAAGGCTAAAACTAGACACTTTGTACTGACATTTTAGAATGGAAACATTTTTATTTTAGAGGCCGAGTATTGGTAAATTATTCATGGAAATTGTCCCCAGTGCCTATAAATAGTTCTAATGTGAATGTATACCTGTATCAAACATGCCTAAATTAACTCACATCAGCCAACCTAATCGGATAAGCAGAGCCATAAGTAATCAAAGACAACTTGCAGCTATATCTTATAAGATGGAAATAATCTATATCGCCATTAATTCTTCATCAATTTAGAAAGACTTCCGTGGCCCAGTGTTTGAGCGTTGGGCTCACGATCCGGAAATCCTGGCTTCGATTCTCGGTGGGGACATATTACAAATATCACTTTGCGATCCTTTGTTTGGTTAGGACATTATAGGCTGATCACTCGATTGTCCGAAAGTAAGAAAGATGCGTGCTTCGGAAGGCACGTTAAGCCGTTGGTCCCGGTTACTGCTTACTGTTGTAAGTATATAGTCGTTACATGAGCCATGTCAGCAGGGTTGATGAGGTTGGTACTCCACCTCACAACCCACACGATAGAAGAAGATTTTAGAAAGGACCTATGAACTTCCTTCCTTACATACACCAGTAAGCAATAACCGGGACCAACGGCTTAACGTGTCTTCCGAATGGTCACAGTCACGAAAATCATCAGTGATAAAAAGTGTGTATCAATTGTTTTATTCGCTCGTAGTCTAGCTTAGAAGCGTCGCTATTCCTAACTTCTAACCTAAAAAGCAGTTCAATTCACCAAAATATCGGAGGGTAAGATTTATCAGAGGCCCACAATAGATTTATAGCGATGAACGGGATACGCAACACTGTTGGAATGTGCTGACCATTTAGTTTCGTGCAAATACATTCAAAAACAAGAGTCCGTAAAACAATTCTATTGCCAACTGGGACCAGAGTTTCAATTCTGGATACGAAAACTTTCAAGTTTAATTATTACAATTTAGGTACAAAGTAATCTGCTACGCGACGAGAACCTACTTAGTTTAATCGATCATATAGTAAGAGACGAAAATAAGCCAGATACCTGCGCACAATTAAGAATTTGCTCATGCCTATAACCTCAAATGGGGCAGGCAAAGCTTTTACAAATGAATCCTTAGATGTATATGATAAATTTTCCGCAGATGGCATTAATTACTTGGCCGGACAAATGGGGAGCGCTGAGGGCTCTCACCCGGTACGACGTTTAAGACAACAGGCCTGAGCGTGCCCAGTTGGGCGCGAACCTCGGCTCAGGGCGTCGTCTGAGAAGAAAAATATTTGAAAGAATTAATCGACCCTAGTGGGTCGATAGCGATAAGCGCTGATTGAGGGAAATTGTCGACCTGATGTCAGAAAGCAATTATTGAGCAAGATATCAACTTTAAATAAACGCCGAGTGACCGGCCAGTCTGACGCTCACCAATCCAGCAGAGTGTAAATAAAATATCGTTGGCGTCATCTGTCACAAATTATACCAGATACGAACTCTTTGTTCTAGTTTAGTGAAAGTTGTGATCATTGAATCGATACCGTAAACTGGCTTTTAAATAGAAACGGACTGTAAATATCAATAAATTTCAACTTCAGTTTGGGGAGAGGGGGTTGCAACTGCGGGTGTATGTTTATGCTATCTACGTCAACGCGGACAACACATATAACACGGACTTTAAACACATGATTTGTAGCACGTTAAGCCGTTCGTCTCGGGCTACTAACCCAAACACCTCCACCAACCCGCAACGAAGCAGCGTGGTGGAGTATGCTCCATATCACTTCCTGGTTGATCGAGAGGGCCTAAACTAATGATTGTCGAATTTGTTTTCGAATTCATGTTTGGAAAACATCGTGAGGAAACCCACATTCGCGAAAAAAGCATTATTCAGAGGTATGTGACCTAATCTGTTTTGGCTTGGTTTTTCCATCGCAGGTTGGAAGATCAGGCAGGCAGTCGCTTCTGTAAAATCCGGACCTACCAAATCTTCAGGTTAGGTAAGCGGACCCTGCGAAAAACGGGATAATGTTAGGGAGATGATGATGAGTTAGAGGAACATCCATCAAAAGATGAACTACGTATCCACGCTTCACAGAGCTTTCCTGCCTGCAGAATGCCGTCATGGTTAAAACAAGCGCATTCTCTACCCAACCCCTGTTTTTAGTAAATATTTTTTCTCACGGAAAATGAAGCGAGAATACTAGCATTTGCAACTTTGTAGCATTGCTTGCGGGTAGTTCGAATGAATGGAAACTCTGCGACTGTTTTTAGGGTTCCGAACTTCAAAAGGAAAAACGAAACCTTTATAGGATCACTTGATTGTCCGTCCATTTGTCTGTCAACACCTTTTTCGGGAACGCGTAGTTCTATCAAAATGAAATAAACATTCAATAACCTGTTTAAAAATCAAGCATCGTAATCAATGCAATCCAAAGATATAGCCAAACGAATCTCTTTAGAATCACATTTTTTTGCAGTTTGTAAAGTAGGTAATCAGGAATCAGAATCATTAATTCAACGTAATTATCATGGATAAACTTGTTGAAGGTCAATTTAACATTTTAAGTCTACGTCATTTCGCAAGGTGTTATGGCTGAGGAGAAGATATGATAAGAAACTGCAACAGCAAAATATATTTTTAAACCAATGTAGGTATACAAGTTATTTAATGACTAGAAGAACGCGATCAACCTATTTCGATGTATGGGAACAGTACTCAATGGCAAAGTCAATTAAACTGGTAAAATATTTAAGTCAAAGGCCCCGATTTTTGCAGACACCTCCTAATTTTATTTTAAGTTATACCTGTAATTTTCTTATCCGCCGAAAAGCAACAAGTTAATTTTAAAACGAATGAATAACTCGGGCGAATAAAATAGGCGAGATCATTGGTATTGTAATCCGTTTGATGTGCTGTCTACTTAACACTGTCGGGTTTTTGGCTGATGTAAATTTTTTAGACGGTTGTTTTAGATTTCTGCTTAAAATAATAAATTTATTTATTTTCATAAACTGCCACAATATAATTGATGATACATTGTTGTTATTGGTTAATGTAGTATACAATGAATTGATTCTCTGGCACCCAAACAAGGTATACCTGTATAAAATTGACGTGTATTCCATAAATTTTATGCAAATTTTAGGCCTGTCGATTACTCGTCCCTTTCTTTTCCAACGGATAAGAAAATGACAGGTATAACTTAAAATAAAATTAGATAGCGTCTGCAGGAATTAGCACCAAAGCATAAATGGGGCTTAAAGGAGTCGCTATACTGTGAATGTGGTCACCCGGATCAAACCATATCTCACATAGTGCCCTCTGCACCGGTTCCCAGGTGGTATAGCCGAGCTGCACTGTGCGACGGATGCGGCAGAGACTTAGTTAAGGGAGCTTCAGCTGGATATATAATCCACGCAGGATATTTTATTTTTGTCTGCCATACGCAATAATAATAATAGCACCAAAGCCTCGGGACCCTCAGTGCGCGCGTCAGACTCACACATGACTTTTTTTGCAGCGTCACCCCCTCTCGTCACCCCACTTCGAACTTCGACACTGTCAAAGTTGGACCGCCGCAGTTGTACGCTTCGTTTTTCCGTAGTGATCTGCGGTTACATTTTTACTAGAACAATATTCATTTTTAGCTGCTAATGAGCCGTGGTAGACAAGATATAAGAACGCTTGACTCTGTGAGGTCACTCTGGCGGTTCGAATCTCAGCACGGCCCTAAACCGTAGTTATAGTTGTGCTCAGTCGAGCGATGAAGGAAAACATTGTGAGGAAACCTGTTCCCGATAAATGCGTTTTGGAGGTAGATATAAGACTTAAACTGTTTCGAGCTGGTTTTCCCTTCGCGGGTCGGAAAGTCATATAGGCAGTCGCTTCTGAAAAATGACCTGTAGAATATTCAAGGTAAGCGGACCGTGTGACAAGGGGATAACGCTAGGAAGATGATGACATATTGGTGTCTCTACTTTACCTATTTAAAAGGAGCTTCAGAACGTGCGGTGATTTCAAACATAGGTAATTTTATTCAATAGGTTCAATTATATTGCAATTTATTAGCATGTTTTTATGATTAATCACCATGAAAAATAAATATTTATAGGCTCATATGTATAGGTGATCAAATTTAATATTCAAATCAGACAAAAGAATGTCGGCGTCCATTTCAAAATTCGAAATATAAACTTAACTGACAAAAAAGAAACGCGATCCGCGCGCATCCTTCACGATTCAAGACTAAACTGTGTTCGATGTGAGGCGAAGTAAACCTAGCTCAGTCTATGGCACACTTACACTATAGCAAGAAAAAATGTGCCCCATATATGGGACATGCACTTATAAGATTTAAATTTATTGCCTCATATGTAGTTCATACACAGTGAACGTGTTAAAAACTTTACAACCCTACTCACATTCAAAGGTAATTAATATCATCACTGGCCTTATACGTCTATTTCAAACGATTTATGACGTCATTGCCTCGAAGAAATGCACTTTGGTTAATAATAATATAAGGTTTAATAATAAGATAGTATATTCAACATTTTCAAAAGAATAATAAGATAGTATATTCAACATTTTCAAGAGAATCAACGAAGGAAGTGCCTTGTAAATGTATATACCTACTTCTCCGTAAATTACGGAACATCGTACTCCAACATGAGAAATAATACCGTTCTACCATGTAGGTAATATCTCCCAACACTTTGTTGTAAGTGAAAAATGAACTACTTACACGCTGCCTTAGTTTTATTTCGAGGTTGCCTGCTTCCTTCGCTGAGATTCTTTTAGGGTTCCGCAGATAAATATAAATTTTTGTCGCAATTTTCGCGAAGATTTATTATAGTGATTTATAAGTAACCGCTTTTCTATTCTAGTAAGATTTTAAATTTTAATAGGAGTGATTTTCCTTCTGAGATTATTTTGCGTCTAAAATGTTGAGCTTAAGAAGACTTCGTCATAATTATCCATCTTACAAATGGGATTCCAAACAAACTGAGTTTTTTTTTTCAATTGACTTGTGTTGTGGGTCTATCTACCTCCATAGCAATTATGAGCATGAGTTGAGTCTATCTTTTTATAAATGGTATATGTAAATGGGTTATTTAGGCACTACGAGGTGAAGACATGTAATGAGTCTTTAAACGTCTGTTAATTCATTAAAAAAAAACATGGCCGTAATACTTCCTCAATATAAATAAATAAATAATACATTTCTTCTATCGTGTGGGTTGTGAGGTGGAGTGCCAACCTCATCAAACCTGGTGTCAGGGTTACTATTGAGCCGCCAAAGGCCCCTGACATGGCTCATGTAACGAATACTTACTTACATTAGTAAGTAGTAACCGGGACCTTCGGCTAACAATAATGCACTTTAAAAAAAAGTAGCTACGGAACCTATGATACAAGTTGGTACTTTAACTTTACCGTTTTTTGTTAGCAGGGAAAAGGCCGTGGATTTGTCACTCCTGTTGAAATGGACCTTAATGTTGGGGACATTAGTCGGGCTCATGCGATGTTTGGGTTCAACTAACTATATTTAGTTTGGGCAACTGTACCGTGTGTTATTCCGTTTCACAAACGAAGCGTGAAAGAAGGATTCATTTAGGGGACGGAAGCTTCTGCCCAGCAGTTTTCATCACATGTACTATTTGAGGAGCTCGGTGGCGCAGCGGTAAACACGCTCGGTCTGCGATTGTTGAAGTTAAGCAACTTTCGCAAAGGCCGGTCATAGGATGGGTGACCACAAAAAAAAATCATCTCGAGCTCCTCCGTGCTTCGGAAGGCACGTTAAGCCATTGGTCGCGGCTACATTAGCAGTCGTTAATAACCATCAATCCGCACTGGGCCCGCGTGATGGTTTAAGGCCCGATCTCCCTATCCATCCATAGGGAAGGCCCGTGGCCCAGCAGTGGGGACGTTAACGGGATTATGATGACTATTTACATGTGCTTACATGGATGGAACGAATTATAAATTATAGACAAGATACTACAAGAGCATGGCTCTTAAATTATTAATTATTATTATTGCGTATTAATAATTATGACGTAATATTTATTTTATTTTATTTCTTTGGGTTGTTGAGCGTCGGGTTCACGATTCGGAGGTCGCTGGTTCAAATCCCGGTAGGGACATATTATAAAAATCTTTGCGAAGCCCGGTTCGATCTTACTGATTTAAGTACGAAACCGTTATTAAGCCAGGGGTGTTTGGCGGATTAATAATAACCGTGACACCAGGGTTGGTAAGGTTGAAAATCTACCTTACAACCTGCACGATAGAAGCTTAGATAAGAAATTGATATAAATAATCTCATTATAAACTCCAAATCCATAGCCCTGATAGGTGACAATATACAATCAAAGACCAAAAGTGCAGTCACTGAGCCCAGCGAATTATTTGCAACAACAGTGGTGAAATTATGAACCATTAGTTGTCGTAATTACAAAATTTATGTTTTTGTAGGTGGTTTTGGTCTATTACAGAAACGACATGTAACCAGGAGGTCATAAGTGCAACCAGTTAATTTAACACTTTTCAAGAAACTGATTGGACTTATGCACATTATCGTACCTCTGTGATAGGTGATATACTATTCAGAAGCATCTACCTACGACACGATAGAAGAACAAGAATAACGCGTTGGATGTGTATTGCGCTTAAAGCCTCTACCCCATCCAAGTTGCCTAAGTCCTCCAACTAGAATTTCCAAAGTTCAAAATTAGTTACAGTTCACCTCAATGACCTTTCACCTCACCAACCCAGTCACAAACTGGCGTGATGTGCCGTATCTATCAAAACTTACAAGTCTACACGTTCACAAGCTACAAGTTACTAACAAGTACGTGTAAATTATGTTTATAAAAAAAGTAGTTTTTTTTTGACGTGACTTATTGTAGATTTGCCGCAGATGGCATTAACTACTTGGCCGGACAAATGAGGAGCGCTGAAGGCTCTCACCCGGTACAACGTTTAAGACAACAGGCCTGAGGGTGCCCAGTTGGGCGCGAACCTCGGCTCAGGGCGTCGTCTGAGAGGAAGAATATTGAAAGGATTAATCGGCCCTAGTGGGTCGATAGCGATAAGCGCTGAATGAGGGAAATCGTCGACCACGCCGGCGGGGTCGGTATCGGGGTTCTGAAGTGTTTGGTGTCGCGAGCAGATTGGCCGCCTCTATGGCTAGAGCAAAAAAAAAGTAGAGGGATTGTAAAATGTACTTATAAGAGATAAATATTGATACTTGTAACATGTAACTATCATTTTTTACAAGTAAATAAATAAATAAATTTCTTGTAATACAGGGCTTGTAAGTTTTGACAAACAGGGCACTGGTGTTGGCGAACTATGTAACATATTTCGAGATTTGAAACCGAAACTATTCTGGTATCTCGAGATGATTCTACCGCTGACGGGAACAATGTGAAGATTTGGATTTGCAAGATTAGATGAGAACCTACTTGAGATTTGAAGCGAAGACAATAGATTCACTGACAATACCTATAATCATTGTGGCCCTGTGGTTCACTGGCTTGCTTCTCAAACTTACTACGACGATCCGTGCTTGGGTTAAGCCGTTGGTCCTGGTTACTACTTACTGATGTAAGTAAGTAGTAATTACATGAGCCATGTCAGTAGCTTTTGGCGGCTCAATAATAACCCTGACACCAGGGTTGATGAGTACCAACCTCATCAACCCTGGTGTCAGGGTTATTATTATTTCATATAAAAATACTTCATATAAAAAATTGCTAAGGCCATCTGATTATCACAATTATGATAATGATATTTAATTAGTCTCAAAAAACATTAATACAGGAGGAGCGACGATTACGTAGCAGAGTGCCGTTTGCACACCACCAAAAAGAGAAAAATAATGTCGAAATAAACATTTTAGCAATAAAATATTTCTACCTATATCTTAAACTGCTAATAAATTCATGCATGGAAGTAGAAATTATTGTTCTAAACAGGTAGACGAATTCTTCCAGCACTTTGATTATACATCAATGTATATATATATAAGGTATAAATAAGACCATAAGGAATACCGAGGGAGTGATAATATCAAGTTTAATTTTCCATCGCAAAAGTATGGAACTGAAAATATAAAAAAAAAACACTAATATTTTCATAAGTTTCGTGATGGAAATTCCACTTAATATTAACTCAGAATTATAAGCTGAATCATCCTCTTCAGTATTTGTTACGGTTTCACTTACACCCTGTATACTTATTTGATATGTATGTTATTGAAACTGTCAGTCAAAGTCTATGAAAACTCGATACGCCATCGGAGGATTTTTTGCGCATAAATCCTCAAGCATAATAAGCCTTGGACCAATAAATATTTTTTTAAACTTACAAACGTAACGTTTCGTAATTTCTTTCACTTCATTATTATATTAGTACCGATGTCATCCGAGACTTATTAAAAAAACACTATATTGTGATTTTGTAGATTTGTTTTACATTTTTTTTTTATTTAAAAAACGAAAATAATAAAAGGTGAAAACACTCCTTAAAATATCAAAAAAAAAGAAACAAATACATCATTACTAGTTTTGGCAGTAGGCATTAGTATATTTCTCGAAAAGTATAAAATACAAAATAACCTATAATATCCTTGAAAAGACTTACTAGAAAATAAATATGTTTCTAGGATGTGACTACGATTCCATATACAAAAAAAATATAAAAAATATTAAATAAAAATGTAGAAAGCATTACACGAATACCAAAAAAATATATAAAAAATCCGCACGTAAATTCAACGGTTCTAAAGATTAGAAAATACAGACTTACCTAGTAAGTATGTAGGCATTGATGATTCACGTCCAGAGAAAATGTCAATCACTTACCTGAAAATAAAGACAATTTATTCATTTTTCTACTCCTCTACTTTAATCTGGCATTTAAATAACCAAAAAGTCTAATATAAGTACATACATAATTAAACTCTTTGAAAAAGTGTACGCTCTATGGCCTATAAAAGCATTGTTTACAAAGTGTAACTGTACTATAATGTCGCCAAAAAAGCATTGTTGTTGTTTTTTTTTTTTGACCTGGAAACTTGCACCTTTACTTTGTTTGGTGCCATAGATATACTATAAAAAAAAAGTATACATTTGCCGCCATTTTCCCGCGCGTTGGAAAATAATTTTTATAAATAAAATTTTTCTTTGTATAATTTTTGTTTCATTTAAAATTACGTCGTCGTAGAAAAAGTATTGTATGCAACGTTGTATAACTAGGTCAAAAAATGCTCGTGGCGTCTCTTATTGCGATGTTCGCCAAGGCTCACATCGCAACTCACGCCACTCGCATTTTTTGACCCTTCTTATACAACTGTTGCATAAAATACTATTATTTAATAGTTTATAGTACACAGAAACAAAGACAAAAACAAGTTGAAAGATTCTTGAAAGTAATAAAATTATTATGGATCCTGACAGAGGGCAGCAGTAACTGTCAATACTATTCACAGACGGAGGACAGGAGTCCTAGCACGGCTTTGAAAATACTATTCTGGGCGCCATCTCACTCGCGTCAGACAAAGTATATAGTCCTCCTAGTCGTATCCGACAACAGCGACCTCAGTCTCTTCTCTCGTGTGCTCGAATGTGACTGACAAAGCCAAACTTTGTTCTGAAAACCCGGTGACATTGGAGCCAGAATAGCTGACATAGCAGAAAGAGTACTGCGGGGCGGAAGGCAAGAGGGAAACCACTGTCACATTTTTCATTAAAGAGTAGCATGAAAAATGCTATAAACTCACGAGTATATCCAAATAGGGTAGTCAGAGATACATACATCCCTCACAGAGCTTTCCGTTGGATTAACGATAGGTGGTAAACCTTATCACTGTATATAATGGTCGAGTCAAAGCTCGATGTAAATTAACAACTCAATCAAAAAATCAAAATCAATCAAATCTCATGGAAATGAATGAACGATGAACTGACCTGTATTGCCGCATGACGTCATGCCGTCGCGTCACTTGTCGACGTCCAATGCCGCTGCCGACTGCAGTGCTGTCTGCGGCGTTGCTCTGAATTGCACCTTGTAAAAAAAAAACTAAAATAAAAAATCTGGCGAGGAGTAGCGGTATATACTATACACCTCTGTCTACCCCTTCAGATATACGGGCGTGATGTTATGTTATCAGCAAGTTACAATCAGGTTGGTAGACATTCATCGCAAAATGAACTAAGTACCCACATCATGCTATATTTACGTTAATAAAGAAATTATACTATGCCCTCAAGATAAATTATTATTAATAACTCCGTCAAAATATCACAATCGGTCTAAAACAAATGAATACCGACCTGTATTGCCGCATGACGTCATGCCGTCGCGTCACGTGTCGACGTCCAATGCCGCTGCCGACTGCAGTGCTGTCTGCCGCGTTGCTCGGAATTGCACCTTTAAAAAAAACTAAAATAAAAAATCTGGCGAGGAGTAGGGGTATATACTATACACCTCTGTCAACCCCTTCGGATATACAGGCGTGATGTAATGTTATCAGCAAGTTGCAATCAGGCAGGTAGACGTACATCGCAAAATGAACTAAGTACCCACATCATGATTATAATATTTACGTTAATAAAGAAATTCCCCATATAAAACTGTGAACTGCACTTAAGATAAATTATTATTAGTAACTCAGTCAAAAAGTCAAACTCAGTCTAAAACAAATGAATCACTGACCTGTATTGCCGCATGACGTCATGCCGTCGCGTCACGTGTCGACGTCCAATGCCGCTGCCGACTGCAGTGCTGTCTGCCTCGTTGCTCGGAATTACACCTAAAACAATGTATAAACAATGTGTAAATTTAAAACAATGTATTATACCTGATTACACTTTTTTTAACGAAAATAATTTATGGTGAAAACACAACTTAAAATATCAAAAATTGTTTTGTCGATCGATGTTATTGTCTTGTCTTTGCGTGTGGCGTTCTTTCATAATAAACAATTTCTATTCTATTCTATTCGTAAAAAAAAACAGATACATCATTACTAGTTTTGGCAGTAGGTATTAGTATTTCTCGAAAAGTATAAAAGACAAAATAACCTATAATATTATTTATCTATTTCCCGATGTCCTGGAAGACATTAACTAGAGAATAAATATATTTCTTAAATGTAACTACATTTCTATATATCATTATTTTTTAAATAAAAATGTAAAAAGTATTACACGAATACCGTAAAAAAAATAATTAAATTATATAGATTCTCGAGATTAGAAAATACAGACTCACCTAGTAAGTAAGTAGGCAGTGATGATTCACATCCAAAGAAAATGTCAACCACTTACCTGAAAAAAAAAAAGACAATTTTATTCATTTATTCAATAGTTTTAGTACACAGAAAAAAAGACAAGAACAAGTTGAAATAAAGATTTCTTGAAAGTAATATATATATTATGAACCTGTCAGAGGGCAGCAGTACCTGTCAGTACTGTTCACAGGCGGAGGACGGGAGTCCTAGTACGGCTTTGAAATAGGACTATTCTAGGCGCCATCCCACTCGCGTCAGACAGAGTACTGCGGGGCGGAAGCAAGAGGGAAACCACTGCCCTATTTTTCTCTAAAAAGTAGCATAAAGAATGCTACACCGACAAGAGCGTGCCTTTAAAATTAGTGATGATAAATATAATTATGCTAGGTAAGTCTTGTTTCTTGATGTTGAAAGCTTACCTACAACTTCTCCACGTCATAATAATTTATTATTCGAGACATAGCTGGCAGCAACACCGCATTAAAGCTAAAGGGGGTCCCACTTTAAACATAATGTTACCAAAAACAAGCACAATTGGTTAGAAGATTAAGTAGAAGGAAAGTGTGTGTTAAACATTTAATTTTTTAATAAGAATTCCCCATATTTAAAGAAGTTTTATTCAAATCACAAACAAGCTACGCTTGTTAATCACGGCTTCTAAATATGCGGCCTCACCACAAGTGTGGACTACGGGGCCACAGACCCTAAATGCGGCGCTGTCTGGCAGATAGACTATTTGACAGTAAAGTTTATCAGCAAGTTGAGTAACAGTCAGAAACAAAGTCGACGGTAAAGGACGCGTAGGTACGTCTAAATCAGTCTCATAACATAAGCTCACGAGTATATCCCAATTGGGGTAGTCAGATGTACATACATCCCTCACCGAACTTTCCGTTGGATCAACGATAGGTGGTAAAACTTATCACATAGGTAAATTAACAACTCAATCAATAAATCAAATTCAGTCAGTCTAAAACAAATGAATACTGACCTGTATTGCCGCATGACGTCATGCCGTCGCGTCACGTGTCGACGTCCAATGCCGCTGCCGACTGCAGTGCTGTCTGCCGCGTTGCTCGGAGTTCCACCTTTAAAAAAAAGCTAAAATAACACAGCTGGCGAGGAGTATACTATACATCCCTGTCTACCCCTTTCGATATACAGGCGTAATGTTATGTTATCAGCAAGTTGCAATCAGGCAGGTAGACATACAACGCAAAATGAACTAAGCACCCACGCATATTTTATATTACACGCATTAGGTATACAAAATACCCACATCATGATATATTTGCGTTAATAAATAAATTTACACATTGTTTTAAGTTTACGCGGTTATTATCATAATTAAAACACATAATAACGGGTTCTTATGTGTTTTAATTATAATAAAGAAATTTTCCATATAAAACTGTAAACTGCACTTAAGATAAATTATTATTACTAACTCAGTCAAAAAATCAAACTCATATACAAAATACCCACATCATGATATATTTACGTTAATAAAGAAATTTTCCATATAAAAGTGTAAACTGCACTTAAGGTAAATTATTATAGGCTACTCAGTCAAAAAATTAAATTAAATCAGTCTAAAACAAATGAATACTGACCTGTATTGCCGCATGACGTCATGCCGTCGCGTCACGTGTCGACGTCAAATGCCGCTGCCGACTGCAGTGCTGTCTGCCGCGTTGCTCGGAATTGCACCTGTCGAAACAATTTTCATACAAACTGATTACACACTTTTATTAGACAAAAAATATACATAAATTTGTTATAACTCTTATCTTGTCACTGGATTTTTAGAAAACCAAACATACAAATCAACGGGGAATCTTTTCACTGTTAAAAAACATGTATTTATATTAATATGGGTTCTTACCGCGTTACAATCAGGGTTATGAGACTAAAGTAAACCTCAAACAAGGTATTTATATTGTAAGGAGGATTCGCCTGTCTACCCCTTTGGGTACTGTAATCTTTCTTGTCTAGGTTTTAAAATGTTTCGTGAATGTGGGTGTAACAGCCTCCGTGTTCTACTGGTTAGAGCGTTAGGCTCACGATCTGGAGGTCCGGGTTCGATTCCCGATGAGGACATTGTCGAAATCACTTAGCGAAACTGTCCTTTGTTTGGTAAGGACTTTTCAGGCTTGAATCGCCTGATTCTCCGAAAAAGTAAGATGATTCCGTGCTTCGGAGGGCACGTTAAGCCGTTGGTCCCGGCTATTAACCGCAAAAACACCTCTAACAACCCGCAGTGGAGCAGCGTGGTGGAGTATGCTCCATACCCCCTCTGGTTGATTGAGGGGATTATATAGGGAGTTATATAATAATAAAGAATAAAGAAGAACACTAGTCGGATAATGAACAATGCACCTACCCGCAGCATTTCATCAAGTTTTATTTGACCAATTTTGGCCGCCTATAGAAGTTTTTCTCTTATTGAATACCTATGTTGAATACCGAACAAAATGTGTAGGTACCGACAAAGTGACGTAGCTACAAAAATTAAAAAAAACTGAAACGGCTTAAAACAAAACAATACGTATTACCGATAGATAAATAATCGGTGGTAAAACTATCGCATAATTAAAACACATAATAACGGGTTCTTACCGGATCATGGCACTTGCAACAATGTCGAAATATCGGGAGTTTCATATTTCCCTGATTTAAATGCGGTAAGAACCCGTTATTATGTGTTTTAATTATGATAATAACCGCGTAAACTTAAAACAATGTAAAACTATCGCATGATGAACTACCCTCGTTTTACCGAGTATTAGAACAACGTGATAAAAAGACTTAAGAAACTGTGTTTTGAGAATTCTACCTTCTTGCATATATGATCCTTGCGGGTCCCAGCCACGTGCTCCAGTAGAAATAAGAAAGTTATAAAGTTTTTAGTACAATTATTAGCATTTAGCACTACATTGCACTACGCCACTTTAGTCAATCACTCGCGGGGTTCTTCTACGTATTTGAAAGAGAAATACTTTTTTTCCTAGCGCATCGAGTTGCCTCCAGAAAACCGGCGAATGAACTAACTACTAAGGCGCCACAGTCGCCACAAAAGCAAATCGGTCCTTGCTTGTGATTGGCCGAAATTTATGAGTGTGTTGATAAACACTCTGCTATTAGTCGAAACTCCAACTATGAAACCGAAAATTGCGTATAGACAACTTTCTGAACGAATAAAGTATAAAACGGAATGGCGCGAAAATGAAATTGAATAAAGAATTACGTATGTATACAAAAGAGTGGCACACTATTCTTATTCTTATTCACTATGATGGCCGTCATGACAGAATACGATAGTGATGTAAAATGACGTTTTATTTATCAATTAGCAATCGTCCAGCCCTTTCCTTTTCAGCGGATAAAAAACAAAGTCGTTTTTTCTATATCCCTATGTACGCTTAAATCTTTAAAACTTCGCAACGGATTTTGATGCGGTTTTTTTTTAATAGATAATAGAGTTATTCAAAAGGAAGGTTTATATGTATAATAACATGCAATAGTGGAGAAATGCTGTTATTTTTGAAGTTTTTAATGTGATGTCGTAAATAATTTCATTTTTTTCTTCAGCATCGCACCCGAGCTAAGGCGGGGTGGGTGGCTAGTAAAATATAATTAGATGGTGTGTGTTGTAAATATATAAAATAAGATTTTATTCTGAATATGTTTAAATCGGTATCCCTTACCATACCGGTACCGATTTTACAAAATGCCGGAAAACAGTACCGGTGTCAGCCCTTAATCGGTAACAGGTGTGCGCTTGACGTTGATAGAAGATTACTCTGACACCATTCTGTAGGAGATTTTCAAGATTTTGTGCCGTAATATTGTTAAATATCTCCCGGGACGTAATAAATAGGCCTTTGCAACAATTCTAATATTAAATACAGTTACTTAACTGTCTGTCTGTTACCTTTTCGTGCATAAACCACTGAACTGATTTCGATTAAGTTTTGATGAGCTTTTGATACGGGAATTCACAATTTAAGAAGCCCCCCTTAAATTGTAAATTGTGAGAGACTAGCGTCTTTCGAGCGTCGTCGTCTTGCCAGCATATACGCGACGACTACGCGAAGTCGACGCTGCGACGACGCGACGCCAGCGCTGCCGGCTGCCGAACGCCGACCGTGCGGAGGGCTGGCGTCGCGTCGCCGCGGCGCCATTTTAACGTTTTTTGCAAACAAGTACAGTGCACAACGCAATCCACTATAAATAATATTACCTACTTATATACGATAAGCAAGCGAAATCTCAGGCGGAAATCTACATAGATTGGTTTACACTGATAGATTAGGCTAGACTGTACTGTATCTGTGTAAAACTTGTTTTGTATGTTGTGTTCAATACCTAAAGTATATTCATATTTTGTATATACCAATGATGTAATAGATGATAAGTAGACTATATATGTGTATAGATATATTAGTGTCTTCGTCTATGAGTTGTGAGGTACAAAAATCACTTTGTGATCCCTAGTTTGGTTAGGACATTACAGGCTGATCACCTGATTGTCCGAAAGTGAGATGATCCGTTCTTCGGAAGGCACGTTAAGCCGTTGGTCACGGTTACAACTTACTGATTTAAGTCTGTAGTCGTTACATGAGTCAAGTTAGGGGCTTTTGGCGGCTCAATAGTAACCCTGACGCCAGGGTTGATGGGGTTGGTAATCCACCTCACAACCCACACGATAGAAGAAGAAGACTTCGTTTATTTATTATTTGTCATTTTGGACATTTCGAAATGGAGATAAGGGAATTTAGCCGTATTAGAAAGATGTCTTTCTGCCGTATCAAATTTTTGAAGTTTTACTTACCAATTTTAAGGTAATTTTAATACGTCATCATAATGAAAATCAGTGATCAGATTCTCAACGCACACGTTAAACTATATAAAGCAAACTAGAAAAGATCTCACATTCAAACAATCATGAAACATACATTGAGGGAAGGAAACTAACCATTACATTTCATGTACATTTAACTTAATGGGAACGTAATAGAAAAAGCGATACTCCGTAACAATTCTCAGGAGAAATGTAATTATAACAGACAATGATAATATGAAACAAAGTATTACGCTGTCTGTCTATTGCGTGGATGTTAGCGAGCGGAGCGGTGAACGGGGAAAAAAAAACAAACATACATACATACATAAACTAGTGTTTGAAATAATGTACATGTAGGAAAGTAAGTAGAAAGTAAGAAAGAATACTATGGAACCATAATGTTTTTTTTTTTGTTTTGGTTTTCGCCGAAGGGCAAGGCAAAGGGAACTATGCCCATACAGCCATGTCTTAGTATTTTTGACACACTCCCTCTGTAGGATTTTACGACATGAACGGGAAAAGACAAGTATCTAGACATGTTTTTTATTCGTTTCCAGTTTACCATAGAAGTTCTTATATACTAGTTGTAGTGTATTCGTCTCAATATAATTATATAAATAAATATCGGCTCGTTGCCACACACTACGTCTTCACTCCACCCCCGTACATACCCGTACAGTTTACTTTTTGTGGCCACCGCGTAGTGCATTGCCCGAGACGACAGAATATATATGTGAATCGATTATGTGGAGTGGGACACTGAGGGTTACTAATAATAATAATTGCATATTTATTTATATATTTAATTATACCTACGTATATTACAATAAGATGTCTTTATGTACTTATGTGAACACTACACTAGTTGTTAGTGACAGCGTAACGAAGACAATATTACGACGTCTGATTGTACTAAAAGTGATGGTACGCCCGTAAGATGGAAGGAGAATAATACGAAGAAGCAAAAGTTAGATTTTCTCTCCCGCTTCCGTGTCCGCAGCCAGTGTAGTATGAGTGTAAAGTTACTGTTGTCATACTTTTTGCCAAGAAGTACCTAAGCCTGTCATATACCCGGGATGTTATTCATTTTACTTTATCTCCTTAGAAACATGTTATTCATTATTTACTCATAATATCATTGTCTTCTTGTGTTTATCTCATTTATTATGGGTTGGCGTTTTATATTTGCAGGTATTTTTTGACACTTGGTCCTCCATGCTTCGGAAGACATATTAAGCAGTCGAGCTACTATTTAAGTAAGAATGTGGTCGTTACATGAGTCATGTCAGAGGTCTTTGTTGGTAAGGCGATTCTCACACTGCCCCGCATGATGCAGCGTAGCGGGTTGATGCGTGTTCTTCCGTTGCATTTTCTGTGTGTTAGACCGTGCGTGTTTTCTATACAAACGGAGATACAGTGTGAAAATCGCCTAACTCTGACACCAGAGTTTATGAGGTTGGTCACTGATCTTAACAGTGCACACGAGAGAATTAGACTGAAACTCCCTTTAAAAAGCCGAAATCGAGCTCATCCCACCACGTTGATTCACAGCGAGTTGGCAAATATTTCCGAAACAATTTTTCAATAAATGCTTCCCAGAAAAATTTGATGAACATGGAAAACGTTTTCCGATCCGAAACAAGTTCCAATTCGGAATTGGAACACTGTTCCGGGTGCAGAAATGGAACAAACAGGGTAAGCGCTATCGGAACGCTGAACGTACCGCAGCCGTTAAATTCTCCTCGACATCACGACTCGCTGTCTCTGACGTCATACCAGTGATAATCCTAGGACGAGATAAGCGGGAATTCTACCCGTCGGTTTACTTGTACCTCTTCCAGTATTCAGTCGCTTATTGGCGATTAGCGAATAGGCTAGTGGAAATTTTTTTTACGTGTCTTATTGTAGTTTTGCCGCAGATGGCATTAACTATTTGCCGGACAAATGGAAAGCGCTGAAGGCTCTCACCCGGTACAACGTTTAAGACAACAGGCCTGACGGTGCCCAGTTGAGCGCGAATCTCGGCTCAGGGCGTCGTCTGAGAGGAAAAATATTTGAAAGAATTAATCGATCCTAGTCGGTCGATAGCGATAAGCGCTGATTGAGGGAAATCGTCGACCACGCCGGCGGGGTCGGTATCGGACAAATACTAGTGGAAAAACGCCTCCCATTATCCAGCAAAAGGTTGAATGCTAAAATACGTATAGCAAATCATTTATTTTATAAAAATACTTTATGTCCATAGACTACTACTTACACTTTACTTTGAATACTTTTTATCCTTAGACTACGAATACTCTATGTATTCGTAGTCTAAGTATATTGTTATATATATAATAGGTATGTATGTAGGTATAGTATATTTTATATGTGTATATATTTATAGAGGCTTAGGCATATGTTTGTGTATATATATTTTTTAAACGGTTTTATATGTAGATATAATTATTATAATGTATTTAATATATTGCACCTCTTTTTATTCTTCCGCAGTTACTCTAATACTACCTCTGGGTTGGCTGGAAGAGATCTCTCTTAGAGATAAGTCCATCCTTGTAAACGTCCATTTCTTGTTTGTGATGTAACTAGTTGTTAAGTGCAATAATAGTATTTTATGCAACAGTTGTATAAGAAGGGTCAAAAAATGCGAGTGGCGTGAGTTGCGATGTGAGCCTTGGCGAACATCGCAATAAGAGACGCCACGAGCATTTTTTGACCTAGTTATACAACGTTGCATACAATACTTTTTCTACGACGACGTAATTTTAAATGAAACAAAAATTATACAAAGAAAAATTTTATTTATAAAAAATATTTTCCAACGCGCGGGAAAATGGCGGCAAATGTATACTTTTTTTTTATAGTATATCTATGGCACCAAACAAAGTAAAGGTGCCAGTTTCCAGGTCAAAAAAAAAAAAACAACAACAATGCTTTTTTGGCGACATTATAGTACAGTTACACTTTGTAAACAATGCTTTTATAGGCCATAGAGCGTACACTTTTTCAAAGAGTTTAATTATGTATGTACTTATATTAGACTTTTTGGTTATTTAAATGCCAGATTAAAGTAGAGGAGTAGAAAAAGTATATTATGATAATTGGAAAAAAATATATATTATGTCAACTTGGCCTGAAGAAAAGAGAAAAAGTTTTTAACGTTTACCTTGTCATAAAGTCGAATTAAACGAACGACGCGTCGCCTTTTTCAAGCATTAAGACTCTTGATATCATAATCTACATTTGACATTATTCTACATTAATTTGGCAGATTCTACATTAGACAGATTCTTTAAGTATTTGGAAAATTATTCGACATTATCTACACTTTTAAAATTAAGAATATTCATGTCTGTTAAAAAAAATATCTCTAGCACTGGCCTGTGCGCTTTTACAACAGGATTTTCTAGCAATGAACACTCACATTTTCTGTTGTACTTCAGGTTCCTATCGCTCTCTGGCACTTAGTGAGTGAAAATACAAACGATATTTTCAGATTTCTGAGTGACAAATCGTCTTCGCTTTACATACAAATTCAAATTCAAAATATTTATTTCGGAAACTAGTCCATATTTAGTTAGTAACAAAAGGCTTAACCTAGTATTAGTAACAGATTCGAAAGACTAACAACATAAAAATAAAACACAAGAGACCGGCCCGAATCACCGAAGCCGCGGGCAGCTATGTAACAGCGTGCAATCGCACCCAGCGGTTCAGCAGCGGCGAGTCGTACCGGTCCACCAATGCGCTCATGATGGTGTTGGGGCACATACATACCCTAGGTTTTATATAAAATGAAAGTATAACTTACAAGGTTTACATATCCATTTCATATAACACAACTAGCACTTTTATTACCGCATTGGTTGATATATCCAAGTTAGTCCCCGAGTTTTGTTATAGTTTATGTGCCAATTTTGGTCTTGGAGTTTGCCCAATCGCAAACAATTATGTCAATCGACAGTTTTTTATTATTTAATTTTAGTGACAGCGATAAAAATGCTTTTTTTTTTTGACGTGACTTATTGTAGATTTTCCGCAAATGGCATTAACTACTTGGCCGTACAAATGGGGAGCGCTGAAGACTCTCACTCGGTATAACGTTTAAGACAACAGGCCTGAGGGTGCCCAGTTGGGCTCGTGGAAAAAATAATTGAAATAATTAATCGACCCTAGTGGGTCGATAGCGATAAGCGCTAAATGAGGGAAATCGTCGACCACGCCGGCGGGGTGGGTATTGGGGTCCTGTCGCGAGCTGATTGGCTGCCTCTATGGCTAGAGCAATCGGGTCGTCGGGATCGTATATTACGTCCTTCGAAAAATGTATGGAAGTGACATGAGGTGACATGAAAAACCCATACATTCTTATCAATATCGTGAATCACGTATTGTTTGCAACTTCACTAAGGATTATTCTTTATTCTACATCTAAGGTGACTGATTACACGTAGCGGTTTACTCGTGAAATGGTAACAGAGTTTCCTTATCATTATATTATATCAATCAATCAATCAATAACACTTTATTGCACAACGATATATCATCATCATCATCATCATCCAAGCCGTGTCCGGCGACGGCGACTCCTAAATATCTATCCCAGGTCGAAGTTCGGTTTTGCTAGCCATATTATATTATATATTACATAGCTATAATAATTATACCATTGCGCAGTAATAAATTATAATAATTGTAATTATTATGCTTTGGCGGCTCGATAGTAACCCTGACACCAGGGTTGATGGGGTTATCCACCTCACGACCCACACAATAGAAGAAGATTATGAATCCGATTTTTATTGTGCACTGAAATCTTTCTTCTGTATTTTTAAATCGTTTCTTGTGTAACTTAATGTATTTTTGTATGAATGAGGAGCTTTCCAGGCTACTTTTCCAAAAACAATATAGATAGCGCTGTACAGTTTTTCCTTCGTTTAACCTTCTAATTTCATGGATAACAGACATATGCATCTTTTATCTTTGGATATTATAAATGATGACCCTTTTTATAACACTGTACACACTTTTCGTTCACGGTTCGAATCCAGCACAGGCCTAAACCAATGATTGTCGAATTTGTTTTCGAACTCATGTTTGGATCATAAATGATTACTTATCGCGTGCTGAGCGGTGAAGGAAAACATCGTGGAGAACACATTTCCGAGAAGTGCATTTTTGGAGGCATGTGACGTAACCTGTATTGGGCTGGTTTACCCTTCGCGGGTTGGAAGGTCAGATAGACAGTCGCTTCTGTAAAAAGCCGGACCTATCAAATCTTAAGGTTATGTTAACGGACTCCGTGAAAACGGGATAATGCTAGAGAGATGATGATGACGCACAGAAATATTTATTTACCCAGTAAAATGGTTTTTGGATTCACGATTCGCGTTCCCACGACCACGGTTCCGTGAGCGTAGCACATAATAGCCAACGTTCTGTGACGATTTAAACCTTCTGTGAATGCGATTTAAATTTTCTGTGAACACGGTACATAACGCTCCACCACTATTTAATGATCGTTCATTTGTGACGCGTATTGGTTTTAATGTAAATACTTAATGATGAGCTGCAGACTGGTAATTATTTGTCGAAGTTTTTATCGTTTATCGAAACAATTATCGTAGTCTTATTTTTCTGTTTGTTTCTTTTTTCATTCATTCATTGTTTATTTGTGTTGCATTAGTTTTTATATTGTTTTTTCTCGTCATTCAGCGCATTGGGGTACACTGTAATGTTGTATGTTCCTTTATAAATAAGTAAAATAAATAAATAAACAATTTATTGTTGCCATGGTATAAGAAACCCAGCAGAGCTATCATGCGCAATGTGATAAAATTATCGATCGATTCAATAAATATTGTCGAAATCGATAAATTTGTTTTTTCCCTAACATGCGTGGCACGTGATTTTGTTCGTATTTTGATAGACAAACATGACTTATTTGGGTTCACATATTAGCACCAATCGACAAAACGACATAATTATATCGTCAGAATCGATAAAATGACCGTGACAAAATTTTATCACGTTGTTGTTAGCCCTACTGGTATGCTCAAAAGTGGCATCTAACATTTTAAGGTAAGCCCAGCTGACGTCATCCCAACCTGCGTTGCTATATCGTAAAAAATAATCAATCAATCAATAATACTTTATTGCACAACAACATATACAAAGGACATAAGCATACGAATAAAACATAAGCACAATAGGCGGCCTTATTGCTAAACAGCAATTTCTGCCAGGCAACCTTAGAGTGAAAGAATATTATTCACTATTAATTTGCCCACGACCGTTTTTATTATTATTTACTTTGCAAGGAAATTTTGAACTTTTAATAAAAGATTTACCTACTCATAGTATGTGACAATTAAGAGTAATTAAATACGTTAGTCAGTAATTCACTTAATTTTCAATAATAAAATTTACGTCCTTGAAATGTTGGAGATACCGATTTAATGGTAACACTTACGTCATCAAAGGGCTTGCAATGGCGGCTTGTCATTGGATTGAGCATACTTAGTTGTCTCATACCATGATTGATGCTAATTCCTGGAAGTAGACATCATCTAATTTTATTTTATTTATAGCTGCCATTTTCTTATCCACCGAACAGAAAAGGGACGGATGATTGACAGCTGTTAATTTAAGAATAAATGATTGAGTGAATGAATAACCTAGGCGACTCAAGACAGGTAATGGCCCTGATTTCTGCAGATACAATAATAATAATAAGTAATAAAATAATAAAAAATATTAATTAAAGTAGTAGAAGTAGTAGTAGTATTATTTTTATTATTATATTTATTAATTATTATTTTTTGGTAATAATTTTAAGTTATACCTGTCATTTTCATATCCACCGGAACGGAAAGGGATGGATAATTGATAGCTGTCAGTTTTAAAATGAATAAAGCAATCAAATAGGTATCTCGCTGATATGCAAACCATTTTAACGTGTGCAAATAAAGCTTAATTCTGTTGGGTTATTAACCATCGTTTTTTCTTTCTTTTTGTTTTTTTTTCAATATTTTTTTCTCATATAGTTTAAATTTATTTTCAATCATTTGTGGTAGCTTGCAATTGGCCTATAGTTATTATTAAGTCACATTATATTGTAAATAATGCTGTAAACTTCCCTAAGACAACAAAATAAAATAAAATACATCAGTAAGTAGTAACCGGGACCAACGGCTTAACGTGCCTTCCGAAGCACGAATCATCTTACTTTCGGACAATCAGTTGATCAGCCTGTAATGTCCTAACCAAAATAGTGATATGTTCCGACAGGTATTCGAACCTGGGACCTCTCCGGATCACGAGGCGAACGCTCAACTACTGGACTACAGAGGCCGCATTATCAATTTTATAAGTCACCTCGTTCCCGAAAAGGTAAAACAATTTTTCAAGCGGAATCCGTAGTAATGTTCGTCTATAGATTATGTTACCATCAAGAGTGGTATTAAGTGATGCTTCGGAAGTCTTTATTTTTTCCTGTCGAGCCGCAAGAAAGGAAACATGTTAGAGATATTTTTTTTAGAAAAATCTAAAATTAACGTTGTAGTGTTTACATAAGTACATAAATGCATCTTATGGTAATGCACGTAGGTACAATTAAATATATGTTATAATATATTATAAAATACTTGAATCGATATAATCGATTCACATACATCTATCTTCTAAATATATAAAAGGAGAAACTGACTGACTGACATATCAACGCACAGCCTAAACGGCTAAACGTAGGCACTTGAAATTTGGAAGGGACGTAGCTTAGGTACCGTAGAGGTGCACTAAGAAAGGAATTACCGGAATTCCGGTACGGGAGTACGGGAATTAGCGGGAAAAATCCTTCCACGCGGACGAAGTCGCGGGCAAAAGCTAGTATATTATAATTATATTCCCTCGTCTCGGGAAATGCACTACACGGTACCCTGAAGTAAAATGAAGAGAGCTGAAGGCTCTCACCCGGTACAACGTTTTAAGACAACAGGCCTGAGGGTGCCCAGTTGGGCGCAAACCTCGGCTCAGGGCGTCGTCTGAGAGGAAAATTATTTGAAAGAATTAATCGACCCTAGTGGGTCGATAGTGATAAGCGCTGATTGAGGGAAGTCGTCGACCACGCCGGCGGGGTCGGTATCGGGTCCTGAAGTATTTGGTGTCGCGAGGTGATTGGCTGCCTCTATGGCTAGAGTAATCGGGTCGTCGGGATCGTATATTACATCCTTAGGACGCCGATTTAAATTATAGGTATTGAAGCGAATACACTACAAATATAACATAACGATGGGGTAGGCAGAGGTATACATATAGTATACAGGATGTTAATGACACAGTGGTCTAATAACCCTCAACTACAATGCCAGGTCGTGCGGCCGCTACTGTCGCTCTCGCATCGGACTTTACAGCCATTTTAAAAGCTGCCACAGAAACGCTGTTTGAATCATCTGATAAAGATGTAAAGGCCTGAGATGATGATGATGAGTGACACAGTAACGTAAACTTTTCAAACCATGGTTCTTGGTTGATATGAAGTAGAATTTTCCGTCGCAAAAGTATGGAACTGAAAATAATTTAAATAACACTGAATATTTCATTTTCCGACAGGAAATTGCGTTTGATGTCAACTCAGAATCATGGTCGGAATCATCTCCCAAAGTTTTCGTTGAGCATGTGGTCTATACCCCTCCGGTTAGTTGAGGAGGGGCTTGTGCTCTACTGCCAAGCACAAACGTATATCTCGATGTTTTAAATTTTGGTTACTTGACCAAATATATTAAATATAAAAAATAACATATCATAAACAGCCTATATACGTCCCACTGCTGGGCACAGTCCTCCCCTCAATTAACCGGAGAGGGTATGGAGCATACTCTTTGGTTGGTGGAGTAATATAAAAAATACAACTGTCAATAACAATAATGATCCAATAGATTTTCATCATCATCAGCCGTGCTACGCCCACGGCCCGCCCAAAAGATTTTATTTTATTAAAATAATTTTTAAATATTTATTTATTTATTACAAATTAAGAATGCGTTTTTTTATCTGTGCATTACAAGATCCGAAACACGGGCGGCCATGATTGAGCTTCGTGTGACGTCACATTTCACAAAATAAACAAAAACTTTCTGCCAGGTTTCAAGTTATTATATTGTTTGACAGTTTATTTGTTTCTTGAAATGTGACGTCACTGGGCAAAATGTCACGTGACAAACCGTTTAAGCGCGATATTTAAAATGATTGAAGAAAAATATGTTTTTTCTATTATATAAAACTTTTTCGAGAAAATAATATATATTTTTAAGAGGTATAAAATAAGCGTCTGTATTCTTTTAAAATACTTATCCGAATACTGGCGAGTAGCCAATCATGCTATACCTATATAATGATCGGAAAAAATCGCAAGCACAAACGAGAGAACCACTCAAACAGAAGCAGGCAAAGAAAAGTCGCATAAAGTTCCACTTGAGGCCGTTCACATCGATTTTACCTCTCGACTGCTTTACGAGAATTATAAGTACATTTTCCTGTGTTCTTTGTCGATATAGGAAAAGATTCAGAGTAAGATATTAAGTAAATGTTATTTAAATTGGTCTCGTCGTCGTTCATTTATTCGTCTTTATTCAGTAGGTAACATATACTTGAATTGTCAAAGTTTACGTAACGAACGCTTAAAACTACTGCAACTTCTCACAGCCTGTATAGCCTAGAAAAAAAAGCTTCCTCTCAGACGACGCCCTGAGACGAGGTTCGCTCCCAACTGTGCACCCTCAGGCCTGTTGTTTTAAATTTTGTACCGGGTGAGAGCCCTCAGCGCTCCCCATTTGTCCGGCCAAGTAGTTAATGCCATTTCCGCAAGTCTACAATAAGAGTTACAGTTCTATAAAGCACGTATTCTTCATCCTATGACATATTATTGTACAGAGAATATCGACCTCGTTCAATTTATTTTCGAAGAAATTCAAAGATAAACATCTTATAAAATATTTTAGAGGTACGACATCAAAAGGAGCATTCTAAAAATATTTTGCCACGTCAATCACACCTAACCCCTTCACACGACGTGGGTAAAGAGATCCAACCAAGTCAAACACAAACATATAGAGTATATTTACCCCATCTGTTTGATTATCCTCTTTGTAGACTAAGTAAAAGTGTACGCACTCACATAAAACATATACTTGCGCCCGTATTCTCTAACGGGGCTTGCAGAGCTACAAGTATTCGAAATTCGAAGCCTTTGGCAAAGCTGTTTAATAAGTAATCACTTAACCAAACTAGGGATCACAAAGTTATTTATGTGATAATAATGTCCCGACCAGAATTTGAACACGGGACCTCCGGAACGGTTTGGTTAGGACATTACCAGCTGATCACCTGATTGGTCCGAAAATTAGTGGAAAATTCCACTTGATATTAACTCAGAATCATGGTCTGAATCATCCCTCTCAGTATTCGTTACGATGTCACTAACACGCTGTATAGTCGTTGCAGAAGCCATGTCAGCGGCTTTAGTCAGGGTCCGTTGGGGACTCAATATAAACCAACACAAGAGAAGAAGACACATTTTTTTATTTCCCAAAAAATGTGTGTGTGTTTCCCGAATACACTAACATAAATAAATAATAACAGCCTCCGTGGTCTAGTGGGTAGAGCGTTAGACTCACGATCTGGAGGTCCGGGTTCGATTCCCGATGGGGACATTGTCGAAATCACTTTGTGAGACTGTCCTTTGTTTGGTAAGGACTTTTCACGCTTGAATCACCTGATTGTCTGAAAAAGTAAGATGATTCCGAGCTTCGGAGGGCACGTTAAGCCATTGGTCCCGGCTATTAGCCGTAAAAACACCTCCACCAACCCGCATTGGAGCAGCGTGGCGGAGTATGCTCCATACCCCCTCCGGTTGATTGAGGGGAGGCCTGTGCCCAGCAGTGGGACGTATATGGGCTGGTTATGTTAAATAAATAATAAAACAAAAACGCGATGGAATCAATATTAACTTACCCCTATTTTAAAAGGGTTAATTCATCCCACGCTGACTTAGCAAAACACAACGCAACGGGAAACGACGTAAATAATTAATTATACTTTAAATGACTGTCATTAATCATCGTTAAAGTTAACAAGCTGATGAAAGCAAAGATCATTATGTTTTTGATGATTTTGTAACACAGTTCAGAAGTTCCCATGTTACTAGTATTAAAACATGTAGAGTCATGAGTAACATCATGTACTACTTTAGAACCCTGTCGCACTATCATATTTGACATTTAATGAGACTAACGGTTTAATTTGTCAAAAATGACAATGTGACATGGTAACATACTCGTGACCGTCCCTACGTACTAAATTTATCCCTAACTTTAAAAGCAATTAATCGCGCCACCAATAACATGTATAATATAATACGTAAAATAAAATAAAAAGTAATAGTGAGTAGTAGTTGTTATATAAAATAAACATTGCAAAAAAATAAATATACGAAAATAAATATACACAAAAATAAATATAATATTATTTTGCGCCAAGTCAGGGGTTGCTGGTGGCTCAATAATGACCCTAACACGAGGGATGATGAGGTTGATAATCCACTACCACCACTAGATAGAAGAAGAATATAATATTATTTTAATATTTCCAATACCTAAGAAGATATTGACAATATTAAAGGCCCCACATTTTTACTACCCGTCTTTTACTCTTTACCTTAAGATTGAAAATAAGAAGCGTAAAATAGAAATGTGAGGTGCGATCGCAAAATAAAAGAGTTGGTCGGAAGAATATATCGTTCAGTTTATCGAAGACACAAGAAATATCACGTAGTTCGTCCCTGGAGGAAGAAAAAAAATGGTGGACTGTCGAAGGAAAAAGTCTTCGTCGTACACACCCTGGATATGGACACTTAATTCAAAACTTACACATATTCACACATACATTCACACTCAGCAAATTTTTTTTTTTTTGACGTGGCTTATTGTAGATTTGCCGCAGATGGCATTAACTACTTGGCTGGACAAATGGGGAGCGCTGAAGGCAACACTCAGCAACCTATACATATACATTCATTTGTGCAACAGTAACAGGCAGTTTCTTAATCTTTCTTTGCAGTTAAATACTACTTATTATTGTAATTATTCTAATGAATATTTATATTTCACTGTCCGCTTTATAAAATGTATAACATTGTATAAGATTTTTAATATCGCAACTTTAATTAAGATTATTTTAAGATGTAAAGTTTGCAAAAAACGATTGAAAATTTAATCTCATTCTTACTGTCTTCTTCTTCTATCGTGTGCAGGTGAGGTAGAGTACCAACCTCGTCAACCCACATCATTCTTACTGTGTGCCGCCCAACGCGTAAGTGCGAGCGAGGCCTCCGTAGGTCTTGGGTTCGAATCCCAGTGGGGATATCACAAAAAACACTTTTTGGTTAGGACAAAGGCTAGTCGTCTAAATCTGATTCTCCGAGAAGATGAACCGTGCTACGGAAGGCATGTTAAATTATACCATTGATCTAAGTTACATGAGCCATGTTGGGAGCTTTCCGCAGCTCAATAATAACCTTTTTTTTACGTTGGGAAATGTATTTATGCATAGCCGCCGCCATGGGGATGACGACGGGTTATGTGGGACTCCAGGATCTCAAGTATCCCGCCTACCCACTAAAACCCAACGGTGTTCGTCTTGCCGCCTGAGTGGGAGCCACGGGAACACGCCCGCATACTTCCGCAGCTCAAGCTCAATAATAACCCTAACACTAGGGTTGATGAGGTGGGTAATGCACCTAACAACCCACACGATAGAAGTAGACGTGTTTATAGCTAAAGAAATATTACATTTCCTTCAGCATTTTTTCGCCCGTCTGTACTCTCAGAAGATAGAAAACGTGCTACATAGTTTTCTCCATAGTTGTAAAACTCAATCTGCGCATCAGCGAAGTTGTTTGTCTTATTATACTCGAAGGTATCTATTTATTTGTTATAATTGTATAGTTATTTACGAGTACCTATTTATTCTTCTCAAATATACGATCTAGCCATAGAGGCAGCGCTTCAGTTCGCGATACCAAACACTTCAGGACCCCGATACCGACCCCGGCGGCGTGGTCGACGATTTCCCTCAATCAGCGCTTGTCGCTATCGATCCACTAGGGTCGATTAATTCTTTCAAATATTTTTCCTCTCAAACGACGCCCTGAGCTGAGGTTCGCGCTCAACTGGGCACCCTTAGGCCTGTTGTCTTAAACGATGTACCGGAGGAGAGCCTTCAGCGCTCCCCATTTGTCCGGCCAAGTAGCTAATTCCATCTGCGGCAAATCTACAATATGTCACGTCAAAAAAATAATATTTTTCTTCTTCTTGTACTCGTTATGAGCCATGTTAAGGGCCTTTGGCGGTTCAATAGTAAACCTACACTAGGGCTGATAGGTCATTCCTTGATCTCACAACCCACACGAGAATCTATTAGGTACTACCACATGGTTTACAATACAACAATATTACATTATTTTATTTATATTAGTGGTTTATTGCTTTTGTTGTTTGTGATGTTTATGAAGTTTGTATTATTAAGTAAGTAGTCGCTTCTGTAAAAAATCGGACCTGTCAAATCATCAGGTTGGGTAAGCGGACTCTGTGAGAAACGGGAGGGAGAAACGAGAAAATGCATTTCTTGTAATCTTGGTTTAATCTTGATCTTGGTAATCTTGGTTTTATTTGCAATATTGTACGTCCGACATGGACATGCTGTTGAGACAATTTCATAATGTTTGACATCTGCATGTATGTACCTACACAGCTTCTCAATAAATGTTTCTTGTTTCTTGTTTTCTTCACCGCTGAGCACGTGATGATCAATTATGATCCAAACATGAATTCAAAAACGAATTCTACAATCATTGATTTAGGCTTGTGCTGAATTCGAACCTATGACCTCACAAGTAATCAGTCCAATAAAAAAATATTTTTTACCAATCATTACTTACCGCTAATAAAGCTACATTTTCTTTAGCTCTCAATCTATCATTATACCTATCTAAAATCAATCATAAAGAAATTTCAATAACTGAGGCCAGGAAAAAAAATGAAATTCGGGTGAGATTTGTGTAATATTACCATTAATATTGCCTCCTTTTGTGCCGCCAATTTGAATATTCTATCCAGGTTTCATATCCATGGCTAATATCCTTTGCTTAAAGCTCCTTTTTACTTTGACACATATTTACCTAAATGTGCCAACTATTCAAAAATCGCTTGTTTTACTATATATAGTTAGGTACCTATGTCGATTAATTTTCAATATGTTATTTATTCTCTTAAGTGAAAAATAATGATAATGGAACTTTATAAGAAAAGGTTAACTAGAAGTAAATGAATAAACTAAGTAACATAATATGGGTAAACACAATGGTGCTGATTCCTGTAAACACCATCTAATTTTATTTTAAGTTATACCTGTCATCTTCTTATTCGCTGAAAAAGAAAAGGGTAATCGACAGGCATAAAATTTATGGAACACACTTCATTATTAGACAGAAATTTAAAAAGCCCTTCCAAAATTTTATATTGGCCAATAACCCGACAGAATTAAGTTGACAGCACACGTCAAACTGGTTGCACATGAGCGAGATGGCTATTTTATTCACCCGGATTATTAATTCATTTTATTTTCCTTTTCGGCGGTTGAGAACATGACAGGTATTGGACTTAAAATTAGGATGTGTCTGCAGGAATCAGGGGCATTGTATAACATGAACGGTCTATACGTCTCACTTCTAGGTACAGACTTCTTCTCAATGAAACGGAGGGTGTAAGGATACATACTCCATGGTGGAGGTGTTAATATTTAAATAATTTAATTAATATTTTTTATTTTTTAGCTACAAAAAAGTTCATATATTTTAAACAGGGTTGAACCGAGCATAATCCCCTGAGGAACAAGTCTTGCGAAGACATTTTGTCATTCAATTACGTAATAGATTTTTTTTAATCTAATGCCGTTTCTATATGGAGACTTTGACGAATAGGGTAATCAAATACATAAATATAATATTAATTGAAATTATCGAATAATTTGGCTTTCTGAACTATGTGTCAGTGTGTCAAACGTCGGTGAGAAGTCGTCGTACAGTTAATCCGGCGTGTTCTCGAGTTTGCGATCCTAATTGCGAGCTAATGAGTGCCGGTTGCTTAGTGCAGCTTAGCGTGGGCTTCCTAATGAGAATAGTACGAAACGAAGAAATACAACATTGTGGAAATTCAATTTGAAGTATGCAATCAATACTAATACAGTCTAGAACTACTAAGTTATTCAATTAGTAAAGTTATGCCGTTTTATCTTCAGTCAGTGAAATCGAACACAATAATTAATAACATAAAAATACAGTACTTTTACATAATATACATAAATAACCTATAATTATACATCCCACTGCTGGGCACACGTCCCCCTCAAGCAACCGGAGGGGGTATGGAGCATACTTCTTCAAGTGTGCAATAAATACTTTGACTTTGAGATGGTTTTTTCAATAAGGCCATGTTTATGATTTAATTTTTTTTGTTTGTTTTATACTCTGTACCTTTATTTTTAGGTTAAGTTACGTATTGTTGTATTTGATCAACCCTGAGAGTGTGAAGTAACTCTGGTTGGTGACAAAGATATTATTGTAAAATGCCAAGTTGTCTGAAATAACGGCAAATCCGCCCCCAGAACAAAGCCTTGAACGAGAATAGGAACGGAAAGAAAAAGTTAATTTTACATTCATTCAAAACATTAGAGAACACCTTTATTCAAATTATATTCTATTCAAATTGTGAAAGTTAAGCAAGCATTGTTTTTGAACTGTAATGTTTTGTAAGACATTCAAACTCTTAAGGAAGTCGTAGCAATGTATAGGGTTACTAGTGATGGGACTGGGAATATACATTTTTTTTCTTGTACCCCATATACATAAACTTGCACCAGTAATCCCTGATACGGTGTGCAGAGACACAAGTAATCAAAGACAACTTGGTTCACTGTTGATACAATGTCTTAAGGTGTATGTGATGAACAACACACTCCACTCTACTGTTGTACTCTGCACTTCTGCCTAATGAGTCTTCTACTTCGTGTCTATGTTCTTCTTCTTCTTATCGTGTGAGTTGTGAGGTGGAATATCAGCCTCATCAATCCTGGTGTCAGGGTTATTATTGAGCCGCCAAAGGCCCCTGACATGGCTCATGTAACGACTACATACTTAACATCAGTAAGTAGTAACCGGGACCAACGGCTTAACGTGCCTTCCGAAGCACGGATCATCTTACTTTCGGACAATCAGGTCATCAACCTGTAATGTCCTAACCAAACTAGGGATCACAAAGTAATTTTTGTGATATGTCCCCACCGAGATTCGAACCCGGGGCCTCCGGATTGTGAGCCCAGCGCTCAACCACTGGCCCACGGAGGCCGTGTCTATGTTAATATATGGTTTAGAGAGTTATGTTTCTATTATTAATACCTTAAAAAAACACAAATCATAATCAATTTCAAATCATATCTTCCTTTTGTGCAATAAAGAAGTGTCTATTGTATTGTACATAAAGTTTGTTATTGCACTTAACCAGGGCGTAAGAAAAGCTCACAAATGGAAAAATAAGATCAAAAATTTCGTCTCGGACGGGATTAATTTCCCATCATCAAACCGAGACGAGCGTTTTTTTTTTTGACGTGACTTATTATAGACTTACCGCAGATGCCATTAGAGCATGTCAACTATCTAACCACCAGATCCTCTCTACCTTTTAATTATTTCAACCTGGAACGTCATTATAAGTTTTCCCTAAACACGGGTAAAGGCTTTAAACAAAATTGTTTCGGATATCCCGCATTCGTATAAGAAGTTATCCCAACAAGAGCCCTAATATAAATGTAAATCCAAGGTCCCAGGTAACTTGCCCTGGGCAAACTTGTCAAATTACCAGCAAGTTGCCGGGCTAGTCCAACTTGCCCACTTAGCCCACTCCAAGCTGCGTGCTTTATAACCCACATCTAATTAGAATCCGCTTTACTCCTAAATAAACTTGAAGCTAAATTAGTGTTTAGAAACCCAAAAATATCTTTATTCCGTTCTTCAATCAATCAATCAATAATACTTTATTGCACAACGATTATATTCAAAGGACATAAAAATACGAATAAAAACATAAGCACAATAGGCGGCCTTATTGGTTCTTCTACTCTTCTTCTTCTATCGTGTGGGTTGTGAAATAGATTACCAATCTCATCAACGTTGGTGTCAGAGTTACTCTTGAGCCGCCAAAATCTCTTGACATGGCTTATGTAACGACTACTCACTTACATAAGTAAGTAGTAACCGGGACCAACGGCTTAACGTGCCTTCCAAAGCACGGATCATCTTACTTTCGCACAAAGTGATTTTTGTGATTTGTCTCCATCGGGATTCGAATCCGGGTTCTGCGGATCGTGAGTACAACGCTCAACCACCGGACCACGAAGGCCGTTGAAACATTCTTACTTGATATATAAATAAAATGAGAAATGACAAGGACAGAAAATAATGCCACGGTCTATCGAAGCAGAAACTAAAGTTTGTTTGTAACAGAAATATTCATTACATTAGGGTAGCATACCTACGCGTCTTGGGGTTAAGTAGAGGGTAACTAAGGGTCATAGTGTATACCCTAACCAGGGTTGATGAGGCTGGTATTTCACCTCACAACCCAAATATGTACATCGACATAATATTTTAAACTAGCTATGTGTAATATACGATCCCAACGACCCGATTACTCTAGCCATAGAGGCGGCCAATCAGCTCGCGACACCAAACACTTCCCCGATACAGACCGCGCCGGCGTAGTCGACGATTTCCCTCATTCAGCGATTATCGCCATCGACCTATCGACAAATATTCTGCCTTTCGGACAACGCCCTGAGCCGAGGTTCGCGCCCAACTGGGTACCCTCAGGCCTGTTGTCTTAAATTTTGTACCGGGGTGAGAGCCCTCAGTGCTCCCGATTTGTCCGGCGAAGTAAAAAAAAAGCCACGTCAAAAAAAAAACAGTAATAACTAGCTATCCGCCCGCGACTTCTTTCACGTTCACTTCGGTTATTGCACACTAAATCCATTTCGGAATACGCATACATATATAAGCTCACGAGTATATCCCAATTGGGGTAGTCAGAGGTACATCCATCGCAAGGTGAACGAAGTACCCACATCTCACCGGGCTGTCTGTTAGACCAATGTGATCTATTCCTGAATAATCTCAATCCGTCTCAGGGGCGTACCAGAATCAGAATTATTTATTCAACGTAATTATCATAGATAAAATTCTTGAAGATCATTGATTCTTTTTTTAAGCTACATCATTTTGCAAACATCGTTTGGATATATCCTGTGCTAAAATTTTGGGAGGGTTTATTAAATTTCTGCCAAAAATTGACGTGTGTTCCAAAAATGTGCTGCCTATCGATTACCCGTCCCTTTCTTTTTCGGTGGATAAGAAAATGACAAGTATAACTTAAAGTAAAATTAGGAGGTGTCTGCAGGAATCGGGGCCAATAACATCATCTACTTAATTTTATTTTAAGTTATATTTGTAATTTTTTTACCCACCGAAAAAGAAAGGGACGGATGATTGACAGCTCTAAATTTTAGGAAAAATGAGAATCAAAAAGGTATCTCGATGGTATGCAAACCGTTTGACATGTGCTGTCAACTTAATTCTGTCGGGTTATTAGCCAATGTAATTTATATAGGGTTGTTGTTGTTTTAAATTTGTGCTTAAAATTGACGAGTGTTCTATAAATTTTATGCCTATCGATTACCCGTCCTTTTCCTTTTCGGTGGATAAGAAAACGACAGATATAACTTAAAATAAAATTAGATGGTGTCTACAGGAATTAGCACCATTTTGTATTGGAATCAGCTCCATTGTATTTTTGTCTTACGATAGCTTCAAACAAACTTGTAGTCCTGCCTAGCTATAATAAAAGTACTAATGTACGTTATTTTATAGTAAACAAACAAACAAACAAAATAACGGCACGTGTGACGAATGACGCACAATATGAAAAAAATAAACACGCAAATGAAAATAGCTTGTATATACATTCATTTCGTTAATTGTATTTAGACTGTACATCAACGAAATACGATAGAATCGATGATAAATTACATTATGCTTCTGAATTACTAACTCGTGCTATTTATTTGTACTCCAGTACGCTTCTTTTATAAACTTAGCGTAGATACTTGTACACTGAATTTAAATAGCGGATTTAAATTATGGTTTTTATTGAGTTCGACTAAAGACAGCTCAAAATGTTCGAGTCCTCATCAATATCCAATCAAGCCAAGAGAAACATTCCAATAGCTTTGACAATTATTTATTTAGTGTCACAATTTTCTATGGGTATAAATTTTGGGTTTACAGCAATATTGAAGAAGAAATACCGGCCGTTAGCACAAAAGTTTTCTGTTTTCATGTCGATAATCATGATGATAATATTGTCCGCTCCTGTTTTATTTATGTACAACGATGTTTGGATCTGGTTGAACGCAGTGAAATATATATTATTCTTCTTCATTCAGAATAATCTTAATTACAATATCTTTAATTTGATTGTCGATATGAGCAATGTGTGTGAAGTGACGGCGGCTGAGAAGAAAGTTCTAAGTGCTATTGCTATTAGCTACACAGCGCTGTTGGATGCAGTCAAAACGTTTTTCATGAGTGTAAGATGTGCTCTAGAAGTAAATCCTTTTTGTGGAAAATTTAAAACAATCTCCTTATATGTCTTATATGTGTTACCAGTACAATCGTTAGATGTTATAGGGTTGTCACAAACTCTAATCTACTATTATCTGAAATGTGGTGTTAAAAATATTAAAGTATATTTAAAGAATTCGAAGGAAATAAATTTGAAGTTCATCGAACTCCAATATTTAGCTATAACTGATATTTATGGGAAAATCAGACCTCTGTACGACTACATGGTAAGTTAATAAAGTAGCATTTTTCTTTTCCATAAGTAACTTCGTACTTTGTACTTAGTTAAGAGACTTTTTGTAATTATTTCTTTTTATTTTGGTGCATAAACATAAATACATAAACTGCCTATATACGTCCCACTGCTGGGCACAGGCCTCCCCTCAATCAACCGGAGGGGGTATGGAGCATACTCCACCACGTTGCTCCACTGCGGGTTGGTGGAGGTGTTTTTACGGCTAATAGCCGGGACCAACGGCTTAACGTGCCCTCCGAAGCTCGAAATCATCTTACTTTTTCGGACAATCAGGTGTTTCAAGCCTGAAAAGTCCTTACCAAACAAAGGATCACAAAGTGATTTCGACAATGTCCCCATCGGGAATCGAACCCGGACCTCCAGATCGTAAGCCTAACGCTCTAACCACTAGACCACAGAGGCTGTTATTTTGGTGCAATAAAGTGTATTTGTATTTTGTAACTTCCTTTTTCATTTATTTTTCTACCCTTATCGATTCTTTGATTATCATTATTCTGTATGTTTATAGATAATACTGCAATTGGGGATTACTGTGCCTAAGCTAATGGCTACATTATGGACTTTGCTTTTATATTTTAGAGATGACGTAAGTATGAAATAAGTGCATTGTACCAGATGCTTAAGATTCATTATTCGCTAAACTGGGCAGTCTATACAGACAGATTATAAAGTTTTTTAGGACTTCATATAAAGTGGACGCCAGTAGTTTTTGGATTACTTACTTATAATTTGGCCTTTTCTTGACGTGACATATTTTAGATTTTCTGCAGATGGCATTAACTACTAGACTGAACAAGTAGGGAGCGCTAAGGGCTCTAACCCGGTGCAAAATTTAAGATAACAGGCCTGAGGGTGCCCAGATGGGCGCTAATTTCGGCTCAAGGCGACGTCTGAGGGAATTATATTTGAAATAATTAGAAATAATTGATCAACCCTAGTGGGTCGATAGCGGTAAGCGCTGAATGAGGTAAATCGTCGACCACGCCGGCAGGGTCGGTATCGGCGTTCTAAAGTTTGTGCTGATTGGCCGCCATACTAGCGATCACTGACATGAGTAACACATCTTTTCATCTAAGGTTCAATGAGAGATTTTCCAGGCAACTTTCCCTAATTTCATTATAGATGGCACTGTATAGGCACATTTGCCTTCGTATAACCTTCTTATTTCATAAATAACAGACATATGCATCTTTTATGTTATTACACCTAGGCGCAACACATCTTCCACTCATTATTATTCTGATCAAAATAAACAGAAGCAATATAGAAAGCAACATAATGAAATGAAAAATGAAAATATTGTTTACTGTATCCGATATAGGACTTAATTAGGTACATTCATTTAATTATAAATACAGAGATATATTTAAACTTAGACCCAAATAAACCCACATAATTCCATACTTTATCTGATCCAAATATCAAGCAACAATTCGTTTTATCTATGCTTTTGCCATTACATTATATTTTTGAATAGTTATTTATGTACTTGAGCATTGAGAAAATAGGTAATAAACCCGGCAAATGTATAGAACGCTGTCTATATTGTTTTAGGGGAACCTAGCCGGGAGAGTTTCTCATTATTTAATATTTTACCTCTTCCAGGCTCACTGGTATACGTATATGACAGAAATAACATTCGCTGTTCACCTAGCCGTACAGATATGTACTCCAGCTATCGCGGTGGAGATGGCGAACTCAGAAGGGGACGCAATCAAACAAATACTGAAAGAGAAGATTTTGTTTGAATCTGGTATGTGTGAGGGCTCGATGACAAGTCACCCATTTCAAAAACGGATCTACAAAAATAATTAATTGTAATTACTATTCTACTACTACACACGACCACTAAATCTACAATCTTAAAAAATCAGAAAGACTAATATAAAAACCACCGAACTAACTAATCAAACCAACCAAACTAATCTAATCTATAATCTTTCTTTATTTACTTTTTTTGTTTTATCTATGGAGTAATGAAGGCGATTACCTACTCCACCGACAAGAGCGCAGCTCTTAAATAAAGAGAGAGAGAGACTTACTATTACTATTAGCGAATGGCTAATTACTACTAGCTTTTAAAATATTAGCGAATTTTTTAACTTTTAATATTTGCATGCTAATAATAATTAGCAGCATAGAGATATTGTAACACTGACTTATAATATACTGTGACTCTATATGTACCTAAGCGAATAAATGTTTTCCAATTTCTGATTTCATAATCTGCGTGCGAGATTATTATTTTTTTGTAGTCAACTCGCCAGAACTGGACCACTTTACTCTGAATGAAGAATACCCGTAGGTGTGAACTGGCACAGTCGAATGAAACCTTTAAGGCAAGAGAAGACAAAAAAAAATGTGTTTACTCACGCTCACTAAATAAACTTAGTTTTGATTTAAAATTATAGTTTACGAGGTCTATGAGATCACTATAAAAATATTGATTTTCATTACCAATGATAAAAATTGTTATATAAACTGGCCCCGATTCCTGCAGACACTTCTTAATTTTATTTTAGGTTATACTCCTCATTTTCTTATCCGCCAAAAAAAAAGGGACGGATGATCGACAATTAATTGTTAATTTTAAAATGAATGCATAACCCGGGCGAATAAAAGAGGCATCTCGCTGGTATGCCCGTTTGACGTGTGCTGACAACTTAATTCTGTCAGATTGTTAGCAAACATAAAATTTTGGGTTTTTTAAATGTGTGTTCCATAAATATTTTGCCTGTCGATTACCCGTCCCTTTTTTCCGGCGTATAAGAAAATAACAGGTATAACTTAAAATAAAATTAGATGGTGTGTACTGGAATCACCACCATTGTTATCGTAAAATTAACGCAGTAGGTTTTTTACAGGAAAAGGGACCTAAGATTTCGTTATCAACGATAACAATTTATTTCTAATATTACTAAGGAAATCCGGCGGCCTCTGTGGTGCAGTAGTTGAGCGTTGCGCTCACGGTCCGGAGGTCCCGGGTTCGAATCCCGGTCATGTCACAAAAATCACTTTGTGATCCCTAGTTAGACGAAAGTAAGACGATTCGTGCTTTGGAAGGCACGTAAAGCCGTTGGTCCCGGTTACTACTTACTGATGTAAGTACGTAGTTGTTACAAGAGTCATGTCAGGGACCTTTGGCGGGTCAATAGTAACCCTGACACCAGGGTTGATGAGGTTGGTAATTCACCTCACAACCCACACGATAGAAGAAGAAGACTAAGGAAATAAAAATGTTCAGTAAGTATTGATATTTTTCAATTTCAGATGAGAAAAAGATTACAGAATTACGACATACTTTGCAAGTTGTGGAAACGAAACCTCTTCATCATCTAGTTCTACGTTTCATTCCAATAGATATATCATTGTTACTCTCTATATTCAGTCTATGTACATCTTATTTTATAGTTATCATACAATTTTTCCATTTATTAGATTAATTTTTTTCAATGTAACTCATGATAACAATTATATTAGTGGTATTCTGTAGACGCCACCTAATTTTATTTTAAGTTAAATCTGTCATTTTTTATTCGCCGAAAAGGAAAGACATGATTACCCGAATCGACAACATTCGGTACCTAAGCAATTTTGTACTACCAAAACATTTTAAATATTTTACTTGAAAGAAGCATTTATCGTTATTAATGACAGCGTTATCAGTTTAAGTTAAAGTTTAATTTACTATAAACGTAACTACTTACATTAATCGTAGTAATTGGAAGTCTACAATGCAATTGGAATGAATCATGAAGTTAATAGCAATTTAATTAAATTGATGTTCTTCATATAAATCGATGGGCAGCTCACTTCAATATTCGACAGGAATATGTAATTATATTTTTTCTTTACACTTTTTTAATGATTTTCAACAATAACAAGTGGTGAACACAATTCGTGGCACATTTTCAATAAGTGAAAACAAAAAGTAACTTGTATTTTAGTGATCAATGCTATTCCTAAAGTTTTAACTGATATACCAGCATATTTCATAAACATTCCTTGAGGCAATTCACTGAAGCCAATATCAACATACGTAAAGTATTTCAAAATAGTTGCGTAGAATTATTAAAACAAAACATAAAAAAAAACATAGTTTCATGATACTAAGCCTTAAACAGAGACGCGTTAAAGGCATTAAAAAGAAGCAACGTATTTTTGCAAGGACGATATAAGTATAATTAATGAAGTATTATTAATTAATATTAGGTAAGCCTAAGGTCTTCACCATTACTACTCACATTTTCAATACCAGTCTATTTTGTTAATATATATATATCTTACAATAAAAGCGCGCTCACAATGATTTCACCTATAAACATAAGGCGCTATACAATAAAAACTGTAACAAAAACAAAAAAGAAATTTCCAGAATCAATGATAACATTCTTTTTGATGGCACAATTGTGTTTCGGTCTCGATTTTGGTTTTACCGCCATTGTTAAGCAAAAATATCGATCTTTAACCAAGTGGTACAGTTTTATACTCGCATTTTTTTATATTATTATAATAATCCTCCCACTGTTTCGTACGCAAAATGATGTTTGGATGTGGCTCAACGCAGTTGAATACTTATGTTACTTTTTTGTTTTAAATAGAAATAAATACACAATGTACAACTTTTTAAATGATATACATGAATTTTACGAATTGAAAGTCTCTGAAAAAACATTCTTGAAGATAGTTGCGTTAGTTTATTTGATGCTTATGTTACTGTTAAAAAATATTTTATCAGCGATCGATTGTTTTGCGTATCATACAAGTTTTTGTCAAAATTTCCATCTTGTCCATTTCATATTGTACAATATACCTTGTTCGGGTTGCTGCCTCGCGGTCACACAGATTATAATTTACTACTATTTTCAATGCTACGCTAAGAACCTAAAAGAGCTGTTAAGTATGTCTATAGCAAATATTAATGTAGTAGAGAAAAGATATATTGTTATTGCGGATTGTTATGACAAGATTCGGGGCTTGTGCGATAAAATAGTAAGTACCTACTTTACCAACATTGTTCACTTTAACGAAACAGGAATCAGTGTGAGAATTCCCATATTTATATCATGTAGGTTTTGTCCTTAAATAGGCTTTTTTAGTAAAATATTGTATAATATAAATAATTATATATTTGCCATTTTGATTTATTTGTTTTAATCAGGCAACGTCCCTATTCCTGCAGACACCTAATTTTATTTTAAGTTATACCTGTCATTTTCTTATCCGCCGAAAAGACAAGGGACGGATGATTGACAACTGTTAATTTTAAAGTGAATGAATAAAATAGATATCTCAATGATATGCAACCCGATTCACGTGTACTATCAACTTAATTCTGGTGAGTTATTAGTCAATGTAAGGTTGCCCTATAACATTTTTGGCAATTTTTTTCTGTGTATTTCTGCATAAAAATGATGCGTGGTTCATAAATTTTATGCCTGTTGATTTATCCATCTCTTTCCTTTTCGGCGGATAAGAAAATGACAGGTATAACTTAAAATAAACTTAGATGCCGTGTGCTGGAATCAGTACCAGTGTATAAATATTACCAGTATGTTAATGTTCATTAATTTCGATTTCTTAATTTTGCATGTCGCATGATGACAAGGTATTTACATTAATATTAATTATACAAAATTTAATAGCATTGTCACACCCTAAAAGGACACAATATCGACGTCATCAGTTTCGTAATTATAATTTATTTTTAATATAAATTATTTATTTTTATTATATAATATGTAAACATATATAATATGTAAACATATTATATAATATTAAATACCTTGTCATCATGCGACATGCAAAATTAAGAAATCGAAATTAACGAACGTCATCAGTTTCGTAATTACAATTTATTTTTAATATTATATAATATTTAATATTTAATATGTAAATATATTATATAATATTAAAAATAAATTGTAATTACGAAACTGATGACGTCGAAATTGTGTGTTTATAGTATATCTTATTATTTTTTTTGCAGACGATTTTGGAATTAAGTATTGGTGTCCCAAAAATGATGGTGACAATGTGGTGGATGTTGACTTATATGGAAGGAAATGTAAGTAATTGGGTCCTATACTAGGTATATGATAAATTAAATGGGTGGAAGAAAATTAAAATTCTGATTACTAAATAAAGACAGATCTAATGGTGACAAAAAATATTTTCTTTTTCCTATTTAACTTATTTATGAATTTTAATCATTTAATTTTTTTTAAATTTTAATTACGTTTGTCTATGACGCCACAGTGTCAAAATCCCTGTAAAAGAACGGGATAATGCTAGGATGATGTACTTATGTAAACACTACAGTTAGTATAGTTTCTTAATGAGATATAGCCCAGTCATTTTAGGGGTTTCACCTCGGAATGAGAGATAATAAGCTATAAATTGGTATGGACCTTTGTTTTGTCGTTTTAAATGTTATCTCAAAAGTCACAAATGATACCGTGTCCGCGTCTTAAGATATTGAAGGTCAAAGGTCATGAAAATTGTTTTTTTGTGAATATCTCGCTTCCTATTGCTTAAATGATATTTTTACCTATAATAAAAGTTGTAGAGTATAAAATTCTCTACAATTTTTGTTTCATGTTTTTTTTGATACGATCAACCGTTTTTGAGGTAGAGCGCGAAGAGTGCGCAGCGCACAGTTATAAATGGTCCAATGCAAGGTCAAGCGTGAGTTACGCTTATCAGTACGTGATATAAAGTCTATTATTTATTATATTATTATAATTATTAAACAATGGCCATTATTTATATTTTTGTTGATATTTTATTAAAATCAGTAACTTAATTATTTATATTTAACTATTCAACTATAATATATTATTAATTCTGGAATATATATTTTCAGTTAAAACGTCATTACATACGTTTTCTTCAAAACGTGTAAATTTTTCAAAGCTTATATACCTGGATATACTTGTCCCTACCCTATGACCTTCTCTATTGACCTTCTCATCATCGAGACAGCTATTGCATTATCAGAACATCAAAAGACTGCCGTCATCATAGGAGAAGATATTGATTTGCTCGTAATTTTAATTGGGCGTACTCAATCACATCAACAGGAAATTTTCTTTAAAAAAGTTGGGAAAGGCAATGTTAAGACACAAATATACTCTTCCAAAAGTTTTGACCAATATCCGCGTACTAAAAAACACATTCTATTTTTACACGCATTTAGTGGCTGTGACACGACTTCTGCGCTGTTTAAAAAAGGAAAAAAACTGTTACCAGAGCATTGGAGAAAATTCCCAATTTGGATAAACTGGTGGAAGTATTTCAACAAGAAAACTGCCCGGTACAAACATTATTTGAAAATGGAGTACGCATCTTGTTGGCATTATATAATGCTCCAAAATCTGAGGACAACATTGATCATTTTCGCTACATGCAATTCATTAAGTTAACGAAACTAAATAAACCTGTACAATTGTCAACACTTCCACCAACAAGTGTAGCAGCTCATCAATATATAAATCGCGTCTACTACCAGATTCAAACGTGGTTAGGGAATGACTTAGAACCTCAAGAATGGGGCTGGATGCTTGAAAATGGAATCCTGGAGCCCATAAGAACGTTATTACCTCCAGCACCAACCGAACTACTAAATACAATATTTTGCAATTGCAAAAATGGTTGTGGTTCCCGCTGTGGATGTCGAAAATCAGGGCTACTATGTTCTTTAGCTTGTGGCCAGTGCAATGGACAAGCTTGCCTGAACGCTGCACAATATCCAAGTAATCCCGATGAAGAAAACGCATACGATCCTGAAATTCTGGAGGGTTTGGAGATGAATATGACCGATAATGAGGATGATGACAATGAATTGAACGTTTTCGAGCGACAACAAGAAGAAGACGACGAAGAAGATGAAGATAACTAGCTTCTATTCACAATTTTATTATAATTAAAACCAATAAAAATTCTTATGATATTTACACTGACATTTCAACAAATGTATAGTATGGCATATTTAATGATAAATAAAGATATACATAAAATATATCCCCTTATTGCCTTTTTAACTGAAAATATATATTCCAGAATTGGGTCGTGTACCAGGTTCAAGATAAATTATGAAATTCTGATTACTAAATAAACACAAATGTGAAACTAACGAAAAGCATTTTCTTTATTTTATTTAACTTAGTTATGAATTGTAATCAAGAAAAACGTAATAATAAGTTCGACATTTTATTACGTTTTTCTATGACGTCACAGTGTGCGTTTTCATACAAATTCCATAGTAATTTCGTGTTTTGACGTTTAGTAAAAAGTAACTGATTTGACTAGTTGGAAACTAGCCTATTAATAATATATTATAGTTGAATAGTTAAATATAAATAATTAAGTTACTGATTTTAATAAAATATCAACAAAAATATAAATAATGGCCATTGTTTAATAATTATATTAATTCAATAAATAATAGACTTTATATCACGTACTGATAAGCGTAACTCACGCTTGACCTTGCATTGGACCATTTATAACTGTGCGCTGCGCACTCTTCGCGCTCTACCTCAAAAACGGTTGATCGTATCAAAAAAAACATGAAACGAAAATTGTAGAGAATTTTATGCTCTACAACTTTTATTATAGATAAAAATATCATTTAAGCAATAGGAAGCGAGATATTCACAAAAAAACAATTTTTATGACCTTTGACCTTCAATATCTTAAGACGCGGACACGGTATCATTTGTGACTTTTGAGACAACATTTAAAACGACAAAACAAAGGTCCATACCAATTTATAGCTTATTATCTCTCATTCCGAGGTTGACCCCTTTTTTTACCTAATATGACTGGGCTAATAGGGCACTTAATGTGTTTGTTTCAGCACTCATGGTTCCTAGTAATGACAGAATGGGTATTTTCCTACCACATCGCCGTACAAATCGCTTTGCCGGCAATCGTCGCTGAAATGGTCAACTCACAGATGGACGCTGTCAAGATCATACTGAATGAATATTTAAGATCAGAAAAAGGTAAAGTTAACAAATGAGGAATCAGAGGAAATTAAGACGCCATATCGAAGCAATTCATCCAAAAAGCGTTTTGACATGATTTGGCAGAGCACTTAATTTTATATGCGTAAATGTCAAATTGCAATATGGATTTTTAGGTGAATTGCTTTGATGCGGCCTTTTTAACCCCTAAGACTATTTTTTCCTAAAAACCGAAATCCAAAGATAAACAAAAACTTTCTTTAGAAGATAATTTGCACAATGGTTTTTTAAGCGCACTTTCTCGTAAAATACGTCTTATTGCTGCGGTTTTAGATACATAAAGCAGCATAAAATATTTAATTTAATTATAAAATATATATAATTGCCTAGTGCTTTTTTGAATTATTTTTTAATTTGCATCGTATTTATTTTGCCAGAAATTAAAGGTCGAAAATAATTAATATAAGTGAGGAAATATATAATAATAATTTAACATCTTAAAATTTATATTACAAATTGTTTAATTTTAATAACTGTTAGGCGTATTTAGCGCCTTTTTACAGGTTTCTCACTTTAGGAAAAATTACCTTAAGGCATTAAGGAGTAAGGGAGCGGGCGCAGACTTTCTTTCTCGCTCGCACTTAGGCGCTAAGACAACACGGATAGAGTGACATTTTTGTATAGATTATCCGGGCTATGCTTATTGTAAATAGTAAAAGAATGCATTTTTAAAATATTTTCTTTTTCAGATGAAATTACGTTAACAGACGTCCGTCGTGTACTGCGTTATATCGACAATAGACAACTAAATCATTTGGTATTACGTTTTATCCCTGTAGATATAAAACTTATATTGTCAGTATTTAGCATTTGCACTACCTATTTCATTGTTATTATACAATTCTCGCATCTCTATGATTAAATAAATAAATAAAAAGTTTATACAACCACAAAATTGGAAATTTTCACATCTTCTTGAACTAATAACATGTTACATCATCACCCTTCTACCCTTATCCCACTCCAAGTGGAGTCAGCACAACATGTATTCCTCTTTCATCCATCTCTGTCAGTTGTAATCGCAGTACTCACTCCTTTCACACACATATCCTTCTTCATATAATCCGCCCTCACTTAACAAAGTATGCGTATTTATTTATATATTTGTTATTAACAGCCTCCGTGGTCTAGTGGTTAGAGCGTTAGGTTCACGATCCGGTCCGGGTTCGATTCCCGATGAGGACATTATCGAAATCACTTTGTGAGACTGTCCTTTGTTGAGTAAGAACTTTTCAGGCTTGAATCACCTGATTGTCCGAAAAAGTAAGATGATTCCGTGCTTTGGAGGGCACGTTAAGCCGTTGGTCCCGGCTATTAGCCGTAAAAACACCTCCCGCATTGGAGCAGCGTGGTGGAGTATGCTCCATACCCCCTCCGGTTGATTGAGGGGAGGCCTGTACCCAGCAGTGGAACGTATATAGGCACTTTATGTTTATGTTATTCACAGTCTTACTCTAAAAGCGCCGTATTTACATATGCATATGATCTGCTCTTTCGTTCAATGGCGTGCTAATGATCTCATCAATGTCTCTGAGCTGCATAATAACATTGGAAATTAACACTGCACTGCAACGTGATGTCGCGCAGAATAGAGCCACCCGACTTAACGAAGTGATCAGCTTTCTTAGAAAACAGAAAAAATAAAAGAAATGGAATAAGTTCCTCGAGTTCTTTCGTTAGTACCGCAAGGTGCGAAATTCGATCCGTCGCTATTCCTAATATATAAATTGTCAGCTACAACTGAAAAGGTTTAGTACGATATACTCTGAACCGTCGTGCGTGTGTGAAACGATTGATGAATGTGGAGTATGCAAGAGAAGTGTGTCAGGATCGAAGCAAATGGAATTCCATAATCTTTAAGTAGTTCTTTAAGTATACCTACAGTTCTTTAAGTATACCTTAACAAGACTTTATTTTGCGTGACCTGTAGTTTTGCCTCAGATGGCAGTAACTACTTGGCCAGTGAAGTCAATAACTGATTTTTATAAAACTCTTTCTACTTCGATATCGACAGCAGTCTATACGTCCAACTCAACAAATTGAAGGTGTACAAAACACTCCACCGAGCTGCTCCAACGTGAGGTATCTGGGCTAATAATTACCCAGTTCCCAGAGCCATAAAGCCACGTGAATCCCTTTGACTTGGCTTAATGACTAACATTTGTCAACGACCAAAAGAAATAAGGTAACAAGACTTCGGTTACAGCACTTGAACACACAAGTTACAGCACTCTAAGTATATACTTCTGACCGAGTTACTTTCGTGGCCATTCATAATAATATATAAGACCTTCGTGGTCCAGTGGTTAAGTGTTGAATTTACGATCTGAAGGTCCCGGATTCTATCCCGGTGGGGATATATCACAAAAATCACAACCAACCCGCAGTGGAGCAGCGTGGTGGAATATGCTCCATACCCCCTCTGGTCGGATGAATGTGCCCAGCAGTGGGACGTATATAGGCAGTTTATGATCCCTAGTTTGGTAATAACATTACAGGCTGATCACCTGATTGTCCAAAAAGTAAGATGATCCGTGCTTCGGAAGGCACGTTAAGCCATTGGTCCCGGTTACTACTTACTGATGTAAGTAAGTAGTTGTTACATGAGCCATGTCAGGGGCCTTTGGCGGCTCAGTAATAACCCTGACACCAGTGTTGATGAGGTTGGTATTCCACCTCACAACCCACACTATAAGAAGAATCGTGATGGAGTATATATTATTTATCATTATTTTTCTATCAAAAGTGTAATTCAAGTTCATCCCCCTAGCATTACCTGAAGATTTGACAGGTCCGGTTTTTTTACGAGTACAGGTACGTCATTGGGTCCGAAATTAAGATGATCTTCGCACGTGCGGAGGCGAACTACTATTTACTTATGTCAGTATGTAGTTGTTACATAAGCCAAGACCTTTGGCGCCTCAATAGTAACCCTATCGATGAAATCGGTCATTGATCTATATTCCGATCGCTATGGGTGGATTGAATTGATGGATTGCATATAGTCGTGAGCTTATATATTATTATAACGGCCTCCATGGTCCAGTGGTTGAGCGTTGGTCTCACGACCCGGAGGTCCTGTGTTCGAATCCCGGTGGGGACGTAACACAAAAATCACTTTGTGATCCCTAGTTTGGTTAGGACATTACAGGCTGATCACCTAATTGTCCGAAAGTAAGACGATCCGTGCTTCGGAACGCGCGTTAAGCCGTTGGTCCCGGTTACCACTTACTGATGTAAATACGTAGTCGTTACATGAGTCATGTCAGGGGCCTTTGGCGGCTCAATAGTAACCCTGACACCAGGGTTGATGTTGGTAATCCATCTCACAACCCACACGATAGAGGAAGAATGTTATTATATTAGCATGTATGGTTTGCCATACTCAAAGCCCGTGTGTCTCGAAGACACATCGTCTTAACACATGCATATGATCAGCTGACGTCTTGAATAGGGTACTAATGATCTCATTAACGGGAACTGAACTGCATATTAACAATGAAAGCGCTACTCTAATTACAATGTGAACACTTGATTAGGTTGTGCAAATTTTAAGAGGGCGTCAAATATGTAATACAATTGTTTCGTAGTTAAGGTTCTAATCGCTTAGCATGGACGATCACAAATTTAAGCTTAGAGAAAAAGTACGATTTGTAAATAATGAAAAAGACATACAATAATAATAATATTTTTTAATGTCTATTTTTAAATGAGTATATAATAATATGTCCTTAGAAAAAGTTCAGTACGATCTACTCTGAACCGGTGTACGCGTATGAAAAGATTGATGAATGTGGAGGAAGCAAGAAAAGTGTAGCAGGATGAATTATTATATATTATTACTAAATATCATTAACTTTTCAGGCTTATAGGTTTAGCAAATTCGAATTTTTCGCTTTAATCCGTTTCATAGTTAAAATAATGCTTTCTTTATCCTCTTTCTAACATTAATTTATTAGTAATATTTATTATTTCTGTAACAATTCGTGTTTTAATGGTAACACCTATTAAATATTTAAGTATTGTGTTTGAATTTGGAACACATAATACTACAAATTTACCTTAAATGAAAGCAACACATTTTATACGTACATCCATTGCAAGATAAATTAAGTACCCACCCACAACTCACCGACCTTTCTGTTAGACCAAGGTGAGCCGTATCGCCGTCTATATACGTAATGGTCGAGCCAACTGTGTTAGTGTGTTTTTATTCTAGCTAGCCAATTTCTCCTGCCGTGTGTCCCCTTTTATAACACACGAAGCAGCTGAAAAGGCATGTAATTGCTTCCAAGCTGGTAATGAGCCTATGCAAACTAAAGTCGTTAACCGGTTCTATCGGGGTCTAACTAGCGCAATCCAGTTCAGACTAGCTCTAAGAATACCGTCTAATTAAATTGAAGAGTGCTTCGACAATGTTCCAGCTGTTGTCTTAATAGCAACCGCATTTTCTTAACTGGTTTGTAGCAGATTTTAGAATAATATATTCATCGTGGTTCTGTGGTACATTGGCTTGCTTATCAATCCACCCTGTACCTACCGGACTTGCACCAATATGTTTTTAAATAAGAATAAACATTTTAATTTAAGATATAATTTTATTTAAATTAATTAAATATATTTAATTATCAAAAATATGATATTATTAAAGAATACAAAAAGAATATTCTTCCGCCTTTGACAAAAGGATTTCTATTTCATTTATTTTAAATGCAGTTTTTACTAACATAGATTTCTCGGCCATTATACCACGAAAATCATATGTCTTTGTCTGTCAAAAACGTAACGTGACTTAAGTACATACACAAGTACAGTACACTAAATTGGAGATTTCCTTAGAAAAAGACCGATTCTGATCTACTCCGAACGGGCGTGCAGGTATGAAACAATTGATGAACAAGGAGGAAGCAAGAGAAGTGTGTCAGGATCGAAACCAAATATGGAATCCCATAGTTTGTGCTTACCCCGGTGGGAAATAGGCGTGAGTTTATGTATGTATGTATGTATTTAGTGCAGTTTTCACTATAACATAACATAACAAATACTTTATTGCACAAACAGGAAAAAACAAAATACAAAACAAAATAAAAATAGAATGAGTCTAATAGGCGGCCTTATTGCTAAGTAGCAATCTCTTCCAGGCAACCTTTAAGTATAGGAGATATTGAATATTATATAATATAGCGGGATAGTGCAGCATGGGAATACTTGTACGTATAAAAATAAAGACACTTTCGACTACATAAATTACATAATAATAATACACATAATTATAATTGTTATAATAAATTAATATCACTATTTAAACTACTATATATACTATGGAAAAAAGGAGTAGATAGATTATGAAGATGGAGAGGAAATAGAGGTAAGGAAATGCGCCTTGACTTGCCTTTTAAAGGACTCCAATGACGAAGCTCTCCTAATGCTTTCAGGCAGAGAATTCCACAAACAGACTGCATGCACCGTGAAAGACTTGAAGTAGAAAATTGAGGAATGGGAAGGAATACTATCTATCATATCATAGTTTCATAGTTTTCTCAACCATTATTCTATACCACCACGACAATCATTTATTGTTCCTCGAAAAATTATATTATGTTTTTTTTACACAGAATGAGAGTTCAGTTCATAGAGAAAGGCATATATGCATACCGTTTGTTTCGTTAAGTTTTATACGGATTTAATTCAGCGCTGTGGCATAGAGATATCTTTCACAAACATTTTATTGTTAGAGTTGCAACAATAAAAATGATTTTGAGTGACTATTTCATCCGGATCCAAGCTTTTGCATCGTTTTTGAACTGTACTGGAATTCGAAAATGGAATATTTTTCTGTGGAGTTATCACATATCCTTTGGACTTATACGAATATGGAATTGTAGACAATTTTAGAAAGAAAAACCTGTTTTATCATTCCAGGAAGCCACACTGACAATATGAAACGCAACCTTATTTTCGAGTACTTTACATACATACATACATAAACTCACGCCTATTTCCCACCGGTGTAAGCAGAGACTATAGAATTCCATTTGCTTCGATCCTGACACACTTCTCTTGCGTTTCTTCTTTTTCGAGTACTTTAAGTTTTTTCAGATTTGTTTCTTCTCCTTCACACGCAATAAGGGGGGTTTAAAGGGCCACATAGAAGCAGTTCACGCTAAAAAGCAATATTGCTATTGATATTTATTTTGTTGTCATAGCGTAGGTACCTACTTACTTTTATATGCGCAAATGTCAAATTGCAATAGCTACTGCTTATATTCATATTCATATTCATTTAATCATTGCAAAGTCACAAGCAGTTAGGTGTTACATACATGGTATTAGGTACATGTGACGCCCTGCAAGGGCACAGCAACGTAAGAGGTGACAGCAGCTTCATTATAAAAAATATTAGAAAGTAACATAGTTAATTATGAATTAAACAAGTTAAAGGTAACAAAATTATTATACACTATATATATACATCACAGTCTAAAATACAATATTTTAAAAATTATATTAATTTAAAACTATACAAATTAAATAAAGTACGCAAGAAAATATACAATACATAATTATATACTTACCTAAGCACCTCATCCAACAATCTGTTTATCATTAAAAAACTCTTCAATATTATAATAACTTTTGTTTAGTAGGAATAATTTTAATTGTTTTATAAACGACTTTAAATTTTCTGTTTTTTTGATAGCATTTGGAATACCATTGTAGATTTTAATTGTCATACAATGGGGGCCTTCCGTTACTAGGTTTAATTTTGAGAATTGGGTTTGTAATTTGTTTTCAGTGCGATTATTTCTTTTTATAGTATTTACCGGAGAGAATAGATTTATTGCTTATTAGATGAATTGATTCTATGTGGCCTTTTAAAGTCCCTGGGCACCTTCAGGCTTGATACCGTATTTTTTTTCACCATGTGAGAGCTTTCAGTACTCCCCATATGTCTGGCCTAGTAGTTAATTACATCTGAGGCAAACCTACAATAAGGCACCTTAAGAAAAGAAGATAAATATTTTAGTTCGATCGATAATTCGTTTAATATTCCACACATCCGGAAGATCCGGGTTCGAGTCCCGGTGGGGACAAATCACAAAAATCACTTTGTGATCCCTAGTTTGGTTAGGACATTACAAGCTGATCACTTGATTGTCCGAAAGTAAGATGATCCGTGCTTTGAAAGGCACTACTACTTACTGATGTAAGTAAGTAGTCGTTACATGAGTCATGTCAGGGGCCTTTGGCGGCTCAATAATAACCCTGATACCAGGGTTGTTGAGGCTGGTAATCCACCTCATAAACCACACGATATTTATTTATTATTATTGTTACAAAACATTATTAATGTGACGTCGTTAAACCCCAAGAGGGTGACTAAAGGTGGGTCCTGACTGGTGTTACGAGCCGTAATGTAATGTGTTACACAGCGAGCGTTCGTGCTGTCAGTACAGGGAAATAAGGCGCTAGTAGCGAGCATCAACACTGATTTTAAGCACATGACGTAACATATCATGCTCGCTGCGAATGGTACAATATGCCTCGTAACACCGGTCAGTACCAACCTTAAAAAGAAGAAAACTGCACAATTTTCATAGAGAACGCATAATATGACAGCAAAATCGGCGTAGAAAGTAGAAAAAATTGAAGTAGGAAATGAAATAAATACCTATCACAGGCGACCTCCGAAAAAGGGTAAATTGGTACAAAGAGGGTCACTGAGGTTACCACTTGTATTCATTTAACACCACTTACAGTAGGCATTTTCTAAAAACAAAAATGTTTTGGCGATTCAGCGTACATTAATCATATTTTTTTTATTTAATATTAAAACAAAATATTAAAAAACCCATATCTACAGAAATGGCACGGATATACATGCATATTGAGGAGCTCGTTGGCGCAGCGGTAAACGCGCTCGGTCTGCGATTGTTGAAGTTAAGCAACTTTAGCAAACGCCGGTCATAGGATGGGTGACCTCAAAAAAAAAAGTTTTCATCTCGAGCTCCTCCGTGCTTCGGAAGGCACGTTAAGCCGTTGGTCCCGGCTGCATTAGCAGTCGTTAATAACCACCAATCCGCACTGGGCCCGCGTGGTGGTTTAAGGCCCGATCTCCCTATCCATCCATAGGGAAGGCCCGTGCCCCAGCAGTGGGGACGTTAATGGGCTGGTGATGATGATATTTAATAATATTAATAATACTGCACTGTATTTATAATGATGTTGACATGTTATATTTGTTATTTTGAATATATTTGTTTTTTTTTTAAATATTAATATGTCATCATCATCAATTTAAGAGCCACGCTCTTGTCGGTGCAGCATTTCCATACTTTTTTAGGGAAAAATAGGGCAGTGGTTAGCGGTTATGTGTACATCGTAAATATTTACATACTATTGTCAATAGCTGACTAGGAGGAACTAATTTTAACGACCAAAAATGTAATGTACCCTTCCCAATCATTTTTTTGACGTTACTTATTGTAGATTTGAGATGGCATTAACTACTTGGCCGGACAAATGGGGAGCGCTTAAGGCTCTTACCCGAGACCCTTCTCAATGACAAATAAATGATTATTATAATAATTAAAACACATAATAACGGGTTCTTACCGCGATTCTTATGATTATTATTATGACCGGAAAGGATGGCATGAAAGAGACGAGGCATATATCCAGCAGTGGGTAGATACTTGTGGGTGGGTTGAGTAGATAGAAAGAGAACTTGTCAGGTTGACACTAGACCGGGGACAAATGACAAAGCTTGCATTGTGGATCGATCGGAACCAATCCACACTGGGCCCGCGTGGTGGTTTAAGGCCCAATCTCCCTATCCATCCATAGGGAAGGCCCGTGCCCCAGCAGTGGGGACGTTAATGTAGTAGTTTCCAACTAGTCAAATCAGTTACATTTTTCTAAACGTGAGAACACGAAATCGCTATGGAATTTGTATGAAAAAGCAACCTGTGACGTGCGTGAACAAACGTGATAGAATTTCGCACTTTTCAGTTTTCTTTATTAAAATTCATAAATAAGTTAAAAAGAAAATAAAACGTTTTTTGTCACTTTTATATATTAAGTAATCAGAATGTTTGTGAATGTTTTCATAATTTATAATCTTTCATCTAAGAAATAACCCAATTATTTACAGTTGGCTCGGCCATTATGGACGGCGATACGGCTTACCACCTATCACGTTGATGCAACACTTAGTTCATCTCGCAATGGATATACCTCTAACTACCCTAATATGTCGTGAACTTATGTTTTGTTAATACAACAAACAATAAGCTCCACGATATATTGATTATTTATTTATAAGTCCAACACGATAATTATTTATAAGTCCAACAAACCAGGCAACACACGCGCATCTTATGGGTAATTAAAATACGTAAACATTTACAAACGCAACGCTGCAAGCATAATGGGTACGTTCAGACGAGGCTCGCTTTCCGGAGGACTTTTTGACGCCTGATATGGTTTTTTTTTATATTTGTGTATTTTGACGTATAATAATAATAATAATAAAACACTTTATTGCACACAAATTCACAAAACATTTACAGGATAAACTTATTCTAAGGTGGGCAAAGGCGGCCTTATCGCTAAGAGCGATCGTACGTATTTTAGTGTAGTTTTTTTTAATTTGACTATGTTATATATTTTATTAACATTGTAACTATAATAAATTAACATGAAATTATATAATATAAAAAAACAAGAATGGGAATGTAAACACTTACTGTCTTTACATAGTCCTATAGTATAATATTTCAAATGCAAAAGTAAATCTGTCTGTCAGTAACCATTTCACGATACCGCTGCATCGAATTGGATGGGAATAGAGGTACTTTGAGACCCAGAGAATGACATAGAACAACTTTTATCCCGGAATTCACCTTTTAAAGATGTGCATGCCCACTGAGGGAGTATGTCAGACCTTTTGAGGTTCTGAGTGCATAAAGAGCTGGTAAAAATTTTCAAACTATTGTAAATCCGTCCTAATAATTTGAATATATAAGACACTCAAAAGTGAGGTGGTTTAGTTTAAGGTGGTCCTTGAATTCGTCCCTGATGTCGCTAACTGGCGTATCTGAATTTTTTGACGAATCTAATTTTCACATAAGACACAAATTATTTAAGCACAATATTAAAGATGCGTCAGTTTGCAAAATCAGCCACGACTTGAAGATCATAGACGACCATGGGGGTTAAAAATGTCACATAGTTGAAATTAATTTAAGAAAGCAATAATGTAATTTGACATTTGCGCATTTGGTATGTAGGTGCGCAATGCAAACAAATCTCAAATAGCAATATTCGTTTCTTAGATGAATTGCATTAATGTGGCCGTGTTAGATTCCCAGGTCTCATAATCCAAAGGGGAAACAAAACGCGCGAGAACTGACGCTTCGACGCGACGTCGCAACGGAGTTGAGGCAACAACGCATGGTAAATTTGCAAGGCAGCGCTTGAAAGCTTTTATTTCTACTTATCCAGAATCAAGCGGGTGAAATCCCGTCGTTTGGCGTACGCCAGTTTGCCGTTCTGATAATCGCGAGGTGAGACCCCGAACATTCGTTGTTGATTCACCACTACCACTGGTCTGCAAACATTCTCAATTTCATCATCCTGAGCTTAGGTTTTCTTAGGCCCAACTGAACTAAGGTTTTAGAAACTTGATAGTTAACAGTTTTACGTAGAATATTACGTTCTAATGTCTCAACAAGGCTTGTTATTATTGACTACCCGCGACTTCGTCCGCGTAGCCTGTTATAAAAGAGAGATCTTTGTGTGTGTGGGAGTGCATATCAAATTTCAATCATCTAATTTATGCAGTTTAGATTTCTTCATACAATTTTTGCGCATATAAAAGTAAGTGCGCAATGCAAACAAATGTCAAATTGCAATATTACTTTCTTAGATGAATTGCTTCGCTGTGGCCATTTTAACCCCCCTTGTGTAATTAACGTGTATGTAGAATCTGGAATAGGTAGTTAAAGAACAAAGGGAATTAAAAGTTACAGCCAGTCAAGACTACAACAAAAAAAAAATACAAGAAAAAGTATCTTTATCTTTTGCGTTTGTCGTTATCGGTCCGCTAATGTAAGTACCTATTTTGCTTCCTACTTTCGAGAACGCAACCTGTGGTAAGGGTTTTCAATCCGTCCATATCCCCTCGTTACGGTTTGAAGCCGAGTATTTCTTTTTCTAGCAACACAAACTACAATCAAACTCAACTGGAGCCCCTTACACAGGCACAATCAATAGACAGTGTCACTTGTTGTTTGAAAAAAAAAAATACACGAGGACAAAGCTAGTACCTACCTATGCGATACAGCATAATACTTAGTCCACATTATAGTTGTCTTTTACCATCATCATCATTAGCTTATTTATTAGCCAAAGTTGATGGTGGGGCTGGCAGGGGAAAACCTAGAAGGACTTACAATGACAAAGGTTTAGTACGATCTACTCTGAACCGGCGTGCGTATATGAAGCGATTGATGAATGTGGAGGAAGCAAGAGAAGTGTGTCAGGATCGAAGCAAATGGAATTATATAGTCTGTGCTTACCCCGGATATAGGCGTGAGTTTATGTATGTATTATCAGCTTATTACATTCCACTGCTAGACAAAGGCTTCTCCCAAGGCTCTCTCCTATCCTCAGCCTGTTATACATAAAACAAAAACATAAGCAGCCTATATACGTCCCACTGCGGGGCACACGCCTACCATCAATCAACCGGAGTGGGTATTGAACATACTCCACCAACGCTGCTCCACTGCGGGTTGGTGGAGGTATTTTTACCGCTAATACCCGGGACCAACGGCATAACGTGCCGATCAGGCCAATCAGGCGATTCGAGCCTAAAAAGTTCTTACCAAACAAAGGACAGTCTTACAAAGTGATTTCGATAATGTCCCCATCGGGAATCTAACCCGGACCTCCAGATCGTGGGCCTGATGCTCTAACCACTAGACCACGGAGATTCGCCCCGATTCCTGCAGACACCGCATAATTTTATTTAAAGTTATATCCGTCATTTTCATATCCGTCGAAAAGGAAAGGGACGGATGATTCACAGTTCTTAATTTTAGGAAGAATGAGTGAATGGATGAATAACCCGGGCGAATCAAAAGGTACGTCACTGGTATGCAATCCGTTTGACGTGCTGTCTACTTAACTGTGTCGGGTTATTGACGGATGTAAAATTTTTAGACGGTTGGTTTAGATTTGTGCTTAAAATTGACGTGTGTTCCATAAATTTTATGCTTGTCGATTACCCGTCCCTTTCCTTTTCGGTGGATAAGAAAATGACAGATATAACTTAAAATAAAATTAGATGGTATTTACAGGAATTAGCACCATTATATATATATACCTATAATTAGGTATTCTTTATCAAATTCTAAATCGTTGATTTAAGTGTAAGGACATGAATTTATGTATCTAAATTGAAACTAATGCTGCAACACCCATCTTTTTGTTCGTATAAACAAAAGTTTTCGATTGTTATCCCTGAAACAACATAACAATAGAACTCATCCATCATACTTAAGGTTATCTTCAGTTATTGTTATAAATTGACTCTTTGGACTTCCCACTGATCAGTCTTCAATACAATTTAAATGTATCTACGGACTATTTTTTTTACATAAACAGCCTATATACGTCCCACTACTGGGCACATCCATTACACCATGCTAACCAGGTTACAGCCTCCGTGGTCCAGTGGTTAGAGCGTTAGGCTCACGATCTGGAGGTCCGGGTTCGATTCCATTTATTACCCGTTAGTTGGGTACGGGTTTTCCTTTGGGTACGATCTACTCTGAACCGGTTGATGAATGTGGAGGAAGCAAGAGAACTGTGTCAGGATCGCAACAAATGGAATTCCATAGTCTCTGCTTACCCCGATGGGAAATAGGCGTAACTTTATGTATGTATCTTGGGTTTCGAGTCTGCGAGCTCACAGTGCGAATCAAGCGTTTTTCGAAGTCTGAAAGGACACGTAAAATACGGAAAAAAGTAACTTCCTCAAATAATACAAAATAATGTTTGGTAATAACAACCTGCTCGCACCGACATCCTCGTAAAACTGTCGTCAAATTGTTATGTCACGTATAAAAAAAAACTCGCTTTTTATGGTGATCGGAATGTAGGCAAATGCGACCTTACCTTATTGAATAAGACTGTGACATACATAATATACATAGTGTGAGCATTGAGCTGCTAGGGTTCGAGTCCGGTGAGGATATTTCTTTTTTGTGCAAATTAACAGCCTCCCGTGTATAGTGGTAAGAGCGTCGAGCTCACGATCTGGAGCTCCGGTTTCGATTTCCGATGGGACCATTGTCAAAATTACTTTGTGAGACTATCCTTTGATTGATATGGACATTGCAGGCATGAATCATCTGTTTCCCGAAAAGTAAGAAAGTAAGATGATTCCGGACTTCAGAGAGCACGTTGTTCCCGGCTATTAGGCGTAAAAACACCTCTACCAACCCATATTGGAGCAGCGTAGTAGATAATGCTTCACCCTCACCCTCGTCACCCTCTGACTGATTGAGGGGAGATCTGTGACCAGCAGTGGGGCATATAAAAGCTGTCTATGTTATCTTACGTATGTCCCGTGTTGTATTATAACATTCCTTACTCATGTATCACAAGCACCGTAATAAATTAATTCAATAATCTACGCTAAAATGTATTTTCACTAGAAACTTACAGAAAAGCAAAATTTCACTACTTATTTCATCCCATAGAAACTAAACCTATTTTAATTCAATTAAGACACAATGGCCACAGAAAACCGAATAACAAAACCCCTTTTAAGCTTACAACGAAATCTCGGCCACGAACTCATCCCCCTAGCATTATCCCGTTTTTCAAAGGGTCCGCTTACCTAACCTGAAGATTTGACAAGTCTGGCTTTTTACGCGAGTGCCTGTCTGGAACTGCCAGGTTAGGTCACATACCTCCAAAAATGCATTCACTGCTGAGCACGTGATAAACATTTATATAAGGGACACGCTGGATAACTTACCCAGGGCCCGCCTTCCATCAAGGTCACCGATCTGGAATGACGATCACATAAGAAGTCAATTCAGTGTGGAAGATACGTGGAGGCTGGAGTGGAATATGTTCGACGGCACAAATTCGGACCTTATTCGGTATTCCGCGCGGAAGGTCCCTTCGGCGCGGAAGGGCTTTGACACCAAACGAAAAATCTAGACCCGACTGAACCGGTGTAGGACCAACCACGGAAAGTCGAACCACCACCTACATAAATGGGGCTTAAAGGAGTCGCCATACTGTGAATGTGGTCACCCGGATCAAACCCTATCTCACATACTGAACGAGTGCCGTCTACACCGTTTCCCAGGTGACATAGCCTATTGTGTGACGGATGCGGCAGAGACTTGGTTGAGGAAGCTTAAGCTATTATGATCCACGCAGGATATTTTTTTTGCCATACGCTATAATAATGATCCAAACATGAATTCGAAAACCAATTCGACAATCATTGGTTTAAGCCTGTGCTGGATTCGAACCTGCGACCTCAAAGTGAGAGGAAAGCGTTCTACCAACTGAGGTACCACGGCTTCTAAAATCTCGGCCACGAACTAACATTTCAAAAACCGAAGTTGGTTCACGACCATTGCTAGATAGTTTTATTAAATTACTGGTATCTAGAAAAGGAACTAGTCACCGTTACATCCGCAGCGGCACCGGAGCCAAGAATCGGTGGTAAATCGCGGATTTAACTCACCGAGCAAATCTAAATCACTAGCGAGAACATTCTCGAAAGCAGCGCTTGTCAAACTGGGAGGTTCTAAGACCTCATGATAGGTTTTGTTTTACATAAAAAATAAAAACAAAATTATATAAAACAAATTTTTAAATTGTAAAAACATACTGTCTAAAATAATAGAATAGAATAGAAATAGTTTATTATGAAATCACTACATAGTATAAAACAAAGTCGCTTTTTCTGTCCCTATGTACGCTTAAATCTTTAAAACTACGCAACGGATTTTGATGCGGTTTCTTTAATAGATAGAGTGATTCAAGAGGAAGGTTTAAATATTTAATAACATTCATTAAATAGTAGAGAAATACTGTTATGTTAATGTGATTTCGTAAATAATTTATTTTTTCCTCAACATTGGACCCCAGCGAAGCCGGGCCGGGTCGCTGGTATATATATAAAAACTACATGTGATAATTACTTTGGAATTGTTTTTTTACTATACTTACGGATAAACTTTAAAATAACTCTGTTTAGTTTTTTAAATTACAAATTGTATAATTCCATAGTGGTTGCATGAATTATCTGTGGAGACTGTTTTGTTGTTAAGCTACTTAGGTATATGTACGTATTTTTTATTTATTTTTATAAAACACAACTGTTTGTTTCCCAAACAAGCTAAAATAAAATTAAATAAATAAATAATTAGAAAGTAACACAATATGAGCTCACGACTATAGGGCCATTGCAAGACGAACTAAGTACCTACACCTCATCGATATTTGAACGGCGGTGAAATGTATCGCCGTCAGTAATGGTCGAGCCAACTGTGGTAGTGAAAACAGCACCTTAAATTTTACAAAATACGAACAAAATGGCTGTTATCACCTCCCTAGAACTAAGTGAGAGCCCTCAGCGCTCCCTATTTGCTCAGGTAGCCGCTGAGCACATGATAATCATAAACAACATGATCCAAACAACAAAAATAAAATTGGTTTAGGTTACCTTACATGATTTCCTTTCTAGTAGATATGTCATCTGTACGCTTGTCTCTCTCTTTTGAGAAAGAGTCACAAAAAATATTTTAAAAGCAAGGCAAATATGGGACTAAAATCTAAAGTTTGAGAACAACTATAATAGAACATTTTCGCTAGAGCAAACCCACTAAGCTCTGCGTTCTATAAATCTTGAAAGGATATGGAGTGAATTTGAATAACTTATGAAACGGTCTTTTTTCACATGCATAGACTTGGTCAATAACACGGGGAACCGCTTTTTATGGACGGTCCAAAGGTTGTAGGGTTTGGACCGGCAAAAGGTCCAAACTTTTACTGTACCTTCGAGTGTTGTAAGTTATATTATGGAAACTTCTGTAGTGCATTATGTTTGAGTAACATTCTCACAGAATAATTAACGTATAGAACGGTAACTTCCCGCCCCCCACCAATTCGTATCGGGCGGCTACCTCACCCCCTCTGGGTCTTTGTTAATGAGTATGAAGGAGAGCGCGTAGATTGTGTCTGAGATGATAAGAAGTTTTTGTATGGATGTATCACAAGCGATACTAATGTGTTTTAAAGGTATATGGTGTAATAAGATACACGCCATACGTCTATTGGTCTTCTTCTTCGTGTGGGTTGTGAGGTAAATTCCAACCTCATCAACCCTGGTGTCAGGATTATTACTGAGCCGCCATAGGCCCTTAACATGACTCATGTAACGACTACGTACTTACATCAGTAAGTAATAACCGGGACCAACGGCTTAACGTGCCTTCCGAAGCACGGATCTTTTTAACTTTTTGGACAATCAGGTGAACAGCCTGTGATGCCCTAACCAAACTAGGGACCACAAAGTGATTTTTGTGATTTGTCCCCACCAGGATTCGAACCCGGGGCCTCCGGATCGTGAGTCCAACGCTCAACCACTGGACCACGGAGGCCGTTGGTTTTACACTAATATTATAGTGAATATCAGTACCGGCTCAGTAATAACCCTGACACCAGGGTTGATGGGGTTGGTAATTCACCTCACAATCGACACTATAGAAGTAAAAACTAATAATAAAGTTTCACTTCAGACATGAAGAATACATACATTATGGTTATTTAAGCCTACGTATTATTTTTGTACTGTGAAGGTAGTATACGGTGATAAAGTAAAATAATAAACTCCAACTCTTCACGTCATTGTAACTCGAACATATTTAAAACTTATGCAAAATGTCGAGTTCGTTCGCAATGAAACATTATTGGGGAAATAATACCTTATATCATCTGATCGTGGGTAAATGTTAATAAAGGCAATCGCATTCACTCGTTGGGAATATGTTTACGTCTGCGCTTTATTTTTATCTTTGTCATTTTGACACTTTACTTTTTATTTTTTACACTGCATAATATAGTTTCGCGTATGTACCTCTGAAGGGGTAGACGGAGGTTTATAGAAAACATGGTGTTAGTGTCATCGTAACGAATACTGAGGGGGTGATTCAGTTCTCAAGTGGAATTTTCCTTTGCAAAATTAATGTTATTTTTTTAAATAATTTTCAGTTCCGTACTTTTGCGATGGAAAATTGCACTTAATATCAACTCAGAATCATGGTTTGAATCATCCCTCAAAGTTTTCGTTACGATGTCACTAGCACCCTTTATAGGTACACCCACTCCTCGCCAGCTATGTCTAAATCCCATGTAATGTGTTTGTATGACCAGAAGTTGAACCCGTAACCTTTAGTTTGTTGGTTAAAATTTCAATTTTTTCTTCATTAGGTACAGTAGTACCCAGTAGTATTATGGAGTAGTAAATCCATAATATAAGACCACAAAGTGCGAACTATAAATCAACTGTAAAGGTGACTCCAACACTATTGTTATTTTAAAGCCGATAATTTCTTTGACGTGACTTTATAAGCGAAATACGATTTGAGTCCAAAACAGTAACTCTCATTTTATTACTTGAGAGGCTCATAAACGCATCGGCCGAGTCATAAAAGATTTCATGACGTCATAAAATGACAAAAAATATTATGATGTTCAGTAAAAATATATTTTTTATTCCATTTGGGAGTGGGCTGGAGTATAAAGTTTTACATAACAGGAACTTCAAGCGGTCCAAACTCGTGCATACTGGTGTGGGATGGAGCATTCCTTCTATACAGTCATGTTAACATAGCATCACGCCTGCATCCTCGAAGGGGTAGGCAGAGGTGTAAAGCATATACACACATTCCTCACCAGCTATTTAAGTCACATGTGGGGGCAAGCCTATTGCTATTAACCGCGCAGAAATCCTGAAAACCACATGATATAATTTATCTATGACATAGTATAAGAAATAATACATATAGAACGGCATTTCTCCGTTCCCCACCAGCGTCTGAGCTAGGTTTACCTCAAAAAGTCAAAAATGTGTTTATTGTCATAAATAATACAAAAAGGAAGAAGCCATAAATGTTTGAGATAGGGTACAATATAAGTTTTACAAATTGAACAGAGGTTCCCAAACTAGAGGGAGCCTGTATCTTGGGAAACCGTGGACAATGGGATACAAGTAAGTTTGACGCATTTGCCAACAAAAATAATAAACACTAGAATGTCATATTTTTGAAAGGACATGGCGAATCAGCGTTCACACTTTTAGTTGCAATCCGAACATAGACAATGATAAGTCATAAAATAAGCAGAAATCAGAAATCAGAATCATTTATTCAACGTAATTATCACGGATAAACTTGTTGAAGGTCAATGTAACATTTTTGAATTTACGTCATTTCCCAAGGTGTTATGACTGAGGAGAAGAAATGACAAGAAACTACAACAGCAATACATCTTTTAAAACAATGAGGGTATACATTACACGTCGTTTAATAACTAGAGGAACACATTCAATACCAGACATTTTTACTGTTTAGGTAATCATTAGTCTTATAATAAGCTTTTTTACATTAAGTAAGCTTCACGTGAGCTTTAAATTTATTTTCTGACAAATTGAAACTATTATCTGGTATACTATTTTATTATAAAAAAGTATACATAACCCCAAAAAAGATGAGTTTAATTTACTAAATCTAGAATTTCGAATAGCAATTGTTGGCAATTTCAAAAAAGGAACGTTACGTCACTTTTTAAGAGAAAAACGTTTTGGCGGGTGTTCCGTCTGCGACCACGAGGAAAGAAAAACAAGTGAAGACGATGATTGTCGAGAGAAGCGAAAACTGAAAGACTATTTGTTGTATTCTTTTGTATTAATATTTCTTATTATAATTTGTAGTAATAATATTTGGTTTCCGTAATAAGAGTGATATTTGAGCTACTTAACATTTACTGATTAAAACTGGGTATGTTACTAATATTTACGTTTTATTGTAGAGTTTGCTAACACAATTTTATTTTGATTCCTTGTATTGTAAGTATGCCTTTCCCAGTTTCTCGGAAGGAGAGATACATTGATGCAGTGTATTTCTCCTTCCGAGAAACTGGGAATGCAGTGATGTGCCGTTCCTAGGAATGTCCCCAAAGTGGGAATGTTCTAGTTTTAAAAACTCTTTATAGTAATAATAAAGACACTGGCTGCTTTTCTTTTTCAAATTGTTCTTTCTTGTACTCTGCTTTAATCTGCTTACAGGTTCCGTAATAAATGTCTTTTTACATAAGTTTTGCGCCTTTTTATTGGCGGAAACGATATAAAGTTTTATCATGTTTCAAATATTACGTCATTACGTATGCTTATTGACAGCCTCCGTGGTCTAGGGGTTAGAGCGATAGGCTCACAATTTGGAGGTCCGGGGTCGATTCCCGATGGGGACATTGTCGAAATCACTTTGTGAGACTGTCCTTTGTTTGGTAAGGACTTTTCAGGCTTGAATCACCTGATTTTCCGAAAAAGTAAGATGATTCCGTGCTTCGGACACGGGCACGTTAAGCCGTTGGTCCCGGCTATTAGCCGTAAAAATACCTCCACCAACCCGCATTGGAGCAGCGTGGTGGAGTATGCTCCATACCCCCTCCGGTTGATTGAGGGGAGGCCTGTGCCCAGTAGTGGGACGTATATAGGCTGTTTATGTGTGTATGTGTACGTATGCTTATTATTAGAACACAACACTTAAAATCAAGGATGAACACTCTTTTAAAGGAAGGCCAAGTCAAGAGTACGGTAAACTGGTGAGCATGCATGAAGTCTTTGATGAAAATGAATGAAGCCAAGGTGATGTTTCAGGATCGTAGCAAGTGGAATCCTATGGTCCCTGCGTACAGTCATGAGCAACATCATGTACCCACTTTAGAACCCTGTGGCACTATCATATTTGACATTTAATGAGACTTACTTGAGGTCTAAATTCTCAAGAAAGTTAATGTGACATGGTATCAAAGTGTATACATAGTACTCGTGACCGTACCATAATAGGAAATAGGCGCGAATTCTTGAACGCATACTTAAAAGTTCCATCACACGAGGCCCAGTGGGTTTCCCCGATAATTTTGTCGAAATTCGCGGAACTTCGCCGTCCTCATCGAGAGTACCGAATCGCGTAAGTACGTAGTTCGCCTAATTTCGCGTACAACTTAGATTGACACGCTTTGACGGTCCTAGTTTCCAAGTTAGTTACAGGAATATTAGTTCTCTATCTAAACATTTCCAAGTAAGGTTGGGAACGCTTTGCTCTACTACAGTTTGTTACTTAGTTACACGAAGTGTGTGTCTGGGTGATAAATTGGTTTCCATGTAACCTGAGTTACATTGATTGCTCCCTTAGGTCCTTAGGTCACACTGAAGAAAGGTGTGAGAAATTGGTAGAATTGGTTTTTGTGTATAATAATCGAGAGCGGGCTCGGTCTGCGATAGTTGAAGTAAAGCAACTTTCGCAAAGGCCGGTCATAGAATGGGTGACCACAAAAAAAAAGTTTTCATCTCGAGCTCCTCCGTGCTTCGGAAGGCACGTTAAACCGCTGGTCCCGGCTGCATTAGCAGTCGTTAATAACCATCAATCCGCACTGGGCCCGCGTGATGGTTTAAGGCCCGATCTCCCTATCCATCCATAGGGAAGGCCCGTGCCCCAGCAGTGGGGACGTTAATAGGCTGATGATGATGATGATGAATCGAGAGCGGAGAATAAAAGCCATGTTTCGTCGTCACTCCATCTTGGTAATCTTATTTATTGGCGTCAGCTATTAGCGACATCTGTTATTTTGTTAAGTTATTACGTTACATTTTCAAATATCTTGACATTGAAATAAAAACGAAGTGAACCAATTGGTTCCTAAAATATGCGCTAGATGGCGCTTGTTCTCCAAACAAGGCTATTAGGTACACATTTTTCGTGATGATATAACAATCAAGAAGTCACTGTGGTATTTTAGTAGTGGCTTGCTACTCAAATAAATAACGGGTGAATAGGCATTTTCTGGGTAAGCTCGTTCCAACGTCGATCTCTTCTTCTCCTTGTGGAAGAACGAAGTCAAGAGCAAACCCATCTTAATTAAAAAAAAAAATGAGTAGCGCCGGTTAAAATCCCGGCACAGGACTTGAACCAAAGTAGAGTAAAATTAATTTATCTTAAGTGCAGTTTTCACTAACACAGTTCTCTTAACATTATTTAGACTTCTATCACGTTGGTCTAACAGACAGCTCGGTGGGGTGTGGGTACTTACTTCATCTTACGATGGACTCAAAGTTCAAATCTCATCCGGCTCAGAATCAGTCATAATTTCCGATTTCATTTTTCCTTTATGGATCTCATATTATGATAAGTCACCCAATCGCATGTTTTTCGTTTCTCTCAGTTCAGAAAAGAAGTAAAATAATAAGACTGTATATAAAATAAGTTCTTATTTTTCTCTGAGTGAGGTCAATGGCTGACCTTTGGTGTCAGGTTTAGATTACTCCACAAAAAACTTGGCATGGCTCATGTAATGACTTAAGTAAATAGTAGCCAGCTGCTTGACGTAAATATCCTCCAAAGCACGGATCGTCTTACTTTCGGACAATCAGTGATCAGTCTGTAATCTCATAACATTAAGCCGTTGGTCCCGGTTACTACTTACTGATGTAAGTAGACCTTACATGGGCCATGTCAGGGGCCTTTGGTGGCTCAATAGTAACCCTGACAGGGTTGATGAGGTTGGTACTCCACCTCACAACCCGCACGATAGAAGAAGAATGTCCTAACCAAACTTGGGAATAAAAAGTGATTTCTATGCTTATTTCCCAAACCCAGGACTTCCAGATCGAAAGACTAACGCTCTTCCCACAAAACCGCATGGACGAAGTTATAAAGTAAGCTTAATGTCGTATAATACGTTGCTAATAACCACGCGCCAAGTTTAGCACTCACTTGCCAAGCTACAGTGAATGTGTCGCCAAGTGTGAAGCACCGATAAGTGACTGAGAGTTAAACCGGGTGCATGAACTTAAAATATATTTCCTAATAATCTTGTCTTAGTAAATTGTCAAATGACGACTTTGTTGAAGTGTAAAAGTATGGATCAATGACTGCAAACCCATAAATAGAGAAACGTGAGACTTTCCAGGCTATATTCACCAAAAACAATATAGGTAGATGGCGTTGTACAGCTTTAACGTGTTCCTTTTTTCTCATTACTCGGGTACATAATTATTCTAAAATACAATGTTATGGCGAAAGCATCATCATCATCATCACCAGCCCATTAACGTCCCCACTGCTGGGGCACGGGCCTTCCCTATGGATAGATAGGGAGATCGGGCCTTAAACCATCACGCGGGTCCAGTGCGGATTGATGGTTATTAACGACTGCTAATGCAGCCGGGACCAACGGCTTAACGTGCCTTCCGGAGCACGGAGGATCTCGAGATGAAAACTTTTTTTTTGTGGTCACCCATCCTATGACCGGCCTTTGCGAAAGTTGCTTTACTTCAACAATCGCAGACCGAGCGCATATAAGCATATATAAAAATAATTGTTACTTGATATTTGGATCACATTATGTGTAGAATTATGTTGCTACCTATATTGCTTCTCTTTATTTTGATCAGAATCATAATGGGTGGAAGATGCATTTGGGCCTGGGTGTAATATAAAGGGTCATCATTTATACCCAAATTCATGAAATTAGAAGGTTAAACAAAGGAAAATCTGTACACTGCCATCTATATTGTTTTTGAGAGACGTACGAGAGCCTGGAAAGTTCTTCATTACAATCATTAGTAACTGTTTGGCAACACGCTAAGTTAAGAAAACGGTCAAAATCTCCTTTGGTTTCCGCCGAAAATTCCCTTTACCCCAAGCCTAAAAAAAAGCAGGTGACGCATTGCAATCGCGCGCGAATATTTGCCACATCTCTTAAACACGTTAAAAAAGTTTGTTAAACCTAATTGTCTAAAATCCATTGAAAAGTGCATTGGCTATGGTCAGAAGACAAACCATATGATCGGCTATTAGTCAAAAAAATACTTTTGTATGCAGTATCTTACGAAAAATGATGATAAAATTGCAGCCTTTCACTTAAAATATATATTGCCGGTAAAATGACTATGCAATTTGAAAAACTGTAGAGCTATCGTAATTATCTCTGCAGGAATATAGTAAAAGAGAGTGGGGTTGAACCTGCGACAGCAGCGGTTCTCATACAAAATGCGCGTTAGAGCCTTTCCAACCTCTTTGTTCTACTTAAAGAAATGTATACCTACTGTGTTAATTGAATCTTTCAGTTCAAGAAATGCAATTCGACTTACTAAGTCTTGTTGCTATCGGAGGAAGTAAACCCATAGCGTCCAATTATCTAGATTGCACATCTAATCAGCACGGGCATACCTATAATTTCGTTCCCCTAAAGAATTGGAATTACACAGAACATTAGTTGCGTACAAATCTCGCGTAGTAAGACAGAATTCGACTCAAGCGAGGACATATGGCGTCGGTAAATCACGCCGAATCTGCGACTTTTATTAGGAAAGGGAGGGGTCGGTGCAGTAGCTGCACAGATTATATTGTGGACCAAGAGTCGGAAGAAATTTGGCGCTTGTAATTTGTGGAAAGGAGATTGACCAAAATCGATTGGTCCAAATGTCCACCACAGACGAACCTATTTACTTTGCAATACTTTGCAATATTCTTTATTTGCATACCATGATGGTGTACAAGTTTGTAAGTTACATGTATGAGTTTCACGTCATAGACCCTTTCGGGCACAACAAAATAGAAGTTTAAAAGAGAGGAGGAAGCTTTTCAAATGGTAACATCAGTATCATTAAGGTATTCACTGGTGCTGTAGTAACATTTATTAATGAGAAGTTCTTTTACCAAAATAAGCCGCTATAAATGGTGTTAGTGACATCGTAACGAAAACTTTGAGTGATGATTCTGAGTTGATATCAAGTGGAATTTTCCATTGCAAAAGTATGGAACTGAAAAAAAATAAAAAAGCTTTCAATTTTTTATGAATTTTCCGACAGGATATTCCACTTGATATCAACTCAGAATCATGGCCTGAATCATCCCCCTCAGTATTCGTTACGGTGTCACTAACACCCACACGTACTTCTACGGCTACCTATACGTACCTCACGAGCATTAATATGTATACCATGTCACATTAACTTTTTTGACAAATTGAACTGTAAGTCTCACTAAATGTCAAATATGTTAGTCCTAAAATGGGTACATTATATTGTTCATGACTGTACTTATACGGTGTGTAGGTCACATTGTAACAAATACATTGAGAGATGAGTCAGACCATGATTCTGAGTTGATATTAAGTGGAATTTTCCAAGGCAAATATAAAATTGAAAAAAAAAAACTCGGAAAAATCTTTATTTTCCGATGGAAAATTCCACTTGATAGTAACACTAATACGTACTCTGTACTTATAAAGTATTAGGTAATCGACCTTGATTACTGATTTTGACTATGTCGTGTGACTTGACGAAACTATTTTGTTATATGTCGTGAAAACTTTCCTCTTTCAACGATTTTGTATGCCAGTTTTTAAATGACTTTATGCTAAAACAAAACATACTTTTCAGTCACAAACTCTCGAACTATGCGGGACGGTTACCGTTCTTTATGAGATTTCGGCCGATAAAGGGAGAAGACCGCATACCTCCGAGAATATTCTGCGGCGAATCGCGTTTTGTTCAAACATTTGTCTCCAGTTTCAAATGCATAATATAAGTGGTACCTTTTTTTCAAATTTAATCTTATGTATCATCAAATCTCATCTCTTGTAATTTGTGTTATATAAACATAAAATAAGTAGCTATAGACACTAATAATCCGAGGGCGGAGCCTGGGGTTCTGTACTACAAGCCAACGCTTCTCACAGACCCCAGTCTCTCTCACCAACAACTGTATCTTAATCTTGTTTTATTGTTAATTACCAATTATCGTGTTGATGAGAGAGTAATAAACATATTTTTTATACATACATACATAAACTCACGCCCGTAATCCCTAATGGGGTGGGCAGAGCCACAAGTAATCAAAGACAACTTGCAGCCACTGTTGATACGATGTCGTAAGCTGGATATGATGAACCTTATGGTGATAAGGGATCAGCCTATCGCCCATAACATTAATCCATCATGTTAGAGGACACAATCCCTCTGTCGGTTTTTACGACATGCCCGGGAAGACAAGCAGCTGAACGTTTTCTATGTTTTTTTATTTGCTCCCAGAACAGCATAGAAGCACATATTTTTTATTTTATTCTTATTTATATTTTACATTTTTTTTTACACAAAACTATATATTCTCTGCTAAAAAAATGTATAGCGGAAATCGGACGTCGTTTAAGAGAGAGTGGAGATGAAAAAATGAAAATGAAAAATGAAAAAATGAAAATATTGTTTATTGTATCCGATACAGGACTTAATTAGGTACATTCATTTAATTATAAATACAGAGATATATCTTATATTAGGCAAATTAACTTAACTTAGTCAAAACTGCAACTATTACAATGAGAAAAAGCATTGTGTAAATAAGAATTGCGTGGTGTTACGATGAGTGGTGGATCATCAAAAGGGTAGTAGGGCCTCCGCTTGATCATAATTTAGTTCAGAAAGATATTTTGTAATTAAAAGACCAGCTTGTTGACCTAGATGCTAGGCTAGATGACCCCCGTGCAGGATTGTTCTTGGCGCAGAGGTTGTCCATTGCTGTACAGCGAGGAAATACGGCTAGTGTAATGGGCATCTTCGCGTCCGGATTAATTAGCGGCGGGCTTTTTGACGAGTGCAGAAAATGGCATTATTTTTGTCAATTATTGATAAGTCATTTCGTGTTTAGAAGTGTGAAAATAAAAAAATATATTACTTAATTATTTCTCTCAAATAATGGGCTAATTTCCAACTATTTCTCTGTTTAATAAAACTTTTAGGTACGAGGTTTACTCTTTGACCCAGCATATGCAACATGGAGGTTTAATTTATCTGCAGTTGCGCACAGCTGTTGGCGTAAATACCCGTACGGATGCTGAATGCAACAGCGCTTTTTCCGTCCAAAATATCAGGGAAAACAGCCGCAGTCGGAGATAGTGGGGAAAATTGCTTGAAAAAAGTACTATTGCTGTTAAAATTATGACGGCGTTGTTTGCGGGAGTCGTATTTACGTGACTAAGTCACTTCTTCAATTTCCGTGCTTCGGAAAGAAAGAAAGAAAGAAAGAAAGCAAGAAAGAATATACAATAAAAAAAAATAAAAATAGAAAGAAACGTTTATTATAAAGGGACTCCACAGTAACAAATTATATATAAGGAAGGCACCTTAAGCCGTTGGTTCCGGTTACTACTCACTGATGTAAGTATGTAGTCGTTACATGAGCCATGTCAGGGGCCTTTGGCGGCTCAATAGTAAACCTGACTCCAGGGTTGATGAGGTTGGTATTCCACCTCACAACCCACACGATAAGAAGAAGAAGAGTCACTTTATTCGTTCCCAATCTAGTATGGAAGACAAACTAAATATTTCGCTGGTAACAAACAATCTAGGAGTAAAAATATTTTCAATGTTTCTCGACAAACAATAAAGGCAGACAAACAAGCTTTCATATGAGATATAAATGTCGGCCAGAAGACATATTGCTCGTTGAAGATAAAATTTTACAGGGACCGCGGAGAATTTTAAAATGCGACACGACAAGCGTAGTCGTGAGAGAAATGTTAAAGACTGTGTCAGTCTGACTTTGCTTTTTAATAATTCACATCTTTTATTTTTATCTAGACACGCAACTGTCTTACATAAAAAGATAAACGCTTGTAAACCTATTGGTCCTGTATAATACTGTCCTGAGGTTCTCAGGCCTCCCTCAGGCCTGTTGCCTTAAATTTTGTACCGGGTGCAAGCTCTCAGCGCTCCCCATTTGGCCGGCCAAGTAGGTAATACCATCTGCGGCAAATCTACAAGACCGAATGTCCTTATTGTTTAACTATTAACTATTGTATCTAGATATCTTAATCTTAGGAGCATCAATGGTCCAGTTAGTTATGTTACGGCCTGTGTGGTCCAGTGGTTGAGCGTTGGACTCACGACCCGGAGGCCCCGGGTTCGTATCCCGGTGGCGACAAGTGACTTTTGTAATATCTTCGCGTTGTAGTAAAAACCTCGAAAATAGCTTTTTTAAAAATACATTCTGATGTAATTTTCTTCAGCAATACCTCGATTCCTTTCAATTTATAACCACAAATAAGTTTAAGGTAAGGTTTATCATATCCAGCTTATGACATCGTATCAACAGTGCTGTTGTATTTGATTACTTGTGGCTCTGCCCAACCCATTAGGGATTACGGGTGTGAATTTATGTATGTATTTTAAAACTACAAACATAACCTAAATTGAAATCAGCTTGTCTATTGTGTGATTTTGTATGTGATTTGTCGAAAAGGCCCTTACGTAGTTTTCTATTCAAGTCAACAGGATCCCACAGCTGACAAGCTTTCATTTTCATACAAATGTATGGAAACATCCACTCACATACAGTAATAACATCACGGTTAACGTAACACAAAATCAGATGCACATTTGTAATTCATATACTTACTCGTAACAGGGCAGTTACATATTTGGATTAAATTTCGTAACCGGAATATTCCGTTAATTAACATAACTATTGTTAATAGACATTAATAATTTATGGTAACATCTAAGTAAGGAAGTTTATAAATAATAAAGTCTGCATGCATCCTAAGATCTGTCTACCCCAATTGGACATAAACGCGATCTTGTATGTGGAGTTCAAGAATATGCAATTGGCACGATCAAGAATCCGTTGTACCCTGAAGAATTTCCAAAAATTACTAGCAATTTACAATAATGATGTAGAAAAAGATTTCAGCATTATCATCATTTAAATTTGAAACTAAAAGATTTGCAAAAGAAGGCATTACTTAGGCTAAAAATGAATGAAATTGTTCTCACCTCTACACTCGATTCAAGATTTATTTGAATAATGATGTCTCTTTGAAACCTTAACTTGTACCCTAAGTTCATAACTCAGAACCTAGTAACGAAGTATAGAATGTTTGAATATTAAAGATACTTATTTTTAAACACTCAAAGGCATAGATTTTTAAAGTCAAAGAAAAAAACCCTGTTCCCAGTAGTCTTACCAGTTGAACTACTGGGAATTTCCTTCCTAATTGTTCAGAGGCACCCGATAGCTTCAGTTTTTTTTTTTTGCTAGCACCTTCCCATTTACCTACACTGCGGTTTCCCATCGACCTGTATGATAATTCACCATGCAGCATTGGCTAGTATAGAGATATTGTAGATTTTCCGCAGGCGGCATTAACTACTTGGCCGGACAAATGGGGAGCGCTGAAGGCTCTCACCCGGTACAACGTTTAAGACAACAGGCCTGAGGGTGCCCAGTTGGGCGTGAACCTCGGCTCGGGGCGTCGTCTGAGAGGAAAAAATATTTGAAAGACTTAATCGACTCTAGTGGGTCGATAGCGATAAGCGCTGATTCAAGGAAGTCGTCGACCATACCGGCGGGGTCGGTATCGGGGTCCTGAAGTGTTTGGTGTCGCGAGCTAATTGGCTGGCTCTATGGCTAGAGTAATCGGGTCGTCGGGATCGTATATTACATCCTTCGGACGCCGATACTTTTCAGTACCGTCCTATAGATTTACGATAAGTTGAAATCTAGACTTTATTTATTTATTTATTTATAAAAAAGGTACACCAACAGCTTATATAATAAAACATTAAATAAAATAAAAGTTACATCAGGAATTAGACTGTTACATAAGCCAATTATAGGTGCACACAACATTTGCAATTTAAGACAAAGTAATCGTTTAGTAGATATCTAAATTATACAAATTATATAATTTGTATTAAAATTTAAAAAACAGATAATTAAAAAAATACATAAAAAAGTAAAATATATTATATTATGCTGGAGGACATAAATATTTATAAATTTTATCCTTATATTGGCCCCGATTCCTGCAGACACCGCCTAATTTTATTTTAAGTTATATCCGTCATTTTCATATCCGTCGAAAAGGAAAGGGACGGATGATTCACAGCTCTTAATTTTAGGAAGAATGAGTAAATGAATGAATAACCCGGGCGAATCAAAAGGTACGTCGCTGGTATGCAATCCGTTTGTCGTGCTGTCTACTTAACTATGTCGGGTTATTGACGGGTGTAAAATTTTTAGACGGTTGGTTTAGATTTGTGCTTAAAATTGACGTGTGTTCCATAAATTTTATGCTTGTCGATTACCCGTCCCTTTCCTTTTCGGCGGATAAGAAAATGACAGATATAACTTAAAATAAAATTAGATGGTATTTACAGGAATTAGCACCACTGCCTAAGAGAATTGAAAAATAGGTCTAGATCAGACATTGCGGCACATAGTTCTTTATGACTTATCGGTCTAAGTAATATTAGTACTCAATTTTCCAGGTAGATGGCACCGGCGTCGGCTTAATAACGATACATAGATCGAAAGAATTTCGCATGGACAGGAGGAGAACCCGGTGGTGTAGGTAAATGGGAAGGTTAACACACTCGTCCCAGCTTGACAAGAACTGCGAGTTTAAGTCCCGTCCGAGTCAGATTTTTTGTCTTTCTATTGAATTTTCTCTTTAGTACAGATGTCATATAGAGATAAACACACCGTTTGACATAATTAGAGTGAATAAACATTTACTATTTAAGCAAATATAGAGTTCCATGTGGTCACCCATCCTATGACCGGCCTATGCGAAAGTTGCTTAACTTCAACAATCGCAGAGCGCGTTTATCGCTGCGCCACCGTGATCCTCAAAAAAAAGTTTTCATCTCGAGCTCCTCCGTGCTCCGGAAGGCACGTTAAGCCGTTGGTCCCGGCTGCATTAGCAGTCGTTAATAACCATCAATCCGCACTGGGCCCGCGTGATGTTTTAAGGCCCGATCTCCCTATCCATCCATAGGGAAGGCCCGTGCCCCAGCAGTGGGGACGTTAATGGGCTGATGATGATGAGAGTTCCATAGTCTCTGCTTAATCCGGTGGGAAATAGGCGTGAGTTTATATATTATGTATGTTTATATATACGTAAGCGTGTTCCTATCATTAGGTGACATGCGGTTGGCCGACGGCCTACGTATTTTATATTAAAAGAAAACTTTTTCTTTGTTATGTTAAAGTCTCCTGTAACACATTAGTCTAAAACGGAGGATATGTTTTCATTTCCTAAATTACCCCGGCTGAGAATCAAATTGGTGATCACAAAGGTCACACCCTAGATTATACAAATCAGCCTGCAACAGGCTGACATGACTAAATAACCTATTTTGAATCTCCTCGGCACGGGAGAATAACTGAGTCAATTATGCCTCAATCCCTTTGATTCAGATGACGGAGATTGACTATGAAACTAAACTGATTGTTAAGCTGCAGTTTGGACGACGGGTTTGGATAGCAAACAACGGCTTAGGTATAATTAATTTTGCGCTGATGAATAGATAAAGGTGAATGATGATGGTGTAAACGCGGATCAGTGTCGGAGCTTTATCATTGGAAAATTGAAGGATTTTGAGAAAACGGCGGGTACTAAGTGAAATTTAGAGCAGTTTATTAACAGTTGAATTACAGTTGGTTTGTAGTTGGATTACAGTTGGTTCGCAGTTTAAATGTAGTTAGGCTAACCATACAAGAAAATGCATCGGAGCTGGATGTTCCAGGTTCAAATCCCGGTGGGGACATATCACAAAAAAAGACTGGTTAGGACACTGCAGGTTATACAGATTGTTTGCAACTTTGTTAACCCCCCAGTTATGTGTCATAAAATAGCTCATCTATATGTGCTAATCAATCAATAATTCTTTATTGCACAAAACATATACACAGGAATAAAAATAAGCACAATAGGCGGCCTTATTGGTCAACAGCAATCTCTGCCAGACAACCTTAGGGTGAAAGAAGTTTATGCATTGGGGCGCGGGATGGCTAATCCTAACACCTCAAAGGCATGTTTTGGGACCTATTAATATTGACGTTTGAAACTCAAGACATTGGTGAAATATCCCACAATTAAGACGTATTTGCATACGTTATGAGTTAATTGGTACTGTATCGAGTTGACTACCCTATAATATTACAGTTCCTGCTATTTCGTAATTAAATACGACGTTTATGTAACTAATACTAGTATTCGTCACACGAATCATAATTGCGTCATTTCCTTTACCTTTATTAACATAAATATTTGATACTACCTCTTGCCTAGGGCTTCGCTCGCGTTAAATACGGAGTGACACAGTTCCCATTTCCTATAGTACCAATTTTTAGCTTCCCACTTGCCTGAAAATTGCTGAATGCTCCATACAAACTTCCACCCCTCATTTAAGGGAAGTTCGGGATTAGAAAGTGACAAAAAGTAGCATATATCACTCTCCATCCTTTCAACGATGGACAAACAAACAGACCACACACATACACTTTCCTTTTTTTTGATGTGACTTATTCTAGATTTGCCGCAGATGGCATTAACTACTTGGCCGGACAAACTTGCTTCCCTTTTCGGGCATCTGACAAAGAAATTGTGCCATTTCTAACATAACAGACTTAGCCTTTGGCCTTTGGCGGCTCAATAGCTACCCTGACACCAGGGGCCTGTTTAATAAAACTTACAATTGTAAATTACAATGACAATTTGATGTACATTGCGGAGTGTGTGATCACAAATATTTTGCAGTTTCATATTAGCTACGTAAGGAACATCAAATTGTCGTTGTAATTTACAATTGTAAGTTTTATTAAACAGGCCCCAGGTCATGTGTGGATTGTGAGGTGGATTACCAACCTCATCAACCCACAAGACAGAAGAAGAGACATAACAGATTTATGGTCCAGGCGTTAGGCTGATTCCTTGTCACCATAAGATTAATCATATCCTTTCAGGACTTCGTATCAACAGTGGCAGCAAGTAAGAAAGAAAGAAATAATGTATTTTCATGTTTGACGCCACATGAAGGTTGATGGTAGGGCTGGCAGAGGAAGACCTAGAAGGACGTATATTGACCAAATAGGAGATGTCCTTAAAAAAGGTTTAGTACGTACGATCTACTCTAAACCCACGTGCGCGTATGAAACGATTGATGAATGTGCAGGAAGCAAGAGAAGTGTCTCAGGATCGAAGCAAATGAATTCCATTAGCTCTGGTTACCCCGGTGGGAAATAGACGTGAGTTTATGTGTATGTATGTATGTTGACGCCACATTAACAAACTTAAAGGAGATCATCGGCTCTCCATACTTTGGCCGGCCCAAATTTGAAAGTGCCGGCCAGAGAAAAAAAATGTGTCGAACCTTTCGAGTAGATTGCTCTGAACATTTTTTACTATGACACCAAACGTGTATAACCATTAGTTTGGCTTTAATTGGATTTTAAAAATCACGATTTTTCATACATTTTATAAAAAAAATTATTATGTCCGTTGGGAAAAAAAGGGATACAGGCGTATTACAAAGGACCTTTAGAACATTTATTAGTACGGCGCCAAACTTCTATGACCATTATTTTGACTTTTATTGGACTTTCCGTTTTGGTTAATATGTTAAAATGCCGACAATCGAAAAAAATACGTCGAATCTGTCTAATAGTTGCTTCTCAATATTTTTTAATATGACACCAAACATCTATGACCATCATTTTGACTTTTATTGGAATTTCCGGTTTAGTTCAAATGTGAAAAGTGCCGACCACCAAAAATACCATGTAGAGAGTATCGAGTAGATGCCTATTAACATTTTTTTCTATAGCACCAAACGTGTACAATCATTAGTTTGGCTTTTAGTTTATTTTAAAAATCTTGATTTCTTATTTATTTTGTTTAAAAATAAAGTGCTTTGGGCAAAAATTGCGGTACGGCGGATTACAAAGAACCTTTAGAACATTTAATAATCTGGCGCGAAACATTTTTGACCATTATTATGACTTTAATTCGTCTCTCTTTCCGTTTTGGTTCAAATGGGAAAATGTCAGCCAGCGAAACAAAATAAGTCAAATCTTTTGGTAAATTACTTGAAACGAATTTTTTTACTATATTACCAAATGTAGACTTTGGCGTTTATTGGACTTTTTAAAAAATCTTTTTTTATATACATTTTAACAATGACAACAAGCAGAGCTTTCCCAATGACTAGTTATTATTCAGATAAATACTTTGTGTTATTGTTTTGTGTGTTGTTAGGTGAACTTCTATATTAATACGACGTTGGCTGTACTTTTTGCATTCGACTCAACGTTACGGCCTAAGTTTAGGTTGAATTATGGTATTGATTCATCTTGATCGTAGATGGTTACCACCCTCCAAAGATAAGCTTGCCATCTAGTGACGAAACTCGTATTTTGGCATGACGTCTGAAGAAGCTGTTAGGGAAGACAGGAGTCAGGCAGTTATGTTTTGCATGTATGCCGATCACAATGTCCTGGTGCTACTCGGCCGATATAGCACAGTACCTCACATTTCTTAAAAAAAAAATAAGCTTCTAAAGCGTGTATCACCATCAGGTGAGATAGTGGTCAAACGAAAACCTATTTTTGATTTATAAAAATGTGTCCAATGACGATCACGATATTACGCCTTTACCTGCATTATCGCCAGATAAAACTTTTTTCGCCAAAGTGTAGGTATCTATGAAAACTCCAGATTTTGGAGAAATCTAATCGAGTTCAAAATAGTGGTCATAGACGTTTAATGTCAAAGTAATAAACATTCTGACGATCCTTTAAATAACGCGCCTGTCATATTTTATTTTATAACAAAATAAATCAAAAATCGAGGTTTTAAAAATCCAACAACAGCCAAACTAATGGTCATACACGTTTATTGTCATAGTGAACAATGTTTACAGGTATCTTCTCGATAGTTCTGACATGTGTTTTTGCTGACCGGCACTTTTCACATAGAAACTAAAACGTAAAGTCCAATAAAAGCCAAAATAATGGTCATAGACGTTTGGTGCCATAATAATAAATGGTCAAATGGATAAGTTTTAACGGGATATACCAATATTGTTTCTTGGCCGGCACTTCACATTTTCACCAAAATGTATGAAAAATACAAGTTTTTTTTAATTCGAATAAAACCGAAAATATTGACGCTACAGCTTTGGTGCCATAGTAATAAATGCTCAGACGGATAAGTTCTAAGGATATATACCATTTTTGTTAATTGGCCGGCACTTTACATTTTCACTAAAAATGTATGAAAAATCCAGTTCTTTTAATTCGAATAAAACCGAAGATATTAAGACTACAGCTTTGGTGCCATAGTAATAAATACTCAGAAGGATAAGATCTAACGAAATATAGCAAAATTATTTTTTGGCCGGCACTTTGACTTCTGGGCCGAAATCCGATGATCTCCTTTGCTTAAATAACTAAAAGACAGACTTAATTAAAAATATATCAATCACCTATAATACATAATGTAGAGGCGTCCAAAATAAAAAAGACCTCCCTCAGCATAATTCCATGACACGTGCTTAGCAAGGGCGACGGCGCTGGTGTTATGGTAGACCTATCGTGAGCCACCGACATACCAAACTCAATGAGGATAAAAACTGCCTGTTAACGATGGGCTCCTTGGAATGTCATTGGCATATTTTTCTTTTTTGATATGACATTTTATTATATTATGTAAATGCTGTTGTTTTTTTCTGTTGTACTGTCTTCGTTGAATTCAGCTCTAGTTTCAGCGCGTATTGATTTTTGCTTTGCGATATACATTTCGAGGTGCAATTTTCATTATGCAGTCGGGTTTTGCGTTGTTCTATAATAATTATTTATTTATTTATAACTTTTTGGTATTTTGAAGATTATAATGCGAGTACCAGCCTTTTCTTGTAACTATTGTTGACAGCCCCTGCCCTCTAGTGTCGAGTAGCGGAGTCAACAACTGACAACAATTCGCTTCTCATCAATAGATGGCGTTATCGAATTATTATACGATATTTGTAAACAGATGCAACGAATATCCCGTTGGACTTTCGGGATAAAATGTATCCTATGACACTCCCGTGATTAAGACCGTTATTTCAAAATCCATCAAGTCGTATAGGCTACAGGAAGCCACAAAGAAACAGACAAACAGTCATGAGCAATATAATGTACCCACTTTAGGACTCTGTCGCACTAACATATTTGACATTTAGTTCAATTTAACAGTTCAATTTGTCAAAAAAGTTAATGTGACATGGTAGCAAAGTATATACATATTAATGCTTGTGACCGTACATACAGGGTGGCCCAGAAGTTCAGGTTCAAAATGAAAAATTAGATAGAGGGGCTCATTAGCTACTAGAAACACCCCCATGTATGTTCAGCAAATATTTACGGTTTAGGAGATAATGACCCATTTTGTACCTTTTTCTAGATTTTCTACCTTACTTCAGAAATAATCATTTTGTCGCTATCCCTTTCTTAATAAATATTTTATTTTATTTCACAACTATGCCTAAGTCTGTGTACCGCTCAATCAAATATAAAGCAAAGCGAAATCAAATATAAAAAAAAAAAAATCGGAAGCCAAAGTGAGAATTCGACCAAAATTGTTACAGTTGTTAAAACTTCGCCGAAGAATAATAAACACATGAGATTGTCATGGACCCTGAAAGTATTTCTAAAAACTGCTCCATTTAATAGGATTTTAGAAACATTAATAAAAAGTACCCTTAATATGGGCAAAAAACTAAGTAATTAGCCCTCAAAGATTGCAAGACAGACAGATTTGAAGGAAAATTTGACATTCTCATACAATGTAGCTGCTTATTTCTAACGTTGTTAAAGGTGCTCAAAGACACATTTTCAATTAAAAGTAAATAAAAATCACGCTTCCAATCGCTAACAGGGTAGACATAGCAACAATCCGAAGACAAAACTTGCAGTCACTTTTGGTATTCGTATTTTAATGAAGGTACTTACATAGATTTCAAGGAAAAAGTTATCCCCAAATACTGTTGGTGATTCATACTACTGGATACTCTGAATCACCAACAGTGTCTGTCTTGCAATCTTTGAGGGCTAATTATTTAGTTTTTTGCCCATATTAAGGGTACTTTTTTGGATGTTTCTAAAAGCCTATTAAATGGAGCAGTTTTTAGAAAAACGTTCAGGGACACTGTTGGTGATTCATAGTATCCAATAGAAACAGTGTTAGGGGATAACTTTTTCCTTGAAATCTATGTACTTACCTTCATTAAAATACGAATACCAAAAGTGACTGCAAGTTTTGTCTTCGGATTGTTGCTATGTCTACCCTGTTAGCGATTGTAAGCGTGATTTTTATTTACTTTAAATTGAAAATGTGTCTTTGAGCACCTTTAACAACGTTAGAAATAAGCAGCTACATTGTATGAGAATGTCAAATTTTCCTTCAAATCTGTCTGTCTTGCAATCTTTGAGGGCTAATTACTTAGTTTTTTGCCCATATTAAGGGTACTTTTTATTAATGTTTCTAAAAGCCTATTAAATGGAGCAGTTTTTAGAAATACTTTCAGGGTCCATGACAATCTCATGTGTTTATTATTCTTCGGCGAAGTTTTAACAACTGTAACAATTTTGGTCGAATTCTCACTTTGATTTCCGATAACTTTTTTTTTATATTTGATTTCACTTTGATTTATATTTGATTGAGCGGTACACAGACTTAGGCATAGTTGTGAAATAAAATAAAATAATTATTAAGAAAGGGATAGCGACAAAATGATTATTTCTGAAGTAAGGTAGAAAATCTAGAAAAAGGTACAAAATGGGTCATTATCTCCTAAACCGTAAACATTTGCTGAACATACATGGGGGTGTTTCTGGTAGCTAATGAGCCCCTCTATCTAATTTTTCATTTTGAACCTGAACTTCTGGGCCACCCTGTATATACACTTGAAAGACATTACCCTACTCAGCTGTCGGGTAAAAAGCGAATGCATCTTCGCTAGGCTCTCAGGTGTGTTTGAAATCCAGTAATGAATGTATAAAGGTCTGTACGATACAACCAATTTCATTTCACCGATACGACGAAAGTAGTTCATTTTGGAAACTTAATCTCTTTCTGACACAGAAATGGGTCGAAATAAGGACGGTCGTGCACTCCCATGGGATATAAAGAGTATTATTATTCTGAATCAAAATATAGATATGGCATTTAATATTATTTGTATACGGTATTGCATCATAATTATCATTCTTAAGGGTCATATCTCACTAAGGCACCATGACGCAACCATTGTCGGTTTGTTGTTTTCAGGTGGCTTATTGTAATTTGCCGCAAATGGCATTAACTACTTGGGCGGATTGCATTAACTACTTGACCGGAATGACATTAATTACTTGGCCGAATGGCGTTAATGGTCGGATGGCATCAACTACTTCGCTGAATGGTATTAACTAGGTACTTGGTCGGATGGCATTAATTACTTGGCCGGATGGCATTAAATACTTGGCCGGATGGCATTAAATACTTGGCCGGGTGGCGTTAACTACTTGGCCGCATGGCGTTAACTACTTGGCCGGATGACGTTAACTACTTGACTTGATGGCGTTAACTATTTGGCCGGAATTAACTACTAGCCAGAATCGCATTAACTAGTTGGCCGAATGGCGTTAACTATGTGGCCGGAATCGCATTAACTACTTGGCCCGATGGTATTAACTACTTGGCCAAAATGTACGCAGCGGTCTCAATGCTACCTCGCCTGATTTCTTGTTGGTTTCGCAACCAACTACATACACTTTGGTGGTGCGACTGTGGTGACGCCACCATGGTGTCCTGGTGGCCCATGTCTCACTAGCACTTTAACACCAAGTGTTTAACTAGTCGTGTGTGTGTGTCTAAAGAGTATCCTAGACAGACTAACGTGCCCTTCGAAGTCCGAAATCTTCTTATTTTAATGTTAATCCGGTAATTTCAGCCTGCAATGTCCTAACATAGTCAGGCATGGAATCAAACCCAGACACTCCAAGTCGTGAGGCCTACGCTCAACTACTGAACCACAAAGGCCATTATTCAGGTTAGGTATGAAGACCCTGTGACAATGGGATCACGCTAGGAAGATGACGACCAAATTTTGCAAGTTGTCTTCGACGCTGATGGGTCAGAATTTACTGAACGTTGCCCTTTATCTAAAACACAGGTGACGGAACCCATATCAATTTTAAGGATCCGCGTAGTGGACAATATCGGAGAACCCTCGTAATATTATCTGCCAATGAGCTTTAAATAGAAAAGGATTCATCTTTTCTAATCCAAAAAGGTGTCGATTATAGCGACACAATTTTATTTTAGTTCAGCAGATCCAATGGATCTGAATGGATGTGGCGGGAAGCCGCTGGATGCGGGCAGCGCAGGACCGATCGTCGTGGAGATCCTTGGGGGAGGCCTATGCCCAGCAGTGGGCGTCGTACGGCTGATGATGATGATGATGATGAGATCCAATGGATACAAGGTGTTAGTTATGCCATACCGGATACTGAGGGGGATGATTCAGCTCATGATTCTGAGTTAATATCAAGTGGAAATTTCCGTCGCACTCACTCCCCTCCATGGTGAAGGGTGTATTACTATGTATATACTAACTATATTATACACCCATTCCTCGACAGCTATCTCTCCCAAGTAATAGGGACATATTATAGAGAGTGTTAGTGACATAGTAACGAAAACATTGAGGGATGATTCGGACTATGATTCTGAGTTGATATCAATTGGAATTTTCAAAAGTATGGAACTGAATATACATTAAAAATGCACTAAAGTTTTCATTAATTTTTCGACGGAAAATTCCACTCAAGATTATGGTCTGAATCATCCCTCAAAGTTTTCGTTACGATGTCACTAGCACCCTGTAGGTATATGTGTATGTATTACAAAATGCTAAGAGAGAAGTATATTCAGTAACCAGGCTAGTGGATGTCACCCGTTCATTTCCCGGCGCGGAAACCGACCGCGCTGTTTCCTCACAAGGTCGCCGGTCGCACGCTGAATTGTAAACGTACAGATAGTTCAAATAGCGCAGACGCGACAAAAGGAACACAAATTCAAATTCAAAAATGTCTTCATTCAGTAGGAAACATAGTTATACTTTGAATCGTCATTTTTTAAATAACGAACGTCTCATCCGATTAAAACTACTGCAGCTTCTCACAACTTGTTTTCGCGGCGGTTTTGTTTTGAACGTCTAGGAGACGTTCTTTAAAAAAAAACATAAAATACTGTATACAATTTAGTTCTGAATAACATAGCATGACGCCTTTATCCCACAAAGGGTTTGGCAGAGGTGTAGCGCCAGAGACGTTTAAGTCGCGCGTAATATGGGGCGAGCCTACCGGGCACAAAATGTTAATTATCTAAGATCCAAACGCACAAAGTTGAATTCACAATACGATGTAAGTGAAGCCCTTTTATAAAGGACACCACCACTATTGTTGACCAGTCCACTGGATTACAATAATCGTAAGTCTTCCTCTTTCTTGCCAAACTTACCAATTATTACTATTAGGTAAAAAGACTTCGATAATTTGTCGCGTCTGCAAACTTGCTTCGCGTTAGTCTATGCCCTGTCCTCGTTTATATGGATGAAATATTTTCTTGGCACCGCCTTACTTGTAGTTTCCTTCATGCTCGGTTTGTCCCCTAAATGCTTGAATTTAGTTTGAAATTGACTCGGTTTACATTACACTATCTTGATTTATGCTCGCCTGGTAATGCTAGGGCTTTGCTATGCATAATAATAATTGACAGGAAGAAGCGTTTTGTATTTTTTTATCGAGTTTCTGAGTTCGGTTCCCAGTTAGGTTAGGTTATTGGACCTTGCGTTGGTGGAGTATTCAGCTATCACTACATATACTGACACACTAATATATAATATATATCGTACTTAAATAAGCTGGCTGGAGTGAACTTATAAAAACTCTGTTTCTGCCATGGACAATTGTATGTCCAATGCCCAGAATCTTTACATTCTATCCCCAAATGGAAAGACATATAATATCGTCCACAGTGGCATATCAAAATAATATTCTGTTCCGAGCAGTGGGACACCTCAGGCTAGATAAGCTAAAGAAGAAGATTTCTTTTCTGTGTTCTAAAACAGAAAAGGGGAACCGTGTTACCACGATTTTAACGCAAGCGAAGCCGCGAGCAAAAGACAGCTTATCATTTTTACACCTGCAATTTATGCTCACAAAATGACAGTTCCAATTTATGGACAGTAATACCATATCCACCACGAACATAATTATTTTAAACTCAGTTGAAGACTTGGATATGTGAAATTGCCCGCAAATTTGAACTAAAATAGCAACACATAACTCGTTGGTGCCTAGTGTCTTGAAAGCACTTTGTCGCCACCAAATAGGTTAGACCTTCCGTAGGACTAGGCGCACAGACTGAGGGCTGACTAGACTTAGCCCCGAGATTGGAGGACATCGCTTGAAGCGATTACCTTCTTTCGAGGCAACACTTTTTCAATGGCAAAAGGAAATGTTTTTGCGATTACAATCGAAACCCTCGGTTTGCGAAGCGGACACAGACCACAATCTCACCTGATGGTAAGTGACGTGTGGTCTAGGGTGGATGGTGGTGACCCACACCATATCGTCACTTACCCATAATCGGTAACACCCATGTTACCGGATTTATCATGTCAGTGATGCTTAATTATGTCAAAATGGCCGTCTTAGCGTACTTAGTCTAAACCGGTAATTACACTACTCAATCTCCCAGACCGATGCATTGAGATCAGGAAAATCGATACTATTAGACAAGATAGATAAAATACTTTATTGAGCACAATGGACACAAAATACAGAGATAAGGACAACATATAAAGAAAAGCACAACAGGCGGCCTTATTGTTCGTGCAGCAATTTCTTCCAGGCAACCTTTGGGTACAGGAAAATTTCGTAATGAATATAATAATAGCGGGTTAGTACATTCTAACAAAATAAATAATTAAAAGCAAGCAAGCAAGCTTACTAGCTCAAGATCTATGCTATTACATTAGCATGGTATGTGCATGTAATGAAGAGAAAAGAAAGGCTTATAACGAGGAAAGTTATGAGTATGAATGTGAATAATAGGAGTAGGAAGCGACTTAACCTCCTAAGGCCCGGATTTCCAGACACAATAGTTAAACAATGGGATTAGTACTAATAGTAGGGCCGTGGGCCTTAGGAGGATATAATAAATACTGGTTTAGTGCCACTACCTACTGTACCACAAGACTTTATGTTATTTTGGCAAGACTGCGTGGAACTAGAGACCCTTGAACAATGTCACATGTTAAGGTGGCCAAATAACTTGTAATTAAGAACATTCGCTGTGTCTAAAGGTTAGGTTACACAGTGCAAGCTAACATGCGAGATGACCGAGTCAGTTATTGAGGTGCAGCTACTAAGGCCCGGATTTCCAGACATAATAGTTAAACAATGGGATTAGTACTACTAGTAGGGCCGTGGGCCTTAGGAGGTTAAGAAAGAATGATATGTCTGTGAAAGGTGTGACAACTGAGATGACGACTGACATAGAAATGAATGGAAGAGAAATACCTACATGTTGTGCCGACCCCACCTACAATGGGATAAGGGCAGAAGGATGATGATAGACTAGCTCGATATCGTGGTTACCATGGTTACGCCCCACCAACTCACTCGATAGACTAGCTCCATATCGTGGTTACCATGAATACCATCCTGATCGTCGCGCCCGTGGACTTGACGCAACGGGCAGGATAGATTGGCAACGGCTTAAACATGATCGTCCAGTCTATACCAGTCCTAGTCTGGGGCAAGAAACTAATCATTAGTTGGCAAGTTCATACAAGTTGGAAGTAGTTGGTCCGTAAACGTTTGTGATGGGAAACCGTCTTCATATGAGTTACAACTATTGTTTTACTTGTTATTGTAAACACGATGTGTTTGCTTTACGCATCGAGAATTTGCTAAGTTAGACGTTGTTAGAGCTACAGCATAGATGCCAGTGAAGTGAGGAGATTGTAGCTATTTGCGTGTGTTAATACAATAGATAATAAATAGATGAAATATATAGCTCCCTCCCACATAGTGGGGGCAGCTTCTCAGCCAGGCGCGGGGACTGCGACTGCAGAATCAGGCGGCGCGGCGTAAGTATCAGGGTTTGGATGCAGGTTTTATTTTACTGCCTTTTGCTGTGGAAACGATGCGATGGGTCCATAGGGTTTCTGAAGCGCATCAGTTTTTAAAGATATCAGAATCATTTATACATCGTAATTATCATGAATAACCCTCAAACCCCCAAGCCCTCTCAACCCCTTCCTCTCTTTCCTTCTATGATGTTTTTAATAAATTCGTCGTGTCTTATTAGGTGTCCAATCATCTTGCCTCTTCTGTCCTCAATAGTTCTCAGTATTTGTCTTTTTTTACACATGGGACTTAAAACATAGTTGACAAGGAGTGAGTGTACTACGTATATACCTCAGCCTACCCCTACGAGGATACAGGCATGATGTTATATTATGCTGTCATGTTAGAAAGGACAGAATACAATCACATAAATGACTGGACATGCAATCGTGGCATCCTAATCCGTTGGGCTCGTTTGGATGTCAAAATGTCTCAGGCTTAAATGTCAAATCTGCATAATTTTGAGTTAGAATGGAATTGCAAACAAGCACACACGGATGCATAGGAATTAGAACAGGTATCATATCCCATTTATAGCGGAAATCGGACGTCGGTTAAGATACAGTGGAGATGACCAGAAATTACAAGAAACTGCTACAGCAACACATCTTTTAAAAACCAATGAGCGTATACATTACAAGTTATTTAATAACTAGAGGAACACATTCAATACCAGACATTTTTATCATTTCGACTTTCTGACTAGTGCAGTAACTTAACACGACAATTGACACTGTTCTAAGTGTCGTGTTAATTTATTGTGCAAATTGTTTGTATAAATAAAGCAATTGATTTACAAATGATTTGAACAATTTTGAGTTTTTGATCATCTTATCACAACCCATAGGTTGTGAGGTGGATTACCAACCTCATCAACCCTGGGCTATTATTGAACCGCCAAAGCCATGACTCATGTAACGATTACATACTTATATCAGTAAGTAGTAACCGGGACTGACGGCTTAACGTGCCTTCCGCACGGATCATCTTTCTTTTTGGACAATCAGGTGATCAGCCTGTCATGTCCTAACCAAACTAGGGATCAAAAAGTGATTTTTGTGATATGTCCCCACCGGGATTCGAACCCGGGACCTCCGGATCGTGAGCCCAACGCTCAACCACTGGACCACCGACGCCGTCTCAAAGCTGAGATTAGTTTATTAATACCTTTAGTTCCTCTTGATTGTTGATTGTTGGTCGTCCGCCCGGCCCGTACAACTCAACAGTCAAACACATCATTCAAATTAATCCGGAGCACAATATCCTGTACGTTGTACATTGATTGATGACTCGATACCAACGAGACGTCGGCGGGTACATAAATCGGATTATTAAATAACGATAATCGATTCTCGATTTGCTTGTCTTGTGTTAATTAATTCCGGTTCGGCCTTCGCATCTGTCTGTCTCAGTTATCGGGAGAATCGGTTTGTTTCTTCAACTTGAAGTTGGAATATGTTCTTATCGAGTTTGGTTTTGACGGCATAGATATGCGAAGTTTTTTTTTTTATTATTATAGTCACTGTGGTCCTCTGCTTCACAGGCTTGCTTCTTAGTTCATCTTACGATGCATGTAACTCTGACTGGCTCATTGGGACGTTCTTTCGAGGATACTTCGAGGAGGATTTCAATCATGAAAGAAAAAAGGTTGGCGTTGGTTTACTCATCGCCAGCTATGATCAAGTCCCATGTAATAAATAGGAGACAAGCTAATTCCTGGACAACCACGCGATGTCAATTATCTATTATCAGTTATTACTTGAATTCAGTGGTTTAAGTCAAGTTGTCTTGAATTCAGGAGATTCAAACAAGTGACACTAATTTCAGGGCCCCGATACCGACCCCGCCGGCGTGGTCGATGATTTCCCTCATTCAGCGCTTATCGCTATCGACCCACCAGGCTTGATTAAATCTTTCAAATATTTTTCCTCTCAGACGACGCCCTGAGCCGAGGTTCGCGCCCAACTGGGCACCCTCAGGCCTGTTGTCTTAAACGTTGTACCGGGTGAGAGCCTTCAGCGCTTCCCATTTGTCCGGCCAAGTAGTTAATGCCATCTGCGGCAAATATACAATAAGTCACGTCAAAAAAAAGTGACACTAAGATGTACTTCTTCTGTGTTTGTCATAAAAGAGCAAAATACGCGCTCTGTTTAATTACTTACTACAGAGCTCAGAGAGTGAGAGATATGCACACAGGTGAGTGTATGTAGATTCCAGATACGAGACAAGTGACACAAGTAACATAGAGATACTGCTACTAGAATAGACAAATATCATCATCACTAATTTAAGAGCCACGCTCTTGTCGGTGTAGCATTTGCCATGCATTTCCAGTGAATAACATCAAATTAAAAATTTTAAATACCCCCGACCAAAAAAAAAATTTTGAACTTAATTATCATGACAAAAGGTTAAAAATGCTAAACCCTATAAAAAGCAAAATATAAGTTATCCCACATATGCTTGCAAGCAAACTGAGCGTGTAACATTCCTATTACACTGAACAAACGACCTGATGACCTTGGAGACCTGAACCGATTTCCACCAAACATAGCTAAGAACACTCTCGACTGATATACCTTTCAAACAAAAAAGCCGCATTAAAATCGGATCATCCGTTTGGGAGCTACGATGCCACAGACAGACACATACACATTTACACAGACACGTAAAACTTATAACACCCCGTTGTTTTTGCGTCGGGGGTTGAAAATAGGGCAGTGGATTCCCTCTTGCCATCCGCCCCGCAATACTCTGTCTGACGTGAGTGGGATCGCGCCGTACTAAGGCTCCTGGCCTCCGCCTCTGAATAGTACTTATGTTATGCTTTGTAATATTCTATCTCACCTTCCGAGAAACTGTGAAAGGCATACTTACAATACAAGGAATCAAAATAAAATTGCTAGGTACTTATCTAAAATCTCTAAATTAAATTCGTCTTTTTTATATGCGCTTTAACAATACAATACTAGACAGTATTTTGAATTTGACAGAAAATAAGTCTAAAGCTCATGTGAAGCATAATTTAAAGAAGTGTTCCTCTAGTTATTAAATAACTTGTAATGTATATTCTATATTGATTTAAAAGATGTGCTGTTGCAGTTTCTTGTCATTTCTTCTCCTCAACCATAACACTTTGTGAAATGACGTAGATTCAAAATGTTACGTTGACCTTCAACAAGTTTATCCATGATAATTACGTTGAACAAATGATTCTGATTTCTTCATATAGAAATAATTAATTGAGCCACCAAATCGATAATATCCACTTTCAAAACTTCACCACGTGGTGTCGTAGAGAAAGACCAGGAAGAGCTTACATGGAAAAAATTAAAGAGAAGGTGAACGTCGTGTCTTATATGGAAGTCAAAATCTTGGCCCTTTATAGACAAGATTAGAGAATGCTACACCGACAAGTGCGTGGCTCTCAAATTAATGATGATGACGAAAAATGTCGTATCTAGTTGTACTCTAAATCTCACAGGAAGCATTACAATAGAATGGTATACAGTTCCTCAAGAGTTCTTCACTTGTTTCCGTCTTTGTACTCTGCAAGCTTTGAATCTGATACTGTTGTAACTTACTATCTTTAATGTGAAATTATGATTATCATTTTAGAACAACTTTTCTACTATCTACTTAAGAATAAAATAAATTTATTGCCAGTAACAGTTCACATTTTTCTATAAGAACTAGGTAATTATGAATATTACGAATACGGGCAAAAGGAAATGGCTCAGCTTGTGCTGTGATGGAGCTACTTATGGCACCATCCAGCGCTGGTTTTCAGTCATTTCCTGTTCCTGGGATATTTATGACTTATTGGTGAGACTTTCGCACATTGATATACAACTTTTTACCAGTCAAAAACGTTAATCCCCGGTTCGTGTAAGACTATCGCATAATTTATGGTAATACGAGGAACTGGGCTATTGGGTTGGAGGTTATTATTATTGTAATGTTCTTTATATATTTCGGAACTCCGGATTCCCGGACTTTTGGTAAGCGTGCGTGGTGTGCGAAGCCAGCACGTAGAGGCCCCTTAAAAAAATCTAAATGTGATCTTCTATCGTGTGGGTTGTGTGGTGAATTACCAACCTCATCAACCCTGGTGTTAAGGTTATTATTGAGCCCCACACCCCTGACACGGCTCATTTAACGATTGGATCCACGCGCTTGAAGCGCCCTCCGAAGCACGAATCATCTTTCTTTCGGACAATCTGGTGATCAGCCTCCAAACAAACTAGAGATCACAAAGTGATTTTTGTGATATGTTCCCACCGGGATTCGAACCTGGACCTCCGGATCGAGAGCCCAACGCTCAACCACTGGACCACAGAGGCTGTTAACGTAAGGCCTTGACAAAGTCTCTAAAGATATCATCCATCACATTAATGACCTTCGTGGTCTAGTGGTTAGAGCGTTGGTCTCTCGATCTGGAGGTCTCGAATTCGATTTGCGGTGGGGATATATCACAAAAAGTTTGCTACGTTCATTGCGGCTGGTGGCTAGTGGTTTTCACTATAAGGTTGACTAGAAGAAATTTCTGCATGAGCAATAAAGCTCCATGTTGTGCCTTTCTGTATCTGTTTTTCTTATTTCTGTATCTTATGTCCATTGCTCAATAAAGTATTTTATCTATATGGAGATTGACGTTCAAAAAAACGAAACAAACCATATTCTTTAGGTGACAGGTTATCAACTCGATCACCGTTCGCCCTTACGCAATCCATCATGTTGAAATATAAACTTACTTATACTCAAAAACATTTCTACTTAACATTTTTCCAATCGATTGTATGTTAAGTCTCGGGTTTTAGGCTTAAAACTTACTTCTCTCATGTCGAAAGGTAAAAAAGTACTTTAGGAATTTCCCTCAAGCGACTTTCTAAGCCTATCCCAATTTGAAATTTAAATTCAAATTCAAATGTGCTTACCTATTTGGAAATTCTGTTCCTTTACGCTAAAGTCTACTTCAGCATAATTTGTCCGTGCATTCGTTTACATGGGTAATTGTCTGAAAAAGTTTCCCAGGTTGAATATATAATTAAAATTAGTCGACAGCTACTTTTGCATATATAAGAATTTAATAAATTAAAATTCTATTCAAAAAATTAAATAAAATAAATTTCTTTATTTATTTTATGTTTAATGTAATTTGAATTTAAATTAATGTAATGTTCTTTGTGGGCTAAGTTGTACAAATAACTAAGAAATTTTATTATTATTAGGTAAGTCCGTTTTAGATTTATTTTGTTTGAAGAGTTACCTACTGAAGTTAAATGTTAATCTAAACGTTTACTTATCAATGTTCAAAGTACATTTACACATACCGCTTCTGCTTTTGTTGCTGGACTTGGTATCAAATGATTTAAAATCATGAGATGTTTTATCAAACGACACATAAATTACAAAACTAATATTACAAAGACTAAGTAAGTAGCACAAAACGAAGACCCTCATTCGGTACTAAAATTGTACAGTACAATACAAACTCAGAGATCAAGTTACATTGGCGATATAGTTCTTATTATTCGACGTAATATTTCGTACGGACAGTTTGAAAAAGTGGCTCTGGGATTGCGCCGGTATACATTTATCAAGTGAAACACATTTAGTGATGTGCTGTTATGTATCATAAAAAAGAATAGAATAGAAATTGTTTATACATAATTATGTAGGTATACTTAGTTAAAAGTATTTATTATAATTATTAACTTTAGTTTTACATTTAGGTTTTTTTTTGTTGCACCATCCCGCATCCAAGTTGTTTGTAAATGTTTGTTTCCTTTTGGTGGTTGCCTAGAAGAAATTGCTCTAGAGCAATAAGGCCGCCCAAATTGTACTGTACTCGTGTGTTATGTCTGATTGTTAAAATTTTGTTCTGTGCAATAAAGTATATTATTTGATTTGATTTTATAATAAAAGGATGCGAAACAAAAACAAGACAATAACATCACACAAAAATTACTCATCATCTCCCTGGTATTATTCCGTTTTTTACGGGGTCCGCTTCATCATCATCATCACCAGCCCGTTAACGTCCCCACTGCAGGGGCACGGGCCTTCCCTATGGATGGATAGGGAGATCGGGCCTTAAACCACCACGCGCGGGCCCAGTGCGGATTGGTGGTTATTAACGACTGCTAATGCAACCGGGACCAACGGCTTAACGTGCCTTCCGAAGCTCGAGATGAAAACTTTTTTTTGTGGTCACCCATCCTATGACCGGCCTTTGCGAAAGTTGCTTAACTTCAACAATCGCAGACCGAGCGCATTTACCGCTGCGCCACCGAGCTCACCGGGGTCAGCTTACCTAACCTAAATATTTGACAGGTCCGGTTTTTTACAGAAGCGACTGCCTGTCTGTTTTTCATACAATGAATGAAACCTAATTTTGATTATTCTATAACGATTTTAATCCTATGTATCGATTGTCGTAAAGATTCTTAATCACAAAAGATATATAGGTAATTAAAATTAAATAATAATGAATAATTATTTAGATTCTAAAATATATACGGTCCTAATTTTACATATACTTAGTTATTATTTTAATTTCAATTTATGATCGTAAATATTAGAAGCAAACAAATTCACATCAGCATAGAAATACTTCACGTTAAATAAATAGCTATCAAGAAATGTAAAATGTTAGAAAATGTTAGAACCACTTCACTCGCAGCCTCTAGACTAGAACTGAAGAGTTCTTGCCTTCAGGTTTCACTGACATTTCGTTTTAAAATCCTCAGCAAAGTCTTAAGTATGGCACTTTGTAACGCGTGAAGATTTCAGTTTCTGGTGAGATGTTTTCGTAAAAATCCCCACGGGGTTAGCCAAGTAAAGTTGCTAACGATCGAAGAAAATATAAATCACTGAGTGTATTTTCAAACGATTTATGAAAATAGGGTAGTTTCCAAATAGTCAAATTAGTTACATTTTACTGTCTTTTTTTGATTGACTTTTTGTGACGTATTGTAGATTTGCCTCAAATTGCATTAACTACTTGGCCGGACAAAATTACTAAACGTCAAAACACGAAATCACTATAGAATTTGTATGAAAAAGCAACTTGTCACGTCATAGAAAAACGTGACAAAATGTCGCACTTATTATTACATTTTTCAGTGACCAACCGCTTTTGCGCGAATTATTTTTTTTTTTTCTATAAAGAAAATAAAATATTTTAAGAAGTATAAAATAAGCGTTTGTAATTTTTAAAATACTTATCCGAAAACAGTCAAGTATCCAATTGGGGTAAAGAGAGGTACATCCAATGCAAGATGAACTAAGTACTTACCCACACCTCACCGAGCTTTCTGTTAGACCAACGTGATAGGTGGTGAGCCGTAAGGCCGTCTATAATGGTCGAGCCAATTGTGTTAGTGATAAATTAATAACGCATTTTTACCGGGGTTTGAGAAGCAAGGCGGTATACCACAGGACCACAATTGACTTAGTTGCGTCCTCGTCTGCGCCTGTTTCGTCCTCTTTTATTCTTTCTACGGCATTTTAATTAACATGTACAATCAAAGAGCAAAAGTTCAGTCACTGATCCTAGCGAATTATTTGTAAACAGTGATGAAATTATGGACCATTAGTTGTGATAATTATAAAATTTATGTTTTTGTAGGTGTTTTTTGGTCTATTACAGAAACGATATGTAACCATGAGGTCTTAAGTACAACCAGTTAATTTATTACTTTGCAAGACTACGATTGGAGTTTTGCTGCTTACCGTACAGAAATAATATTCATCACAAATTTAAGAGCCACGCTCTTGTCGGTGTAGCATTCTCCGTGTTACTTTTTTGGGAAAAACAGGGCAGTGGTTTCCCTCTTGCCTTCGGCCTCGCAGTACTCTGTCTGACGCGAGTGGGATGGCGCCCAGGGTACTAAAACTAAAAAAAATACTAGAAATAATATTACTGTTCATATTTTTCTTCTCCAGTGTTACATCACTAACCACAGATATACTTTTCGCGAGTAACTGCTGTGTACTTTGGGTTGAAGATGGATCTTGTTGTCTAAATGGCAATCTCATTTACCCTCAGTTGCAGTTTTAGAAATATTTTTTTAAAATACCCACGAGCGGTCATTATGTACTTTTTATTTGTATATAATTAAGAATCATAATATTCCTCCGTGTCGGGATCTAAAACCGTGGCCGTGAGCGGTGGTAGTCCAGTTGGTAGAACGCTTGCCTCTCACTTTAAGGTCGCAGGTTCGAATCCAGCATAGGCCTAAACCATTGTCGAATTTGTTTCTCGAATTCATGGTTGGATCATACATGATTATCACGTGGTCAGCGGTGAAGGAAAATATCGTGAGGAAACCCACATTCCCGAGAAATGCATTTTCAGTGGTATGTGACCTAATCTATATTGGACTGGTTTTCCCTTCGCGGGTTGGAATGTCAGACAGGCAGGTCTGTAAAAAACCGGACCTGTCAAATCGTCAGGTTAGGTAAGTGGACCCTGTAAAAATCGGGATAATGCTAGGGCAGATGATGTTGGACTCTAAATCGCTGAATTCGACTTTATAACTTTGAATTCGTGTTTACGTCATAGATAATTATTGATAAGCATCAAGTTGTTTTTTTTTGTTTTTTTTTTTGTTACATCCTCCACATGGTACTGTCAATGTAAGGGTATGATGCTTCACAGTCCGTAGTCCAGTGGTTGAGCGTCGGGATCAGGAGGTACCGGGTTCGAATCCCGGTGGAGACATCACAAAAACACAAAATTCGCTCCAAGCTAGTATTGGTGTATGCAATGACCCTTCTGTGCATAGTATTTTTGTCTATGCTTTTAAGCAAATTGCTTTCGCCTCCGCCCTTATAGATTCTAGTTATATGCAAAATTAACAGAATCAAATTACTGTTACAGAACTTTCCAATAAGACTGCAATCATATTTGAGTCCATATAGCACTTTCATGCTGTGACTCAACGTTCAATATTCTATGCATATGCAATGTACTGCGCGACGCGAAGAATTCTATTCAGCTTGTTCTATAACACTGTGAGAGTTTATGCAATATCCCTTCTTGTAGATTGAGATGTTAGAACACGTGATCTGCCTATAACACGTGACCTGCTTATCTGACCTGGCGAACTAAAACGGCCACATTAAGGCAACTTATCTAAAAATTCAATATTGCAATTTGACATTCGCGCAGATAAGTAAGTTTGTATTGTTTATTCTATGTCAAATTCAAATTCATCCATTGGTTTGAAACGGCCACATTAAAGCAATCCATCTAGAAATACAATAATGCAATTTGTCATTTTCTCAGAAAAGTAAGTGCGTAATGTCAACAAAAGCCAAATAGCAATATTGCTTTTCAAGTTGAATTGCTTCAATGTGGCCTTTTTAACCCCCCTGTTTTAAACATCAGAAAGTTTTATATCTCGTCGCTGAACAAAGGACTCCCCTCAACAATAGGGTATTTGACTAGGTCAATGATAAATTATAAAATGCTGATTTTGAAATAAAAGCCATTCTAAGATGATCAAAAATCAATCTCATTTTACTTATCGACTTATTTTCGAATATTATTTATCAATTAAGTAACAATGACTACGACGTTTGACCGCTTTAATGACGTCACAGGACAGTATTTCCATACAAACTCCAAAGAAAACTTCCCTTTGCCTTTGACGAAGAAGTATCTCATTTGACTAGGTTGTCAAGTAGCCGCAGTTTTCATTTTTTTTCCTTGCCTGTTACATGTCCCACTGTTGGGCAATGGCCTCCTCCTTCCACTTACCTCCGCGAGCAAAATCCGTCGTCATTCGCGGACGTAGGTAGAGCATATAGGTCAAACCGAGCGATGTAATTGGTGTTCAGTCGTGTCTGCGGGGCATTGTTCGTTTGGCAATAATGCTGCTGTATATCTCTTGCACCTCGGGTAACTGGGCTGTCGGTTACAGTGAGGCGGATTTGATACTTTTACGTCCGTTAATATGAAAAAACCTATGTGTGCGTGTGCGTGTGCGTGTGCGTGTGCGTGTGCGTGTTCGTGTGCGTGCATGCGTGCGTGTGTGTGTAAGTGTGTGTCTAAATAAAGACAGATCTAAAAGTGACAAAAAAAGTTTTCTTTTTTCTATTTAATTTATTTATGAAGTTTAATAAATAAAAATATAATAGGTGCGACATTTTATCACGTTGTTTCTTTGACGTCACAGGTTGCTTTTACATACGAATTCCATAGTAATTTCATGTTTTGACGTTTAGTAAAAATAACTGATTTGAAACTACCCTGTTGCTTGAACATTTGACATTTTATTAGCTAGTTGTTCGAGTAAAAAAGTCGATTCTAGAGTCGAATACGGTGGTATTACAGCGAAGGACTTTATAGAGGCCGGTTGGTTGCAATATTTCCGTCCTCGCAGATTGCATTTCATGACATTTCATATATCTACCAGCAGTACAGACGGACCGATCCACAATGCAAGCTTTGTCATTTGTCCCCGGTCTAGTGTCAACCTGACAAGTTCTCTTTCTACTCAACCCACCCACAAGTATCTACCCACTGCTGGGTATATGCCTCCTCTCTTTCATGCCATCCTTTCCGGTCATAATAATAATCATAAGAATCGCGGTAAGAACCCGTTATTATGTGTTTTAATTATTATAATAATCATTTATTTGTCATTGAGAAGGGTTTCGGGTAAGAGCCTTCAGCGCTCCCCATTTGTCCGGCCAAGTAGTTAATGCCATCTCAAATCTACAATAAGTAACGTCAAAAAATAATTGAGAAGGGTACATTACATTTTTGGTCGTTATTAAAATTAGTTCCTCCTAGTCAGCTATTGACAATAGTATGTAAATATTTAAGATGTACACATTACCGCTAACCACTGCCCTATTTTTCCCTAAAAAAGTATGGAAATGCTGCACCGACAAGAGCGTGGCTCTTAAATTGATGATGATGACATATTAATATTTTGAAAAAACAAATATATTCAAAATAACAAATATAACATGTCAACATTATTATAAATACAGTGCAGTATTATTATTATTAAATATCATCATCACCAGCCCATTAACGTCCCCACTGCTGGGGCACGGGCCTTCCCTATGGATGGATAGGGAGATCGGGCCTTAAACCACCACGCGGGCCCAGTGCGGATTGGTGGTTATTAACAACTGCTAATGCAGCCGGGACCAACGGCTTAACGTGCCTTCCGAAGCACGGAGGAGTTCGAGATGAAAACTTTTTTTTTGTGGTCACCCATCCTATGACCGGCCTTTGCGAAAGTTGCTTAACTTCAACAAGACTTCGGAATCGTGTTGTATATGGTCATTCCCATCCAGTAACAGTCCTGTGCAAGTCTCATCCAACAAGTTGTCTACATTGGGTAAATACGTAAATACATACATTACGTTTTGTCCAACTGTACTACTTCGACAAATCAATACATAACTTAATATAAGCTCACGACTATATCCCAATGTAGTCGGATGTACCATCACAAGATGAACTAAGTACCCACACCTCACCGAGCTTTCTGTTAGACCAGCGTGATAGGTGGTCAGCCGTATCGCCATCTATAATAGTCGAGCCAACTGTGTTAGTTAAAATTGCACTTAAAGTAACAACTCATTGGTGAATAATAATACCACGTATAGAACGGCAACTGTCCGCTCCCCACCGGCGTCTGAGCTACGTTTACCTCACCCCCCCTCGAACATAGTTTAGTCTTGAATCATATGGCGTCAGACGTCACACACACAGGTGCGCGTGTACGATAACAATTTTATTAACGTGTGGTGTCTGTGTAAAACGAAGTTGTTTGTATGAAATGTCCGAAGTCCGATACCGAAGTTTAAACGTGCGTTCCCCGTTTGAGAAGCAAGCCGGTAAACCACAGGACCATAGTGACTTTTTAAATAACTTGGTAAGATTTAGCTTCTTTCCTATATTGGGTGGGGGGGCATAGAACATGCTCTGTGTAGCTATAAGGAGTTACGAGACATCAGGTAATTACAACAGCATCCTGTCAGTTAATGTGTACTACATTAAACCTATTAATTAAGAAGTAAGTGCCTAGCGTATCCTATTATGATGTAATCTTCCAAGTAATCTATTTAGATTATCTTATATCATAGACTGCCGTACCGTGCACTAGCACGACGCGGCAACGTAACGTGGCACGTAACCGCACCGTTCCACGTTGACGACGCCGTGACGTGGAGATGTGGACAAGCTCTTACAAGTTCTTAGTCGTGCGTGTGTCTTCGTGTACTCCAATGGAAACGTAGACCCACGTTGTCAAACATAAACACGCAGCTGAAATGCGCCGCGTGGCCATGTACAGTCATGAACAATATAATATACCTACTTTAGGACTCTGTCGCTCTAACGTATTTGACATTTAGTGAGACTTACAGATCAATTTGTCAAAAAAGTTAATGTGACGTGGTACCCAAGTGTATACATATTAATGCTCGTGACCTTACAGCATGCGCCGCGGTGGGCCTTCGCCTAAAGCCACACAAATCTTAGCTTACTCGTTAACTGTTTCGCATAGTAGTTTAGTGGCAAGTTGGCTTGCTCACTCAGCTAACTAAATCTGAGTATTACGTATAGTGTTAACAAATGCTTATTTAGTTACATAATACGAATGTACTTGATGACAAACTTTATAGTTACTGCCCCATAAATAACTGTCTTCGTGGTTCAGTGAGCAAGTTGAGCTTATGATCAGGAGGGACCGGTGGGAACATATTACAAAAATGACTTGGTGAACTCTAGTCAAGTCAAAACATTACAAACTGTTCATCCGATTGCCTGAAAAAGTTCAAAAAAATAAATGTAATTTTATGAAGAATCTACTAACCACGGCAATAAATCACATTAATTGGTATGTTTATCTGTCGAGAAAGCAGCCTAAAGTAAAGTCTATGTTTGGCCAAATTAGAGACCCGAGTTTAGAAATAAAGGCCGTTATAAAATTGTATTGGTTGTGAGTGTATGAAGCGATTGATGAATGTGGAGGAAGCAAGAGAAGTGTGTCAGGATCGAAGCAAATGGAATTCTATAGTCTCTGCTTACCCCGGTGGGAAATAGGCGTGAGTTTATGTATGTATAAAATTGTATTTTAATAGTTTAGTTTAGTAGTTTTACAGCTAGTTACATAATTATGTAATTTGATTTTTGACGTTCAAAAAGCGCTAACTTTGTAAGCTAATTTTGATAAATAAATATTTTTGAATTTTTGAATTTCAATAATACCAAAAATAATTACGGGTAACTTGGACCCAGGACGCTAGTCACAATGATTTCTTACTCACTAATATTATATTACATTATTTTTGGTGTTACACAGATAAACACATACACAATAAAAATAGGACTTTTATTTACTGCTCCTGTACAAGATAAATGATGATGATAATTGTTAACCGCTCACGCTAGTTTTTTTTTTTGACGTGTCTTATTATTGATTTGCAGCAAAATAAATGACATTAATTACTTGGCTGGATAACTACTTGGCCGAAGTTCACACTAGAAACAAAGCTACTTATCCATACATTAGCCACGCACAGTAACAATAAAAGCACTTTGCTATCCAAGCAACATTTTCCGACCACATTGGTCGGTCTATTGTGTTCGTCGTAATGTTTGCTTTACCAGCCCTTAATAGAGGTCTGTTATCGTTACCAGAGTAGGCGCTTAAAAGGTCAATGAACCCTAGTTTATAGTAGGTATACGAAAACGAGTCAAATAAATTCGATACGGTTTTACTGAATATTGTTAAAGATCGAATTTTAATTAAACATAAAATCTAAAACACAGCTCAAACGGCATTCTGAGCGTGTTGACTGATAGGTGGGACTCCCCACTGCTGGGCCACTGGATGCGCTTACATACTGAAGTGGACTTGCAGATACCGGTGACCAGGCGGTGGGAACCTGCTTATTAGTAATGTGTTGTGTTAATGTGTACGTTTTCTTGTTGTTTATAATTGTCGAGCCGTGTCGTGTGTAAATGTTATTTTATTTTTATCGTTCTATTACTAACACTAGATTAAGTTGTTTATTGCTTGTTACTAACCACTATGGAACATGTCCGAAATAAACTCTTTTTATTTTTTTTTTTTTTAAAACCCGTATTATAATATCAATAAAGGGTGTTAGTGACATCGTAACGAAAACTTTGAGGGATGATTCAGACTATGATTCCGAGTTGATATCAAGTGGAATTTTCCGTCGCAAAAGTATTAAACAGAAAATATTTAAATATTGCAAAATAAACTAAGTACAGTCATGAGCAATATCATGTACCCACTTTAGAACCCTGTCGCATTATCATATTTGACATTTAATGAGACTTACGTTTTAATTTGTCAAAAAAGTTAATGTGACATGGTTACCACGTGTATACATATTACTACTCGTGACTGTACCCACATCTTATCGAACTTTCTGTTAGACCAACGTGATAGGTGGTCAGCCGTATCGCCGTCTATAATGATCGAGCCAACTGTGTTAGTGAAAACTGCATTAAAAATAAATTAATAACACATTGCCCTGTTCTGCAAACACTTCCTGATTTAATTTTAAGTTATACCCGTCATTTTCTTATTCAAGGAATGGATCTTTGCCAATTCCCGACGACCCGATTACTCTAGCCATAGAGGCAGCCAATCAGCTCGCGACACCAAACACTTCAGGACCCCGATACCGACCCCGCCGGCGTGGTCGACGATTTCCCTCATTCAGCGCTTATCGCTATCGACCCACTAGGGCCGATTAATTATTTCAAATATTTTTCCTCTCAGACGACGCCCTGAGCCGAGGTTCGCGCCCAACTGGGCACCCTCAGGCCTGTTGTCTTAAACGTTGTACCGGGTGAGAGCCTTCAGCGCTCCCCATTTGTCTGGCCAAGTAGTTAATGCCATCTGCGGCAAATCTACAATAAGTCACGTCAAAAAATAAAAAATAAAATAAATAAGGACTTTGCCAACTGTCAATTTTAAAAATAGGCATTTCGCTCATATGAAATCCGTTTGACGTGTGCTATCATTTTAATTAAGTCGATTTTTTAGAGGGGGTTGTTTAATTTTGTACCTAAAATTTACGTGTGTTCCATAAATTGTATGTATGTCGATTACCCGTCCCTTTCCTTTTCGGCGGATAAGAAAATGGCGGGTATAACTTAAAATAAATTTAGATGTTGTGTACCGGAATCAGCACCGTGGTTACAAATCCGTTACAGGGGTTCGTACCGGCGCTTCCCGTCTGAGAAGCAAGCTGATGACAAATAGGACCACAGTGGCTTTTTTATGTTATTGAAATGTAATGTGATTGGGGCATTGTCGAATTCACTTTGTGAGACTGTCCTTTGTTTGGTAAGGACTTTTCAGGCTTGAACCACCTGATTGTCCGAAAAAATAAGATGATTCCGTGCTTCGGAGGGCACGTTAAGCCGTTGGTCCCGGCTATTAGCCGTAAAAACACCTCCACCAACCCGCATGGGAGCAGCGTGGTGGAGTATGCTCCATACTCCCTCCGGTTGATTGAGGGGAGGCTGTGCCCAGCAGTGGGACATATATAGGCTGTTTATGTTATATTATGTTTATGAAATGTAATAATAATATAGGTACCTACACCTCAAACGAACTGAAACCTAGGTACAACACTATTTTATCTCTATAACCACTTTAGGTTCCTAATGCACCCGAGCATATTATTGTATGAATTGTCGTTCCGTCGCACAAAGGTCTGACCACACTAGCTCAACTGCGGTTACGACTTCAAATGCCATTACTCCGACACAGATTTAGTACGAAACCACAGGGATCAAAGGTAAGCTTGGACTATATAACATAACATAGCATCATACTTGAATCCCTGCATGATTAACATGCAATTTGATAATATTTTGTCTTTGTATATCCCTTTGATGACTTAATGTCGTTATGTCGATAGGTGCCAACATGGCAATCCTAAGAAGTCATGTCAATTAATCAATAATTATTTATGGCAGAAAGACATAAGTAAAGAAAACGTACAAATGAACACAATAGGCGGCCTTATAGCTAAACAGCAATTTCTGCCAGGCAACCTTAGGGTGAAAGAACTTTATGTATTGGCGGGATGGTGCAATACAAAAAAAAAACAGAACAATAACAATAGAAAAATAAATAAATAAAATAAACATATATGCACGTATGAGATTCAATTGCCTCATAATGTGGTTCATACACAATGGCCTCGATTTCTGCAGACACCGCCTAATTTTATTTTAAGTTATATCCGTCATTTTCATATCCGTCGAAAAGGAAAGGGACGGATGATTCACTGCTCTTAATTTTAGGAAGAATGAGTAACTGAATGAATAACCCGGGCGAATCAAACGGTACGTCGCTGGTATGCAATCCGTTTGACGTGGTGTCTACTTAACTGTGTCGGGTTATTGACATGGTAAAATTTTTAGACGGTTGGTTTAGATTTTTGCTTAAAATTGACGTGTGTTCCATAAATTTTATGCTTGTCGATTACCCGTCCCTTTCCTTTTCGGCGGATAAGAAAATGACAGATATAACTTAAAATAAAATTAGATGGTATTTACAGGAATTAGCACCAATGAACGTGTTAATTAGATTTAGCCAAATTACTAAATTTTATAACAATATTTTATAATTTTGTACCGAGGTTTTTCTTGGTTGTGAGAAGCTGCAGTAGTTTTAAGCGGATAAGACGTTCCTTATGTAAAAATTGACGATTCAAAGTGATACCTATTGAATCAAGATATTTTTGAATTTTAATTTGAATGAGAAAAAATGAGCTTGGATTTCAGTCTTTTAGCTTAAATTGACAAATGATTGAACGAATGAGTACAAAAACTATGCATGATGTGGCTGCAATTTCGTGTTTTCTTTTTGAAATAAGGATGTGTTGTACCTTCAAATACATTCTTTACCTTTAAATTGACATCTCTGCTATTATATAATATTAAATTTTGAATTTAATAATGGTGCTAATTCCTGTAAACACCATCTAATTTTATTTTAAGTTAAATCTGTCATTTTCTTATCCGCCGAAAAGGAAAGGGACGGGTAATCGACAAGCATAAAATTTATGGAACACACGTCAATAGTAATCTTAAATCTAAAACAACCGTCTAAAAATTTTATATTGGCCAATAACTCGGCAGAATTATGTTGACAGCACACGTCAAACGGTTTGCATACCAGCGAGATACCTTTTTGGTTCACCTGGGTCATTCATTCATTTACTCATTCCTCCTAAAATTAAGAGCTGTCAATCATCCATCCCTTTCCTTTTCGGTGGATAAGAAAATGACAGATATAACTTAAAGTAAAATTAGGAGGTGTCTGCAGGAATCGGAGTCATTAATAACAAGCCACTATTTGTATGCCTACTAACAGGTTGAATACAGAGATTGTAATAACTTTACGTAACATCCTTTTGTATACGTGTAATCACAAATAAAGATTTTTGATTTGATTTGATTCACCACTATCACCGTCGCACTGTTCCAAAGCGGGTTGGTGGAAAAACATGTTTTTTTTTCAGAAATAATTGTTTCATTTACGTATTATTATAGTCAGTTTGTAGGCAATATAAATCATGAAGTACGTTCTAATACCGCCTCGGAAACTATGTGAGGTTCCAGCAGGTGCTATTAGTCAGGTTTTGGTGTAAGTGAAGGGAGACGGGGTGCTTTTAGCTGTATATACTCAATCTCGTCCTGTGCTACTGGATTGCTTCTCAAACGGGGAGCGCCGCTCGAACCCCGGTACTGGACTTGCACTAATGAGATATTAATTTATCTTAGTGCAATTGTCACTAACACAGTTGGCTCGATCATTTTCGACGGCGACACGGCTCGCCACCTAACACATTGGTCTAACAGAAAGTTTGGTGGGGTGTAGGTACTTAGTTCATCTTGCGAGGATTACTTTCCTATACTGCAGGTGAAAGATCTGAGTTCCTGTAATGTCTCCGCAGACGACACGTCAGACAGCGAAATTGAAAGAAAAGTCGCGAAAAGCAGACCCCACCATTATCAATTCAACCGAGAAAGAGAAATATTGCAGGTACATTATAATACAAATACACTTTATTGCACCAAAATAAAAAGATATAATTACAAAAAGACTCTTAACTAAGCGCACGCACACACACACACACACACACACACATACAACATAAAACACATTCACATTTCCTCATCATAAAACTGGATATTCCAAATTAATAATGTAATGTACCTGTCTATCTGTGTCTGTGGTGACCGGAAGTAATAAATGTTTCTTTCTTTCTTTTTTAAATTTTTGTTCAACAGAACTCAAAATTAATTAAATTTTGGAACGTTTATTTTTAACAATTAATAACCTTATTATAGGTACCTAGGAATAAAGTCTACCTACTTATTGGCAGGTTGCAAATAGCGTTTATACAACTACATACTTATAATTTGCACCAGTGTAATAGGCCGCTAAGTTTATGAAACACACCACACGTTAATTTTGAATCTTTGCGTGTGTTACGCGATTGCATTTATCAGCTGACATGTGATTTACGAGAGCGTCCAATATAGCAGAGTTCAAAACGATCGCTCCACTACGTTCGATCACCATTACTTACATATTATTCTGATTCTATACATATTTACATAACGACATTGATATTTTCAAGCGAAGGGTTAGGATCACTATCTATACAGGGTTTTAGTGACATCGTAAGAAATACTGAGGGGGATGATTCAAACCATGATTCTGAGTTAATTATCATGTGGAATTTTCCGTCGCAAATTTAATGATTTTTTTTTTATCATTTCAAATTCTATACTTTTGCGATTGAAAATTCCACTTGATATTAACTCAGAATAATGAGCTGAATCATTCCTCTCAGTATTCGTTACGATGTCACTAACACCCGTTACAAGTACATACAGGTAGACATACGAGTACAAGGAGGTATGGGTGTTAATGACACCGTAACGAATACTGAGCGGGATGGTTCAGACCATGATTCTGAGTTGATATCAAGTGGATTTTCCTGACGGAAAATTTATGAAAATTTTAGTGTTTTCTTGAATTATTTTCCGTTCCATACTTTTGCGGCGGAAAATTCCACTTGATATCAACTCAAAATTATAGCCTGAATCATGTCTCAAAGCTTTCGTTACGATATCACTAACACAATGTATGTAATTTAAGTGTAATTATAATATATTTACTGTTATTAATATAATTATGTGTATATATAAGTATAAGCGTATATATTTGTATTGCTTATATAAGATTTGTTACCGAACTTGAAGATTTCACAGGTTCGGTTTTTTACCGAAGCGACTGCCTGTTTGGTTTTCCAACCCGCGAAGGGAAAACCGCCTCAATACAGGTTAATGTGACATACCTTCGAAACGCATTTTTTGGTAAGGGTGTTTCCTTACATTGATTTCCTTCACCGTAAATTCTAAATATGAATTCGAAATTAATTTCGCAAATAATTCGATTGAGCCCGAGCTAAATACGAATCTGTGACATAGTGAGATTCAAGCGTTCTTCCAACTTTGTAAATATTGAACTAGAAGAACGCTAATTCAACTTGATACTCTTTATAAGCCTAATTACTTCAATAATTCGATTATCTGTACATTACGTTCTTGATTAAAGTAGCTAATTATAACCGTAAATAATAATTAGTATTTTATGAGTCATTACACTCGTGCAACCAAGTAAAACCTAATTAATACTAAATTAGTTTTTTGCAAACTGAAATTTTATCACAATTTTACATCAATAAGTACTGAAGAGGTTCTTTGAATACATTTCAGTCAACGAAAATGGTAGTTTTGAAAAGTAAGAATTTTTTTTTTTAAGAAGAACCGGGTTACGTGTTAGCCCAGTTGCAAGACCGCTTAACTCTCAATGTGAGGTCGCAGGGTCGAATCCCAGATTTGTTTTCATGTTTGGATCTTAAATCATCTCACCAGTATTATCCCATTTTTCACAGGGTCCGCTTACCTAACCTGAAGATTTGACTGGTCCGGTTTTTTACAGACAGAAGCGACTGCCTGTCTGACCTTCCAACCCGCGAAGGGAAAATCAGCCCAATATAGATTAGGTCATATATCTCCGAAAAAAAAAATCTGTGAACATTTTAACTATCTGACTGTCATGGTTCAGGAGATGGATGGCCTGATGATGGACGGACGGACGGGCAGCGCAGTCTTAGTATTAGGGCCCCGTTTTTTGGCCTTTGGGAACTCTCTTCTTCTACGTGTGGGTTGTGGGGTGGAGTGCCAACCTCATCACCCCTGGTGTCAGGATTACTATTGAGCCGCCAAAGGCCCCTGACATGGCTCAGGATAACGACTACTTATTTACATCAGTAAGTAGTAACCGGGACCAACGGCTTAACGTGCCTTCCGAAGCACGGATCAACTTACTAAAACCAAGGGTTAGATTTTTAGGGTTTTGGGAACCCTAAAAATCTGGGACCTTTGCGCAGCTGTAAACTAAAATAGACTAGACAATATTTCTTGTCCTTTTTTTAGGTTCGATACTCCTCTGCTTAGTAACTGTAGTGTACGCCTGGCATTTGACTAATTGGACCTTTTTTGATCCCGGTGAGATCGTGTGTAAGAGATGCGCTCGTATTTACGTCCCCGTCTGCGCATCCAATAATCGCACCTACATAAACGAATGTAAGGTCCACTGTCTTAACACATTTATCAAGAATTCCACTTTCCATCTCAAAGTTAAATAGTAAGTATGTATTTGAAACTTTTTAGAAATAAATAGTTAAAATAAAAAAACGAATTAGGTACGCTCGTGCTTAATTTGCTTTTTTATTATTGTTTCGTTTCGTGCTTCTATGCTGTTCTGGGAGCAAATAAAAAACATAGAACACGTTCAGCTGCTTGTCTTCCCGGGCATGTCGTAAAAACCGACAGAGGGATTGCGTCCTCTAACATGATGGACTAATGTATTGGGCGATAGGCTGATCCCTTATCACCATAAGGTTCATCATATCCATCTTAGGACTTCGTATCAACAGTGGCTGCAAGTTGTCTTTGATTACTTGTGGCTCTGCCCACCCCATTTGGGATTACGGGCGTGAGTTTATGTATGTATGTATGTATGTTTCGTTTCGTTTTTTTTTTTCGGCATTAGCTTTTTCATTTTTTTTTTTCATTTTGATTTACTACAGTAAACGTATCAAATCGTCTCCATTCCTTTCCTATAAAAAATTAAAAAATAAAAAGTAACCTTATCTAAATGTTGGATATATAAGAGCGTCAATCATAATAAATAATTAAGTAGCATTCGATGCAGTTGTAGGAGTCGAAATTGATAAAAAGGTACCTATTTACAAAAAATATTATTGTTAAAAAAATACTTAAAGTATTTTTTTGCAATAATATTTATACTTTTTTTAAAATATGGTTTCAGTTACGGGCCCTGTACATTGATAGACGACCCACCGAAGTTGAACAGGTCCCTTGATGCTGAAACTCTAAATGCATTTGGGTAATATATTGCACGGACAGACGGAAAACTATAGAAGATAAACGGATATGTATATATTATGGCAATCAGTGACGTCCTATAGTATAAATGTAATATAAGTAATGACAATAAAGGAAAATAATAATGACATTAACATTTTAAAAAAAGGTTTAGTACTGCGGCACGATATGTGGTGAGGATGGTAACCCGATGTGCCGGCTGAGTAGAGGAATAATTTGTGATGACGATGATAAATTACAGGCAGCAAGCAGGAATAAATATAGTTTATTAATAACGCTTCACAAACAAATCCAAAATTAGAGGGCACGGGTACAGCTAAAAGTTTATGTTAAAGTACAGCTAAAAAAAATATGTTGTTCTTATGAAGGTCGGGGATGCAATGAGTCAGTGTAAAATGAAAGGAAATGCGGAATGGAATGAGAATTTCGTAATTTAAAATGATTGACGGTCAGGCACTGGCCTGACGTGCTGAATTTGTACTCTGCTACTGGTAGCAGATCTTACTGGAAGATCCACTCTAAACTGTCTGAACCGGCGTGCGTGTGTGAAACGATTGATGAATATAGAGGAAGCAAGAGAAGTGTGTCAGGATCGAAGCAAATGGATTTCTATAGTCTCTGCTTACCCCGATGGGAAATAGGTGTGAGTTTATGTATGTGAGAACTAGATAGAAGATAAAATTACACACATACGGGTCAAATTGATAACCTCCTTTTTTTGAAGTCGGTTAAAATACAAAGGCACAGTCGCTTACTCTACGCAGCTATCTAGAAAACGAATTCCTTTTATCTACTTATCTGGCAAGCAAGCTTGCTACATTACCCTTGGCTTAGCCAGTGTCCTAAAAAAATGAGCGGTCTTAATCTTAATGAACGTAATGGTGATCGTCCATTAGGGGACAGACTGGATGCTAGCAACGCGCGGGGCGACAGCATCGGCGGCGCGACTGGCCAGATCTCACTGATTGCAAAGACCCAGCTACAGTGTAACGGAAAAGAGATAGCGATATTGTTTTTGTCACGGTTTTGACAATCAAAAATGCAACCTACGCCATTTTATACTGATTGCACTTATCCTCTCAGACGACGCCCTGAGCCAAGGTTCGCGCCCAACTGGGCACCCTCAGGCTTGTTGTCTTAAACGTTGTACCGGGTAAGAGCCTTCAGCGCTCCCCATTTGTCCGAAAAAGTAGTTAATGCCATCTGTGGCAAATCTACAATAAGTCACGTCAAAAAAAATCTGATTGCACTAATGATGAATGGATGAAACACAATTTTAGTAACCATGGCGGCCGTAGGTTCAAAACCAGCACAGGCCTAAACGAATAATGAACGAGCGGTGAAGACAAAGCATCGTGAGGAAACCCACATTCCCGAGAAATGCATTTTCGGAGATATTTGACCTAACCTGTATTGGAGTGGTTTTCCCTTCGCGTGTTGGAAGGTCAGACAGGCAGTTGTTTCTGCAAAAAACCGGACCTGTCAAATGTTCAGGCAAGGTAAGCAGACCCTGTGAAAAACGGCATAATGCTACGGAGGTTTAGGACGGCTACTCTCCGCTACCCACCAGAGGCTGACTGAGGTTTACCTCACCCCCGCTCGGTCTTACTTTAGTCTTCAATCAAGCCTCAAACGTCACACACGGATGCGCGTGTACGATGACGTCCCGGACGGTTTGTATGTAGTGTCTTAGGCTCAAAAACCCGTGCGCTGAACCCTGGCCTTTTTAATGTTGTAAATGTTTAAGGGTGTTGTAAGTTTTACCTAAATGAACCTTTTTATTATTATTTTCATTGAATCTAGTCGCATCTTTACCGCTCCCGCTGGCATTCAGCTCACAGCCTTACAGATAAAACCTGTCATTTTTTCTCACTACCCTCATTAAGCAGTTTGCGTCACACGCCGCGTTTATTTTTTGCTGGCGTGTATGAAAGATTGCGAATAAACGGTTATCAGACAGTCACTCGCCGCAGTCTCTATCAGGTCGGGCAGAACTTTGTGAATGTTGAATGTTGATGACAAAACAAGAGTTATTTACAAACGAATTTACAAGTTTTACACGTGTGGTATTCTAAACAACTGTGTTATAATTTTGTAACTATACGACATCGTATCAACAGTGGCTGCAAGTTGTCTTTGATTACTTGTGGCTCTGCCCACCCCATTAGGGATTACGGGCGTGAGTTTATGTATGTATGTATGTAACTATACAATTTTGTACCTTATTACTTAATTTTATAATATTTAGTTAGATAATGGCCCCGATTCCTGCAGACACCTCCTAATTTTATTTAAGTTATACCCGTCATTTTCTTATCCGCCGAAAAGGAAAGGGACGGATGATTGTCAACAAGTTAATTTTAAAAGGAATAAATAACCCGGGCGAATAAAATAGGCATCTCGCTGGTATTAAATCCGTTTGACGTGCGTGTCTACTTAATTCTGTTGGCTGATGTAAAATGTTTAGACGGTTGTTTTAGAGTTTTGCTTAAAATTGACGTGTGTTCCATAAATTTTATGCCTGTCGATTACCCGTCCCTTTCTTTTTCAGCGGATAAGACAATGACAGGTATAACTTAAAATAAAATTAAATGGCGTCTGCAGGAATTAGCACCAATATCTTATAATATTATTATAATAAGGTACCTCCTGTCGCCTCTTTTATATTGCCGTGCCCTTGCAGGGCGTCACATGTACCTTCTTACTATGTTCCACCTTAATTTATGTTTTTGACATGCAATAAATTAATAATGAATATGAACACCTACAAAAACATAAATTTTATAATTATGACAACTAATGGTTCATAATTTCACCACTGTTTGCAAATAATTCGCTGGTCTCAGTGACTGCACTTTTGCTCTTTGATTATACCTCTGACTACCCCAGTTGGGATATAGTCGTGAGCTTATTTTATGTCATGATTATCTTGTTGGCCTACTCTATAAAAATTCTGCTAAATAAAAGACTATGACGATCTTGTGACGTAGCGAGTAGGCGCCGCTACTTCAAAAGCGCACCCCTGATGCCGGGCAGCAGTGGTATCAGTACTGGTTGGAGGCCGTGAAATGGATTCTGGTAGGGCTCTAGCTAAAACATCGGTCGGTGTACTGCGGAACGGAAGGCGATTGGGGCAACCACCGTTCTACACGCCCTATCTATGGAGTAATGGCGATTACTCCACCGACAAGAGCGCAGCTCTTAAATAAAGAGAGAGAGAAAAGACTACTCTCTCTTGGGTCGGTCCCTCATATCTGAGGATCGTGGTCAGCATCAGGGTTGCACCTGGAACGGATGATCTGCCTCCACCGGTTCCTGTCCAGCGCTTCCCTTACTACTGTATAGAACTTGGATGACGACGAGTCTTTCACTTGATGAGTCCATCTAGTTGGTGAACGACCACGCGATCTTTTGCCTTCAGTGTTCCCAACCACAATCTGCGCATCGTGTAGCCGAAATATTTACCTAAGTTGAAGGGATAAAAAAGCGAATTTCTCACGGCTCATTATAAAGTAGAGTATCCAGCACCCTGCAGAAAACACGCTCGATTAACTGAAGGGTGCAAGTAAATATACCGTAGTCGAACTGCTTCGGCCAGCCTAATTGGTTTTTAATTATGATATAAACGCTTCGTCTAAAACAAACTCACTTTTTGGAGTAGGGTTGGCGGTTAAGGTAACTGGTATACATAAAGCATAAGTACTAAGTTCGAATAGGGACCCAGACTTACGGGGTATGACGTAGAACCCTTGCCCAGGAATACGGGTGAAGACGTCAACGGTTGCAGAGGCGAAGATGGGAGCCATCGGTACGGCAATGCAGAACGGAAGGGGCAAGTCGCAGGGACTGTAACCTGGAACCTGACAAAGGGCAGCAGTAACTGTCAGTACTATTCAGAGGCGGAGGACAGGAGTCCTAGTATGGCTTTGTAATAGACTACCTAGACCACCCCACTTGCGTCAGACAGAGTACTGCGGGGCGGAAGGCAAGAGGGAAACCACTGCCCTATTTTTCTCTAAAAAAGTAGCATGGAAAATGCTGCACCGACAAGACCGTGGCTCTTAAATTGATGATGATGAAGTACTAAGTTGTTACTTTTCTATATAAGACACGACGTTTGCCTTTTCTTTTTAAACTCCGGCCGAGTAGTTAATGCCATCTGTGGCAAATCTACAATAAGTCACGTCAAAAAAAACCTTCCTTTTAATTTGCTCCATATAAGGTCTCTTTGGTCTTGCCCTTCCTCTCTTTCCAATTCATCAGATTATATACATTATCGAAAAACTTAATAAAATGCAACGATGCAATAGAGTAACAACACCTAAAATTGTCAGAAGACAACTAGACCTGAAAGAAATGAGTCAGGATCGAAGCAAATGGAATTCCATAGTCTCTGCTTACCCCGGTGGGAAATAGGCGTAATCATGAACCAAATGCAGCCAAGGTAAAAGTAAGTTTCGAAAATGTTCGAAGTTGTGCCAAAACTTTTCTTATTCGGAGTATAGTTTTTATGCTTATAATAATAAAATTATGCTTACATATCATTATGATCATTAATTATTATGCTCATAGTAGTTATGGTTTTCAAAATTATGCTTAAAAAGTTATGACAAATTAATACTATGCGTAACTAATAATAGGACAAGTAACAGTATGTCATGGTAAATTATTACATATGTTAATAGAGAACCGTTATGACTAAAAATAGGTATGAGAGTTATGTGTTTGTATGTACAAGTAGACCTAAATAGCAAAGATACTAATGTAGATCTCTCCTAACATACATTTTTCCTAATATAAAGTGAATATAATTTTAACACTTTAAAAGTAGCAGCTACTAATACTGTTAAAATACACCCCTAATAAATAATGAAGGTTGTTAACACGTTAACAGATTAATCAGGGAGCTGTTAAAATCAACTCAACGGAATCGTTGAATAGAATTTATGCCTTTGAAGCATCGTATATTTTTGTTAATTGATTCAGATAAGCTACATATCCGAAAAATGAGTTATATGTGACCCAGACAGCCTCCGTAGTCTAGTGGTTAGAGCGTTCGGCTCACGATCTGGAGGTCCGGGTTCGATTCCCGATGGGGACATTGTCGAAATCACTTTGTGAGACTGTCCTTTGTTTGGTAAGGACTTTTCAGGCTTGAATCACCTGATTGTCCGAAAAGTAAGATGATTCCGTGCTTTGGAGGGCATGTTAAGCCGTTGGTCCCGGCTATTAGCCGTAAAAAAACCTCCACCAACCCGCACTGGAGCAGCGTGGTGGAGTATGCTCCATACCCCCTCCGGTTGATTAAGGGGAGGCCCGTGCCCAGCAGTGGGACGTATATAGGCAGTTTATTATTATGTGACCCAGCTAGTATGCAATCCTGACTCGAGATCGCAAATTCGAGATTCGAGATTCGAAATTCCGTGGGATTACAAATATCAATCCCGCGAAAAAAACATGACATGATATAACCATTAATTATCAAGTTTGTTATTAAGCCGCCATAGGCCCCTGACATGACTCATGTAACGACTACGTACCAACCGGGACCAACGGCTTAACGTGCCTTCCGAAGCACGGATCATCTTACTTTTGAATAGTCAGGTGATCAGCCTGGAATGTCCTAACCGAACTAGGGATCACAAAGTGATTTGTCCCCACCGGAATTCGACCCCGGGGCTTTCAGATCGTGAGCACTTCCTAATAGTAAGTATCATTGGTCGAAACAACCATAATATTGGCGTGATTTTTCTTTTCACCAGTCCGGCAGAGTATAGATATCTGCGGATAGTAAAGCACCTATTCGGTTCGGTATCTGAAAATTGAACTGTCAGAACCAACGGTTTGGCTGTACGCCAACCGGCCGTCCTCTGATTAGGTATTCCGTATGGACTACTTATAAATAATTTATCGCTCGCATGTACTTTGTTTGAGACACGGAACGTCAACATCTCCCTAGCATTCTCTCGTTCCACACAGGGTCCCCTTACCTAAACTTAAGACTTGACTCGTCCGGTTTTTTTACAGGATACAGGTAGGTACGGTCACGAGCATTAATATGTATACACTTTGATACCATGTCACATTAACTTTTTTGACAAATTGAACTGTAAGTCTCACTAAATGTCAAATATGTTAGTGCGACAGAGTCCTAAAGTGGGTAGATTATATTGCTCATGACTGTACACTGTGGGACCTACTAACTCACTGTCTGTTCGTCTGACTTAACATAACAACATTTTACATGTTGGAGTTCATCTATCGTGTGGGTTGTGAGGTGGAGTACCAACCTCATCAACCCTGGTTACTATTGAGCCGCCGAAGGCCCCTGACATGGCTCATGTAACGACTACATTAGTAAGTAGTAACCGGGACCAACGGCTTAACGTGCCTTTCGAAGCACGGATCATCTTACTTTCGAACAATCAGGTGATCAGCCTGTAATGTCCTAACCAAACTAGGGACCACAAAGTAATTTTTGTGATACGTCCCCACCGGGAATCGAACCCAGGACCTCCGGATCGTGAGCCCAACGCTCAACCACTGGACCACGGAGGTCGTTTGGAGTAAGCATTTTGCAAAGGTTATTGGCAACTTTAAAACGGTGCAACAGATTCCAACCCGAACGAATCCACGAGCTATTTACTAGTTACACCTAAATAACATACTCATGTTACTCACACCCGAACTCCCTAATGAAGTGGGCAGAACATGTTATAAAATAAAATACTGAATATATTTCAACGATTATTTCCCGCGGTGCGCGTTAAATGCTGTTAGTATCCGACCCACAATTTGGAGTATACTTTTTGTGGGAATTTCCGTACAAAATGCAGTTGATATTTCCGGAGCCATGGCCCGTTAAACCTTGTACATATGCAGCTTAATACTGTACTGAAATGCCGTCTTATTTTTGAATAAAATAAGTATATTTAATCAGTTGAGCTCCGGTTTGCGGAGGTCCGTGTTGCGCTGTCTGTGCTCAATGATGTATAATAATAATGTTACTACTTATAGTAATACTATATTAGCAATAAAGGCCTCTGTGGTCCAGTGGTTCAACTGTTGAGCTCCATCTTCATCATCATCAGCCCATTAACGTCCCCACTGCTGGGGCACGGGCTTTAGATCTGCCTTTATTTAGCAATCAGAATTTCATAATTTATCTTTGATCTAGGAAACTACCCAGATGTTAAAGTAAGTATAAATGACTTAAAGCATTTCCCACAAAGTCGAGGGTAAAAGTCGGAGTAATGAGCCACTTGTCCCGTCTCAGGAGCTACACTCGCCACTTTTCATTTGACACGTCTCATACTAACGTGCTCAGAACACTAATGTCCAAGCTAACCGGCTGAAACTGACGTGCGAAAGTTTAACAGAAACATATATTTACTACTACCGTAAATTGAACATCAGCGCTCAAAAAGTGGGACGCAAAGTTACTGTTAATATAGCGACGTTGACAGTACTTTACCTCAGTGCGTGATTAGGCGCTGAACTGGCGACACGCACACTTCCCAATGCGTGGTAACAACTTGCAAAAATAGAAGCTCAAAGCGAAAATAGAAGGATGGAACATCATATTTCTTATAACTAATGACATTATGCGTGTTATCATAGTATAAACATTTGAATTTTCGCCAAGTAAAAACCACCAAAATTATTATTTTAGTTTAAAATACACTTAACCAATACTCCCGGTCAATCCGAGTCGCAGTATAATCCGACCGCGTTACGAAACACCACGCGCTAATTTACGTAAAAAGACGATGCGTACTTTCTTAATTTGACACAATTTAATTGAATGTATTTACCGCTGTGTACGAATGTATAGCTAAACAAACTCCAAGTTTTCGCCACGTTTTTGTCTAAAGCGCTGTATCTACGGTCAACAAGCTCACAACTATATCCCAATTGGCGTAATCAGAGTTACATCCACCGCCTTGGAGATGTCCTTAGAAAACGTTCAATAAGATCTATCTACTCTGAACCGGCGTGCGTGTATGAAACAATTGATAAATGTGAAGGAAGCAAGATAAATGTGTCAGGATCGAAGCAAATTGAATTCCATAGTCTTTATTTACCCCAGTGGGAAATAGGATGAGTTTATGTATGTAATTATTCAACCCAAGATGATCTGAGTAACAACTCCTCACCGAGCTTTCTGTTAGACCTACGTGATAGGTGGTGAACTCGCCGTCTACAATGGTCGAACCAACTTTGTTAGTCAAAACTGCACTTAAGAAAAATTAATAACTCATTGGTGCATGTCCTGCACCGGGGTTTGAGCCAACGGTGTTAGTGAAAACAAAGGTATTCTCTTCTCCTTAGCATTATCCCGTTTTTCACAGAGTCCGCTTACCTAACCTGAAGATTTGACAGGTCCGGTTTTATACAGACGCGACTGCCTGTCTGACCTTCTAACCTTTAATACCTCCGATAATGCATTTCTCGGGAATGTGGGTTTCCTCACGATGTTTTCCTTCACCGCTGAGCACGTGATAATCATTTATGATCCAGACATGAAAGCAAATGTATTCCTTTATTTCTCTCTTTATTTAAGAGCTCTCTTGTCGGTGGAGTAATCGCCATTCCTCTCTTCTTCCCGCCAAATCCTTCACCTCCTGATACGACACGATCTGCACCTTCTCTTTTATTTGTTTCATAAATGTTATCCTAGGTCTACCCCTTCCTCTCTTCCCTTCAATTTTCCCTTCTATGTTTGTTACAAATGCATCGTGTCGTATCAGGTGGCACATCATATTCCTTTATTTCATCAAAATCTCTTCAATATACTGTATATCTATAAGCTCAATCCTTCATCATACCAGTTTAAAACCTTATACGTCGGCTATTCGAGTCGCTACCGATCCAATTGCGACGACAGAGCAAATCCTATACATAAGCTCACTTAAGTCGTATCTGACGGATTATCCCGTTCCTTCCATTCTCAGAAGTTATCAGGAACGTCGACTAACTTAAAAGGACGTATATACACGTCCTAAATGAGAAGACATGTAATGTATTTTACTTCTAGACTTGCTGTAAGAGCCATAGTAATCAGTCGGTAGAACGCTTGACTCTCAATTTGGGGTTGCCGGTTCCAATCCAGCATAGGCCCAAACCAATGATTTTCGAATTCATGTTTGGATCATAAATGATTTTCATGAGCTCAGCGGTGAAGGAAAACTTCGTGAGGAAACCCACATTCCCGAAAAATGCATTTCGGAGGTATGTGACCTGACCGACATTGATCTAGTTTTCCCTTCCCAAGTTGGAAGGTCAGACAGGCAGTCGCTTCTGTAAAAAACCGGACCTGTCAAATCTTCAGGTTAGGTAAGCGGACCCCGTGAAAAATAGGACGACGCTAAGATGACGATGATGATTTCGGACTTGCTGTGATCCACTACAGGAAAAGTCTTCTACCAATGATGTATCATGACTCTTTCTTCCGTGTTTTTTTTTTTGCGTAATACATACTTAAGCTCACGCCTATTTCCCACCGGGGCGAGCAGAGAATATAGAATTCCATTTGCTTCGATCGAGCCATACTTTTCTTGCTGGCTGGTTGTTTGGATATATTTCTAAATAAAAAAAATACGTGAAATTTACCACCTCTCCGGTCTACTTTATTTTTTTTTAATTGAAAAAAACAAACTGAAGACAGTTATTAGGGATAAGCTCGCCTATGCTTTATGCGCAGGACCGATCGTCGTGGAGATCCTTGGGGGAGGCCTATACCCAGCAGTGGGCGTCGTACGACTGATGATGATGATAATACTTTATGTAACGATAAATCATATGTAAATTCCCTTTGTATTTTACAGCAATAAAGAGTATACAAACAAACAGACTGTATTGCAAAATTACTTCAAAGATAAATGCCAAATTATCTGTACGTGGGTAAAGAATCATTTCTCTACTCTAGCCCCATCCTGTCATCATCAATTTAAGAGCCACGCTCTTGTCGGTGTAGCATTTTCCATTCCAGTCTATCAAAGGCCAATTCTTTGACTTCCCTATAAGACACGACGTTAACCTTTTCTTTAATCTGTTTCATGTAAGCTCTTCTTAGTCTTCCCCTTCCTCTCTTTCCTTCTAGTCCTTCTATGATGTTTTTAATAAATTCGTCGTGTCTTATTAGGTGTTCAATCGTCTTGCCTTCTGTAACATACGTATACTATATAAAGGTTAGAACACACTAAACTTTTTGTGATGGTGGATTCCCCACACGTATGCGAGGACTAATGACCACAGCTATTATTACGGCAGCAGAACGTGCTTAATACCCTGGTCACATGGGGAAGAAACAAAGTTTTAAACTAATCGAAAATAGTGATAAAAAGAAAATAGATTAAATAATGTGTCGTGCTTCGACACGTATTTTGGGAGCCGTCGCAGCCCAATTGGTAACGCTTGCCTCTCACTTTGAGGTCGCAGGTTCGAATCCAGCACAGGCCAAAACCAATGATTATGTAATAACATATAGTAAGTGTATGTATGATACCGCACCACCAACACAATTCACAACTACACCCCAATTGGGATAGTCAGCGGTACCCAACAAGATGAACTAAAAACCCTCACCTCACCGAGCTTTCTGTTAGACCAACATTATAGGTGGTCGCCGTATCGCCAATCAATCGATAATCACACTTTGTACGTAAATAAATCAGAAATACAGAAACAAAATGAAATATAAGTATTATAGATGCAATAAATTCATATTTAGTAGCATTAAATTCAATAACAAACAAGCTATAAATAGCTGCAAGTACAATTAAGCACGACATTAGACCTTAATGACTGTAATGTGTATTGCAACATGGTTTGTACGTGTTCGTATTTGCATTTACCACGGTCGGCTTCACATTCAACTTCATTTTACAATATTATTACCGACCTATTTATAATCTGCGATGTCGGGAGCTGTTTAAAGAAATAAATATACTGACGGTCGCAAGTCAATATATTTATGAAAACATTATGTATGTAAGTACGTAAAAATGTATCTCTCCTTCCGAGATACTGTGAAAGGCATACTTACAATACAAATAAAATTGCTATTCAAAATTCTAGATTAAGTAAATTAAATTTATCTTTTTTGGGGTTATGTATACGTTTTTACAATAAAAATACCAGATAATATTTTAAACTTTGTCAGAAAATAAATTTAAAGGCCCTGTGAAGCTTAATTTATGTAAAAAAGCTTATTATAAGATTAATAACTACCTAAATGATAAAAATGTCTGGTATTGAACGTGTTCCTTTAGTTATTAAATAACTTGTAATGTATAATCCTCATTGGTTTTGAAAAGATGTGTTGCTCTTGCAGTTTCTTGTCATTTCTTCTCCTCAGTCATAACACCTTGCGAAATGACGTAAATTCAAAAATATTATATTGACCTTCAACAAGTCTATCCATGATAATTACGTCGAATAAATGATTCTGATGATTCTGATTATGACCTCCGTGGTCCAGTGGTTGAGCGTTGGGCTCACGATTCGGATGTCCTGACATCGATTCTCAGTGGGGACATATCATAAAAATTACATTGTGGTCCCTAGTTTGGTTAGGACATTACAGGCCGATCACCTGATTGTCCGAAAGTAAGATGATCCGTGCTTCGGAAGGCACGTTAAGCCGTTGGTCCCGGTTACTACTTACTGATGTAAGTAAGTAGTCGTTACATGAGCCATGTCAGGGGTCTTTGGCGGCTCAATAGTAACCCTGACACCAGGGTTGATGAGGTTGGTAATCCACCTCACAACCCACAGGAGAAGATTGTAAGAACACCATTGGCCTCGTATATGGACAAATAAAACAAAAACAGCCTCCGTGGTCTAGTGGTTAGAGCGTTAGGCTCACGATCTGGAGGATCCGGGGTTGATTCCCGATGGGGACATTGTCGAAATCACTTTGTGAGACTGTCCTTTGTTTGGTAAGGACTTTTCAGGCTTGAATCACCTGATTGTCCGAAAAAGTAAGATGATGATGATGAGGGCACGTTAAGCCGTTGGTCCCGGCTATTAGCCGTAAAAACACCTCCACCAACCCGCATTGGAGCAGCGTGGTGGAGTATGCTCCATACCCTCTCCGGTTGATTGAGGGGAGGCCTGTGCCCAGCAGTGGGACGTATAGGCTGTTTATGTATGGACAAATAGACTACCAATCTCTGTAAAAAAGCGCCTGCGGCGTATCGTGTCATTCTATTTCATTTGTTTCGGAACACGGAATTATATTTGTGTTTATGTTATTACAAGCGCTATTATGTTTGTGTTTATGTTTAAAGGTACTTTTGTTGTTTTGTAAGTATCTAGTCGTGCAAACCAAGATACGATTGAGTTATATCCCCTGGTACAGGAGCTACTTAATTTATATTGTTCATTACATACCCACTTTTATTTACACATCTTATCAGTTTAGAAAGGTTAATTATAGTATAACGTTTACATAAATGATAGTTTACATTAGAATAAGATCTTCTGTAATACTGTTCACTTATAATTTATAAAATAAAATAAATAAATAAAATAAAATAAAAATGAATTTATTTCTGTAAATCAGTTACAATTATTGGACAGGTCTCCCCAGTAAGTAATCAGATACTTGTGTTGTAATTTATCAATAAAGACATTTTAAAATCAAAATCAAATGGGCGTAGTGACGATACTGAACAACAGATATTGTGCGACCTGCACAATCGACAGAGGGTCGCTGATAAAATATACGTTAGTGACATCGTAACGAAAACTTTGAGGGGTGATTCAGACCAAAAGTATAGAACTGAAAATAATTAAAAACACAAAAAATTCATGAATTTTCCGACAGAATAATCCACCTGATATCAACTCAGAATCATGGTCTGAACCATCCCCTCAGTATTCGTTACGTTGTCACTAACACTCATACATATTTTTTTTTTTTTTTTATTATTATTAAGCCTTAAATATAACATGAGTTTAAATGCAATGTCCTGCAAAATTGCATAAGCAATTTGTCTGCAGGATCACAGTCTCGCATTTGTATGTACTTGTTCGAGGTGTAAGTGATATAGTAACGAATACTGAGAGGGATGATTCAGCTCATTATTCTGAGTCAATATCAAGTGTAATTTTCAATCGCAAAGTGTAGAAATGAACATAATTAAAAAAAAACTAAAGAAAATCATAAATTTTGCGACCAAAATTTCCACTTGATATTAACTCAGAATCATGGTCTGAATCATCCCCTTCAGTATTCGTCACGATGTCACCAATACCCTGTAAGTATATAAATAAAGTATAGTGTGGACAGTAAGATGAGAGATAGTATGGAACGAACAATTTTGTCTGCTCCACTTGGCTAGTAATAAGATCTCCACCAACCTTTATTATCCACAATCGTACTGGAATCTGGACAGCTGGGCAGCCCCTGGAGTGCCTGATCGTCAGGCTGGTGACCAGGATCAGAAGAACAGTCACGTAACCCGATCAGGTGAGCACAGTATATTGTTCAGGTCACGAAAACACACAATGGTCTCAATAAACAGGCCCATGTACAGCCATGAGCAATATCAAGCACCCACTTTAGAACCCTGTCGCACTATCATATTTGACATTTAATGAGACTTACGGTTTAATTTGACATGACATTGTTTCAAAGTATTTACATATTAGTACTTGTGACCGTACAATACAGATATGCGTGAAACATTCACGGCTAGGCTGCGCGTCGTAGGGGCGTGAATTACGTCCAGAACGTCTGTACGCGCCCACGTCGATTTTCGAACCGCAAGCGACTGCCTGTCTCACATCCAGTAACGGCAGACTGACAATTATTGATAGAGATTTTACATTTACCCACCAATATTGAGCAAATATTGCTTTTTATTTATATAAAAATACCAGGTCTGCTCAAAAGTGACAGCTAATCATTTCAAGGTTAGCCCAGCTGACGTCATCCCACGCTGCGTTGCCATTTCGTAAAAAATAAATTACCCACGACCAATGTTTTTATATTAACTTTGCAAGGAAATTTTGAACTTTTAGTAAAAGAGTTACTTACAGTTTTAATGATTTGGAATGTTGGAGATACCAACTACATGGTAACACAGTGATAACACTTACGTCATCAAAGGGCTAGCAATGACGGCTTGTCATAGGATTGAGCATGCCAGTAGGTTCTGCACGACAACCGCGACAATTATAGTATACAGAGTACGGAGGAGATATTTGCAAAAAATAGCGATCGGCACATTGTTAATACCAGGAATAAAAATAATGTATACGTTTTTACAATAAGATTCCCATTGACATTCAGAATTTGCCTTTCAACTGTTTTAAGACAGTAGTTAAACAAAAACTTTACAAAAAAGGTTATTATAAAGTTAGTGATTATTTAGAAGATATGAATGCATGGGATTAACTGTCTGAGAACTGATATTAGGCAGCTAAATTACTCAATTGTAATATACCAATATTTTATGTTTATTTTTATTTTTTTAAAGAACGTCTAGGGCCCTGTGCCGAGGTTTTTCTTGCAGCTTCTTTTCCCCGGCTATACAGGTTGTGAGAAGCTGCAGTAGTTTTAGGCGGATGAGACGTTCGTTATGTAAAATTGACGATTCAAAGTGTAACTATGTTACCTACTGAATAAAGATATTTTTGAATTTTGAATTTGAATTTTGAGGGTTAAAAAGGGCACATCAAAGCCACGAAAAAAAAAGCAACATTGAAATTTGACATTTGTGCATTATACAAAATTAAGCACAATGTCACTAAATGTCAAATAGCAATATTGCTTTCTTAGGTGAATTTTACGTTGCATTACGGTGTCACCAACACCCGTACGTACTCGTATACTAAGGGGAATGATTCAGACTATGATTTTGAGTTGATATCGAGAGGAATTTATGTCCGAAAATTCATAATAATTATTGTGGTTTTTTTTTTTCATTTATATACTTTTGCGACGGAAAATTCCATTTGATATCAACACAGAATCATGGTCTGAATTATACATCAAAGTTTTGCCCTGTATACTTATAACCATTCGAATATACATTCGAAAATTATTAGTTTTAAGCCCGTTCCGGGTTCGAACCTGCGACCTCATAATGAGAGTCAAGGATTCTTCCAACCGGGCTAACACGGCTCAGATTCATAAATACATGATATTCCATCATAAATATGATAACACGAAAAAGGGCGAAGTGGAAAATTGTTACATTTGAAATGAGATGGGCTTGTTCCAGAGGCTTCCCAGAGGGCTTTACAATGTACACAGCCTTATGATTGGGTTCATGACCTTTGACAGAATAATTATCATACATACACGATTCCAAGCCCGTAGTATCCTCTACTGGGAGTTAAGGTAAAACATTTAAAAAAAGATCATAAGATCATAATAAAAAAATGTGTTTATATCCTTGTTCATTTTTATTGCGAATAAATGATTATGAATTATGAATATTTATAATTTATACAGTTTAGTATCTATATAGTTTGTTTTTTTCATTTACTAGAAATGCTGTGTACACGCATGTAATTGGCAAGCATATATATCAAGTCTTTCTTTTTACAATACTGTCTGTAAAGCTGTATTGTACCTAAATAAATAAATAATAATAAATAATCATAAAAATATTTTTAGAAATTTTAAATGACCAAGAACCTTACTTTTGAATCATTCGCTTTCAACTCCGTGCGAAAATATATAGCTGTCCCTCCTTGTAAATGACAAATTCTGATGTGCTACGTGAAATGGGTATATATTTTCGAACGTGACTTGAAGGCGAACGACTCAAAAATAATAAAATGAGATATATTTTTTTAAAAGAATCAATTTATTAATAACAAGGTTTTCGATTCCCGGTCGGGACATATCACAAAAAATACTTTGTGGTCCCTAGTTTGGTTAGGACATTACTGGCTGATCACCAGATTGTCCGAAGGTAAGAAGATCCGTGCTTCGGAAGGTACGTTAAGGCGTTAGTCCCGGTTACTACTTACTGATGTAAGTAAGTAGTCGTTATGTGAGCCATGTCAGTGGCCGTTGGCGGCTCAATAGTAACCCTGACACCAGGGCTGATGAGGTTGGTACTCCACCTCACACCCACACGATAGAAGATAGTAATATACCTTTACCAGCAACCTCTGATTAATAAGGTTCAATATGATCTACTCTGAACCGGCGTGCGTGTATGAAGCGATTGATGAATGTGGAGGAAGCAAGAGAAGTGTGTCAGGATCGAAGCAAATGGAATTCTATAGTCTCTGCTTACCCCGGTGGGAAATAGGCGTGAGTTTATGTATGTATGTATGTCTGGTTAATACTTGAGCTTTAAGCCTGCAGCTAAAGACACAATTGCTCTGCATAGAGTATAAAAATCAAAATAAAGGATAGAGATCTCCACAAGTGTGAGGTGAATGTTAAAAATAAAATTCTATTTCCATGCAATAAAGTAAGCTAAGAACACATTCCCAGCGTTATCCGTTCCTTCGGGAATGGAGGCATATTTTGCCTCGTTTAGATCTTTACTGATAGTGGAAAGACCTTTAAAGTTCTCGTAACGAAAAAGATATAGAAAGAAAGAAAGAAACATTTATTATTTAGGACACCACAGACACGGATTACATATATATACATTATAATGACATCACATTAGAAGTTAACGCACACACGAAATATTTTTTATATAGAAACATGGAAAACGAACACAGAAACTTATACCTAAATTAAAATGTGACGTCATGTCGGCTTACCCATGTGTAGTGGATGGTGTCCCGTATAAAAGGTCCTCACTCAGCTTATGCCGCGGCGTGAGTGAGGTATTCTGTGAGACCTGAGTATGACGAACTTCATGCATTACGCACACCACGCCGCCCGGGGGGGGGGGGGGGGGGTTATGTGGGACGTGGTTATGTGGGACTCCCCGGGTGTCGCCGCCCGGTATACCCACTATAACCCAACGGTGTTCCACCTTGCCGCCCTGTGGCGGGGATACGGGAACGCAATTGCACACAATATATAGTCATGTCCGCGAAGGTGGCGACCGCTCTCCAGGCCTCGCTGCCGCTCATGACCCTAACCATGGGTGGCAGCGAGAGGACTTCTCTCTCTATCTTCATCTAATCCTTTTATCCCCTGTTGGGATGTAGGGCTCGAATATTTGTATTTTTTTTTTCTGGGAATGATAAAAGTGAAACACATAATAACGGGTTCTTACCACGTTTGAAATAGGGATATGTGACTATTATAGGATATGTTATTATTTCGACACTATTGCAAGTAATATCAGGAGTTTCATATCCCCGTTTCAAACGCGGGAAGAACCCGTTATTATGTGTTTTACTTATGATTACAACCGCGTAAACTTAATAAAATGATAAAAGTGTACAAATTTTAAAAAAATCACCGATTAAACGTGACGTTGACAGAAAGTTTAAATGTGCATTAAAATGCCAGAAATAGGCCTTGCAGTTGGTTTCCTCAAATGTTCCGAACGGGAATCAAACCCGGGTCTTCTCGTCAAAATGTCTACAATTGAAATGTGGGTCAACACAGGCTAGGATTGATATAAATATAATTAAGAATCTGAGTTTACGCAATCGATTAAATCGCTAATATTTCACCATGTCCCTAGCGTTATCCCGTTCTTCACAGGGTCCACTAAGCTAACCTGAAGATTTGACAGGTCCAGTTTTTTAAGCGACTGTCTGTCTGACCTTCCAAACCGCGAAGGGAAAACCAGCCTAATACAGATTAGGTCACATACCTCCGAAAAATGCATTTCTCAGGAGTGTGGGTTTCCTCACTATTTCTTCCTTCACCGCTGAGCACGTGATAATCATTTTATGACCCAAATGTGAATTCGGAAACAAAATCGATAATGATTGGTTTAGGCCTGTGCTGGATTCGAACCTGCGATCTCAAAGTGAGAGGCAAGCGTTCTATCAACTGGGCTAATATTTATGTAAATATTATAAATAACTCGCACCAGTACTATCACGGTGTGAACAAAATCAGGTATAAACGCGAGCATTGAAGCTTCGTACATGAATATCAAGTAGATAGATAAAGTTATACGAAACAGTTTGCCAGTTCTACATAGTTATGCACATGGAGCACTAAGACATCGGACCTGGCTATTCTCTAGCCATAAAGGCAGTCAATCAGCTCGCGACAAAACATTCCGGACCCCGATACGATCCTTTCAAATATTCTTCGCCCGCCCTGTATTGAATTTCTGGTAAATGTTAAAGTTTAAGTTCCACGCATGGTGAGAGATAAGTATCTCATGGCTTATTAAAGTATTTAGAGACTTTTTGTAATTCTTTCTTTTTATTTTGGTGCACTAAAGTGTATTTGTATTTGTATTTCTTGTCTTTTTTCGTGTTTCTTACACGCGACCCGCTAACACAGTACCCTCCTCCCAATCATAAATAAATGCAAAAGCATCCATCCACTGTTTCGTCTTACATAATGTAACCCGCATAAATTCAGTAGGTAAGTTCATCTCGTAAAATTATAAACATGTGTTGTTACGTTTACGACCTACCCTAACCGTTAGGATTACGATCGTAGCGAGGCCTCGTAAAAGGAGGTAGCTTTTGATTTTTCCTTTGTTTATGTCCCACTGGCAGTCCATAAAGATTTATGACTGTTTATGAATTTATGTGATTTGTTTCGTGTCGTAAATATGGAAATGTGTTAGCAATGGAATTGTGTTTTTGTCAGTTGTTTCGTAATGGATTTTAGGGGGAGGGTTTTTATTCACATGAAGCCGGTAGCCCGGGGGAAGAACGCTTGAGTCTCACTGTGTGAACCGATGATTTATTATTATTATTTATTTATAAAGGTACTTACATACAACATTACAGTGTAACCCAATGTGCTGTATGACGAGAAAAAAAATCATTGAATGATTTTCGAATTTGTTTTCGAATTCATGTTTGGATCATAAATGTTTATCTGCTCAGTAACGGCCTCCGTGGTCCAGTGGTTGAGCGCTGGGCTCACGATCGGAGGTCCCGGGTTCGAATCCCGGTGGGGAAATATCACAAAAATCACTTTGTGATCCCTAGTTTGGTTAGGACATTACAGGCTGATCACCTGATTATCCACAAATTAAGATGATCCGTGCTTCGGAAGGCACGTTAAGCCGTTGGTCCCGGTTACTAGTTACTGATGTAAGTAAATAGTCGTTACATGAGCCATGTCAGGGGCCTTTGGCGGCTCAATAGTAACCCTGACGCCAGGGTTGATGGGGTCAGAATCAACCTAACAACCCACACGATAAGAAGAAGGTTGTATTATTAACAACGAAAGTGTGATAGAAGATTGAAAAATGTTCAACAGTGTTGGTGACAAGTCACCGCCGCATTGTATCTTTGTTTATTAACTTCGGTCGAGCAGGCGCCATAGTCCCTCATAGAACCCCCAAACCAATATCCCAGTTCCCTTTGTCAATAGTCCTACACGATCCGGGGACTGCCTTTGAGTGCACTCCCATAGTGCACACAGGGATAACCGCCGGTTGGTGGTCACACCACATTTAGATTAAATTGTCTTAAGGGGCCTCTACGTATTGGCTTCGGCCACACCCACGCCTCTCAAAAGTCCGGGACTCCATAATTCCGAGATATCGAAGCGACATATAAACAATAATGTACACATATGTTCACAGTAACACCACAGTAACAGTGAAAAAGGCTAGTTTCCAACAAATCAAATCAGGTACTTTTTACTTAACGTCAAAATACGAAATTACCATGGAATTTGTATGAAAAAGCACACTGTGATAGTCACTGTGAGGAGCTCGGTGGCGCAGCAGTTAACGCGCTTGGTCTGCGATTGTTGAAGTTAAGCAACTTTCGCAAAGGCCGGTCATAGGTTGGGTTACCACAAAAAAAAAGTTTTCATCTCGAGCTCCTCCGTGCTTCGGAAGGCACGTTAAGCCGTTGGTGCATTAGCAGTCGTTAATAACCATCAATCCGCACTGGGCCCGCGTGATGGTTTGAGGCCCGATCTCCCTATCTATCGATAGGGAAGGCCCGTGCCCCAGCAGTGGGGACGTTAGTGGGCTGATGATGATAGTCATAGAAAAACGTGACAAAAGTCGCAAATATTTGTGCGTTTTTCTTGATTAAAATTCGAAAAATAAGGTAAATAGAAAACGTTTTTTGACAGTTTTAAAGCTTTCTTTATTTAGTAATCAGAATTTGATCATTTATGTTTGACTTAGGAAAGTACCCAATTCACCGATTTTTTATTTCCAATGTTGTAGTAACCTTAGTCCTCAGGGTTGTCCCCTGAAATTCTTGTGGCTCAGCCCACACCCCTGAGGGATTGAGTTGGTATTGTCTCAGTGTTGTTATTGTCTGGTTAACTTTCTAAGCAGCAGCCCGGAAGCAATAAAAATACATTTTCTAAGAACAAACGAACAGTTGTACGACTTTCGGAACGTTGGGTAACCGAGGCATCTGTTTCGAGCACTACACCACAGCATAAAGAAAGCAGTAGGTTATTTTGAGCGGCTCAATAATAACCCTGACACCAGGGTTGATGAGGTTGGTAATTCACCTCTCAACCCACACGATAGAAGAAGAAAATTTTGAAGCGAAAACACAGGCAATGAACTTCGACCAAGTAGTAAATGCTGTCTAAAGCAAATAACATAACAGAGCATCACCCCTGTATGCCCAAAAGGACCCGAATTATCTATGTCGAATCATGTGGTTTAGAACCCAAGTCGGGATTTAAACCTGTAACCACGGTTCACGGATTAAGATATGCAATAACGCTGAAGGTGCCAAGAGGGTGCATAGTTTGGCTAAGTGCCAAACATATACCTCTGTCTACACTTTTAAGGATACAGGCATGGTGTTATGTTACGTCATCTTTAACTGAGCTGGGAGTAGATGCCGTCCTGCAAACAAACACTTTGCGCACAAGCAATACCTACACTTGTGTGAAGTTAACCTACTGATCTCATTTTGCTATGACAGCAAAATTAGCATATGAATACAGCGACGTAATTCTCGAGTTACACGACAAAAGAAGAGTTTGGGGACGAAAATTTGTATTTCACTAGAAAATTTCGGAATTAAAATACGAATTTGGTTTGCTAAAGCATTTTGTTTTAAAATGCAAAGTAAAAGCGAAAATATGGGCTAATTCTTGTGAAGAATACTTTGGTTTACTTCAATATTTTAGGGCTTTACCACAAACTCTGAAATGTCAGCCCTATAAATAGATATGATAGGTATCCAATTATATCAGCCAATTCGATGTACTTTTTGATTAGCTGCCATATTCATGAATACGAACTATACACTTCATCATCACTAATTTAAGAGCCACACTCTTGTCGATGTAGCATTCTCCTTGCATCCATCCATCTTTTAGGGAAAAACGAACTATACACAGTAATAGGCTAGATTCCAACTAATCAAATCAGTTACTTTTTACTAGACGTCAAAACACGAAATTACTATGGAATTTGTATGAAAAAGCACACTATGACGTCATAGAAAAACGTGATACAATGTGGGATTTATTATTACGTTTTTCTTGATTACAATTCATAAATAAGTTAAATAGATAAAAGAAAATGTTTGTCGTTAGTTTTAGATCTGTCTTTATTTAGTAATCAGAATTTCATAATTTATCTTGAACCTAGTACACTCAATTCTATTCAGTAATAGAAATACACAGTAATTCTATTTTTACAGTAAGTAAAAAAAACCTTCGTTATGTCCACTGCTAGGCACAGGCTTCCGCCTCAACAATAGGAGGGAAGATGAAGCATCCACCACAATGCTGCTCCACTGTGGGTTGATAGCCAACCCATTTGCGAGAAATTTTCAAGCCAAAGGAATCTGAGTTGATATAAATCACTATAGATTATTTATAGTAACAATAGGTTAACTGGGCAGAAATATTTCTGCCCATTAATGGCAATAGGCTCGCTTCCTACTACATGGGGCTTAAAAATAGCTAGCGAGAGTATTATGTGGACGGCAAGGCAGCAATAATTATGATTGTAAGCAGCTCAGGGTGTCGAGAGGTGTACACCGCTTTCTGCGAGGCGGTTTACTCGCCGCACCAACTCGCGACTTATGCGTTTTTCACTTCCACCCTGCAAGCGTATAGCTCTACTGCCCCCCTCTAGCCGGCCAATGAACGCAAGCCAGAGGTGAGAGTCTTGCGGCCCCCGATGGGGTCCACAAGACCCCAAAGTAAAGTAAGTAAGTTGGGGGTAAAGTGCCTGACCGACTCTCGGGGGATCTCAGCTCCGTGGTGTCGTCACTCACCAACAGCTCGCCACAAGCTGGCCTGCGGAGACTGACTGCACTGTTGAATTCACCAGGTTCGCTGATGAATTCACCAAGGGGCGATGGGGTCGTCACATCCCGACGCCTTTATTTTTATTATTATTGTATGTCTTTTTCATATCTCGGGCCTAGGGAGGCCCGGACTTTTGGAAGGCGTGCGTGGGGCCGAAGCCAACACGTAGAGGCCCCTTAAGACAGTTTAATCTAAAATTATTATTATTAAATCTGCAATGTCCCAGGACTTTGTTTAAAAAAAAACTCTTCGAAACTAGATAAAGACAACTGTTCAAGTTAGGAAATGAAAAGTTGGAAATAAACCGAGAGGAAACTAGAGTTCATTCAAACTTTCAAGTCAGCTGAGACTGATAGTGTGGGGAAAATAACTATCGATATTATTGAGAATCGAAGTCTCCAATAAAAAAACTCTTCGACACTATTGATTAATGACTTCATTTATGTTCCAAATAAAAAGGGCCATACATTATTACAATCATAGCATTTAACTAACTAACTACTTTATTATATACGTAAATATGTATGGTAGGTTATATATTATACTGTTGTTTATACTAAGAGGGATGATTCAGCTCATTATTCTGAGTTAATATAAAGTGGAATTTTCAATCGCAAAAGTATAGAATTGAAAATAATTAAAAAACACTAAACAAAAAATAAATAAATTTTGCGACGGAAAAAACGACTCGATAGTAACTCAGAATCACGATCTGAATCATCCCCCTCAGTATTAGTTACGATGTCACTAACACCTGTAAGAGATATTTTTAAGTTTATTTTATACTTATTTATATGTAGGTATATATTATTGTCGTGTGTAGGTTATAATCAGTTTTATTACACAATTATTCCAATTTTGTTTTCCTCTTAGTCATAATAATGTTCTCTCTTTTTTAGGGTATATTAATCTTCTTAACCCCATGATATTTCCCACCATATACGGTTGCCTAGATGAGATATCCTTTATAATTAAACTCACCTTTTGTTTTAATTGTTTAATTGTTAATGTGTTTGAATATGTATATAAATAAATAAATAAATTGTTTTGTTGTACCTTGTTCTGTGTACATAAATATAATATTATAAAAAGAAGCAGCGCAAAAAAAAAAAGGAGGTATCAGTCGCGATAATAATCTCATAGTTTATCGATTTAATCAGTAAATAAAAACAACATTTACAAAACAACTTTTTTAAACAACAATAATCGAGAAACTAAAACTATCGACATTTTCGCAACACTAGCATCTGACACAGCTCCACTATATATACCTAGTTCTTCACTATTATTGGCTGAAAAAAAGCTTTCCAATCAGGATAGAAAATTACTTACTTTAAAGAAAAATACTAGGAAGAAGAATTACTTCTTTATGCAGGATGTTAGTAACATCGTAACGAAAACTTTGAGGGATGATACAGACCATGACTCTGAGTTGATATCAAGTGGAATTTTTTGTTGCAAAAGTATGGAACACAAAATAATAAAAAAAAATACACAAAAATATGAGTATGTGTGGGATGACTTTGAATCTTCTTCTATCGTGTGGGTTGTGAGGTGGATTTCTATCCACATCAACCCTGGTGTCAGGGATATTATTGAGCTGCCAAAGGCCTCTGACGTGACTCATATAACGACTACGTACCAGTAAATAGTAACCGGGACCAAAGGCTCAACGTGCCTTCCGAAGCACGGTTCATCTTACTTCAGGTGATCAGCCTGTAATGTCCCAGAAACACGGTCGGAATCACCCGTACGCACCGGTACGGCTACCTGTAAGTAAAAAAAATCAAAAGTGTTTTAAGTGTTTGTGTTTTAGTGTTTTTTTGTTTTTTTTTTTTAGTGATTTTTTAAGTACTAGTATGGGATGTAAGTCAATTGAAACAAAAAAACATAAAACATGATTTTTGTTACGGAAAATACCACTTGATATTAACTCAGAATTATGAGCTAAATCATCCCCCTCAGTATTCAGTACGGTGTCGCTAACATGCTGTACTAATAGCCTCCTCGCCAGTCATCGACAGCTATAATGTTTTATATTTGATTCTCAGTCCAGCATAGAATAGATTGCTTCTAAAAAAAAGTACTCAATTATTATGACCCAAATTTGTTATATAACTCCCTATTTAATCTAACAAAATCGGAATTTAATAAAGTATTTAAGGCAAAAACAATTAAGAAAGCAGACACACCAATTTTTAGTGACTGGGCGACGGTAGGAATTTATAAGAGTAGAAACAGGTTGTATGAACTTTACGAAGAAAGAACATACAATCATAGCGTAGCTTTTCACGACTATGTAAAACAGTATTCAAAAGTTTTCAAACGTGTTTGCGTTACCGCGAAGGCAATGTTTGTTAGCAGTAAAATTAAAGGTAGCTCAGATATTATTAAAATGACTTGGAAAGTTATTAATAGCGAAACTGGGAAAGTCAAAGCACGCGATCTCGAGTATCAATTACAAATTGACGGTAAACTACTCACAAATGATAAGCAAGTTGCTGAAGCTTTTGAAAAATTCTTTACTGACATTCCATTTTCGACTACCAAGGACTTGAAGTCATCTCCTGCACTCGCTCAATCACTTGTAAGGGAGCACATAGATACGTCCAAAGTAGATAAACTAACATTTACACACGTGAGTCCTAGGGACGTCTTAAGAGCTTTTAAATCTTTAGAAATCAAAAAGACTGCAGATCTTCATGGTCTCTCTGTTAAAGTCATTAACTCCGTGATTGATTGCATAGCTCCCTATCTATCATGTATATTTAATAAATGTGTAGACAATGGTGTGTTTCCAGATTTAATGAAGCACAGTAAAGTCATTCCATTGTTTAAAGCTGGTAGTACTTCTGACCCTACTAATTTTAGACCAATATCTATACTACCCACGCTTAGTAAAATATTTGAAAAAATTTTATTACTGCAATTACTTCAACATTTCAATTTAAACAATTTAATGTCTAATAAACAATTTGGTTTCACAAAGGGTCGCTCAACAACCGATGCTGGTGTTGAGTTAATAAATCATGTTTTTCAGGCTTGGGAGGAGTCCAAAGATGCTATTGGTGTCTTTTGCGACCTTTCCAAAGCCTTCGATTGCGTTTGTCATGATATCTTGATCGCGAAACTTCGTCACTATGGAATAACTGATAATGCCATCGCTCTTTTGGAGTCATACCTTAGTGGCCGCGTTCAGAGGGTTGATGTGCATGGCTGCAGATCGTGTGGATCTAACGTCACTATAGGCGTCCCGCAGGGCTCAATTCTAGGTCCATTTCTATTCCTAGTTTACATAAACGACCTACCTAGTCTTGTAAAACATGAGGTGGTGCTGTTTGCAGATGATACCTCCTTACTTTTTAAAGTAAAGAGACGACAAGATTCCTTTGACGATGTAAACAACGCCATTTCAGAGGTAGTGGATTGGTTTACTGTAAACAACCTGCTACTTAATGAAAATAAAACAAAATATGTTTATTTTACGTTATCGAATGTTAGTAGGCCCCTCGATTCTATTATTGTAAAAAATAAGGAATTGGACCTCACGGATACTGCTGTATTTTTGGGAATTACTTTGGACGCTAAGTTGCAATGGAGTCCTCATATTGATAAGTTGTCCAAAAGGCTCAGCTCAGCAGCATTCGCGGTCAAAAAAATTCGTTTAATAACCGATGTAGAAACCGCGCGATTAGTTTATTTTGCCTACTTCCACAGTCTAATGTCGTACGGCATCTTGCTGTGGGGTCATGCTGCAGATATGAACAGCATTTTTGTTCTGCAAAAGCGAGCCATTCGGGCGATTTACAAATTGGGACCCAAGATGTCACTTAGAAATAAATTTAAAGAAATTAATATTTTAACTTTGGCATATCTTTGAAAACTTAATATATGTAAAAAAACATATAGGATTATTTGCAAAAAATAGCGATCGGCACATTGTTAATACCAGGAACAAAAATAAACTTGCTTTACAAGTCAGTCGATTACATAAGATTACTAAATCTTTTAAGGGGCAATGTATACGTTTTTACAATAAGATTCCCATTGACATTCAGAATTTGCCTTTCAACTGTTTTAAGACAGTAGTTAAACAAAAACTTTACAAAAAAGGTTATTATAAAGTTAGTGATTATTTAGAAGATATGAATGCATGGGATTAACTGTCTGAGAACTGATATTAGGCAGCTAAATTACTCAATTGTATACCAATATTTTATGTTTTATGTTTATTTTTATTTTTTTAAAGAACGTCTAGGGCCCTGTGCCGAGGTTTTTCTTGCAGCTTCTTTTCCCCGGCTATACAGGTTGTGAGAAGCTGCAGTAGTTTTAGGCGGATGAGACGTTCGTTATGTAAAATTGACGATTCAAAGTGTAACTATGTTACCTACTGAATAAAGATATTTTTGAATTTGAATTTGAATTTGAATATGACAAAAGGTTAAAAATACTAAATCCTATAAAAAGCAAAAAATAACTTATCCCACATATGCTTCCAAGCAAACTGAGCCTGTAACATTCCTATCACACTTAACAAACTACCTGATGACCTTAAAGACCTGAACGGATTCCCACCAAACATAGCTAAAAACACTCTCGACTGTTACACCTTTCGAACAAAAAAAAGCCGCACTAAAATCGCATCATCCGTTTGGAAGCTACGATGCCACAGACAGACACATACACATTTACACAGACACGTCAAACTTATAACACACCGTCGTTTTTGCGTCGGGAGTTAATAAAAAACATAGAACACGTTCAGCTGCTTGTCTTCCCGGGCGTGTCGTAAAACCGATAGAGGGATTGTGTGCTCTAACATGATGGACTCATGTTATGGGCGATAGGGTGATCCCTTATCATCATAAGGTTCATCATATCCAGCTTACGACATCGTATCAACTGTGGCTGCAAGTTGTCTTTGATTACCTGTGGCTCTGCCCACCCCATTAGGGATTACGGGCGTGAGTTTATGTTTACGTATGTATGCATAGAATAGATATTCGTCCAATAAAAGAGAGTTGACTCTCCTTTTCGAATAAGAACGTGACAATAAGTCGAAACGGCACATTTTGATGTTACGTTTTCATTCCTTTGACAAGTCCTCTTTGATATGATGTTCGTTTATTTTTCCTCGTGGCTGCACATTATAATCATAAACCCGTCGAAATTGGACGAGTTGGGGGTATAGTAGTGTGAGTAAGTTCTGATACATAAAACATAACGTACATAACATAACCAGCCTATATACGGCCCACTGCTGGGCACAGGCCTCCCCTCAATCAACCGGAGGGGATCTGATATATAAAAACATAACATAAAATATAAATACCCCATATCGTCATCTGCAGTGATAATTATAAATGTAAGTTGAAAAACTATAACACGGCAACGGAAAAATCACGCTCTGAAAGTATGAAAGAAGAAAATAGGTAAACATCTCTGACATTATTAAAACACATAATAACGGGTTCTTACCGCGTTTAAAGTAGGGATATGAGACTCCCAATATTTCGACACTGCTGCAAGTGCCATGATCAAGAGATGAATATCGGGAGTCTCATATCCCTCCTTTATACGCGGTAAGAACCCGTTATTATGTGTTTTAATTATGATAAACATCTCTGACATTCTTCCGAATAGTAATGTTTAGGAGATAGCCGTGGTCGTTTGCTGTGGTAAGCAAAATCTTAGGACATATTGGACTAGCCTATAACCACTGGACAATCAAGCCGCTTCTAGTGACACCTCATTTGTTAAATTCTGACAGGTGGTTTAGAAATTAGGTTGGAACAGACGTGCATACACACATACATAACATAGCGGTCTAACACATGACGCTCCTTTTTGCTTCGTCGCAGTCGGGTAAAAACCACGTAAGCTTTTTTTGAAAAACCACATTTGAATGTGTTTTTTTTATTACAAAATCACGCAATAGACAAACTAGTTTCATTATGAAACGATTGATAAATATGGAAGAACCAAGAGAAGTGTGCCAGGATCGAAGTAAATGGAATTCCATAGTCTCTGCTAATTCCGGTAGGAAATAGGCGTGAAGACTCGCCACGCCTGGGGTCACGATACCTAAACATGTATGTATAAAAGAAATCACCTCAGACCATACGTCAAACAATCAGAGGGAGTATAGAGCATACTTCATCACACTGTTCCGTAGGTTGGAGGTCTAGGGGGGTTAAAAAGGCCAAATCGAAGCAATTCATCTAAAAAAGCATTATTTCAATTTGACATTTGCTTATATAAGTAAGTGCGCTATGTCAACAATTTTAATGTCAAAAAGGAATATAAGTAGCTTTTTAATTTTTATAGGTAAACTATAAAGGACGTATCGATACTACTACCATAAGGCCTGCTTTTTGTTAACCTATAGTTATACAATAAATGCTTTTGATTTGATTTTAGATGAATTGCTTCTATGCGATCTTTTTAACCCCCTGTTTCAAGTTGTTCATAAGTCATAACAAACTTTTTATTCAGCACCGTCTTACTGTCATATTTGACAAATTAATTCTTATTTATTATGTTTTTATTAAACATTTCCATAATATAATTTTAAAAGAAAATGGCCCATATTGTAGAAGCGCCGCCGTACGTTGCATTTATAATAATATTTATCATAATATTGGCAGTTATATTTTACTTTTTACGGCGAAAATATTGTCCTTCGATACCTACAGAAGATGAAGAACGCTGGGCAGCAGAAACAAGAAAATAAACCACATAACATTAGTATAGAGTACTTATGACTGAACGAATCTAAATGTGTTTTATTGTACTCAAGCGAAGCCGAGTTGAGTCACCACTTAAATATAAACTTTTTAAAAACTACCGAATAAAATTATAAGTACTTATTTATTTTTTTTACTTACCAAATGTCAAATTCAAAAAAGAATGCAGTAGAATTGGGTAGTTTCTTAAGTCAAAGGTAAATTATGAAATTCTGACTACTAAATAACGACAGAGGGGTTAAAATGGCCACATCGAAGCAATTCATCTAAGAAAGCAATATTGCAATTTGACATTTGCGCATATAAAATGTAAGTGCGCAATGCAATCATATGTCAAACAGCAATATTGCTTTCGTAGATGAATTGCTTCGATGTGGCCATTTTAACCCCCCTGACCTAAAGGTGACTGGAAACGTTTTCTTTTTCCTATTTAACTTACGAATTTTAATCAAGAAAAATGTAATAATAAGTGTGACAGGTTGCTTTTTTCATACAAATTCCATAGTGATTTCGTGTTTTGCCTTTTAGTAAATAGTAACTGATTTGCCTAGTTGGAAACTATCGTATTATGTTGAAATCTAGTTTCTAAGTGTGAACACGACTCCGGGTATTACATGATGGAAGTTCATTCATTTTCATCAACATGAGAGACGAAGTATTCTTTTGTTATCAAAAACCCTTTGCGATAGAAAGCGATAGTAAGACACGACGCTCACTTCGCTTTAAAACCACTTTTGAAATGAGGAACTGTGCAGGCTACGTTCCTCAAAAATAATATAGATGGAAAGAAAGAAAGAAAGAAACATTTATTACTTCCGGACACCACAGACACAGACAGACAGGTACCTTACCACAGGACAGAAACCACACGGAAATCAATAAGTGTACTTATTGATGAAAAAAAAGACAAAAAATATACAAAACAAAAAGAAAAAAAACCAAAATCAAAAAAATAATAATAATAAAACTAAGTATTCTAAATGCAACGCACTGACGCACAGTGGTCCCATTTTGAAAATTTGTGGACATAGGACCGAAAGTCGGAATTTCGACCTGATTTGTTTTTTATAAGATAGCTCTTGACTAGACTAACAACTTTTATTCAGTAGACAATCTCTAGGATTGATAGTTTTCGAGAAAAAAAATATTGTTTATTTTTTTGTATGGAACAAAATACATTTAATTTTTTTTCTAGAGTTGGGCGCATTTGGCGCGGGTTTCGCGTTCATAGGGTGTTAGACCAATATGTTTTGTACCAAAAACTAATTTTACCTTCTGCCGCCACCTGCCGCCCCGCGAATAAAGAGTGATTGAAAATCTCGAAATTAATTGCCGATATTTCGTAAACTACTTGCCTTAGCTGAATTATTTTTATGGGTTTGCTATGTATTACATTTTAGACAACTACTAAGTTCGTAAAAAGCAGCAAAAATAATAAAATTGAAACTTTTATTTTTTTTAATATGATAGCTGACGAGTTTCAGAAACTAAGGGAAATAGTATTATAAGATGCAAATCGGTAAAGTATATCCTTAAACCTTTCAAAAGGTTAGTCAAAACAACAAAAACACGCATACTTATGCATGCACCCTTTGAAGATAAACAAACAAATGAGTCATCATTATACTTTGCTCCGATTGGCTGTATTAGCTCAGGTAGCTTGGACGTATTGTGACCGCACCTAATGATGTAACTTTCAACGCACTATTGAAAAGTAGGTACATGATGTCGTTTGAAACATAAAGATGTATTGTAGCCCTGAAAAGGACTGTTTGTAACTGGGAGCTGGATTTTATCTAGCCATCGATTTTTTATTCCAGTGGATCAGAAATGTCTTCAGGTTCTGCTTGAGAGCATTCCTCTTCTTCAAAGTCAGGGTCCTCCAAATGAAGCAAATTAACAGCATCATCATATAATGACTGATGAGTTTCCTTTGAAAATTTCGGCCTTATTCGGGAAATGTGCGGGTCTGAACTTATTACAAGTCCGTGGAGAATGTCCTCGTTTGTTTTTGTGTGTTTTTCTCTCACATTTCTGAAATCTTTGTTGCGAGCTTCCGAGGCTTCTTCTGATAAGGTTCCTGTAAAAATAATACATATTTAATTAAGCGCGAAATAGTAAATAGATTATAGTACATTAAAATTACTAAAACTATCTAACATACCAATTGGTAGAAGTCTAAAGTAACTGCATATTTCTGCTCCATCCAGCAGCAGTTTATGTACACTTGCTGGCATATAGTACCATGGATACAAATGTTCAAATAATTCTGCCGTTTCTTTGCAATAGCTTCTGAACTTCTCAATATTGATCTTCTTTTCTGAAGCTATTACTTGTAAAATAACAGCAAACCGTAGAATTAAATTTTCATCAATCCCGGTTATTCTGGATGATCTTTTGTAGTCTTGGAAGAAGCGCCTTGCAGTATTTCCGTCATTTGTTGTTCCAAAACCCTGCAAGAAAATATAAAATTGTTTGAAATACGAAAAATTTAATTTCAAAATGTTTAAGGTCTTTGTCAATAAAGAAACAAAATAAGTACCTGTTTAACAATATCTATAAGGAGTCCCGTCTCTTCACGAAACTCTTGTTGCTCTTTCAATGCTTTGTGCTCCCCTCGTGCACTCCAGCGTTGAAAATCCATATTATAAGATATATGAAGCAGACACTCCATACATCTTATTTTCATATGTAGCGACGAAATTCCGTAGCGGTACAAATCATCGCGAATAGGTTTCATGGCTAAAAGTCCCAAATTGTTCATCTCGCTTGGTTTTGCCAGACAAATGGGACACGTTGCTGCCGAAGGGACGTCAGCGATGACATTTGCCACTTTCCCATCTATCATCGTATCGTCATATGCAGTTCATGAACGATGTCCACAGAACCACACTGCGTTGGTACCAATTCTGAAATTTCGCGCTCCATTTCTAAGTGCTCTGTCTTTATAATTGAGGCAGTTTCGGAAATAAACGTGAACTTCACAGGTCTGCAATAAAACGTAGACGAAGGATTTGGGTTTTCCCAGATAGTCATCCCTGCAGAGTCAACCAATCGCAGAGGCACTATGCTTGTCATCACAAGAGCCGAATCATCAAATTCGAGATTCGATGATTTCTGTTTATATTGGCTCTGAGAAGATGATCCATCAAGGCCCCACTTCCATGTCAAGTTTAGCTCCGAAGAAGCTCTGATAGGTCCCATGTCTTGCATAATCCTTTTGATTGTGTGGTCCAATAGTCCTTGTAACCTACAAAGTAAAAACATAAAGATTGATAAAATATTGATTGTAATAAAATAAAAAACATTGATTGGACTCAGATACTGAATAGCAATTGCTTCTAAATAAAACATTTGATAATTACCTGATGCGAGCACCTGTTTCTGTCACTTCCACGTGTTCTTCAGATGGGTAACACCGTTTTTTAGCCTCAAGAAGCTTCTGGTAAGATGGTAGCGAAGTAGAGCCTTCATCCAAAAGAAGCTTCCTTAGCACCAGATATTTCCATTTTGATAGATTAAGCGGTGTGCTGAGCGCTAAAGATTTATCTTCACAAATGGGCTTTTGGTTATCCGCTTTTTTAAATATTAACTTTGAAACTTCTTCCAATGAATCAGTGTGATTGCTAAGATGCTCTATAATTTTTGCCAAAGCCGATTTCCCATTTTCCTTTAACTTTGATATATAATAATACTGAAGTTCTTCTTCGGTATTTTCAGCCACAAAGGAGCTCGACCGTCTTTTCTTTTGCTTGTTACTTAAATCTGTAAATGGCACCCTTTTCTCTTGTCTAGACGAAGTCGATGCGTCTGTAGTGCTGACAGATTCGATCGGTAACTCAGCAATCGTATTCTCCGTGTCTTCATCAGGTGTTTCCCCAGGAATAGCCATAATAGCATTTAGGTCACATGTGTCACACATTGGCCATTTAATTGTTGATCCCAACCACTTGCGATTTCCTTCCCGATTCATAAATGTTTTTTCACACCTGTTTGCTTCAATCCACTTTTTAGTTAAACGCTTCGTGAATTCTCGGGAAAATTCCCGAATTTTTAAACGATCACCTTCAGATATTTCGTTTGGTATCTTTGACACTATTTTATTTAGTAAAAGATCGTAATCTTTTAAATCACCACTTTCCCTTAAAATAAGGAAAAAATCTAAATAACTTCCAAAACCAGCCATTGCAAATAGTAACTTCTATATCCTTTCACAGTTAAGGTTCAAGAACAGAATGGGGTCAAACAATTAGGTGTGTGATATTAATACACATGATTAGAACCTCATGACGTGACGGTACGCCCGGCGCCCGAGCTACCTGAGCTAATACAGCCAATCGGAGCAAAGTATAATGATGACTCATTTGTTTGTTTATCTTCAAAGGGTGCATGCATAAGTATGCGTGTTTTTGTTGTTTTGACTAACCTTTTGAAAGGTTTAAGGATATACTTTACCGATTTGCATCTTATAATACTATTTCCCTTAGTTTCTGAAACTCGTCAGCTATCATATTAAAAAAAAATAAAAGTTTCAATTTTATTATTTTTGCTGCTTTTTACGAACTTAGTAGTTGTCTAAAATGTAATACATAGCAAACCCATAAAAATAATTCAGCTAAGGCAAGTAGTTTACGAAATATCGGCAATTAATTTCGAGATTTTCAATCACTCTTTATTCGCGGGGCGGCAGGTGGCGGCAGAAGGTAAAATTAGTTTTTGGTACAGAACATATTGGTCTAACACCCTATGAACGCGAAACCCGCGCCAAATGCGCCCAACTGTAGAAAAAAAATTAAATGTATTTTGTTCCATACAAAAAAATAAACAATATTTTTTTTCTCGAAAACTATCAATCCTAGAGATTGTCTACTGAATAAAAGTTGTTAGTCTAGTCAAGAGCTATCTTATAAAAAACAAATCAGGTCGAAATTCCGACTTTCGGTCCTATGTCCACAAATTTTCAAAATGGGACCACTGTGTGACGGCCCGATCATCGGCGGTGGAGTCCGGAATAAAAGGACCTCGCTCAGCATAAGTCGCGGCGTGAGCCACGACGCTGGTATTCTGCGGGCCCTGCCGAGTGAGGCCACGGACATCGCGGTATATATGTACATAGATACATACTACTTAAACTTACTTACATATAATTATTTAGTATTACAAAATTATAACATGGCTATAGATGGCGCTGTACGGTCACGAGCATTAATATGTATACACTTTGGTACCATGTCACATTAACTTTTTTGACAAATTGAACTGTAAGTCTCACTAAATGTCAAATATGTTAGTGCGACAGAGTCCTAAAGTGGATACATTATATTGCTCATGACTGTACAGACTTCCGTTTAACCTTCTAATTTCATAGATAACAGACATATGCTGAAAGCATTATACATGGTGTTAGTGTCATCGTAACGTAAACTTTGAGGGATAATTCAGATTCTTACATACATACATACATAAACTCACGCCTATTTCCCACCGGGGTAAGCAGAGACTATAGAATTCCATTTGCTTCGATCCTGACACACTTCTCTTGCTTCCTCCACATTCATCAATCGCTTCATACACGCACGCCGGTTCAGAGTAGATCGTATTGAACCTTTTCTAAGGACATCTCCAATTTGATCATCGTAAGTCCTTCTCGGTCAGATGATTCAGATTCTTAGTTGATATCAAACTGAAATTTCCGTCGCAAAAGTATGGAACCGAACATAATTTAAAAGAACACAAAAATTTTCATTTTCCGAAACGAAAATTCACTTGATATCAACTCTGAATCATGATCTAAATCATCCCCTCAGTTTTCATTACGGTGTCCTGTGCGTACTTGTACGGGGTGTAAGTGACATCGTAACGAATACTGAGGAGGATGATTCAGCTCAATATTCTAAGTTAATATAAAGTGGAATTTTCCATCAGAAAAGTATAGAATTGAAAATAATTTGATAAACCCAAAAAACATGAATTTTGCGACGTAAAATTCTACTTGATATTAACTCGGAATCATGGGGGATGCCCCTTAGTATTTAGAAGAATTATTCATCCCAAGCGCGACAAGCGCTGAATGAGGGAACTCGTCGACCACGCCGTGGTCGATATCGGGGTGAACAGATTAGAAAGAAGGTTGAATTTTATAGAAAGTGAGTTGAATCTCTGTGAATATACGTCGTTCTCAAACAGGTCTACTAGCATTACATTAATGACGTCGATACTTTGTTCGCAGCTCTCACTTTGATTGCGTTGCGTTTATTGCAAATACTTCCGCAGACCTGACAACAATGGCTGGGATACCTAAGTGTAGTTCGAAAATAGAACAGGGGTGTTAAAAGACCACATGAAGCAATTCATCTAAGTAAGCAAAAGCATTCGACTTTATAAGTTTGAATTCATGTTTTCCAGCATTTCTGCTACATGGGACTTAAACATATATAATACAATAACAGCCTCCGTGGTCTAGTGGTTCGAGATCGATTCCCGATGGGGACATTGTCGAAATCACTTTGTGAGACTGTCCTTTGTTTGGTAAGGACTTTTCAGGCTTGAATCACCTGATTGTCCGTAAAAGTAAGATGATTCCGTGCTTCGGAGGGCACGTTACGCCGTTGGTCCCGGCTATTAGCCGTAAAAACACCTCCACCAACCCGCATTGGAGCAGCGTGGTGGAGCATGCTCCATACCCCCTCCGGTTGATTGAGGGGACGCCTGTGCCCAGCAGTGGGACGTATATAGGCTGTTTATGTATGTATGTATGGGAATTAAACAAAGCAGGCGAGGGGTGAGTGTGTACTAGACACCTCTGCCTAATGTCAAATAGCAATATTACTTTCTAAGATAACATAACATAGTATCACGCCTGTATCTCCAGAGGATACTCCTCTCTCCTCTGTTATCTTAGAAAGTAATATTGCTATTTGACATTGACATTTCGCAGTTACTTTTATATAGGCGAAAGTCATATTGCAATATCGCTTTTTAGATTAACTGTTACAATGTGGCCTTTTTAACCCTTCTAGTTTAGACTGCAATGGCCCTCATTCCCGCGAAATGCCTTTCGGAGGTGTGTGACCTAACCCGTATTCTTCGCGGGTTAGAAGGTTACACATGCGGTCGCTCCTACGAAACCGTACCTGTCAAATCTTCAAGTTAAATAAGCGGACCCTGTGAGAAACGGGATAACGCTAGGATTTAGAACATAATCAGTTTTTTTTTTGCGGCCAGGGTGGTGGTATCACTGAAGGGTAACCTTGGGCACCCTCAGGCCTCCTCAGGCCCTCAATGCCCCTCATTCGTTCGGAAGTAGTTCACATTCCATATATGTAGCCCATGAATGGTTCTTCAATCGTGTGGGTTGTGAGGTGGATTACCAACCTCATCAACCCTGGTGTCAGGGGCTCATGTAACGACTACTTACTTACATCAGTAAGTAGTAACCGGGACCAACGGCTTAACGTGCCTTCCGAAGCACGGAGTACAGTCCATGTGTAGCCCATGAATGGGCCAACAATATTAGAAAGGACAAATTGGACTCTCTGTCGGTTTTTACGACATACCCTGACAAGATAAACAGCTGGACGCATTTTATGCTCCTAAATACTTTATTGAGCACAATGTACACAAAATACAGAGATAAGGACAACATATACAGAAAAGCACAACAGGTGGCCTTATTGCTCATGCAGCAATTTCTTCCAGGCTACCTTTGGGTACTGAAAAATTTTGTACAAATATAATAGGGTTGTGAGTTCTCTCATTGTACCTCTGTCTATCCCAATTGGGAAAATTATCGTCAGCTTATGTTGGACTATTCCAATACTCAACATTAGCATTCAGATCACGATTCTACGAACACCAGTTGTTATAGTCAGTAACTAGTATTGCGATACTGTGAAACTATTATTGGATATTACATAGCCCATATTGTTGCTATACAGTTCTAAATTTTCCATTCTCATAAATAGTTATTAATTCGGTTAAGGGGAAGCTGGTGCCATGCAGCGGGACGTTTATATAGACTATTGTATTTATATGTTTTGTTTTTGTTTAATATACATATATAATAAGTACATATATGAAGTCACGTCCGAATTGCCCCGTGGTCAAGTTATTGCTTATTGAGCTCACGATACGAAGTTTCCGAGTTCGAATCTAAATGGGGACATATCACAAATATCACTTCGTGATCCCTAGTTTGGTTAGGACATTGCAAGCTGATCACCCAATTGTCCGAAAGAAACATGATCCGTATTTCAAAGCGCGCGTAATGCAAACGGTCAGGCTACATGGACAAATTCAAATTCAAAAATTTCTTTATTCAGTAGGTAACATAGTTACACTTTGAATCGTCAATTTTTACATAACGAACGATTACATGGACCAAGTTAGGAACCTTTGGCGGTTCAATAGAAACCCTGACACAAGGGTTGTTGAGGAAAATAATTAAAAAAAAAATCAAAAATCAATCATGACTTTTTGACAGGAAATTCCATTTACGATGTCACTAACACCCTGTATGTCGTGTTGTCGATTGGTGCCAACATGGCAAACCAAAAAAGTCATGTCGTTCTGTCAAAATACCACAACGTGATAAATTGGCGATGCACCCTAACATGGCACCATATTTTGACACATCTACGCATGTGTATTCCCATGCTGCAGCGTGATACCGCTATATTCATCATCATCATCATCATCATCAGCCCATTAACGTCCCCACTGCTGGGGCACGGGCCTTCCCTATGGATGGATAGGGAGATCGAGCCTTAAACTATCACGCGGGCCCAGTGCGGATTGATGGTTATTTAACGACTGCTAATGCAGCCGGGACCAACGGCTTAACGTGCCTTCCAAAGCACGGAGGAGCTCGAGATGAAAACTTTTTTTTTTGTTTTCACCCATCCTATGACCGGCCTTTGCGAAAGTTGCTTTACTTCAACAATCGCAGGCCGAGCGCGTTAACCGCTATATTATATAATATTAAATATCTCCTATACTTAAACGTTGCCTGGAAGAGACTGCTACTTAGCAATAAGGCCACCTATTTTGTATTTTCCTGTTTGTGCAATAAAGTATTTGTTATATTATGTTATGTTATGTGATGATTCCGTGCTTCGGAGGGCACGTTAATCCGTTGGTGCCGGCTATTAGCCATAAAAACACCTCCACCAACCCGCATTGGAACAGCGTGGTGGAGTATGCTCTATACCCCCTCCGGTTGATTGAGGGGAGGCCTGTGCCCAGCAGTGGGACGTATATAGGATGTTTATGTTATGTATGTTATGTTACGCATGCTCAACGCCTATTACGTTGGTCTTAAAGAAAAGCAACAGAAAGCTCAGGTGAAGCGAGGGTACGGTCACGAGCATTAATATGTATACACTTTGGTACCATGTCATATTAACTTTTCGACAAATTGAACTGTAAGTCTCACTAAATGTCAAATATATTAGTGCGACAGAGTCCTAAAGTGGGTACATTATATTGCTCATGACTGTACTCAGTTCACCTTGCGATGGATGTACTCTGACTAGCCCATTTGGGAATACAGTCGTGAGCTTATGTTAATTAACCAATATGTATCCCGTTGTCATTTCGTCCAGAAAAAACAAACACCAGAACCACCCTAAGAGGTTAATGAAGGCCATCAAAAATACATTAACATTAAGAAATAAAAAACAAAATTATAATGACAATAGCGTAAAGTAATTCCTATTTAACTGTGATGGCCATCGAAGATGCAACCTCTAGACTCCTAATTACAAATGAATGGGTTCTGCCAACGCTTCTGACTTCTAAATCAGATATAACTGCATTAGAAAGACGCAAAAGTTACGTCAAAAGCCTTAGGCAAATAGGTTCAGAGTACAAAAAATAATAATTTGAAAAAAGAAATGGATAAATGTCATATCAAAAAGCAGCCAGTGTCCTCCTTACTTTAAAAGAGATTTTACAAAAATGACATGCCACCCGACCGTCAGAGGCCTAATCGTGTAACTCATTTTCTATATATTGACATATACGTAAAAATCTTATTCGGTGATTGGCTCAAAACTGACAACTCCTACACTGAAATTTCAATATACTCATTGAAATTTTAGCCAATAATGATAGGATAAACAGAAAACTAATTCGAAAAATATCGGACTCGGACGGAAGATTATTTCGCAACTCTCGTCAAGCCGGGACGAGCGTGCTAACCATTACACCACCTGGTCCTCCTTCTGTCCATGCGAAATTCTTTCGATCTTTGTATTGTAATTAAAGCCGGCGCCGGCGACATCTATCTAGAATATTGAAAACTAATATTATTTAAGAGTTTTTTGTGAGTCTCCCTAAGCATTAGTGAGTGATATAAAATTATCGTAGTATAGTATTCTATCTGTCACGATAAAAACCTTTGGCTAACAAAATTAAATAGGCAAATGAGATACTTTTTACGAAAAGTTAAAACGAAAACTTTCATTGTGGTTTGTACGGAAATACTGTTCTGTGACGTCTTCAATAAAAGTGGTCAAACGTCGAACTCATTGTTGCTTAATTCATAAATAAAATTCGAAGATAAGCCGAAAAGTAAAATGAGATCGACTTTTGATCATCTCAGACTGGCTTCTATTTCTAGATTAGCATTTTATAATTTATCTTTGACCCAGTCAAATACCCAATTATGTACAAAATTATCAAACAGTACCTTTCCGCTTGCAACTCCATACACATGAACTTTCGTTATCATTATAGCTTATATCGCTTACGAAAACGTAGTTTTCTACTGGTGAAAGAGTTTTCAAAATCAGTTACGTAGTACCAGAAATTACTTCCTACAAAACGAACTTCAAATAACTTTAAACTTTTTTGCCTTTTCATAATATTACTTATTGTGTTTAGGGGTCTATTTGGCAGTATCGCCGATGGTAGCGGCTAATGAATCAGGCGTGCCCATTGCGTCCGGCGACACGGCAGACGTCGTCCGTTCGTCCGGTTGTCCGGTTCGGCGTCCGTCCGCGTCCGTGAGCTATGTCTTCCGGAGTCCGTTAATTGTCCGCTACCCCGAATTTGTCTATTCAGACGTGACGGCGTTTCGAATGGTTATTTTTTGTTCGACCCTTAGTAAATAGAACATTATATTATTATACACTTAGTTATACAGGGTGTTAGTGACACTGTAAAGAAAACCCTGGGAGATGATTCAGACCATTTTTTTTTTCTCTTTATTTTTTAAGGAGGGTTTTACCTAAAGGCATGACACCCTCATAATGAGGCACCTATAAAATTAAGTAAGAAAATCTTAAACTAGTTTTACACTTTTCGGCTCTTAATGCCAAAATGCACTAAATTAAATAGAACTTTAGCATCTGCCGATTCTGGAGACGCCAAAATACTATTCACAATACCGACATTGTAATTCCTAGACATACACCTTCCCCGTAACGATTCATTCCGATCATACTCCAATAATGATTCTGAATTGATATCAAGGTGAATTTTCCGTCGCAAAACTCATGTTTTGTTTTTAATTTATTTTCAATTACATAAAGGACATTCACCAAAGTTGTATGGATTTTTTCATTTAGCGATAACTTTTTACTGACAACATATTTTTGACTGAGGTTTGGTAGTTATTGCTCAGTATTTATAGATTTATTCTATTTCATACTCATTTATTCATAAAATTTTTAAATTTTACATGTCAAATGTCTACTTATAAATATCAAGTACCCATAGTTGGGTACAACAATGTCAACATATTATCTATCCATTATAGAACTCATCCATGTTATAAAAAGCACGTTTAACAAGCCATTCTCTTAGTTTATTCTCAAATTTGAAATCGTTTTCACAATTTTTTATGTCGGCAGGGATTTTATTGTAGATCTTTGGTCCAATAGTATGAATACTTTTAGTTGATTTTTCCAGCCTGCACAAGGGCCGCATGAACTCGGTTTTACTTCTAAGGTTGTAAGTGTGTACTTTCGGTACCTAGGTCTCGTTATTGGTGGATATTTGGACGACTTTTGGTCAATCTACTTTGCTATGGAAAATTCCACTTGATATTTAACTCAGAATCATGTTTGAATCATCCCCCTCAGTATTTGTTACGACGTCACTTACACCCTGTACAAATACGTACAGATTAAACGTACGCGTGTTAAATGTTAGACTTAAACACAGCGGCGAGGAGTGTGTGTGTATATACCATACACCTCTGCCTACCCCTCCGGGAATACAAGCGTGATGTTTCGTGTATGTGACAAAAATGAAGCGATTTTCAGCTAAAAACGCAAACATTCGACACAAACGCTCGAAAAGCGACCAATGTTACATAACACAAGTTCACGACTAAGTAATAATACCCGGGTTCGAATCCCAGTGGATGCATATCACAAAAATCACTTTGTGATCCCTAGTTTGGTTAGGACATTACAGGTTGATCACCTGATTGTCCGGAAGTAAGACGATCCGTGCTTCGGGAGGTGAGTCTTCTTGAGTCATGTCAGGGGCCATTGGCTGCTCAGTAATAACCCTGATACTTAGGTTGATGGGGTTGGTATCCCACCTCACAACCCACACGATAAAGAGGAAGATAATTAATATCCTAATGGGGTAGTCAGAGGTACTTCCATCAGAATATGAAGTAAGTAGGTACCCACACCTCACCGAGGTTTCTGTTACCAATATACTTGGTTACATAAAATTAATTGATAACGTACTAACGGCCTCGAGTTCTCCATTTAAAAACATGAACAAAAAAGGCATTGTTGCCAAGCGCCAATAATCATTATTCTCTCAATACGACCCATTCCCTTGCCGATATTAAATTAACGATCATCAATAGACTCTTTCAAAAATATAAACCCAAAAGAGAAACGAAAAAAACTGTAGTCCATTAATTCGCAGAAATCAAAATCGTTAAGCAAACGAGCCGTCTTATTGGGTCATTCTCATTCTATTATCTTGTGTGCAGTGTTTCTAATAGCGGTAAGCGATTTGTTTTGCTGGTAAATGGATATGCACCGGTGTATTGGCAGACCCCGGACACTTCATACAGACAACCTCGTTTTACACAGACACCACACTTGACGTTATCATACACGCGCATCTGTGTGTGTGACCTCTGGCGCAATACGATTTAATGCTAAACCATGTTCTAGGGGGGTGAGGTAAACTTAGATCAGACGCTGGTGGGGAGCGGAGAGTTACCGTTCTATACGTAGTATTATTCCTTATTCTATGGTATTGGTTAACACACTCGACTCAGTTTGACAAACGCTGCTCGGTTGGATCCCATTAGTGTCGAAAATAAATTAAGGTAATCGAAAATATTCCAATTTTGAAAAATATAATTTATAATATTCTACCGCGTACTATAAAGGAATAACCGCTACCAATGTTTAAAAGTAAATTAACTCAATTTCTAATTCACTATTCCTTTTACTCTGTGGATCAATATTTAAATTTGAGCTCACGACTTCAATTGAATGTTTATACTTGTTTATATACTTGCTGCCAAGTTTTGGGCCGATACAATTTAGTTTGCCATCGACACGATAAGAAGAAGTCGAACGGATGCGAGTCTTAGACAATAAAGGAAAAACTTAAGAAACGTTTAGAAGCTTTTGAGATGTGGTGCTACCGACGTATGCTGGCTATAGGTTGGACTCAACGGGTTACCAATGAGGAAGTTCTGCGGCAAGTTCAAAGAAAACGCGAACTTTTGCAGACCGTCAAAAAGAGAAAAGTTGCATATTTAGGGCATGTGCTAAGACACGAAAGGTACCAGCTGCAACTCATAATGATGGGCAAAGTCGCAGGAAAAAGAGAAATGGGTCGGAGGAGGAAGTCCTGGTTGTGGACATCAGGGAGTGGACCGGGATCCCGAGTGCGGTCGAACTGTTCCGCCTCGCGGGAGATAACGAAAAATTTTCAGAGCTGATGTCCAACCTCCACTAGTTGGAGAGGCACCTGAAGAAGAAGATAGTTGAGTGAAGGACTTTTATTGTGCAATGCAATGTATTGGAGATGTCCTTAGAAAAGGTTCAATACGATCTACTCTGAACCGGCGTGCGTGTATGAAGCGATTGATGAATGTGGAGGAAGCAAGAGAAGTGTGTCAGGATCGAAGCAAATGGAATTCTATAGTCTCTGCTTACCCCGGTGGGAAATAGGCGTGAGTTTATGTATGTATGTGTATGCAATGTATTATTTAATTAGACCTGTGTTTACCACTCTAAAACGATGAAATATATTTCATACCATTTATTTTTTATTTCATCAAACCTCAATCTTTAAAATTTGTTTAGGGTGTACGCTAAATATCGCGCGAACCCAGCGTAGAACAGAGGGATTAAAAAGGCGACATCGAAGCAATTCATTTAAAAAGCAATACTGCCATTTAACATTTGCGCATATAAAAATAAGTGCGCTTTCTCAACAAATGTCAAATAGCAATATTGCTTACTTAGATGAATTGCTTCATTGCGGCCTTTTTAGCCAGCCAGCCCAACATAATGTTAGATAGAAAAGAATCGATCGACCTAATATCGACTGATAGATACATCACTATGCTCATAAACGTCACACTAGCTTACGTTACTTTGACAGATCCAATTGTTACCGCGCAGTTGAGACGATTGTAGAATGTTATCTTAATGAAATATAATCTCTAATTGTTCTGAACTGGGGGTCAAAAGGGCCACATCAAAGCAATTCATCTAAAAAAGCAATATTGCAATTTGACTTTTGCGCATATTCATATTCATGTATTCCTTTAAAGTAAGATGATTCCGTGCTTCGGAGGGCACGTTAAGCCGTTGGTCCCGGCTATTAGCCGTAAAAACACCTCCACCAACCCGCATTGGAGCAGCGTGGTGGAGTATGCTCCATACCCCCTCCGGTTGATTGAGGGGAGGCCTGTGCCCAGCAGTAGGACGTATATAAGCTGTTTATGTTATGTATGTATTCCTTATAACAACTTTACATTGTGTTGGAAATTGGATATAAAAATAAAAATAAAACCAAGCTCAAACTACATTACAATCTAACAACTGTGGGACTATTACTTACTTACAATATACCTAACAAACTATTTCAACAAACACATACAATATTCATTTTCATCATAAAATATAGCATAAAGATCAAAATAAAAAAAATATAAAATCTTATACTTTAAACGTAAGTGCGCTTTGCAAAAGCAATATTGCTTTTTTAGATGAATTGCTTCTATGTGACCTTTCGAACCTCCTTGGTCGTTCTGTTTAATAATATGCATGAAAATTCTACAAACTTGTTCACGGCCTTGTTTAAACCCGCGCAAGTTTTCGCGTATGGCCGATACAAGACAAACATTTAATTCCATCGCCAAACATACCTATACCTATCTACACATAAAGGTTGGCTAGGTAATTGCAAAATCTAGATTCAATTTTTCCTTACTTCAAATTACCATTGTCTTTTTGTAACGATGTCATTCCGAATTCGATTAGCCCCTCGATTCCATTTCAGAAATCTATTCGGCAGTGTGGGTGTAACCGAAAGAACTTTTCGGGTAATAACTGTACCTTTTTGTTATCCTAACGTCTTTAAAAATATCAGTTTAAAAACTAAAACCCAACTACGGAAAAATCACGCTCTAAAAAGTATGAAACAAAAAAATAGGTATACATACATACATAAACTCACGCCCGTAATCCCTACTGGGGTGGGCAGAGCCACAAGTAATCGAAGACAACTTGCAGCCACTGTTGATACGATGTCGTAAGCTGGATATGATGAACCTTATGGTGATAAGTGATCAGCCTATCGCCCATAACATTAGTCCATCATGTTGGAGGACACAATCCCTCTGTCGGTTTTTACGACATGCCCGGGAAGACAAGCAGCAAAATAGGTATATTTCTCTGAAATTCTTCCGAATAGTGATGTTTAGAAGATATCCGTGGTATGTACATAATTTGAAATATGCAAATTAAGCCCTTTCATTTGATACCCAACATGCTACCATTCGAAAAAAAACATTTTTAATAATAATAACGTTTATTGCATCATTTCAGGTTAGGTACATTGCAGATTACAGTGCATAAAAATAGTATCACCAAATTCTACTTTTTCAAGCATATACAATGAAAGAACGGACGGTACAAGTTACATTACGTTAACTACTGCCTATATAATAAAATAACAATTAATAAAATATCTTAAGCTACCCATATTCATAAAATATTAAAACTAAAATAACAAAACACCAAAATAAAAAAAAATCGAAATCTAAATTAAACATCAAAATTTACAATCTAAATATTCTTTGACGCTGTAAAAGCATTTCTCCACAAGCCAGTCTATTAACTTAATTGTAAAATCTTTAAATTTTAAACTTTTTAAATGTTCTGGTAGATGATTAAATATATTATTTTATAACATTATATAACTATTTCTATCCACAAATCAGTTTATGTCCTTTAGACCTTCAGTTTATTGTCCGCCACACAGAATTTACGTGACGTCACATAGCCTATAACTACCGGACAATCAAGGCGCTTCTACATAAATAGCCTATATACGTCCCACTGCTGGGCACAGGCCTCCCCTCAATCAACCGGAGGGGGTATGTAGCATACTCCACCACGCTGCTCCACTGCGGGTTGGTGGCTGCGGGTTTTTTTTTTTAAAGAACGTCTAGGGCCCTGTGCCGAGGTTTTTCTTGCAGCTTCTTTTCCCCGGCTATACAGGTTGTGAGAAGCTGCAGTAGTTTTAGGCGGATGAGACGTTCGTTATGTAAAAATTGACGATTCAAAGTGTAACTATGTTACCTACTGAATAAAGATATTTTTGAATTTTGAATTTGAATTTTGAATTTTGGAGGTGTTTTTTACGGCTAATAGCCGGGACCAACGGCTTAACGTGCCCTCCGAAGCACGGAATCAACTTACTTTTTCGGACAATCAGGTGATTCAAGCCTGAAAAGTCCTTACCAAACAAAGGACAATCTCGCAAAGTGATTTCGACAATGTCCCCATCGGGAATCGAACCCGGACTTCCAGATCGTGAGCCTAACGCTCTTACCACTAGACCACGAAGGCGCTTCTAACGACACCTCAATTAAGAAATTCTGACATGTGGTTTTCATACATAACAGTCAAACACATTACCCTCGTTTTTGCTTCCCATAATCGGGTAAAAAGGCGGACAAGTGCGATTCCGACTCACGAACTGAGGGTTCCGAGGACTTTGTCGTTGAAATACTATTGTCTCGACGTTAGTCGCGATTAGTTTACCAACTGCATATAAGTTTGTAATTGCAAAAACATTATATTTTTAAATGAACACTTTCCGGAAGTGTTAATTTACTTGTATTGCAAGACCTTCCTTCTTGCCTTTCTCGATTCTAGGTCCATGGGGAGTATTCCAAAGGTGTTTGTTCTCCTACGAATTGTTTAACATACATACATACATACATACATACATACATACATACATACATACATACATAAACAGCCTATATACGTGCCACTGCTGGGCACAGGCCTCCCCTCAATCAACCGGAGGATGTATGGAGCATACTCCACCACACTGCTCCACTGCGGGTTGGTAGAGGTGTTTTTTACGGCTAATAGCCGGGACCAACGGCTTAACGTGCCCTCCGAAGCACGGAATTATCTTACTTTTTCGGACAATCAGGTGATTCAAGCCTGAAAAGTCCTTACTAAACAAAGGACAGTCTCACAAAGTGATTTCGACAATGTCCCCATGAAATGTTTAAAAATAAGACTAAATTGGTCATGTCTTTGATTTAGAAGCTTGTTTTTTTACAGCTTCACGGGACGTAAGTATTGGATGTTAATTTCAAATTGATGCAAAGGTATCACGCGTTCCCGAGTGGTCTTGACAGACAGACAGACAGACAGACAAACAGACGAACGGACAAATAAGAGAGAGAGATAAAATGTTTATTCAACAAAAGAAGTAAGTAATCCTATAAGGATTCCGTTTTTCCCTTTGAGGTTCGGAACCCTAAACACTGATGTTAGGGTTGCCAACACTTATGTAGTAACTAAATAGCCTTACTTCACCTTAAGTTATTACGTGTTAATATACTTCTCAACCTCCGAGTTAAACCTATGCAAGTACTTACTGATTTACTAAACAAATTAAATTGCTTAGTTACTAAAGTGGTATCTACACAGTGAAAGAAACAAACAAATAAATAAATATTGAATCACTCGAACACCCATTTAATGAACTCACCAAGTTTTAATAAGGGCAGAATTATTATAACAACCTTCAAGATAATAAAATACATGTAGTGAAAAAGTTGCTAAGACACGTTCAAAGAGATACGTGATAAAACTCATATATCAGAGGATGTTGCGTTTTGTTTGCATTCGCTGTAAACACAGATCATATGAACAAGGGAGATAGTTGCCCCGATTCCTACAGACACGTCTTAATTTTATTTTAAGTTATACTCGTCATTTTCTTATATGGAGTTATAACAAAAGAAAGATCAAAGATATCAAGACTCACGTGCGCAACGTGATAAAATATTGTCACGATCATTTTATCGATCCTGACGATATAATTATGTCGTTTTGTCGATTACCGGTAACATGTGAACCCAAATAAGTCATGTAGTTCTGTCAAAATACGAACTAATTCACGTGACACGCATGTTACGGAAAAAGAACAAACTTATCGATTTCGACAAAATTTATTGAACCGATTAATAGTTTTATCACGAATGAAACGTAACGTGGTGTGTAACGTAAGATGTGTGAAAGAGAGCGAGGAGTGAGCGAGAGAGAAAAGATGATTGCGGAATGACAGGAAAATGGCGGTCGGTTGTTTTAAAATGGAACGTATAATAAATGAATAAAACCTTTTAATAAATAAGATTATTTGAACATGACGCATGTGCATAGACGTTAATGCATTAAAGTTGGATTAATTTAAAAATCATTTAATTATAAGTAATTTTTGTATCTATGTGTAATTAGACTAAGTTTTTATTTATTTATTATAATTTAATTTGTATCTGGTTTCTATCAATATATTTACTTAATTTTAATAAACAAGTATGCCATATAAATAACTTGAAAAATAATTCGTTATTCCAACACCTAATGCGTTGTAGTTAACGCGAATGCCGCTTCGGATACTTTTCTAACTTTCCGAGTTTGATTTGATTGTGCCACTATATCAACCCGCAAATCCTATTCACTTTGATCCTTTTACTAATAGAAAACGTATAGAGAATAATAAGTGACTTTCAAAATATATAATTTAATAATAATTTTAAAAAGCAAAATACATTTTTTTTTTGTTTAGAAAAACACATAGAACTTCTTTTCTTCTCTTGTGCGGGTTTCATATGAACATTGTTTTAAGTTTACGCGGTTATTATCATAATTAAAGCACATAGTAACGGGTTCTTACGGCGTTTAAATGGAGATATGAGACCTACTCCACTCCAATCTCATCAGTCATCCCGTGATCATGGCACTTGCAACAGTGTCGAAATATCGGGAGTCTCATATCTCCATTTAAACGCGGTAAGAACCCGTTACTATGTGCTTTAATTATGTCAAATATGAACTTCATCAATTCGCCAAAGACCCTTGAAAGGCCACATCATCACTAATTTGTGGTGTAGCATTCTTCATGCTACTTTTTTAGGGAAACTAATAGGGCAGTGGTTTCCCTCTTGCCTTCCGCCCCGCAGTACTCTGTCTGACGCGAGTGGGATGGTGCCCAGAGTAGTCCTAAACCAATGATTGTCGAATTTGTTTTCGAATTCATATTTAGATCATAAATGATTATCACGTGCTCAGCGTTGAAGGAAAACATCGTGAGGGAACCACATTTTCGAGAAATGCATTTTCGGTTTTCCCTTCGCGGGTTGGAAGGTAAGACAGGCAGTCGCTTGTATAAAAACCGGACGTGTCAAATCTTCAGGTTAGGTAAGCGGACCCTGTGAAAAACGGAATAAGGCTAGGGAGATGATGAGTAGTATACGGAAGAAGTAGTAATTAGTAATAAGTATAAAAGTTTCACTATAAACTTACATTAACTCCACAATTTGGAAGTCAACAAAGGACCGGATTTCGGCGAAATGACCGGTAGACGTGACCGGAATGGAACCGGAACGGAACCGGAATAAAAGCCGGACTCGGGTGAGTTCACGGAATTTAGGAACTTGTTGGGTTGAACAAATATAAAATAAAAGCGAAGCAGAAAATTATAAAAGCAAAGGTTTCGACCCGCACCCAATTAAAATTCGACGGAATTTTATTTTTATGCTGAACTATAAATATTATCATAATTAAATAATTTCTCACCTCAAATTTTATCATGTAATACATTTAGTAAGTAGTAATAAGAATAAATAATAATAATTTATTAATAGTAATTTAGTTTCTTTTTTTTTGTTTTAATTTATTTTTTATCATAACATAGCATCGCGCCAAATCAAATAACAGATATTATTTATCGTACATACACACGCGAAACATTTTAAAACTTACACAGGAAAGATTACAGCACAATTGGTGGTGTTATTGCTCTATACTATAGAGTCTATAGCAATATCTTCCAGGCGGAGTTTTGATGTTAACTTAAAGTGCGGTATAGTGCAATAACGAGGATTAGGGCAAAGGGGTAGAGATGTGTACTACCAGTCCTCGCCAGTTATCTTCTTCTATCGTGTGGATTGTGAGGTGGATTACCAACCTCATCAACCCTGGTGTCAGGGTTATTACTGAGCCGCCATAGGCCCCTGACATGACTCATGTAACGACTACGTACTTACATCAGTAAGTAATAACCGGGACCAACGGCTTAACGTGCCTTTCGAAGCACGGGTCATCTTACTTTTTGGACAAAAAGGTGATCAGCCTGTAATGTCCTAACCAAATTAGGGATCACAAAGTGATTTTTCGCCAGCTATGTTTAAGTCCCATGTAATATGGGATGTTTAAACCGGGCAGACATCCTGGAAACCACGTGATATCAAATTATCTACAATCCAAACATGACTTCAATCTCATAAAGTCGATTTTAGTGGTTCCATCCATTTCCAAACCCATCATGTTACAGGCGTGACCTATTGCCTGTATGTATAGAACTCTATGCCATTGATGCCTTTACAGGTTAGGTTACACAGTGCGAGCTGATGTGACAATAGACAGCTACTGTGCCTGTGTACTCGTATGACAGTAGCTCGACTCGCCTCGCACGGTCACACTATGCGAACTGCTGGCGTCGCAGAAGACAGCTACTATACCAGTGTACTGGTATAATTCGTTTGTATCATGTCGCGAGCGGCGTGCGAGTGGTGTGGTGGGGGAAGGCAAGTAGCGAGTAAAAGAACGCGAGCAACTGTCCCACTCGCACATGACAGTAACTCGTATGATGCGGTCACACGTGCGTAGTAGCTGCACCTCAATAACTGACTCGGTCAGCTCGCATGTTAGCTCGCACTGTGTAACCTAGGCTTACGTTTCTAGCAGTAAACCACAAAGTTTTATTGTTTTTTTTCTTTTCTCACCCGCTTTCAAACGTGAATGCCACCCCTTTTTCGACTTTTCCAAACTTTCTCACTAGGAAGTCGCGTGGAAATCAACGGAATGTAAACCAACTCGTTCAAAGCACGTTGAAAGAGACAGAATGTTCTGTTTTTTCGTTTGTCAAACAAAACATGCTTCTATTTTTCACCCTTTAGGCATCTGTCGCAGTCAGTGATGTGCCAGGGGAACGTTCCCAAAGTCGGAATATTCCCGTCATAAAAACTCTTTAATAGTAAGGACACTGGCTTGTTTTCTTTTTCAAATTGTTCTTTCTTAATTAAAACACATAATAACGGGTTCTTACCGCGTTTAAAGCAGGGATATGAGACTCCCGATATTTCGACACTGTTGCAAGTAATCACGGGATGACTGATAAGTTTGGAGTGGAGTAGGTAGATCCATATTTTTTTGCGGGCAGACATATCTGTCTACCCTCTTTCTTTGCCGCTTGTTTATGTATTTGATATCGGAATGTTCGGCACCATTTGAACTCGCACCAAACTCACTACGACAAATCGCACTCACTGTGTTCTCACGTTTTGTCACCACATTAGGCCGTTTTAAGCTTGCTTGCTTGTTGGCCGTTTTGTTCTTTCTTGTCTTCTGATCGTACCTGCCTAAAAGTTAGAGCTCTTACAATACAATACAGAGAAATAATTACAAAAAGACTCTTAACTAAGCACATGACAAATGGCGGCCTAATCGCTTGAAGCGATGAGCTCTTTTGTTTGTTGTGTTTTTCAGCTTGTTTTGCACCTTTTTACTACCGGGAATGTTCTCGAAGTGGGAACATTCTCGGGTACGGCACATCACTCGCAGTTTGCCGGGTCATGACGTCACACACAGCGTGCTTGAAAGTGGCTGAATAGGTTCAGCCGTTGCTACTAAACGTTACTTTTTTTTTATGATGGATAGGTATGTGAAGCAGCTTTAGTTTGCTTAGGAAAACTTTGAAGTACCTATATAATGTACATATACGTAAAGATCTCGCCTATTTCCCACTGGGGTAATTATATCAAGCAAAAAAAAAAACAATTGTTGCTTGATATTCGCTTTTTCTGTTCCTATATCGCTATGTACGCTTAAATCTTTAAAACTACGCAACGGATTTTGATCCGGTTTTTTTAATAGATACAGTGACTCAAGAGGAAGGTTTATATGTATAATAAAATCCATTAAATTGTGGAGAAATACTGTTATTTTTGAGGAGCTCGGTGGCGCAGCGGTAATCGCGCTCGGTCTACGATTGTTGAAGTTAAGCAACTTTCGCAAAGGCCGGTCATAGGATGGGTGACCACAAAAAAAAGTTTTCATCTCGAGCTCCTCCGTAGTTCGGAAGGCCCGTTAAGCCGTTGGTCCCGGCTGCATTAGCAGTCGTTAATAACCATCATTCCGCACTGGGCCCGCGTGATGGTTTAAGGCCCGATCTCCCTATCCATCCATAGGGAAGGCACGTGCCCCAGCAGTGGGGACGTTAATGGGCTGATGATGATGATGATGTCAACATTTTTAAAACATAGACCTAGTCATTGATAGACGTAGATGAGGACGTTCAGACGTTTCTACTCGGTTAGACTACTGGGAATAGGGGGATCAGCTTCCCTATACTATACCTACATCCCTTTACTGGGCACAGAAGTCCTCTCAATCAACCGGAGGAGGTATGGAGCATACTCCACTACGCTGCCTTACTGCGGGTTGTAGGAGGTACCCGTAATATCGCTGGCATAATCTGTTTATGCATTACCGAAGTAATAATTGATTTCTCGGCCGTATTGGGACCTTTACTCAGTGTTACATTGTACTTCTGTTAGTGACGATATATTTGACACTGAAAAGTTTAATCTACCGCCAGTTCGCAACAACTCTCTAGCCAAACCCTTTATTATAAAAAAAAATCATATGTATAATTACGTATATGTTGTTTTAAGTTTACGCGGTCTCATATTCTTACTTTAAACGCGGTAAGAACCCGTTATTATGTGTTTCAATTATCATATGTATATGGTAACATTATTTGTATACCTACGTATGCATTATGCATTATGTTTTTATTCGTATGTTTATGTCCTTTGTATATGTCGTTGTGCAATAAAGTAGGTATTATTGATTGATTGATATGGCTACAGTTTTTATTAAATTCCTTTACCTAAAGGTTGCCTGGAAGAGATCGCTACCTTAGCAATAAGGCCGCCTGTTGTACTACCAATCTAATTATAATACCTATTGTATTTTTAACATGATTTAGGTGTAATAAAGAGTTTTTGAGGAGCTCGGTGGCGCAGCGGAGGAGCTCGGTGGCGCGGCGGTAAACGCGCTCGGTCTGCGATTGTTGAAGTTAAGCAACTTTTGCAAAGGCCGGTCATAGGATGGGTGACCACAAATAAAAGTTTTTGTCTCGAGCTCCTCCGTGCTTCGGAATGCACGTTAAGCCGTTGGTCCCGGCTGCATTAGCAGTCGTTAATAACCACCAATCCGCAATGGGCCCGCGTGATGGTTTAAGGCCCGATCTCCCTATTCATCCATAGGGAAGGCCCGTGTCCCAGCAGTGGGGACGTTAATGGGCTGATGATGATGAAAGAGTTTTTGAATTGTATTGTATTGCAACATTTGACCCAATTATTCACGCTCTCTTCCATTTTCAATGAGGGACTTTTCAGGCTACCTTCCTCAAGAACATTATAGATGGCGCTGTACATATTTTTCCTCGTTTAACCTTTTAACTTCATGTATAAAGAACATAATATGCGTCTTTAATATTTGTTTTTAGGTATAAATGATGGTCCTCTTTATAACACAATATCAGTAAGTATAGTAGATGTTTGATGGATATTTATTTTTAAACACACAAAAACGCATAAAAAGAAACATTCAGTACGACAGTACGAGTAAGCTTCTCTCTGACTAAACACACAAACACACACACATCTTATCACATAAGTATTTCTCTTTAACTTTTATTTAAACGTTGATTATTATTGTTAAAAGAAACTTTTTCTTTTTTTTTTGACTTATTGTAGATTTGCCGCAGATGGCATTAACTACCCTTTCGGTCCATCTAGTCCACTCTATCAAAATGTCCACCGTATCAAAATGTCCATTGTATCATAATGACCACTTCAAGATGTCCTGTTAGTCAAAAAGACCACTGTATCAAAAAGACAAACGGGTCCGCCGACTTTATGATACAATGGACATTTTGATACGGTGGACATTTTGATAGAGTGGACTAGATGGACCGAAAGGTTAACTACTTGGCCGGACAAATGGGGAGCGCTGAAGGCACAAATGGGGAGCGCTGAAGGCCAAATGGGGAGCGCTGAAGGCGTTAAAAGAAACAAATAGGCATATGTACTATCAAAGTTGTAATAGCAATTAGGAGGAGCGGGGTTTCCTGACACATGTCTTTACATGAGGCTAACTAGGAAGTCCCAATAACGGTGTTATGTATGATGTACTATTTAAAGCAAATAAACTATTTTGATGTTTTGAAGTGAGAGAACGTGTAAATAGCCCAATCTTGGGTGGATGATTTACCCGAGTAATAACTTTAAGATTACGTGGATTGCTTCAAGTAACACCAAATAGACTCCCGTGCAAGTACAAAGCCGCTCACTCACCTGCTTTGACAAAGTGTTGCCTTCTAGCTGCTGGAGGCGAAGATTCGACTCCTCTTCAAAGTAATTTGAAAGAAACTTGTCGCACAGTCACAGCGAGGAAGTCGGTGATGAAAAAGTCAGGAATGTTGCGAGGTACCTCGAATAATAACACTTCTCACACACGCGCACAACTTTATAAAGTTATTTGAAAGAAATCCGATGGCTTTTTAGTCAAAGAAGACTAAAAAATATTTATTTATTTGACGGAGCTAAAATTGCAGCCGCCATGAAGCAGACCGCGTCGATCACGACCAATCAGCACGCTGTCTTTTCATTGGAAAATGGTGTAACTAGCGCCATCTCTGCGAGCCAGCCAGCAACACTCGCTACTCACTGTCAAGCGAGCGCCGTGCACAAACAGCGGGAATTTCAATTGTTTACTCGAAGCAATCACAATACATAAATAATTAAATAAATACACAATTGATGGAGCTTAACCACTAAGAAATTGTAAAATTATTCATAAAATTAACCTTTAAACAGCTCATCATCATCATCATCAACCCATTAACGTCCCCACAGCTGGGGCACGGGCCTTCCCTATGGATGGATAGGGAGATCGGGCCTTAAACCACCACGCGGGCCCAGTGCGGATTGATGGTTATTAACGACTGCTAATGCAGCCGGGACCAACGGCTTAACATGCCTTCCGAAGCACGGAGGAGCTGGAGATGAAAACTTTTTTAAGTAGAAAATGATATAATAAATGATCCAATACAAATAGCTGAAACAATAAATGCAAATCTCATTACATCAACTCATCATCATACATCACACACTAGCAAACAACATCTGAATCAAAAAATAAAATACTATCCTCATTCAATGTTTTTGAGACCCGTGACTGACATGGAAGTTTATAAGGAGGTTATGTCTCTAAATAATACAAATTCTGAAGGATTTGATGGGATTAGCACTAAAATAATTAAAATTACGTTACATAATTTGCTTCCTATTCTTACGCACCTGATTAATTTGTCATTTGAGACGGGAATCTTTCCTGAACGCCTCAAGCTATCCATCATTAAGCCCCTGTTTAAGAAAGGTGACAGAAGCGACGTGAACAATTATCGCCCTATTGCTTTAATCCCTATATTTTCCAAAATCTTCGAAAAGTGCATGTATAAACAACTAGTCAATTTCTGTGATAAATTTAAATTAATTTGTGCTGAACAATTCGGTTTCCAAAAAAACAAGTCGACTACACTTGCAACCTTTGCCCTTTTAAAAGAAATCTTAAGTAATATTAATAAAAAGAAATTAACCACTGTTCTGTTCTTTGACCTAAGTAAAGCCTTTGATTTTGTTGACCATAACTTACTTATACAAAAAATCCAAGCATTAGGTGTAAGGGGTATTCCTCTGGAATGGATTAGGTCCTATCTAAGTGATAGAAAACAACAAGTCTCAGTGATGAAAATTAATAGTAAAAAAGAGGCTACTACTTATTTGTCAGACTGCCGGTTCAATAGATATGGGGTGCCTCAAGGCAGCGTGCTAGGGCCCCTTCTGTTTCTTATATATGTAAACAATATCGTCGACGTTACGCATCATAAGTGTGTAATGTTCGCTGATGACATTTCTATAATAGTTACTTCCAGAAATGACATTGATAATAATACAATAAAAATACACGAAAATGATATAAACAATACAATAGTTAATATAATTACTTGGCTTAATATGAATAATTTACAAATAAATCTAAAGAAAACAAATTATATAAATTTCAATAATAAAATACATCATTTGCAAATTAAGTACAAACATTCCGACATTGACGAGGTAAATGAAACTAAATTTTTAGGCATAACAATCAATAAACAATTAAATTGGGATTCACACATTGCAGAAGTTAGCGAAAGGATCAACAGATTTGCATATGCTATAAAATGCTTAAAAACACTAACAAATAAATCTACGGCCTTAATTGCATACCACGCTCACGTTGTATCTATCATGCGATATGGACTACTTGTCTGGGGGAATGGTACTAACGTACAGAGAGTCTTCCTTGCACAAAAAAAATGTATACGCGCGATGACTGGAAAGTCAACTCTGGACTCGTGTAAACCTATATTCAAGGATCTTGGTCTACTACCCTTACCGTGTCTATATATATATGACGCCTGCATTTTTGTCAAAAAAAACTTGCATTTATTTATTTCAGCTGCTGATGTAAGCACAAGAAGCCAACGAAATCACCATAGACTGATTTTTTTTGATGTACCATTGACAGAAAAATATAACCGTAATTGTTTGTGTATGTGTATAAGATTATATAATAAATTACCATCTGACATAAAACAATTACCTTTAACTCAATTTAAGACAAAATTGTATAAATGGCTCAATGAAAAAAATTATTATAAAATTGAAGAATTTATGAGATAAAACTGTTTAAGATTACCCTTCGCACTACCAATATTGCATGCCTATTTTTATAAGCAAAACATGATGTACTTATTTACACTTTTTACCATGTTAAAATACCATGTTTTAAGCAAATAAATGATTATGATTATGATTATGATTATGTGGTCACCCATCCTATAACCGGCCATTGCGAAAGTTGCTTAACTTCAACAATCGCAGACCGAGCGCGTTTACCGCTGCGCCACCGAGCTCCTCTTTAAACAGCTATTGGCCCCGATTCGTGCAGATACATCCCTAATATTATTTTAAGTTATACCCGTAATTTTATCCGCCGAAAAAGAAAGAGTGACAACTGTTAATTTTAAAATTAATGAATAACCCGGGCGAATAAAAAAAGCATCTCGCGCATATGGAACCCGTTTGACGTATGCTGTCAACTTAACACTGTCCGGTTATTGGCCAATATAAAATTTTGGAAGGATTTTTTAAATTTCGGCCTATAATTGACGTGTGTTCCATAAATTTTATGCCTGTCTATTACGTCCCTTTTTTCGGCGTATAAGAAAATGACAGGTATAACTTAAAATACAATTAGATGGTGTCTACAGGAATCAGCACCTTTGTTGATTTTTTTCTTGCAGCTACTTTTCCTTGGCATCGGAATGCCATTAATGAGATGTGATGTTCCATAAATTTTATGCCTGACGATTACCCATCTCTTTCTTTTACAGCGGATATGAAAATGACAGGTATTTAACATAAAATTAGATATTGTTTACAAGAATCAGCACCATTGTGTTTGCTACTTGGACTGTTCCACTGTTATTTGTTTTAGTGTTTTTGTTCTCTCTCTCTTTATTTAACAGCTGCGCTCTTGTCGGTGGAGTAATCGCCATTACTCCATAGATAGTGCGTGTAGAACGGTGGTTGCCCCAATCGCCTTCCGTTCCGCAGCAACCCATTTCCTCGGCCTCCAACCTGTACTGATACCGCTGCTGCCCGGCATCAGGGGTGCGCTTTTGAAGTAGCGGCGTCTACTCGCTACGTCACAAGATCGTTATAGAATCTAAGTAACATTACGTTCTGCTAATCCTGTCACTGTTTGGTCGGGGACTGCTTATTTTTATATTAACAGCTAACCATCATATCTGATGGCCGTTCCACTATCCGCCACCTGTGGAACCCGTAGATGGCCTACAGCTCAGCCTACTACTAAAAATAAAATAGCGGCAATTGCCAACACAGTACAACGAAAACGGTAAGTTGGAGGGTCCCCTTTAGACACATTTATTAGGTTATGGCTGCGGGATATTAGATTCCATCTCCTTCATCGAATGCAGTGACATTAATGCAAGTAACAAGAGCCTAGCGGACGGGAGGACCGTTACTTAGCTTAGATGCATTTAAAAAATAAAGCTTTTATTTTTTAAATACACTATTTATTCCACAGCCTTTTTAGTCTTTAGATAGCATGATGAACACATTATATTAACAGCCTCCGTGGTCTAGTGGTTAGAGCATTAGGCTCATGATCTGGAGGTCCGGGTTCGATTCACTTTGTGAGACTGTCCTTTGTTTGGTAAGGACTTTTTAGCTTGAATCACCTGATTGTCCGAAAAAGTAAGATGATTCCGTGCTTCGGAGGGCATGTTAAGTCGTTGGTCCCGGCTATTAGCCGTAAAAACATCTCCACCAACCCGCAGTGGAGCAGCGTGGTGGAGTATGCTCCATACCCCCTCCGGTTGAATGAGGGGAAGCCTGTGCCCAGCAGTGGGACGTATATAGGCTGTTTATAATACAATAATTAGGCACCTTATGATCGAAAAAGTTAATATCGTAGCGTACAAAGAGAAAATTATATATCTAAAAAATTCTGACTCGGACGGGCCTTGAACCCGCAGCTCTTGTCAAGCTGGGACGAGCGGGTTAACCATTAAATTCTGTCCATGCGAAATTATTTGTTATACCTATATTTTTTACATATATTTTTTCAGTTTTTATTGACGACAACACACAGCAGGATTCACATAATACCAGCGCAGCGTTGTGGTTCACGCCGCGAGTTATGCTGAGTAAGGTCATTTTATTTCAGTAACTCATGATCATTTCGACGAAAATCCTTTTTGTGTTATTTTTATTTAGAGAGATATTTAACCCTCCTTTTATTATCATCAAATCGAATATCCTTTATTGCACAGAAAATAAACCAAACATTTACCAAAAGTAACAATGGGCGGGCAAATAATAATTAATTTTTAAAAAGAAAAAGTACGATAAAATTTATATCGACAAAATCGCACAAATAAGATGAGGACCCGGTGGTGTAACGGTTAAGACGCTCGTTTTGGCTTGACAAGCGTTGCGGGTTCAAGTCCTATCCGAGTCAGTTTTTAACAATTTCCTTTTTTTTTAAAACATCCTTTCAAATATTTTTTGTTCTATTCAATAGAATAAAATAATGCAATAGCTCGTAGATCGCTTATAGTTTATACCTTCTCTCATAATGTTCTAATTGATTGAATTCCGACACTTGATTGTGCTAGCCTGAAAGTTGACTTCTAACAGAAGGTCAAAAGGGTCCTTTTGAGTGCCTATTGAGGGCATATTAGGTACATGAAGAGTAAACAGAAACAAATAAGTAGGTCAAACACGGCTTTGACTAAGAAAAATTAACTAAACGCGAAAAATTCCGGTCAATTTATTTTTATCATCATTAATTTCTTGGCTATTTACCGTAAAATGCATCTACTAACTCGAAATGGAGTAGTGGAGTGGTGGAGTGATGGTGGAGTATGCTCCATATCTCATCCAGTTGACTAAGGTGAGGCGTATGCCCAGCAGTGGGACGTATGAAAGCTGTTTATGTAATCATCCTTTTGAATAAGTCCATTTCATCCATTTAATTTACAAAAAACGCATTTTGCAATAAAGTTGCCTATTGAAATCGTATTTAGCTGGTTTCCTGTGATCTCACTTATTGGTACAGTCATGAGCAATATAATGTACCCACTTTAGGACTCTGTCGCACTAACATATTTGTCATTTAGTGAGACTTACAGTTCAATGTGTCAAAAAAGTTAATGTGACATGGTACCAAAGTGTATACATATGAATGCTCGTGACCGTACGTAAGTAAAAGGTAAATACACATTTTATTCTATCGCACTTATATGATATGACGTATATGTGTATTAGATTGCAATATGTCGTAACTGCATCCTTCGCTTAGTATAATGCTACTTCGTAGTGCCTAACGCCGTAGTATTTGCTACGTCGTAGTACATGCTACGACGTAGTCACTGTATTCTGTGTATTATTGTATAGTCCGTGTGATTAACAGTGAGAATAGGGGAGGTTGTACAGTCATGAGCAATATAATGTAGCCACTTTAGGACTCTGTCGCACTAATATATTTGACATTTAGTGAGACTTACAGTTCAATTTGTCAAAAAAAAAATGTGACATGGTATCAAAGTGTACACATATTATTGCTCGTGACCGTACTTTACTACTAAAATTAGGTAAGTATAATTAGTTCGGTAAACATATGCCTCAAAAGGAGTTGTAGAGTGGGTGAGAGGCATCCGAAAGTTTTTCTTCAGAAATGTGTTTAGAGTGGTAACATAGGTATTAAAAGTCCCAATAGGTGCCTTTTTTGAGTTGTTTTTCGTTTATATCTCAAAAATGGTGCCTCCTAGATAAAAAGTTCGAATATTGAATGAAAGGTCATAAAATTTCCTACAAAACTGTCATTATATACTTTTCTGAATTCTCACCCGTTTTCAAGCTACGGGCTTCGGAAAGTGACAATAAAAAATTACCTCAAAGTAAGAGATCTTAGGTCCACCATCTTATATTTTTTAAACAAAGCCGACCTCGTGGAATAGGTATTTCGACTAGACTTCCCTAGTTGCCATGAGGTCCCCCCCCGCAGGTAGGCAGGGGAGGGGGAGGAATTTTTTTTAGTGCCTCACACTTTAGCAAGATGTCTCCATCATTCGCCGGGTAAACAGTGTTTTTATTTGCTCCACTTTAAAAAATAATTACGGTGGTTTTAACTGAACTGTTTAAGTTAAAATTTATACTCATACATTCCTTATAAAGTTGTGATTTCGGACAAGTGTTTACTAGTGGAAAAAAGTGATGTTTAATAAGTAATTTATTGAAAAAACACAAAATAATACGAGGTCAAGTACGGGGTCACGGAGCTGTGTGACGAATACGCGTAAGCGACGCGATCTCCACGGCGCTTGTGACGTTTTGTGCGCGAACTTCGCGAGACTCGACCGTTATTGCGCTAGTTCGCTACTTACCTACCAACTTTGACTATCAGGAAATAATAATATTATTATTAACGGGAAGCACAATGAAGGGCTCTGCAAGTAAGTCTCAGCAGGTGGATAAAAAATGCGCGGGCTGTTGCAATGCATTACCGAAGCATGAATACTTAGTTTGTTCTGTCTGCGAACTAAATTACGATATCAAATGCGCAGGAATATCAAATAAGAAATTTGGTGTTATGAGCCAATCACATAAGGTCGCTTGGAAGTGTACGAAGTGCTGCAAACAACCTAAAGTTTGCAATACTAAAACACCCTTACAATTGCGTGATACATGTGAGACTGGCTCCTTGACAGATGATGATGATTCAGATGTCCTGCAGACCGCGCAGAACGTGTCATCGCCGCAAGGCTGCCTAAACTATGTGACCGAAGATAGGTTACGAGTAATATTGAAACAAGAATTTCCTTCAATAATGAATGCGACCATTAAGCAGCTAGTTACTTCTGAACTTAGGAGTATCAATGAAAAGATGGCTAGTTTTCAGGAAGCTGTAAACTTTTTTAATACCCAGTTTGAAGACATGAGGTCAACTTTGGAAAAAACAACTGCAACAATTGCTGATTTAACGAAGGATAATGAGAAACTTAAGTCTTCAGTGAATGATCTGACAATGCGACTGAATACTGTCGAACTGCACATGAGAGAATCTAACCTAGAGATCAACGGTGTTCCGGAGCACAGGTCGGAGAATCTGTACGATACCTCTCAAATCGAACCTTTCGCTACCGCGTAGAAGGGACGCTCTCGTCACCGCACCCGATACATGCCGGAGTCCCACAAGGCTCCGTCCTCTCCCCTTTACTATTTTCATTGTATACTAGTGACATTCCCAAATCCCCTAATACCGAATTAGCTTTATTTGCGGATGATACAGCCATCTATTCTTCGTGCCGTGGTCGAGTTACGATGACCGGAATCCTCCAACGCGCGGCCAATGCCTTGGGCAAGTGGTTTCGCAAATGGAGAATCGAGGTAAACCCGGAGAAAAGTGCAGCGGTGTACTTTTCAAAGGGCTATTATAACACGCCACGGTCACGCCGTCAACTTAAAATCATTAAGATGTTTGGCAAGCCGATCCCTTGGGAGGAGCAAGTCAAATATCTCGGCGTAGTCTTAGATAGACGTCTTACTTTCAAGGCCCATATCAAACGTGTGCGCGATCGCGCCGCGTTTGTAATGGGCCGTCTTCACTGTCTTCTTAACAAGCGAAGTAAATTGTCCCTTAGGAATAAGGTGAAAATCTACACGACTTGCATCCGTCCGATCATGACCTATGCAGGGGTAGTTTTCGCTCATGCGAGTCCCTCTCAAATCCACCGTCTACAGGTAATACAAAATCGTTTCATGCGGAAAGCCACGGGAGCTCCGTGGTTCCTTCGCAATGAAAATCTGCACATTGACCTAGGTCTGCCAACCATTGCCCAATGGCTCAAATTAGCTTCCAAACGTTTTTTCGATTCTGCTCCGCACCACCCAAATCCCCTGGTAGTTGCGGCTTCCGAATACATCCCGCTTAGGGACGGTACTGAAAAGTATCGGCGTCCGAAGGACGTAATATACGATCCCGACGACCCGATTACTCTAGCCATAGAGGCAGCCAATCAGCTCGCGACACCAAACACTTCAGGACCCCGATACCGACCCCGCCGGCGTGGTCGACGATTTCCCTCATTCAGCGCTTATCGCTATCGACCCACTAGGGTCGATTAATTCTTTCAAATATTTTTCCTCTCAGACGACGCCCTGAGCCGAGGTTCGCGCCCAACTGGGCACCCTCAGGCCTGTTGTCTTAAACGTTGTACCGGGTGAGAGCCTTCAGCGCTCCCCATTTGTCCGGCCAAGTAGTTAATGCCATCTGCGGCAAATCTACAATAAGTCACGTCAAAAAAAAAAAAAAAAAAAAAAAAAAAAAAAAAAAAAAAAAAAAAAAAAAAAAAAAAAAAAAATGTACGATACCGTTGTGCAGCTTGCAAAAGCTGTAGATAATTCCCTCAAGGTGGATGATATTCTGCATGTCACAAGAGTGGCTAAGTTATCTAATGATAATAATAGACCGAGAGCTGTTGTCGCCAAATTACGAAGCCCACGTGTCCGAGATACTGTATTAGCTGCTGTTACGAAGTTCAATAAGACCAATTCTCAAGATAAACTAAGTTCCCACCACTTAGGCATTGGAGGAACTCGATCACCCGTCTACGTTGCTGAACATCTGTCGCCTGCAAATAAACACTTACATGCTGCGGCTCGCAAAAAAGCAAAGGAGTTGGCTTTCAAGTTTGTCTGGGTTCGTAATGGTCGCATTTTCGTCCGTAAAGATGAAAATCACCAATCACTATTAATAAAAAACCTAGATTCTCTTAATAATCTTAATTAACTTATGTTTAATGATACGAATGTTTTGGTAGTTACGTATTAGAAATGCTTGACATTTATTACCAAAATGTCCAAGGTCTACGAACTAAAACTAATGATTTGTTTAAAAACGTGGTTACTTCTGATTACAAGGTTATCGCTTTTACCGAAACTTGGCTTAATGGAAAAATTTCAAATAACGAACTTTTCGATAGTAGGTACATAGTATATCGTAGAGACCGACTGTGCTCTAATAATACAAAGAAGGACGGAGGAGGAGTGATGATAGCGGTATCACGTAACATACCCTCAGTTCGAGTACAGAACTGGGAAATTGACGTGGAAACTCTATGGGTCACGCTTCAAGTTTCTGTTAATAACACATTAAGAAAACTGTCTATCTGCGTCGTTTACTTACCACCACCAGTAAAATTAGAAACTTTATCTCGATTTTTAGAAAGCGTAAACAATGTGATAGATCAAACCGATGACCTGGTAATCCTTGGTGACTTTAATCTCTGGTTTATTAACTGGACTTCTTCGAAAGATAAGACAAAAATGACTCCTTCCAATTATAATACAGCGTTAGGTCATTCTCTAATAGATTTTATGTCGGCAAATAATTTGCAACAATGTAATTGTATTTCTAATAGTGTTGGCAGATTTCTCGATTTAATATTAAGTAATCTACCTCAAATATCTGTAACTAGTCCTTTATTTAATATATCTAAAACGTATAATAATCATCCTAGTCTTCTGTTAAGTATTGTTTATCCTAGTGTTAGTTATCTCCGTCCAAAGATTAATGTAAAATATAACTATTATAAGGCTGATTATAATTCTATAATACAGGATCTCAAGAAAATTAACTGGCAGGAAAAAATATTAGATTGTAAATGTGTTGATGATATGGTATCTGAATTATATAATGTTTTATATAACGTAATTAGTAGGTATGTGCCGAAACGCGGCTCCACCAAATCTAACACCCCAGTTTGGTTTAGTAACGCACTTATAAAGCTCTTGAGTGAAAAAGAAAGAACGCGTGTTAGGTATCGTAAATTCGGAAACCCTCGTGATGAGATTGAATTTCAGATACTTCGTTCTCGCTGTCACAAACTATTTGACAAATGTTATAATGATTATAAAAACAAAATTGAGTCTAATATTCCTAAAAACCCGAAAGTGTTCTGGAGTTTTATCAAAAACAAACGCGGTGGGCATACTACCATTCCAGCTAAAATGCAAATGGACGATGTAGTCGTCGAGTCAGGCCCTGATATTGCTGACTTATTTGCAAACCATTTTCGTTCAATCAATAGTACCGATGTCACTACCCATGTCACACAAGATTTCCGGGTATTCAATTCAAACAATTCGGTTAATAATTTAAAATTAATTGAGCGTAATGTGTTACTAACTATTAAAAAAATAAATTCATTAAAAGGGGCAGGTCCTGATTCAATCCCACCATTATTTGTAAAGCGCTGTGGGTCGGTATTGGCATATCCCTTGACCTTAATATTTAATCGCTCATTGGAAGAAGGTAAATTTCCTGAAGAATGGAAGAAGGCACGAATCGTACCTGTCTATAAAAAGGGAGATCAGACGCACGTTAGAAATTATCGGCCTATATCGATACTATCTTGTTTTTCGAAGTTGTTCGAGGCAGTTTTGCATCCCATAATTACGTCTTTTGTTGAAAACAGTATTTCAGATTATCAACACGGTTTCAGAAAAGGCCGCTCCACGCAGACTAACCTTGTACCATTTATAACTAGCTTGTGTAAAGATGTGGACAATGGGTCACAAATCGACGCCATATACACAGACTTCAGCAGCGCTTTTGACAAAGTGAATCATTGTTTACTTCTAAATAAACTTAATATGTTCGGATTCGGAGGCTCTCTATTGCAATGGTTTCAATCTTACCTGCATCAAAGACCCCAGAGGGTGGTAATCAATGGCTACGAGTCGGATGCCTATCTCGCAGAATCAGGAGTGCCGCAGGGTTCTCATTTGGGTCCAATATTATTTACTATTTTTATAAACGATATTACAGATCGTATCAAGCATTGTCGGAATTCCCTTTACGCTGATGATTTGAAAATCTATAGTCCTGTCAAGTCTCCCTCTGATGTTGCCCTCGTGCAGGCTGATTTAGATGAAATTAAGGCCTGGTGTGACTCTAATTATATGACTCTTAATGTCAAGAAATGCTTTCATATAAAATATACCCGGAAGAAAAAACCACTTGCTTCTGTGTATAAGATTGGCGACGTCACATTGGAAGAGGTTGAGGAAATCCGAGATCTGGGTGTTATAATAGACAGTCAATTAAATTTCATCACACATACAGACAAAGTTGTTACTAAGGCGGCTCAGATGCTTGGATTCCTTAAAAGAAACTGTATTGGTTTTAAACAAAATAAAACCAAGACTCTTCTTTACAACGCTCTTGTACGCAGCCATCTCGAGTATGCAAGTATCGCATGGAGTCCATTTTACGCAGTACACTCACAACGTATTGAGAGCATACAACGCGCCTTCACCAGGTACTTGGCATTTCACACCAGCGGATTCTCCCACAGACAGCCTTACCAACAACGCTTGGATAAGTTCAACATGATAAGCTTACGCGATCGTAGACTATTGTTGGATATGTGCTTTCTGCACAAACTTGTGAATGGAGTTATACAATGCTATCACCTTCACGAGAGCATCTCACTCAGCGTGCCATATAAGTATACCAGACATAAAATAACAAATATATTTTATACTCCCCGCTGTAAAACGAATCTTGGTCTTCAAGCCCCGCTAACCAGAACTTTTAAAGAATACAACTCTTTTTGTAACAAAATCTTAGATCTTGATGTGTTCCATGATCCGCTGAATATATATATGAGAAAAATTTTAGATTATTTAAAGCTCAACAGATATTAATTACTTACTTATATTTTACTTTTTTTACTTATACTTATATCTTTCTAATTTCTAATTTTTAAGTTTGTTGTGTAATTTTAATTTTACTTTATTTTTAAATACTTAAGTACCCTTAATTGTATAAGTTATGTACGCCGTAATTGTCATATATATTAGTCATAATACCGTAACCTTATATGTAAAATGTTTTAATATATGTGATGTGGTTGTACTTTATAAATAAATAAATAAATAAATAAATAGCAACTGACAACTGTATCAAATTTGGTCTAAAAGAAAGCTCGGTGAAGAGTGAGTACTTAGTGCATATTGTGATGGATGTACCTCTGATTACCGCAAAAGGGATTTAGTCTTAAGCTTCCCATCCGACCCATAGTTACACCGTGTTACCACACCGATCAATAAAATGATCCTTAGTCCCACCATAGAATAGGCGGTTATGTATGTTGTGTTAAAATTATAATATTCCAAACACACGCTGTTATTGGATATCGAGGGTTGAAAGGCAAATGGGTTTAAGCGACATTTTGGGCGAAATTGACTTATATATATATTCGGAATCAGCGAATTTTTCCGCGTCGACTGATCTTGGTTTCAGATCAATCGAAGCTACTTTTTGGCGCTTCAACCAATTAGCACTTTGGGTACATTTTTAAAAACCCGTGCTTTAACCGACAAAAAAATGCACAAAATTCTGGGCGGGTGGCATATCAGTCGTATTCCGGGATATGAATCGGTCACATAAGCTGTTATGTCTTTTCATTTTCATGATTCGAAGTCTGTTAAAGCGTTTTCCCTGACAGTGTTTTGTTATAGATAAGTCGGTTAAATCATTTGTCCTTACACGAAACGAAAATAGATTTGGCGCTTAAATCTTTTTGCTTTAATCTAGATTTTATAAATATTGTCGCTTCAACCGTTTTGCCTTCAACAGTTTATAAGTAAAATTGGCACTTGAACTGTTTTGCCTTTACCGAAAATATTCATAGAATTTGACTTCAGCTATTTATGCTACATTTTTTTTATGATTTTTGTCGTATAAGACAACTATAATTTTCTTTTGAAAGGACTTAAAACGTTTTTCCAAAACCAAAAAGAAATAATGTTTACATTTCAGTCATCGCAATTTTGTATGAAACCTTGTGCCCGCATCACTTCAACATATCAAAATAAGTATGGGCAGGTCCTGGTTCGGCGGTTCACACAGCTAAAAATTACGATTGGGAAGACCGGGAGTGTGCGTGTCATCATGTCACCCAAGCCGTATCCGTTGATGGTGACTTCTATTTGTGTCTATCCCGAGTCATTGTTGTGGTAGGCTTTGATGTGGCTAGCGGAACCGAACTTTGAATTGAAGATCAGTCACATGGCATACAATCAAGCTGGCCAGCCGAGTTTACCGTGTAATTGTAGGAAGGTTTCCGTTGAGTTTTCTGTATTTGGCGTCTTGGACTAAGATTTTCGAGAACCATATCACGCGCCATTCCAGGTTCAGACACGCTCATCCCAACTCTCAGTTGGCATGTCGAAAGCCACATGGTTGCGCTTGAGTACGTCTTTGTACCGCAGGTCTTGTCCACCTTGTTTACATTTCCTTCTAGACACCTCGAAATAGAAAACGTTTCTGTCATCCATTCGCATGACGTGACCGCACCATCTTAGGTGATGTTTTATGATGTGAGCTTCTATTCCGAATATGCCAGAACGACGTAATACTTCTGTTATTGGAAAACCATCTTGCCGCTTTATGCGAAGGATGGACCTTAGGCATTTGAAGTGTTACGTATCAAGTACGCCGCTGAGACTTTGTACACTAATATTTTAAGTTTTCCAAAGGCTGCCACCGCATCTATTATCCGGGCTGGCAACTCCGATGACTTTGGAGTTATTTCATATTTTAATTTTGAAACTTACTCCAGCTCAGCGCCCTTTAAAGCAACATTAGAAGAAGCTACATCCCCGGACCATCCTCTGGATGGTTATTTTAAGAGGGTCTTGCATTAAGAATTTCTTATAAATGTCACAAAACTATGAATATTCTGGTGTGTGACTCAATTGAATCGGCCATTCCTCCGCAAGTTTGGTTAACTGACGCATAGATGTGAGATGTGAGAGATCAAAAATGATCTTATTCATTTTAACCTTAATTTCAATTAAGCTATAAATAACAATTCCACAGAGCATCCCACTTATGCGTGATACAGAAGCGATATATAAGGAAAATAGACTAGGAACCATGGCTCCATGTGTTATGATACAGCCTTGTTTCGCGCCGTAGGTAACGACGAATAGGTCTGAAAAGTTACTTCTAAATCAAACTGTCGTCATCATGTCGTCATGATAATGTCGTATCAGGATAAGTCATAACTTTTCAGGACAATCTGTTTCCTTTAGAGCAATCCACAAGCCGCGTGACGCCTCACACAGCACATAACAAAGCTTAACTATTTGGCCGGACAAATGGGGAGCGCTGAAGGCTCTCACCCGGTAAAACGTTTAAAGTACTACTATTACGTAGTACTATTGAATTTATTTATTCAATACTATAGTATTGAATACTTAAAAGTATTAAATGTCTGTGGGTTTACGCGTGAAGAGTTAACAAACAGTCTGAATTACTTTAAAGAAAACCCAGCTTTTGAACCAAAAAGTTTACGACCGAATATCCCATAGCCACTATGGCAGTGCCCTGTAAAGACCCAGTGATTATGCGAAATACCCGACAATCGCAAATGGAAAAAGGAAAGGAATAGCAATCTATTTGGGCTTATTGCTTGTCTGGATTCCCATTTACTTAACACGTTCCTTTTTTACCATCCCTGTGTGAGTGAGACGGTATTTTTTTTTCTAATCTCCATTAAGGACTAGAAAGTATGCAGTGTCGTACTGTCGCCAAAAAGATATTGGTACTTACCACGTTGTTCACGTCTTTTTTTTACTTTTTCATTGTCTTAAAATCGTGTGCGTCAAGCTAGCGGCCTCAAAAAAAAATGGGCACGAAAAAATAATTTGACCATACCAAAAAATAGTACTCTTATTGAAAAAAATAGTACCTGTTGTAAAAAAATTAGTACCATCACGGTTCTGGATTTATAGCCATGTTTTATTGCACTTGCTAGCTTGACGGTGAGCGAAATTTGGCGAGAGTTAACGACAAGGTCTTTCGCTTTGATTTAAACGCCAAAAAATAGTACCGAAATAGTACTCACCCCCTGCAAAATACCGAAATGAGTACTTCAACGGTTCCAAAGTTATAAAGGCAGTTCTTTGATCCCGCTAGCTTGACGTTTTGAAAATACCTATTATGTGGGGAACGCTTGCATACTTCAGTATGTAACTAATATCAATAAACTCGTATGAAATAGTACTTCCTACCATCATAATTTTGATCCGATTCTCTTTGTAGAAATATGTTAAAAAATCATCATAACCTATGCCATACATTTGTTGTTGATACAGTCACGTAGACAATTACATAACCTCACAATTTATTCGTAAGTATTGCCATTGCCAGTATTGCCATTTTGGAGGTCTACCCTACCATTTCTTTGCACTTCAGAGTATTACAAAAAATTGCTATTGCATACACCCATATGCAATAATTTTAATAGAAAATGGATGCATGGGTCTAGTTCTTATGGAAAACAATCTGTGATTTTAATACATCATAATTCATTTTTAAACTACTGTTTTATTTTATAATTTATACCTTCATGTTCAATTTGTTACGGATCGAAGTGTTTGTTAATAAACAATTTGCAGTATTTGTAGAATAACTCAAAGAGTTTCAACAATGATATTACTTTCATCTGACAACCCTGGCACTTCACCAATTTTTACCCAAAAATGGGGAAAAAATACTAAAATCTGATAACATCCTTCTTGAGCATGTGTAATAATTTTGTTCGCGACGGTACCTGTCTTGATAAATGTATGACATAGGTTATAATGACTTTTTGACATATTTCTACAAAGAGAATCAGGTCCAAATTATGATGGTAGGGAGTACTATTTCATACGAGTTTATTGACATTAGTTACAAACTGAAGTATGCAAGCGTTCCCTAGATAATAGGTATTTTCAAAACGTCAAGCCAGCGGGATCAAAGAACTGCCTTTATAACTTTGGAACCGTTGAAGTACTCATTTCGGTATTTTGCAGGGGGTGAGTACTATTTCGGTACTATTTTTTGGCGTTTAAATCAAAGCGAAAGACCTTGTCGTTAACTCTCGCCAAATTTCGCTCACCGTCAAGCTAGCAAGTGCAATAAAACATGGCTATAAATCCAGAACCGTGATGGTACTATTTTTTTTACAACAGGTACTATTTTTTTCAATAAGAGTACTATTTTTTGGTATGGTCAAATTATTTTTTCGTGCCCATTTTTTTTTTGAGGCCGCTAGCTTGACGCTCACTTAAAATCTTCTTCTATCGTGTGGGTAGTGAGGTGGATTAACCCCATCAACCCTGGTATCAGGGTTTCTTTTGAGCCGCCAAAGACCCCTGACATGGCTCATGTAACGACTACTAACTTACATCAGTAAGTAGTAACCGGGACCAACGGCCTAACGTGATCATCTTTCTTTCGGACAATCAGGTGATCAGTCTGCAATGTCCTATAACCGATTTTCGTGATGTGTCCCCACTGGGATTTGAACCCGGGACCTCCGGATCGCGAGCCCAACGCTCTAACCACTGGACCACGGAGGCCGTTGAAATAACATAACACGGCGCTTGAATCACTGAAATAGTCGGCATAGGTGTATAGTATATACACCCGCATCTCGCCAGCTATGTTTAATACACGTACCTACATTAACTCACGCCTATTTCTCACCAGAGTAAGAAGAGACTACGGAATAGCTTGGTCATATGGAGCTACGTATAAGACCATGTAATAGGGGGAAACCACTTGATATTAACTGGGCACAAACCCTGAAAAACCACGTGGTATCAATCATAAAGATCCAACCATGAAGTTGCGGCATCGGTGACTCGGTCTTGTCCCATGTAGATAGTTATTATGTTGTCGTCTTTAGACTCTGTTACTAATACTATAGTCCGGCAATCTCGTGCGCGACCCTCCTGCGAGGCGACAGACGGTGGCGGGGACGGGGTAGCTAAGATGTCAGCGGGTAGCAGGTGGTGTAGCGGGGAAGGGAAACGCGTGCATCTGCGCGTCAAGTACGGCAGTCTCGGCCGCGCAGCCGAAGCGGCAACACGTGCTTGATAATCTGTACTACTTTGAGGGCGACGCACACGAGATTAATATCTGAGGATGAGTGAGGCGATCTCAAGACAACTTAAGGAGGTTGTACATAAATAATTAATGAGCAAAACACGGAGAAATCAAAGAGAAGTGACGAAGAATATCAAACGGAGAGTGAAAATGAAAGCGATATGGAAATTGATTTATAATAAAACAATCTATTCATATTTTAGTTTTCCTAATAATTGGTCGTCAAGCATAATAATAAAAATAAAATAAAATAGTTCTATCTCTTTATTCACTCCTACATATATTACGTCACAAGTAAGTACAACTTATTGCAAGATTTATCCTGGCACACTTCTCTACGTGTGCAGCCGTGTTCTAGAATGTCAAGATGATGACGCGCTACCCCGTCCCCGCCACCGTCTGTCGCCCCGCAGGAGGGTCGCGCACGAGATTGCCGGACTATAGATTAAGCTTTCTGTCACTAACATAATATGGACTACTTTCCAGAATAAATTATTGAATTTGAATTTCAGCGGTTCAGAGCTCGAGCTGGGATTCAAACCCGTAACACCACGAAGTAAATCACACGTTATCTAAACAGGATTGTCACGGATCCTTCTTTTGTCTTGTTAATAAATATTGTCTAGTTAGAATTATCACCATCATCTTTGACATTTCCCAACTTCTCAAGAATCTTGAAACGCACACATTACACAAAGAAAGAAAGCTGACTAAGTACTTAATTCAAATATATTTTTTATTAAATTTACCGAATCATTTTTCGTTTTTTTCGCAGTAACACAGAAGCACGGCCTGGACACGCCATAAAAAACTCTGGCAATGCTCTATCATATCAAATAAATGTTATATTTATTTGATAAATGTTATATTTATTTGTTTCTCCTACAGTACCCAACAATGAATAGCCGAAAAAGTGTTAAAAGGATAAAAAACACACGTTTTCAGTTAGGTTTTTCGCGAATCACCTAAATGCCGTTCATCACTCTTAAAAGTCGAAAAATTGAATGAGCATAAAAACTAGAAGCTCAAATGTAGGCGGCAGCACTGTTGAGTGTTCCTAAATTATGACAGTTTCCCATTCTGTCCAGCTAAAATTCGTGATAAATTACTATAAAATGTGTATCAACGTGGAGTGTATCCCGTCTGAATGATGGAGTTATAAAAAAAAAGCCATCAGTAGGGAAAAGGCAGTTTTGAATGGAAATAAGTTTTCTTTCCAATTTTTAGGGAATAAATATAACACTACTAGCCTTTCCTCGCGGCTTCGCACGCGTTAAATTCGGGGTAACACGGATCCCCCTTTTCTAATTAATGAACCCATTTTTAGCTTCCTACCTCGAAAACGGCGAAAAGTCCCATATAAAATTTCACCTCCGCTTTGAAGGGGTTGGAGGCAAACTTCCAAAAAAAAAAATGATGCACGATTTTATTGTTAGTCATAAATAGTCCGCTTACCTTGTATCAATATTTTCTGTATTTTTATACACAAAAAAACTCTCTTTTTCAGTTTTTTTATTTTATTTTTATAAACATTTTACTTACTTACCAATTTTTAGCTTTCTACCTTGAAAATTGCGAGTTACTCTATACAAACTTCCACCCCCCATTATTGGTAAGTTAGAAAAGGGGGTTAGAAAGAATTAAAAATTAGCCAATGTCACTCTGCATGATTGGTTCGCGCTAGGAATACAAGTAAATCAAACGTCCTAAGTAAATTAAACAATTTCCAATTCAAAAATAAATTATTTTATTGACATCATAGAATATCATCAAAGTCGATCACCGTACCTAAAATTCGTATTATTGTAATGAATATCTGTATTATACTAGTGTATACCATGTATGCGCCACAGGCATAGTCGTCCATGCCCAGTTCCACGGTTTTACCGCCCAATATCATCTGGAGCTCTATGACTAATACCTGAAAAAAAATAGTTCAGAAATTGTATACAGGGTGTTAGTAATACATACATACATACATAATCTCACGCCTATTTCCCACCGGGGTAAGCAGAGACTATAGAATTCCATTTGCTTCGATCCTGACACACTTCTCTTGCTTCCTCCACATTCATCAATCGCTTCATACACGCACGCCGGTTCAGAGTAGATCGTATTGAAACTTAATAATAATAATAATAACCCCCAACCCAATAGCCCAGTACCCTTTATATTAATATAATAGTCCTACACGAACCGGGGATTGTCTTTCGGTGCAATCCCATAGTGTATACAGGGATAATCGCCGGTTGGTGTCACAACACATTTAGATTAAATTGTGTTAAGGGGCCTCTAGTGTTGGCTTCGGCCCCACGCACGCCTTCCAAAAGTCCGGGACTCCATAGGCCCGAGATATGGAAACGACATAAAAATAATAATAATAATTTTAAAGTTTTTTTGACGTGGGAGTGCACCCAAAGACAATCCCCGGTTCGTGTAAGACTATTGCAGATTATGGGAACAAAGGGAACTGGGCTATTGGGTTGGGGGTTAGTGGACCGGGATACTGGAGCTATGGGGGACTATTTATTATTTAGGGCCTTATTTATTTAAATAATGTGCGTCCATTATGTGTTTTATTCAAGATTTGAAGATAAAAACTATCCGGAACATATCTGAGCATATGTTATCAATTCAACGTAATTATCGAGTCAATACCAGCAAACCCACAAGTAAATGTTAATAATGTACAGTCATGAGCAATATAATGTACCCACTTTAGGACTCTGTCGCACTAACACATTTGACATTTAGTGAGACTTACAGTTCAATTGGTCCAAAAAGTTAATGTGACATGGTACCAAAGTGTATACATATTAATGCTCGTGACCGTACATATTTGAAATGCACAAATTAAGCCCTTTGATTTGGTACCCTTTACCCAACACAATACCATTGGAAAAAAAATTTTCGTCCTTAGTTTATGTCTTCTAGAGGGTGCCACATTGAATTTAGCGTGCCGTTACATAGCCTATAACTACCGGATAACAGACATGTATACACATACAAATATAGCAGCCAAACACATAACCCTCCTTTTTGCTTTACTGCAGTTGGGTAAAAAAGGGAGAGGCGTTGTTGAAGCCTGTAAGTACGTTTAATATTCTTGTTTTTTTTTATTGTATAATTATACCGTATCGTCACATTATTGTTATGTTATAAATCTTTATAAAAAATAAAAACAAACAGTACCGGGTGAGAGCTCTTACGCTCCCCATTTGTCCGGCCAAGAAGTTAAAACTACAAAAAAATATATCCATACTTACTACACTGGAAAAAACGGCCAATGCAATCAGCAACACAAATTTTACAAGAGACATATCTACATGAAATACTTTAGATAGAACAACGCAAGAAATGAAACCGAAACATAGTGCAAAGAACGCAGTAAATACGATTAACAAGAATTTCGTAAAGTCAATCTGTGGACAAATAATACAATTATTGAAATCATCATCTCCCTAACGTTATTTTGATTCGGCACCCTAGTAACATATTATTATACATCAATGCAAGTAACATATTATACATTAGTGCATGTAACATATTATACAACACTGCAAGTAACATATTATTCAACAATGCAAGTAACATAATTATACATCAATGCAAGTAACATGTTATAAATCAATGTAAAGAACATATTATAAATCAGTGCATGTATCATATTATACATCAATGCAAGTAACATATTATATATCAGTGTAAGTAACATAATATTATACATTAATGCATGTAACATATTTTACATCAGTGCAAGTAACATAGAGTATACGGTTTATCAAATTTAAACCATAACCACACCCCGGACACTTCATACAGACACTACGCATTGACGTTATCGTACACACACAGATGCGCGTGATGTCTGACGCCATACGATTGAAGACTAAAGTAAGATCTAGCTCGGCCGCTGGTGGGGAGCGGAGAGGTGCTATTCTAAACGTAGTATTAATTCTTATTCTAATCTGAGGGGGCATGCAACGTACTTCACCACGCCGCTCCACTGAGGATTAGTGCAGGTGTTTGGATTAACAGTCGACGTTAATAACTTAACATGCCTTCCGAATCCGGTACTCAAGACAATCAGATGGTTCAGCCTGCAAAGTACTAAGCAAACAAAAAACAGTTCCGCAAAATAATTTCGCCATTCCCTGTCGGGGATCGAACCCGGACCTTTATATCGTAAGCCCAACGCTCAAACCATTAGGCTACGAAGGTTTGTTAAAATCTTAACATGGAACACCGTGCAAAAGATTTAAATAACTGAAGAATTAAAAAAAATAAAGATGTATTAGTCAATGTAACACTCACGCTCGTAAAAGCCAATGCAAAACATATAACTACAATTAATAGTGTAACAACAACAGCTCCTAAGATGATCTCTGGCGCATACCTCACCATTGTAAATGACGTAACATAGGAGTAGGTCATATTCTGAAAAACAAAAAAAAATAAAGTCCTGTGCCCACTGCACCGTACCATAGTAGGACCGTGCTAGGATGGAGTCCGCGCAGACGGGCGCGTGCCAGACGCTACTACGCCCACTGCACCGTACCATACTAGGACCGTGCTAGGACGGAGTCCGCGCAGACGGGCGCGTGCCAGACGCTACTATGCCCACTGCACCGTACCATACTAGGACCGTGCTAGGACGGAGTCCGCGCAGACGGGCGCGTGCCAGACGCTACTATGCCCACTGCACCGTACCATACTAGGACCGTGCTAGGACGGAGTCCGCGCAGATGGGCGCGTGCCAGACGCTACTATGCCCACTGCACCGTACCATACTAGGACCGTGCTAGGACGGAGTCCGCGCAGAAGGGCGCGTGCCAGACGCTACTATGCCCACTGCACCGTACCATACTAGGACCGTGCTAGGACGGAGTCCGCGCAGACGGGCGCGTGCCAGACGCTACTATGCCCACTGCACCGTACCATACTAGGACCGTGCTAGGACGGAGTCCGCGCAGAAGGGCGCGTGCCAGACGCTACTATGCCCACTGCACCGTACCATACTAGGACCGTGCTAGGACGGAGTCCGCGCAGAAGGGCGCGTGCCAGACGCTACTATGCCCACTGCACCGTACCATACTAGGACCGTGCTAGGACGGAGTCCGCGCAGACGGGCGCGTGCCAGACGCTACTATGCCCACTGCACCGTACCATACTAGGACCGTGCTAGGACGGAGTCCGCGCAGACGGGCGCGTGCCAGACGCTACTACGCCCACTGCACCGTACCATACTAGGACCGTGCTAGGACGGAGTCCGCGCAGACGGGCGCGTGCCAGACGCTACTATGCCCACTGCACCGTACCATACTAGGACCGTGCTAGGACGGAGTCCGCGCAGAAGGGCGCGTGCCAGACGCTACTATGCCCACTGCACCGTACCATACTAGGACCGTGCTAGGACGGAGTCCGCGCAGAAGGGCGCGTGCCAGACGCTACTATGCCCACTGCACCGTACCATACTAGGACCGTGCTAGGACGGAGTCCGCGCAGACGGGCGCGTGCCAGACGCTACTATGCCCACTGCACCGTACCATACTAGGACCGTGCTAGGACGGAGTCCGCGCAGACGGGCGCGTGCCAGACGCTACTATGCCCACTGCACCGTACCATACTAGGACCGTGCTAGGACGGAGTCCGCGCAGACGGGCGCGTGCCAGACGCTACTATGCCCACTGCACCGTACCATACTAGGACCGTGCTAGGACGGAGTCCGCGCAGACGGGCGCGTGCCAGACGCTACTATGCCCACTGCACCGTACCATACTAGGACCGTGCTAGAACGGAGTCCGCGCAGAAGGGCGCGTGCCAGACGCTACTATGCCCACTGCACCGTACCATACTAGGACCGTGCTAGGACGGAGTCCGCGCAGACGGGCGCGTGCCAGACGCTACTATGCCCACTGCACCGTACCATACTAGGACCGTGCTAGAACGGAGTCCGCGCAGAAGGGCGCGTGCCAGACGCTACTATGCCCACTGCACCGTACCATACTAGGACCGTGCTAGGACGGAGTCCGCGCAGAAGGGCGCGTGCCAGACGCTACTATGCCCACTGCACCGTACCATACTAGGACCGTGCTAGGACGGAGTCCGCGCAGACGGGCGCGTGCCAGACGCTACTATGCCCACTGCACCGTACCATACTAGGACCGTGCTAGGACGGAGTCCGCGCAGAAGGGCGCGTGCCAGACGCTACTATGCCCACTGCACCGGAGCAAAATATTCTCGTCGGGAATTCTAGCCGGTCTGTGGCACGCTACGGTATCGGTCAGTGACGAAACGGTCTAGCACGTCACGTCATCATCATCATCAGTCCATTAACGTCCCCACTGCTGGAGCACACGCTTTCCCTATGGATGGATAGGGAGATCGGGCCTTAAACCATCACGCGGGCCCAGTGCGGATTGATGGTTATTGATGACTGCTAATGCAGCCGGGACCAACGGCTTAACGTGCCTTCCGAAGCACGGAGTAATCATTTATGATACAAACATGAATTCGAAAACTAAATTTACAATCATTGGTTTAAGCGTGTGCTGGATTCAAACTTGCGACCTCAAAGTGAGAGGCAAGCGTTTTACCAACTGTGATAGCCCAGTTGGCTCGTTTTGGGCTACCTTTACACAAGTACAACACACACGTACTCACTGCCGCACACTAATAAAAAAAACCGTCCCTCAAATAACAAAACACGAACCGATCGTGCATGTACAGTCATGAGCAATATAATGTACCCACTTTAGGACTCTGTCGCACTAACATATTTGGCATTTAGTGAGACTTACAGTTCAATTTGTCAAAAAAGTTAATGTGACATGGTACCAAAGTGTATACATATAAATGCTCGTGACCGTACATCGGCAGAGTGGAACTCGTGGGTTTGACAACTCACGTCTGTATCTCCTCTGAGCCTCGTGCTAAAGGACAATGAATCAAAAGGTCCCCTTCCATCAACAGGTTCCAAACATATCTCATTCGAAGCAAGTAGCAAGCAAGATAGTAGCCCTGGATGAGAAGCGTCACATACGGAAGACTCGGCCCAAGCCCTTACACCTACACGTACGGGCACGAGCATTAATATGTATACACTTTGGTACCATGTCACATTAACTTTTTAGACAAATTGAACTGTACGTTAAGTCTCACAAAATGTCAAATATGTTAGTGCGACAGAGTCCTAAAGTGGGTACATTATATTGCTCATGACTGTACAACAGTGCCGGACGGCTCTACTGCGCTCGACGTGATCGTGTCTTTAAAATGAAGTTCGGTTTCGCCAGACACATAACAGCGCATAACAAGACATGACTGAGGTCTATACATTCGAAGCGACTTGAGCTGATATTATTATTCTCGATATACGGATTTCGCCGGAATTCCGGTTTCTAAGTACGATTTTGGCTTCCGCCTGATACATCATTGTATTTAACCCATTTCTATTGCCACGAACCTTTTTTTTTGTTTGTAAACCCCATGGAATTTGAAGTTTAAACTAATTTGTAATCTTTATACAGGGGTACTAATGAAACTACTAAAGTGTATAAATTACCCGTTGGAGGGGGGGGGGGGTGTAACATGGTCCTTTACAACGAAAAGCAAAGCAAGGTTGGTTTACCTAAAATTTTATATTAAAAATCGACAAAATATATCCGTACATCGACTAAATATCTTCACTTACCGCAATAACGAGTAGAATAAAATTGCATGGAACTATTCGGGAACACGAAGAGCACATAAATGCGTAACTTAAACACAATTGCACGAACCTAAAATAAAAAAAATAAAAATTATATGATGTTTTTCAAAATGAAATAATAAATAATGGGTATCATTTAAGCTATCACCAATTTAATTAGTTTTGTGTTTCTTAAATAATAGGGTTTGTCCTCAAAATAGTAGATCTGTCACCAAAATGTAGTCACCAAACAATGCAAAATCAGTTCCACAATAAATCACCTAAAATCCTGAGATATAAGGTCTAGTACCAAATAAATGTTTTTGTATGTATTATAATAGGTGTGTCCTAATAAGTATTTAAACAAACTAATTTAAAGAGATTACCAATAAATCATATTATGTTACTAGAAAATTGCATTAAGTTCAAATAAAAAATTAGGGTTGTCATCATCGTTTCAACCAAAAGATTCTGCTACTTAACTAGACTCCCAAGGTTCTAAATTTCCACTGGTAGTATAAATTATATTTAGCAGAGTAGTAAATAAAACAATTAAAGTCAATATAATCAATATTTATTGTTTAAAATAATTACCACTGAACAATCAGCGCTGGTTTAAAATAGCTGGCTTATGGCACGCCGCCCGCGTCGCGCATCGTGTGATCGAACCTAGTTACCTACTACCCATCGTTGAGGCCGGATTGGTAAATTTTTAAAGCGCGCCAATTTGTCTCCGCCCCTTTGATCACTTTTTCATTAAAATTATAAATTGATGTATTAAATTGGTAACGAATACTATTAATTTAATATCTGAACGAAATAAAATGTTACTACTGTATTGGTGACAAAATATCAAATAAAAAGGAGTCGCAGTCAGGGATCGATAATCGGTTTATTTGGTGACAGATCTACCATTCTGAGCACAGAGTTATTATTTAAGTAACAAAACTGTTATTATAAGAACGAAGTTTATATTCATGTAATGCAATATAATTTTATTGGTTATCGATCTCTTATTTTACACATATATTAACATTAATTTGATAATTCATACCTGGGAACAATTTTTGTTTATCTGAGAACGAAAATATTTCGTGGCGATAGATCTATTTATTAGGTGATACATCTTGATGACAAATATAAATTTTGGTGATAGAAAATATAGTCCCCATAAATAATACTAAAAAAGTTTTTTTAGTTAAAACCTACGACACACATATATACATTCTTCTTTATGTCCACCATTTTTTTTGAGGTGAGTAATTGTAGATTTCCATATGGTATAAACTACTTGGCAGGACAAATGGGAAGCGCTGGGCGCTCTCACCCAGTACAAAATTTAAGACGACAGGCCTGTGCGTGCCCAATTGCGCGCGAACCTAGGCCACACCCCGGACACTTCATACAAACAACCTCTTTTTACACATACACCACACATTGACGTTAACGTACACGCGCATATGTGTGTGTGACATCTGATTTTGGAACATTTACAGCACAAATTATCAAAAGTCTAAAATCAGTCAAAAACTGAAGCCGTTTTGTTTTTTAAATTGTAATCTTATTTTTCTTTTTCTTTACCTCTTTTTAGTTGCTATATGATTTTACATGCAGTCAACGCACCCTGTTTGGGATGTTGACTGACCATTTTTGTTTGTAACTGTATATTTTATCATGTATTGTCAATGTCCTGTTGTGTGTTGCAATAAATAAATAAATAAATATGATTCAAGTCTAAACTGTGTTGGAGGGCGGGGGTGAGGTAAACCTAGCTCAGACGCTGGTGGGGGGCGGAGAGTTGCCGTTCTATACGTAGTATTATTCCTTATTCTACGCCTAGGCACAAGGCTTCGCGTGAGAGGATTTACATTGGAAACAATTGATCGACCTTAGTGGGCCGATAGCGGTAAGCGCTGACTGAAGGAAATCGTCAAACACGCCAGCGGGGTTAGTATCGGTCCTGATTTTTTGTCGCTAGCTCTGCCGCCTCTATGGCTATAGTAATCGGGTCGTTACAATCATATTGCGCCCTTCGGCTTCGGGCGACTAAATCCATCAATATTCATACCTCTACATGGCATAATAAGAATGTATTTTGTATGTACGGAATAATCTCAAGTGTTAAAATCTGAGAATGATATCAATCTTAACACAAATAACATAACAAATAATCATAAATAAATAACGATAATAAAAAAAAACACTCACAGGCATATAAAAAATATGACAAAGCCGGCCACGCTAAGCAAGAATTTCCGGATACTGTCTCTGTAAACAATGATTCTAATTAGTGTATCTGTCGTGGCTAGATCGTAGAATTGATCATTTCATGATGTGATCGACCATTTCATGAAATAGAATATCATTCGTTGGCCACATCATGATGTAGTTTGGCCAGATCAATGAACACAAAACGTTTAACGATATGAGCAACTAAATGCATGATTACTTCATGATATGGCCAAACGTTGGCAATCATATCGTAAAATTAGTAACATTATTCACCGATAGTGGCGCTGATGTCGATTATATTTAAAACTTGATTGATATTGTATTCAAATTCAAATAATTTATTTCAGACCATTATAATGTCCATAGAAAAAATAAATAATAATAAACACTAAATAAGTACAAATACATAAAAATTATAAACAAGAAATTAAAATTAAAAATCATTAATAAAATTTACGTATCATTATAATCGATGAATCATTGTTATTGTGTAATTTTCCATATCGAATAGGTACATAATTTTAAACCTAAGAAATTTATCCACTATTCGCATTTTATTACACCACATAGCATAGACACCGCCTCCATTAACGATATGGCCAAACGTTGATTGATATATCATTAAACGTTGACGTTTCAACGATATGGTCAATATAAGTTGGCCATTTCTTGAAATATGACCATTTCATGAAATGGTCGACCACATCATGAAATGATCAATTTTACGATCTGGCCACGACATATCCTTACGAATGGTACCAAAGTGTATACATAATAATGTTATGTATGGTTGGGTGAAAACTATGTTGCACGTCGAATTCCGTAGTCATTGTTTACCCCGGTGGGATATAGGCGTGAGTATATGCATGTATGTACAGTCAGAGAATGAACAGGTTAGTCACCTTAAGGAAAATTTTTGCATGCACTGCAAGAATCACTAACACCAAAGTTCAACAGCCTCTTCAAATTCGCTCTAAATAAAAAGTGTAAAGTGAGAGGGCCGATTTACCACGTGTGGCCGCTACTGTCGCTCGCGCATCGGACTTTACAGCCATTTTAAAAGCTGCCACAGAAACGCTGTTTGGATCTGATAAAGATGTAAAGGCCTGGTCAAATATGATAGTGCGACAGGGTTTAAAGTGAGTACATGATATTCGTCATGACTGTACATATGTAACACTTACGTCATATAAGCGACAGTCGCAAGCACAGTCGTTACTAGCAACATCACCAGTACCAAGGACAAAACGAGACGGACGAAATCATTCCTGTCTCCATCTTCATAGTCTACACTATCACCTGTAGGAGGCGCTCCTTCAACTGGAAATATAATCATAATCTATATAAGTACAGGGTGTTAGTGACATCGTAACGAATACTGAGGGAGATGATTCAGACCATGATTCTGAGTTACTCAATATCAAGTGGAATTTTCCGTGGAATTAACGTTTTTTTTTTGTTTTATAAATTATTTTCAATTTATTACTTTTTAGATGAAAAATCCACTTGATCTTTGGTTCAGAACTAACCAACTCAGAATAATGAGCTGAATCATACCCCTCAGTATTTATTATGATGTCCCTTACACCCTGTACATACAAGATATGGTGTTAGTAACATCTTAACGAATACTGAGGGGGATGATTCAGACCATGATTCTGAGCCTTTAGTTGCATAATGTCCATTTTACAAAATGTCCAATTGCAAAATGTACATTTTGCAGATGGTCTAATTTGCAAAATGTCCAGTTTGCACAATGACCAGTTTGCATAATGTCCAGTTTGCAAAATGTCCAATTGCAAAATGTACATTTTGCAGATGGTCTAATTTGCAAAATGTCCAGTTTGCACAATGACCAGTTTGCATAATGTCCAGTTTGCAAAATGTCCAATTGCAAAATGTACATTTTGCAGATGGTCTAATTTGCAAAATGTCCAGTTTGCACAATGACCAGTTTGCATAATGTCCAGTTTGCAAAATGTCCAATTGCAAAATGTACATTTTGCAGATGGTCTAATTTGCAAAATGTCCAGTTTGCACAATGACCAGTTTGCATAATGTCCAGTTTGCAAAATGTCCAATTGCAAAATGTACATTTTGCAGATGGTCTAATTTGCAAAATGTCCAGTTTGCACAATGACCAGTTTGCATAATGTCCAGTTTGCAAAATGTCCAATTGCAAAATGTACATTTTGCAGATGGTCTAATTTGCAAAATGTCCAGTTTGCACAACGACCAGTTTGCAAAAAGTTCAATTTGCGAAATTGAGGGGTGAGTTCAGACCATGAAACCAAACAACTTTCCCTAAGAAACATGGCCCAATCAGACACGACAAAAAAAGTTGATAATAAGTGGAATTTCCTGTCGGAAAAGTACCTATGGTATTACTGAAAATACATGTACACTAATGTGGTCCTGTGATGGTCCAGCTTGCTTCTAAAACGGGAAGCACCGGTTCGAACTCCGGTATCAGACTTGTACCAATGAGTTATAAATTTGTCCTAAGTTCAGTTTTAACTAACACAGCTGGCTCTTATACACGGCGATTTAGCTCACCACCTATTAAGTTGGTCTAACAGAAAACTCGGTGAGATGTGGGTACTTATTTCATCTTGCGATGGATGTACCTCTGACTACCTCAATTGGAATATACTCGTGAGCTTATGTTACGACAACTCTCCGTTCCCCACCAGCGGCTGATTTAGCTTTACCTCACCCCCTCTCTGGTGGTCTGCTTTAATAACGTATACCATCCCTCAGGCACCACTCCGTCACTGCCTTAGTCCATCTGTTGTCTTCCCGACTTGCCAAGTGTCTTGCCCATCTCCACTTAAGCCTAAAACTCGACAGCGGACTACGCTGCCGAATATACATAAGTACGTCAACATCATCAATTTAAGAGCCACGCTCTTGTCGGTGTAGCATTTTCCATTGCAGTCTATCAAAGGCCGATTCCTTGACTTCCCTATAAGAGACGACATTAACCTTTTCATTGATCTGTTCCATGTAAGCTCTTCTTGGTCTTCCCCTACATAAGTACGTAAATAAGCAAATTACCTACGTACATTTTTGTACCCAGTATCTCCGTTGCCTGCGAATTATAACATCTGGTTGTTTTTCAGTTAACACACTTATAATATCTTCTTCTTTCGTCTTTTTCTCCTTTTCATCATTATTTTGGATAACCTTCGCATCCCCTGGTTCCTCTTCCAATTGTAAAACAAGAGTTTTAGTTTGCCTTATTGAACTTGTATCGCTCATATTTGAACAAGATTTATTTGAAAACTACATACAAAATTGTATTACGTAAATACATTCAAAAATCTACCAAAAATCTAGAAATAAAATGACATTCATGAATGTTTTAAATAAGGCAGGCAAAGATCTTAACAATATGCAGCTTACTGAACTGACAACGCGCGCCCGCGCAACGGTCCGCGGAGGTCCGTGTTACTGTATGCCGCGTAAGCGCCAAAAAAAACTTAAGTTTTTGCGTAAGCGCAAAAACGTCTATAATATACGAGACAAAAAATTTAAGCCTATGTATTACGTAAATTCTACATCCCCCTATTACTATCCTGTGATTCACAGTGTCGGCTTACTTAACGTGAAGATTTGAATGTCCAGTTTTTTACAGAAGCGACAGCCTGTCTGACATTCCAACCCGCAAAGCGAAAACCAGCCCAATAGGTTAAGTCATATACCTCCGAAAATGCATTTCTCGCTAATGTAGGGTTTCCTGACGATGTTTTCCTTCATCGCTGAGCACGCGATAATCATTTATGATCCAAACATGAATTCGAAAACAAATTCGACAATCATTGGTTTAAGCATGTGCTAGCTTCGAACCTGCGACCTCAATATGAGAGGCAAGCGTTCTACCAACCGGGCTACCGCGGCTCCGCACGGATTACGTAAGTACTGTAGTGAATTATATTCTCTTTGGATACGCATTACATCCTATCTGAATAAAGGGACTTTTCGTTCGTTCGGAGAACTATTTGTATTATATTCTTCTATCGTATGGGTTATGAGGTGAATTACCAACCTCATCAACCCCGGTAACAGGGTTACTATTAAGCCGCCAAAGGCCCCTGCCGTGGCTATGTAAGGATTACTTACTCACATCAGTAAGTAGTAACCGGGACCAACGGCTTAACGTGCCTTTCGAAGCACGGATCGTCTTCCTTATGAAAATCAGGGGATCACGATATAATCAGGGATTCCAACCCAGGACCTCCTGATCATGAGCCAAACGCTCAACCACTGGACCACGTAGGCCGTATTTCATCGCAAGGTGAACTAAATAGCCACACCCAGGTTTCTGTTAGACCAACGTGATAGGTGGTGAGCCGTCTCGCCGCAAGTCGTACCTTTTTTGGGGGTTAACATGATCCGTACTTCGGAGGGCACCTTAAGCAGCTCCCGACTACTATTTACTTATACTGTGCGGGGGCCGCCAAAGGCTCATGTAGAATTCAGAGTAGTAAGACAATTGGTCGACTAATCGGCCGACTAGTCGGCTTTCTCAGGCAAGTACGTTTGTACGGCCGGGTTCCATCCCTATTTGGTGGATATCCCAACTATTCGCACAAAGCGCTTCGCATCGTCCTTCATTATGCGCACTGCTAAGGAGTGGAATTCTCTGCCGTCTTCTGTATTTCCGAATGCATATAACCCGGGTGCTTTCAAGGCCAGAGTGAACAGGCACCTTCTGGGCGAGCTTCCTTTTGCTTTCGGGCAAATCTGAGGTCAAGAGCAAACCCATCAAAGGTAAAAAAGTACTAGTCCAAAACTGTAGTCGGCACAATATATATACAGGGTGTTAGTGACATCGTACCGAAAACTTTGAGGGATGATTCAGGTCATATTCTGAGTTGATATCAAGTGGAATTTTCTGTCGCAAATGTCGTCGGAATAGAAAATAATTAAAAAAAAAAAAACAAAAATGTCTATGAGTTTTCCGACAGGAAATTCCACTTAATATCAACTCAGAATCATGGTGTGCATAATCCCCTTCAGTTTTCGTTACGGTGTCACTAACACCCATACCTACTTGTATGGCTACCTATATGTACTGGTACGGGGTGTAAGTGACATCGTAACGAATACTGAGGGGTTGCAAAAGTGTAGAATTGAAAATAATTTAAAAAATCATGAATTCCGACGGAAAATTCCACTTAATTTTAACTCAAAATCATGGTCTGAATCATCCCCCTCAGTATTCGTTACGATGTCACTAACACCCAGTATATGTATAAAGGTCGTGCATCTAGGCCATTAAAAAAATATGAAAAAACAATTTCAATAAAAAAGAACACTTTATTTTCATCATAATAAATCTTCTAAATTAACCAACGAGTGTATAATATATAGCATTCGAAAGAACATTTGCATTATTGATGTGTAGACCCTAAAAGCGCCATAAGCGTAGTCACCCAAGCCTAATTCCACATTTTTGCCACCCAAAATCATCTGGAGTTCTATGATCAAAGCCTGAAAAAGTCATTAACAACAAACATTACATAAAGGATGATATCGTAACATAAATAAATATTTATAATATCGTTATAAATAGTTATAAATATCGTAAATATAATATCGTAACGAAAACTGAGGGATGATTCAGACCATGATTCTGAGTTGATATCAAAGAATTTTCCGTTGCAAAAGTATGGAACTGAAAAAAAATCACTAATATTTCCATGAATTTTCGACAGGAAATTCCACTTGATATCAACTCAGAGTCATGGTCTGAATCATCCCCCTGAATATACGTTATGGTGCATAGAGCAACACGGACCTTCGCGGACAGTTATTGTGTCACTAACACTTTATTTGAATGTTCGTATTTTGAATTCGGTAACTATGTAAGGTTTTTAATTTAGAACTTAATTATTTTTATATTTTTAAATGAAAGATTTAGCTATTAAAAAAATCTAGTTTGAATAGCATTCCTTCTCATGCAGTATTTATATTTTTACATTTAAAAAAAACGTCTCCTAAAGTAGGCTGAATTTCAGGGTCCGAAATTCTAGTTTCTAATGGTGACCAGACGTCATAGGAACTCGACAATAAAATGACGCAAGTTCCTCGAGCTTGGGCTTGTTAAATTAGTCTTGATGAGCACTCTGGCCCTAGGATAGGAAATCGACTAAAAAAAATCTGAATAAAACTCTGAATTTGGGCTTGTCTGATTTGGCTTGATGAGCATTCTGGTCTTAGGTGGTTGATGGTTGACATTTAGGGTCTGATAATGACCAGATGGCAAATTGTACGGAACCCTTGGTTCGGGAGCCAGACTCGCACTTGACCAGTTTTTTTTTTATGTCTGCGTATATATGGGTGCGCGACGTTGCATACTATTCCATACAAACATTTATAAAATGCGATTACTTCGGCGCATATAGGTGCGCGTTCACCTTTATAGACGGCCTCCGTGATCCAGTGGTTGAGCGTTGTGCTCACGATCCGGAGGTCCCGGGTTCGAATCCCGGTGGGGACAAATCTCAAAAATCACTTTGTGATCCCTAGTCTGGTTAGGACATTACAGGCTGATCACCTGATTGTCCAAAAAGTAAAAAGATCCGTGCTTCGGAAGGCACGTTAAGCCGTTGGTCCCGGTTATTACTTACTGATGTAAGTACGTAGTCGTTACATGAGTCATGTCAGGGGCCTATGGCGGCACAGTAATAACCCTGACTCTAGGGTTGATGGGGTTGGTAATTCACCTCACAATCCACACGATAGAAGAAGACCTTAATAGTGCCTACTTACTAGTTTGCTATTGTTAATACTTGAATTGTATATACTTACTACACTGGAGATAACAGATGAAATAATCGTTAAAACTATTTTTAAAATAGTTAATTTAATACCCAGTACGACAGATATTACCACACAGCCAAAACCGGCAAACATTACTGCTATACCCGCAACACAAACTATTAGTATGAATCTCGTAAAATCAAACTGTGAACAAATAAAAAATAATTAAAAAACTATCCCATCATTTCAGTACCTTATTTACCTAAATTCAAATTACATCAAATAGGTACAATATATTTCCGTAGTTTTTACTCTTTATTTTATGTCTCATCGCCTGCCACATTGTCGGTCCTTTCCGGCTCTGTATACAGAGGGGGCAGACTAATATAATATACTAATTTAACAGCCTCCGTGGTCTAGTGGTTAGAGCGTTAGGCTCACGATCTGGAGGTCCGGGTTCGATTCCCGATGGGGACATTGTCCAAATCACTTTGTGAGACAGTCCTTTTTTTGGTAAGGACTTTTCAAGTTTGAATCACCTGATTTTCCGAAAAAGTAAGATGATTCCGTGCTTCGGAGGGCACGTTAAGCCAAAAATACAAGGCGTTTTGATTGCAACTACATTTAGAGGAGAAATATATAACTAAAAAAACATACATTTTGTTAACCTTGCGCATTTGTTTTCATATGCGTAAGTGTTAAATAGCAATTTTGCTTTTTCGACGAGTTGCTTTAATGTGGCCTTTTTAGCCCTCTAGTTCTATAGCTTAATTCAATACTCACTTTCGTACAAGCCAATCCAAGACATATAGCCACAATTATTAATGTAACAAAAACGGCTCCTAGGACGATTTCTGGGGCATACCTCCCCGTAATAAATGACGACATATAAGTAAAACATATGTTCTGAAAACAAAAAAAGTATAATAAAAATAAAATAATAAAATATTTTCTAAAATTTATAAAAAGATAGTTCTACTAAAACCCTATAACTTGTTCCTCGTAGCTAGAACTATCCTTTTTCATGTCGGAATCCAATTTTATTTATATTATAATTATGAAAGTTCGCCACCAAACTTGACATTTTGATATTCACCCATTTACCGTTTGGTATCATAATCGCGACCTATGTTGATATATGGAGACAGCAGTTTTTCAACGTCAATATAATATGTTATTGCAATTGAAAGTCATTTGCCGTTAGTAAACTAATCTCAACCTATGTCAAAGTTAGGGTTGCCATCTCTAAAATTTGGAAAACAGGACAAGACGCGTGAAACCCCCGGATTTTAGAGTCCGAAAGCCGGACATGTCAACAAGATCTTTTAAACATATTCAATGTAATAAAAACAGTTGAAAATGTCATAAATCACCTTTTTTATTCATTCATTATTTAAACAAAACAGAATCATATTACAATTTATTACAAATTGTTTATATAAATCAGCTTTTTTAATTCTTGAAATAAGAAAACAAAATATTTTACACTTACCGCTATAACAAGCAATATATAGTTACACGGCACACTTCGAGAGCAGGAAGACAGACAAAATATGTATTCCAAAACTATAGTCATCACACTAAAATGAAAAATAACAACTTTATTACGATTGCGCCGCATACTAGGTTCAATATAAATTATGAAATTCTGATTACTAAATAAATACAGAGCTAAAACCAACGAAAAATATTTAATTTTTAATTTAAACTTATTTATGAATTTTAATCAAGAAAAACGTAATAATAAGTCCGACATTTTACCACGTTTTTCTATGACATCACAGTGTGCTTTTCATATATAAATTCCATAGTAATTTCGTGTTTTGACGTTTAGTAAAAAGTAACTGATTTGACTAGTTGGAAACTAACCTATTCTTTAAAAAGGACCTTTTAAAATTGCAGAATAACTAAATATTATTATTAAGTATATTGATTTTAGGCAAAAATAAATATGTAAATCATATTTGGTGGAACTCCGTGGTGTCTGCCTATCCCAACGGGAAATAGGCGTGATGTTATATATGTATTAAGTATAATTGTTCAAACGAAAGTGAAAAAATGGGAGTTTTCAAATTAGTTAAATATAAATAAAAGTAACCAAAAATTCACTCACCAACAAACAATGAAGGCAATTAAAAAAGGCAAGGTACGAAACGCCTTCTGTACTGCTTTCCTGTAAACAATGATTCTGATTAGTATTTTTTATTATTATTTGTTTGTCATTTCCATATCTTCTGATGGAATTCCGGACTTTTCGAAGGCGAGCGTGGGCCCAAGCCAAAGCGTAGAGGCAATTTACTCTAAATGTAGTGTGACACCAATCGACGATTTTGCACGTATGCACTATGAGAGTGCACCTTTTTTTTACGTGACTTATAGGGACAAATTGGGCTCTCACCCGGTACAAAAAAGACAACAGGCCTGAGGGTGCCCAGTTGGCCGCGAACCTCGGCTCAAAGCGTCGTCTGAAAGGAAAATCTTTGAAAGAATTAATCAACCCTAGTGGGTCGATAGCGATAACCAGATATAATCTAGCAATGCTCTGTGAAACTGTTTAAAAAGTTTGTCTGTAGCAGCATATCTAATAGTAATATGTACTTACATCACATACTAGTGATGTGCCGTTTTCTTCTTCTCTCGTACAGGTTGTGAGGTGGATTACCAACCTAATCAACCCTGATGTCAGGGTTATTATTGTTTTTTTTCCGGTAGTAAAAAGGCGTAAAACTTATGTAAAAATACAAAGAGAAAAATTCAAAAAAAAATCTGACTCGAATGGGACTTGAACCCACAGCTTTTATCAAGCCGAATCGAGAGTGTTAACCATTACACCACCGGGTCCTCATATGTCAAAAGAGTTTTGTTACCTAACCTTTAGTCAGATAGGATCAGAGTACAAGAAAGAACAATTTGGAAAAGAAAAGCAGCTAGCGTCCTTCCTATTAAAGAGTTTTTACAAACTTGAGAAATATTTTTTTCTTTATCTATTTTGGTTGGCGATGATTGTGAGTGAGTGGAGTGTCTGAGGTTCCGTGAGATGATCAATCAATCAAAAGATTAATAATAGAAAGAATAATATTGAAGAAAAAGATAAAGAAAAAAATATTTCTTGCTTCATGTTTGCGAGTAATAAAATAAATCAGTCATAGTACATCAACAATGATAGTGTATAGGCTACGGTTACTTTCTGAATACTTACAGATTATACGTAGCAAAAGTAAATGCTGCGGTGACGACTAACATGCAGAACACTATAAGGAAGACTAGACGGACAAAATCGTTCCTGTTACCATTTTCATAGTGAAATTGCTCGCCCGTCGGCGGCGCTTTTTCAACTGAAATACAGTTACTAAAATAGAGTTACTGAAATAGAGTTACTGAATTAAAAGTTTCTGAAATAGAGTTACTGAAATAGAGTTACTGAAATAGATTTACTGAAATAGAGTTACTGAAATAGTTACTGAAATAGAGTTACACCAGAGTGTGCATCGTATTCCACCGAAAAACATAAAGAAATGAATAGTAGCATAAACATAAGCTGACAAAAATATATTGAAGTGAAAAGTTACTATGTTACCAACTGAATAAAGATATATTTGAATCCCCGAGGTCCAACTGTGGGCGATTTCCTGCTGATGATGATGACGATGATGAAGCGTAGTACTATATAACTTCGGTGATAACAGTACGACCCTTATGGGACCACGGCACGTGTATAAACGTACTGTCCTTCAGTGTTAAGCATGGGTTTTGCATAATAAATAGAAATAAATAAAAAAATACGCACAATATGCTACAATGTATCGCTTTTCGCCGCCAATTACAGCTTCCGGTTGTTTTTCTGTTAACATATTTATAATGTGTTCGCGCCTTAGTTTATCAGAAAGCTCCGCATCGCAAGTTGGATTTTCTTTTTTTTCCTTTTCATCATTATTTTTGCCCTTCGCGTCACCCGGTTCGTCTTCTATTTGTATAACAAGCTCTTCAGTTTGCCCTTTCTGAATACACGTATCACTCATTTCATAAAAAATATAACAAAAACCTTAAAAAATTATAAATGCATACAAAAATCTGCGAATAATGTGGTGTTTTAATAAATCATTACACCGTTCAGTTGAACATCAAATTAGACAGCGTTTATTTTTCTAAATTGATTATCTTGAAACGACTGATTGAAAACTGACATTCTTTTGCTGTAATGAGATCGGAACGAGTAGCCTCTTTTCACGAGTTTAAACTCTCTTTGAGCAACATGGAGCAACACGGACCTCCGTGGACTTGTTAAGAAATTACTATAGCAACATTATGACCTCGTACTTTTTAACCCCAGGTAGACAACCAATATCGCGGTCACGAATTATCTGAATTCTGAATCACATTCCAAAACTAAAATGTGTCATAGTTATATATTTATCTATGGGGTAAAATACCCACAAATGGGCAACCTGCCCATAGCTATCTGAATTTAGGGTAAAAAACCCACGATGTTAGAATATGGCGTGAAACCCGCGAATGGCCTTCGACCCTTACAGCCATCCCTGTCCACCTGAATGAATTGTTCATCTTGCCTGATAGAATCACCACAGCGATACTACCTACTGCATGTTTTACTACCTGTTTCACTATCTGTTTTCCGGTTTACTGTCTATTGTCCTATTTGGTAATAACATTTCTGCATCGGAGTCAGTAGGACATACTCGAGCACATACTCGCGTATAAAAATCATCGTCCCTAACGTTATCCCAGGATATCCCATTTTTCACAGGGTCCGCTTATCAAACTTGTACATTTGACAAATCACTCGACGTTGTACATTCGACAGAAAATTCCACTTGATATCAACTCAGAATCATGGTCTGAACCATCCCTCAAAGTTTTCGTTACGATATCACTAACATCCCGTATACCCATTTCACGTAGCACATCAGAACTTGTCATTTGCAAGATGAGACAGGTATAACTTTATTTATCGCATGCGTGATGTACTGACTGGGTATCTGACCTCCCACCCCGCGAAGGGTAAACCAGCCCGGCACGGGTCACGTACCTCAGAAATGCATTGCAATGCTGAATCGATAAAAATACGAATTGAAACAAATTAATAAAAATAAAACCACAAAATGTTTTCAACATTTTTTTGTCCAACTTATAATCTATTACTTTATTTTTGTATTTTCTGTTTTTCATCTCTCCAGCGCTGTACGCTACTGTATTCTACATCCAAGGCCTATTTGGTCTTCGCTTTCTGGTTCTGGTTTCTGCTTGTTCTTTTCTGACTTCTTGATAGCAACCATATCAGTGGCAGTTTCAATACTTGTTTGTTCAACGGAAAACTTCGTAATCTCAAACGCATACTTTTGAATCGAATGCGCAAAATGATCAAAAACCCACAAAATCTATATAAAACTTAAAAATTGTTTAAAAAACCAACTCGGCTCCGTCGTCGACTCAATATTTAAGTGACGTTTTTATTTTGTCATTTTTCGAAGGAGACATGACAGATGGTCACTGGCTGGGGAATATTGACATAGGGAAAAAGTAAGTCTATGAAAACTTCTTAAACCCTCATGTTGGCCGAACCCGTTGGCCAAGAATGTTTGCGCAGGTTTGCGCAAGTTTGCGTCAATCCAGCGCATTATATAACATGTTACTATAGACCCAGCGTGTGTCGGTTTGTCAAGCACATGCAAGAATTAAAGGGAATTTGGGGCAAGTTGCAAACAGCGTTCACACATAGGCGAGCGTTCAGTTAACATAACAGTGTCGCATGTTGAGTCCGACAACCGGTGGTTTTTCTTTAATGAATTTGTTCAGATAATTCAGAAGAAGACCTAGAAAAACGTACATTGAGCAAATTGGTGATGACCTTAGAAAATAATCACTACAATCTATTCTGAACCGGCGTGTATGAAACGATTGATGAACGTACAGGAGGCAAGAGAAGTACGCCTTACCCGATTACTCTAGCCATAGAGGCAGCCAATCAGCTCGCGACACCAAACACTTCAGGACCCCTATACCGACCCCGCCGGACGCCCTGAGCCGAGGTTTGCGCCCAACTGGGCACCCTCAGGTCTGTTGTCTTAAACGCTGTACTGGGTGAGAGCCTCCAGCGCTCCCCATTCGTCCGGCCAAGTAGTTAATGCCATCTGCGGCAAATCTACAATATATTACAAACTATTATGTAGTCACTGTGGTTCTACTATAGGCATAGAATACTACGCATACGGTAATTCTCCACCCCGCACCAATTCGTGTCGGGCGCTGACCTCACTCCCTCTGGGTCTTACTTTGATCTTAAATGGCCGTAAGGCACTAAGGAGTCAGGGGGAGCACGTGCGGGTTGTGTCTCGCTCACACTTACCTTCGTGTGAAGAGTCCGGGGTGTGTGATCTGCGACAGACTTTCAAGGAAATGGTCTAAGCTTTGAATTTTTCAAAGTGACTTTTATGAAGTTTAAAGATGTATCCAATGAATTTCGGAATTTCATTTTCATTGATCATCATCAACATGGTCAGCTGTTCAATTATCTGATAAATACAAACATATATATACTCAGGCGTATTTCCCACCGAAGTAAGCAGAGACTATTCCATTTACTTTGATCCTGACGGTTTTTTTTTTTGACATGACTTATTGTGGATTTGCCGCAGATGGCATTAACTACTTGGCCGGACAAATGGGGAGCGCTGAAGGCTCTCACCCGGTACAGCGTTTAAGACAACAGGCCTGAGGGTGCCCAGTTGGGCGCGAACCTCGGCTCAGGGCGTCGTCTGAGAGGAAAAATATGTTGTACCGTGGTACAACCACCCGTGGACCCGTGTGTCGGGAGGGGTTTTAAGGTGAATTTAGACCAAATGAACGAATGCTCATTCCATAAAAGAGAGAGAGACAGAACATTCAAAAAATCTCTGGTTTAATGTTCGTTTGGTCTAGGAAATGCAAGTCATAATCATAATAGTAAAAACCTCATGCAAATTCTTTCATTGTAATCAGCATTTCATTACTCCACAATGATGATTGCGCATAACAAAGAATAGCTAATCACAAAAAGCCCAAATGAAAAAGGGGGGACAAAAATGGCGGATATCAAAGGCTTTTTCAAAGAGATTCTTGTCAGATATTTGAAATTAAATCATGGCGGACTATACGCGGCCTAAATAATAATAACAGCGGCTCTTATAAAGCGGGGCACGAGGATATAGAGAAATGTGGAATCGGAACATAGATGTGTTAATATGTCACTATAAAGTTTGAAGTTTGTTGTTTGTTTGTTTGAAATTGCTATTTAGCAATAAGGCCGCCTATTGTACTTATGTTTTTGTTTGATTGAAATCATACGCGGGCCATAGGTATTTTGGTTGGGTACCACTGCTTCGTATAGAAATTTTAATAGCCCGTAAAATTACTTTGGGATCCTCAGTTTAGCTTGGTTACATGCTGATCGAAATTTGACCGAAAGTAAGATGATCCGTGCTTCGAAAGGCACGTTAAACCGTTGGTCCCGGTTACTACTCATTGATGTAAGTAGGTAATCGTTACATGAGCCAAGTCAGGGGCCACTGGCGGCTCAATGATAACCCTGAAATCAGGGTTGATGAGGTTGGTAATTCTCACAACCCACACAATAGAAGATTAATGTTTATGACGGCTAAAAAGTCACCGTTAAGATAAGATATAACAAATTAGATAATGGCTCCGATTCCTGCATTTTCTGTCATTTTCTTATCCACCGAAAAGGAAGGGTACGGATGATTGACAGCTGTTAATTTAAAAATGAATGTGTGAATGAATGAATTACCCAAGCGAATCAAATAGGTATTTCATTGGTAAGCAACCCATTTGAAGTGTGCTATTAAATAAAATTCTGTCGTCTTATAGGCCAACTTAAAATTTTTAGAGAGTTATTTTAGATTTCTGCCTAAAATTGATGAATATATTTACAACAGGAAAATTTCTGTCACGAAAATAACTATTTCTTAGTTTTAATTTTTAAACCTGAAAGCAACATGTTAATCATATACCTACAGAGTGTTAGTGACATCGTAACGAAAACTTTGAGGAATGGTTCAGACCATAATTCTGAGTTCATATCAAGTGGAAATGGAATTTTCCGACGTCGTAAAATTGACCTTCAACAAGTTTATCCATATTAATTACGTTGGCGGCCTCCGTGGTCGAGCGTTGTGCTCACGATCCGGGGGTCCCGGGTTCGAATCCCGTTGGAGACAAATCACAAAAATCACTTTGTAATTAGGACAGTTTTTTAGGACATTACAGGTTGATCACCTAATTATCCAAAAGTAAGATGATCCGTGCTTCGGAAGTCACGTTAAGCCGTTGGTCCCGGTTATTATTTACTGATGTACGTAGTCGTTACATGAGTCATCCCTGATACCAGGATTGATGGGGTTGGTAATCAACCTCACAACCCACGCGATAGAAGAAGAAGAAGATTACGTTGAATAGATGTTGATGAAGTGCGCTGTAATACAAATAGTTCTATGACCACTTCGGATACGACGGATCGGACATGAATCGCAGTAGTGCGAAAATGCCTAACTGGGCACCTACAGGCCTGTTGTCTTAAATTTTGTACCGGGCCGCCCTCAGCGCTCCCCATTTGGCCGAATAAGTAGTTAATGTCATTTGCGCGGCAAATCTATAATAAGTCGCATCAAAAAAAAAAACTAACGCACTCCTCACAGATCCATATTGGCCACATCCAGTTAATCTGAATCGTTGGTATGAGCTCAAGGCTCCATTTGTAAACAACACGCTCAGATTGTTTCGACTGTCCGTCCGTCCGTCATTGTACCTCCCTTGAGAGGGAAGACAGGTGAGCGGATGTGGTATTTTAATCAAAGAAACTGAGAAATAATTAAATATTATACTATAATAATATAATAATTAACAGCCTCCGTGGTCTAGTGGTAAGAGCGTTAGTCTCACGATCTGGAGGTCCGGGTTCGATTCCCGATGGGGACATTGTCGAAATCACTTTGTGAGACTGTCCTTTGTTTGGTAAGGACTTTTCAGGCTTGAATCACCTGATTGTCCTAAAAAGTAAGTTGATTCCGTGCTTCGGAGGGCACGTTAATCCGTTGGTCACGGCTATTAGCCGTAAAAACACCTCCACCAACCCGCAGTGGAGCAGCGTGGTGGAGTATGCTCTTTACCCTCTCCGGTTGATTGGGCGGAGGCCTGTGCCCAGCAGAGGGACGTATATAGGCTGTTTATGTTATGTTATTCTTATTTTAAAATTTGTTTTAATGATGTGTGTGTTGTTACAATTGTAGTTCAATGGAATGTATTTGTAAGTGGTCCATTAAATAAATAAATAAATCTAGCCCCCGTCGTAGTAGCGGCCGTCAAGATGGCGGGACCAGGGGCCTGTTTAATAAAACTTACAACTGTAAATTACAATGACTATTTGATGTACATTGCGAAGTGTGTGATCACGAATATTTTGCTGTTTCATATTAGCTACGCAATGAACATCAAATTGTCGTTGTAATTTACAATTGTAAGTTTTATTAAACAGGCCCCAGGGCTTAACGTGTATATCTTTTGAATGAGAAAGGTACTAGATTTTTTAGTTTAGGTAACAAATAGTAGTGGATAGATAGTATATCTCACAATATGCAATTTTAACATTAAGCAATTGTTATATATAATTAAAACACATAATAACATCAAAATCAGTCATCCCGTGATCATAGCACTTGCAACAGTGTCGAAATATCGGGAGTCTCATATCGCTGATTTAAACGCAGTAAGAACCCGTTATTACGTGTTTTAATTATGATAATGGCCCCTATTCCTGCAGACATCTCTTAATTCTACTTTAAGTTATACCTGTCATTTTCTTATCCGCCGAAAAGGAAAGGGACGGATGATTGACAGCTCTTAATTTTAGGAAGAATGAGTAAATGAATGAATAACCCGGGCGAATCAAAAAGGTATCTCGCTGGTATGCAAACCGTTTGACATGTACTGTCAACTTAATTCTATCGGGTTATTGGCCAATGTAAATTTTTTAGAAGGTTGTTTTAGATTTGTGCTTAAAATTGAGTGTGTTCCATAAATTTTATGCTTGTCGATTACCCGTCCCTTTCCTTTTCGGCGGATAAGAAAATGACAGATATAACTTAAAATAAAATTAGATTGAGTTTACAGGAATTAGCACCAATAACCGCGTAAACTTAAAACAATGTTTAAGCAATTGTTCCCGCCACTTTGACGCTAATCAAAAAAACATTTCGTTTCTAACATTTTTTTCTAAAGCTTATCAATTATTATTCGCACATCAAGGAACGTTTTATATAAAGCCTTAAAAAACTCGTTACGGCGGGATTTCCTGTGACGTTGGATTAAGTATTCATAATGCGGACATATGGACGGACGAGCCACCGACAACGTAATCCACGTGACTTATCTCTCACAATCATACATACATTATATATTTATAAACATAACATAGCATCACACCTATATACGGGAAAACAGAAGTGAATAATCAAAAAAAAAACAACAATATTTTTATTACCAGAAATATACAAAGAAAAAACCCTCATCATCAGCCCATAACATCCCCACTGCTGGGGCACGGGCCTTCCCTATGGATGGATAGGGAGATCGGGCCTTTCCTAAACCATCACGCGGGCCCAGTGCGGATTGATGGTTATTAACGACTGCTAATGCAGCCGGGACCAACGGCTTAACGTGCCTTCCGAAGCACGGAGGAGTTCGAGATGAAAACTTTTTTTTTGTGGTCACCCATCCTGTGACCGGCCTTTGCGAAAGTTGCTTAACTTCAACAATCCCAGACGGAGCGCGTTTACCGCTGCGCCACCGAGCTCGATTTTATATGCGCAACTTATGTCAAATTACAAGTCAAAAGTATGTGTACATTATGTGAGAGAGCGCTACCTAGCTATACAAACAATACTTATCTTAACAATAACTTAAAATTTACAATCGCCTTATACTACTGGTAAATTATCTCTGCCTACCCCGATAGAGATAACAGGCGTGAATTATGCCGTGTCTTTGTGCAATGTTAACTCCTACTCATTCCCTTTACGAGTCTCAGTGCGTTGAGTTACAAGCCTGTGACAAGGTAGCATTATGTAATGTAACCCTACTCATTTAGAAAGACTGTTTACCTCGCTAATTGTCATACACATTAGTTGAAGAGCTCTCCTTTTCATTTAGCCACTTGGCAATGTAGGAAGATGGCTGTGAAATGTAAAATGCCTTGTAAATCTTTCCATGCGTTGTAGCAATGTGAAATAAAAACCGGTTAAGTGCGAGTCCGATTCGCACTTGACCAGAAAAACAACTGGGTCGGGTACTAGGTTCAAGATAAATTATGAAATTCTGATTACTAAATAAAGACACATCTAAAACTAACGAAAAACATTTTCTTTTTTCTATTCAACTTATTTATGAATTTTAAACAAGAAAAACGTAATGATACATCCGATATTTTATCACGGTTTTTCTATGACGTCACAGTGTGTTATTTCAAACATTTTAAACAATTCCATAGTTATTTCGTGTTTTGACGTTTAGAAAAAAGTAACTGATTTGACTAGTTGGAAACTAGTCTATTGTCGCATATACACCGAAATAGGTTGCGATTAGTTTGAATCCGGCCAAGAAGATAGATAGGTAGTTAGATAGATAGATAGATAAAATACTCTATTGAGCATAATGGACACAAAATACAGAGAGGGACAACATATACAGAAAAGCACAACAGTTACTGCAGTCAATGTCAGTTATTGTAGTTAATGTCATTTGCGGCAAATCTACAATTTTCTTCTTCTATCGTGTGGGTTGTGAGGTGGATTACCAAGCCCATCAATCCTGGTGTCAGGGTTACTATTGTGAGCCGCCAAAGGCCCCTAACATGAATCTACAATAAAACATGTCAAAAAAAAGTTTACTAACTGCAAAAAGTTCAAAAGTTTCAGGTTGATACTAAACTATTGAAAACAAAATACCCTGTACACAAAACCTACCACCTTTGTTTATCGTCAACATTTTTCTTGGAAAACTCTTTTCTTGCAAAATAAAATTCAACGAAACGGAGAATACTTCCATCCCGTATTATTGTAGACCTCATGGAATAAAGACTAAAGACTGCGCTGTTTATAAAGACTTGTTATTGAGCTAACTCAGAAAATAGCAGTTACTTTGAGTTGGTTGCTCTTGAATTCAAATGCATACTAGTGATGTTACGAGTCCATTTGAAGTATTTATTTTGTTATTTATTAAATAACATAACATAGTATCACGCCTACTTCCCTTAAGGGGTAGGCAGAGTTGTATAGTAACAGTTATAGGGTGGTCGAATAAAAATAAAATCTTAAAAAATATTTTCTTTTTCTTCTCAAAAATCATAGTCCAGAACACTCGCTTCCAATCTCTAACCGCCGCCATCTTCCTTCCCCTACCTCCCTCTCCCTCGCACCCCCCCCCCCCCAGGACACGTTCATAAACTTCACCTCATACACATCACGTTCATAATAATCTTCCATCCCCACAATTGCCAGGTATTTTTAAGTCCCATGTAATAGAGGGCGAACCTCAATAGGTTCGAAGTTTATGAACGTGTCCTGAGGGGGTGTGAGAGGTAGAGGGCGGAAGGGGAAGGAAAATGGCGGCGGTTAGAGATTGGAAGCGAGTGTTCTGGACTATAATTTTTAAGAAGAAAAAGAAAATATTTTTTAAGATTTTATTTTTATTCGACCACCCTATAACTGTTACTATACAACTCTGCCTACCCCTTCGGGGACGTAGGCGTGATAGTAAATTATGTTATTTAAAAAAAAAAATACTTCAAATGGACTCGTAACATCACTAGTATGCATTTGAATTCAACAGCAACCAACTCAAAGTAACTGCTATTTTCTGAGTTAGCTCAATCCATTAACCGGACACCGCGTGATATCAGTTATCTATAAAACCCACACATGAAATGAAACTCGAAAGTGGAATTCAGTAGATTAGTGTCCAAGCCGGGATTCAAACCTGTGACACTGCGATGTAAGTCATGCATTCTCCGAACAAGGCTATCACGGTTTAAAATATTGGTGGCAAACCGCGTTTAACAACGATCTCAAAACAAAATCAAATCAAATATATTGCACAGAACTAAATTCCAACAATCAGACATAACTCATGAATACAGTACAATTTGGGCGGCCTTATTAACTCTAGAGCAATCTCTTCCAGGCAACCACTAAAAGGAAACAAACATTTATAGGTGCAACAAGAAATTAATACCTAAAAGTAAAACTAAAGTTAATATAATAAATACTCTATACATACTCAATATAATATAAAACATATTTACTAAAAATATACCTAACCATAGTCTAAAGAAACTATAATAAAAAAATAGACTATACACACACATACAAAACAAGTATTGAAACAAAAAATACATCATACATAATAGTAACATCCTAAAATATCCGCATATAAGGATTCAAAATGAGGAGCTCGGTGGCGCAGCGGTAAACGCGCTCGGTCTGCGATTGTTAAAGTTAAGCAACTTTTGCAAAGGCCGGTCATAGGATGGGTAACCACAAAAAAAAGGTTTTATCACGAGCTCCTCCGTGCTTCGGAAGGCACGTTAAGCCGTTGGTCCCGGCTGCATTAGCAGTCGTTAATAACCATCAATCCGCATTGGGCCCGCGTGATGGTTTAAGGCCCGATCTCCCTATCCATCCATAGGGAAGGCCCGTGCCCCAGCAGTGACGTTAATGGGCTGATGATGATGAAGGATTCAAAATGAGCTCGTAACTGGTTTTTGAAGCTCTGAATAGAGTCGATCTCCTGATGATAAGTGAAGATGTTTCTTCTATTGCGTGGTTCACCTCACAACTCACACGGGAGAACAAGATAAGAAGATTAAGGTGGTCAGTGTTTAAAAGTGTTTAATGGCCTCCGTGGTCCAGTGGTTGAGCGTTGTGCTCACGATCCGGAGGTCCCAGGTTCGAATCTCGGTGGGGACAAATCACAAAAATCGCTTTGTGATCCTTAGTTTGTTTAGGACATTACAGGCTGATCACCTGCTTGTCCAAAAAGTGAAAAGATCCGTGCTTCGGAAAGCACGTTAAGCCGTTGGTCCCGGTTATTACTTACTGATGTCAGTACGTAGTCGTTACATGAGTCATTTCAGGGGCCTATGGCGGCTCAGTAATAACCCTAACACCAGGGTTGATGGGGTTGGTAATGCACTTCCTAATCCACACGATAGAAGAAGAAGAGTGTTTAAATATAACCCTCACTAGTCCTAATACTCACATTTTAAAATGCGCAAAGGTTTACAAAAAGCCTTTCATCAGAAACTTGTCTGAATATCTTAGTTGGCAGAGACTGTTTGTAAATAACTCTTTATTTTATTTTTAATAGCTTTAACAGCTACTTCTTTAATATTTAAATTAAGCATTTATAATTAAAATTACAATTACTTCAAACATTTTAGAAGATTGCGTTACTGTAGTGCGCCTGGGATGTTTGCGAGGCAGCTCCCTGATGACGAGATTGCGTAGCAGCACCAACAGTCTTCTAAGAACCGTAACAGTGGGAATGGTTGGTTCATTCTGGAAACACTGGATCGTGGCCCATGTGTTACCTATACGCCGTGTGGCCCAGTAACATGTAATGACATTTAATTTAATCTATTAACATAGTTTGTAGGTCTCTATTGTTTTACTACCATAATATGGATGCAGAATCTGAATTAAATATTTTATTAATATTAGTATTTGTATGTCGTTTCCATATCTCGGGCCTATGGAGTCCCGGACTTTTGGAAGGCGTGCGTGGGGCAATGATATCGCAAGGTGTTATGTATGGCTGAGGAGAAGAAATGACAAGAGTCTGCAACAGCAACGCGTCTTTTAAATCAAACTGACTGTTTTGATTTAAGAACTAGAGAAACACATTTAATACCAGGCATTTTAATCATTTAGGTACTTAATCATTAATCTTATAATAAGATTTTTTACATAAAGTAAGCTTCACGTGAGCGCTAAATTTATTTTCTGATAAATAACATGACAAAACTTAGATTATTTACAAACGAGCGTAATCGCTAATCGACACGCGTCGTCATTACTCTTGGTCTTCACTGACCCTAAGCTTACCATTCAACATGGAAAATTGCATAAAATGGGCCTACAATACCCAATAAGACTCCAATATACATTCGGTGCGTATAAACAAAAAGGCATTACAGCAATATTCGGGCTAAACGCCTGCCAGGGCATAATCCAGCAGTAATGGAAGAGTTAAGTACAATAATAGGGCCGACTGAGCGTTACCAAAACAATTCTACCCTCCAAACTGGGTGCAGTGCCTCTGCTAGTGATTAATATAACACATATTTATGGAACACGATGTTCGTGCCTCACCCAACAGGGATCACATAGTATCAGCGTCGTGGTTCACGCCGCGACTTGTGCTGAGTGAGGCCCTTTTATATCAGGACGTCCACCACCACCTTATGATCATTTCGACAAATATCCGACTTGCTTTTTTTGAAATTGTTTAATGGAAATTTGATATGATGTTATTGTCTTTCTTTTTGTGTGTGGCGCTTGTTAGAACCAATGGTTGCGCGGACGAAGAAAACATAACATGAATAGCCTAAATACGTCCCACTGCTGGGCAGGTCCCCACAATCAACCGAAGGGGGTATAGAATATACTCCACCTTCTCCACCACGATGCTCCACTGGTTAGTGAAGGTGTTGGTGATGAAAAAAATGAGTTTCAATTCATTTTTAAATCACAAATAATAAAATTCTTCTCCCGTGTAAGTTGTGAGACCAATAATCGACCTCATCTACCGTGGTGTTAGGGTTATATTGCTCCTTTATATATTTATTTAGGGTTGCGGGAACGCTCTCGCTTACTACTGCATCACCTTCACCAACCCGAAATTCAAAATCCAGTTGGTTGAGGTGGCCTGTGCCCAGCGGTGGGACTTATATAGGGTGTTTATGTTATTATATCGCTCGCTATAGATCAGTGGTAGCCCAGTTGGTAGAACGCTTGCCTCTCACTTTAAGGTCGCAGGTTCGGACCAGCCCAGGCCTAAACCAATAATAATAATAATTTATTTAATTCACGAAACATGTCTCATATGTGTTAGTAAACTTATTCCAGATGTTAGTAGCCTTATCTAATATTAGATGCTATGACATGCAAGTGACAGCATCTACGCAGATACGATTGCCGAATTCATGTTTGGATCAAAAAAGATTATCACGTGCTTCAGCGGTGAAGGAAAACATCGTGAAGAAACCTTAATTCCCGAGAAATGCATTATCGGAGGTATGTGATCTAACCTGTATTGGGCTGGTTTTCCCTTCGTGGGTTGGTAAGTCAGACAGGCAGTCGCTTCTGTAAAAAGCCGGACCTGTCAAAATATTCAGGTAAGGTAAGCGGACGCTGTGAAAAACGGGGTAATGCTATGGAGATGATGGTGTTTATTTTTGTTGTATTAGTTTTTATATTGTTTTCTCGTCATACAGCGCATTGGGCCACACTGTAATGTTGTATGTACCTTTATAAATAAATAAATAATAAATTATGTCGCTCGCTGCCACAGACACCACACCCACTTAGTGTTCAATAAGCAAGAGGCGTAGTTTCATTTGGAAACTAATAAACAACTGAGAGACCTCCTGGGTCCGGGATTGCCGATATAAGGGCCTTTAACCTGCTTACTCGCGTACCATCTTCATTTCGCTATGAAGTTAATGGCATAGAATAATAATGTTATTTATCTTCAGCACAATTTGTAATCTCTCTTCTATCGTGTGGGTTGTGAGTTCATCAACCTGAGCAACGCCACAAATACTGAGCAACCATAGGCTAATTTGTAACCTTCAATTACAAACACAGTTTGGTTACTTCTGTATTTTTTGTCAGGCTACCTTTGAAAAAGTCGATGTATGGGAGCGCGGGATGGTGCAATACAAAAAATAAATTAAATAATAATAAAGAAATAAATAGGAAAAAAAGAATAATAAAAAACATATATATCCTACCAACTACCAACATAAACAAAATATACCATAAATATGTATTATACCGGGTGTTAGTGACATCGTAACGAAAACTTTGAGTACTTAATGATTCAACCTGATTCTGAGTTGATATCAAGTGGAATTTTCCACGGCAAAAGTATAGAATTGAAAATAATTAAAAAAGCGACGGAAAATTCCACTTTATATCAACTCAGAATTATGGTCTGAATCACCCATCAAAGTTTTCGTTACGGTGTCACAAAACAAAAAGTTTATTGCAGTATCTTTTGGTACATAGTTTATACTGGGTTTGGAGCCACCTTTTAAGCATAGATATGCTTGTATGAGGTGACTCCGTTCTTCCATAACAATGTTCGTAAATTGTACCTTACACTAATTGACAGAAGAAATTAAAAGAAAAGAAAAAATAAAATGAAAATGATTAAGGATGACAAAAACTAGGCATGCTTTTATACTTATATCTATATCTAAATTTTTGAAATTTTTATTTAGTTTGTATTATAATGTAACTTTATATTGGTATTAGTGCGTGCGTGTCACTAACACCCTGAAATTCCACTTGGTATCAACTCAGAATCATAGTCTGAATCCCCGTCAAAGTTTTCGTTACGATGTCATTAACAACCACTAGAAAAATAATTATTACTTGATATTTGGATTAGATATGCTATAGATGTTGCTACCTATATTGCTTCCATTCATTTTCCCTCAGTATTCGTTACGATGCTACAAACACCCTGTATATACACATAAGTCCCAAGTCTTTTTTCTATCCCCAGACCAAACATAAAAGTCGCATCGAACATAATTCCTATGAAAACGAGACATTATTATGCAGAATCCATGGAATAACAAACGTTCCAAATGGAATATGAATTGTATTGACCGCAGCCATAACGGTTCATTTCGATTTTAATTTATACAGGGATCACAAAACTCTGGAGATTTCGCCAATTCCGGATAATGGGAAAGGAAAATTGGCTGGATTGCAGACATATCGAAAAAAATATTTCGTTTCAGTGCATATATCAGATATAACATTTTTATTGCGAAAAACGAGAAAATAATTTTGAATTTACGTCATCAAAATACACGCGGTTTCCGTGGCGATTTTTTGCATATATTCGTTGGCTTACCGGATGAGCGCGCCTTCAGTGATTCGCATTTGTCCAGCCAAGTAGTTATTGCCATCTGAGGCAAACCTACAGTAAGACACTTCACAAAAAGCTACAAACACCTTAGAGACTTTATTTATCAAATCATTCCCTCTTCATGTTCAAACTATCGAAAAATAGGTTAAATCTAGCCATAGAGGCGGTCAATCAGCTCGCGACTACAAACACTTCAGAACCCCGATACCAACCCCGCTTGTGTGGTCGACGATTTTCCTCTTTGCTATCGACCCACTACGGTCGATTAATTATTTCAAATATTATTCTCTCAGACGACGCCCTGAGCCGAGGTCCGCGCCCAACTGGCGACCCTGTTGTCTGTTGCGAAATGTTGTGCCACGTGAGAGTCCTCAGCGCTCCCCATTTGTCCGGCCAAGTAGTTAAAGTCACGTCAAAAAACGTAGGTTAAGAAACCTTGTTTTTTTTCTAATAATATTAAATAATGTTACACCTAATCTACTGATTAGACCTTTTTCTCACAAATTCACATCAAAAATTATTTATTCGCTTAAGATAGATAGGTACAGAGTCACAGTATGTTATTAGTCAGTGTTACATAAGCTCTATCCTGCAAATTATTATTACACATACATACACATACATAAACTCACGCCCGTAATCCCTAATGGGGTGGGCAGAGCCACAAGTAATCAAAGACAACTTGCAGCCACTGTTGATACGAAGTCCAAAGATGGATATGATGAAAAAAATACGATGCAAATTATTATTAGCATGCAAGTATCAAAAGTTCAAAAATTCACTAATACTATAAAAACTATTATTAATTAGCCATTCGCGTAATTTACAAGTCATTATTTTACTGGGTCCGTTATTACATTTTTCAGATAAGTATCTTATTGTATACTTTTGTAGCAGAGTACAAACTCTGCACATAAGTACTGGCTTTTCGTTCTGACCGTCATCATTTTAAATTACGAAATTCTCATTCCATTCCGCATTTCCTTTCATTTTATACTGACTCATTGCATCCCCGACCTTCATAAAAACAATACAAGTATATTATACTGTTTAGATCTCTAATTCAATCGCTCTAATTCTTGATCCTTTTGTGAAGTGAGTATATTGTGAACTATGTATATTCCTATACTGTTTGTGAAGTGTTTTTAATAAACTGTATATATTCCTGCTTGCTGCTTGCTTCTAATTTATCAACGTTATCACCAATCATTCCCCTACTCTGCCGGCACGTCGGGATACCACCCTCACCACCCATCGTGCCGTACTTTTATCCACATGTTATGCGGGCTTTCTAAACAAAGTGTAGTTCTTGGACAGTCCTTACACTTACTAGGGGGCGGGTAAAAAACTTAATAAGGAACTTAATCACGGGGCATTGCAGACTCAACAAGCACCTACATAATGGAGCTGACCGAGTCCCCTTTATGCAGATTCTGTTTAAAGGAGGATGAGATGCCATTACACCTGCTGTGCAGCTGTGAGGCACTCATACACAGTAGAAGCCGAACACTGAGGGGCCACAATGGATCCCTAAAAAGACGCTGGATCAAATCGAACGGATCGGTCTACAGGAGGATTTTTTAAATAAAGGGACCTATTCACAATAGATCTTGCTAGGACGCAGTGGCCATTCGTGCTGCTTCAGCTCGAGCCCTTTTACTCTCATCATCATCATCATTACCAGCCGCACGACGCCCACTGCTGGGCATAGGCCTCCCCCAAGGATCTCCACGACGATCGGTCCTGCGCTCCTCAAATAATACTAAAATATACCTAATATTTTAATAACATTTACCCTATAAGATTTTACAAAACCACTCTACGATAAACGATGCTTTTTCCCACGATAACTCGTACTTCAAAGTCAAAAATAAACAACCGAGATTTCAAAATTGCTTTTAAAGCCAAGCAAAAGATTTATAAACTGAAAATAAATTCAATTCATCGTATGATGGATGACACGTTTCATATTACCTCTTAAAGTCGTATATTTTGTACAATAACGAAGTTTTCGTAAAAACTCGAGCTTTCACAAGTCAAGTTTCATCACGTTGAATTCGTTTTAAATAGATTGTAGTGGAGTAGGTAAATTCAAGATGCGAGTTACGAAACGGGCGAGTTTATTAACTTCAATATAAAAATATAAGTTTCAAAACTAAAACCCGATTAATGCAAAATTACTCTCTAAAAAGTATGAAACAAGAAAATATGTTTGGAGATAGCCGTGGCTGTATGCCATGGTAAACAAACTTTTGGCGCCGAGGATGTGCTGCCGCCAAAGGATGTTATCGGGGTACTGAAGTGAGCATAGTACCCTGCTAGCCACAACTTGATAGTGTGACTAGGGATCGACGATCCAACGGTGTTATGCTGGAAGTTGTACATATGCGCGTCTTGCTACGTAAACTTCGATATCGCGTTTCACGACTGCTTCAAGACTGCATTATTGAATGTGGCGCCATCTGTTGCATGTGGGCGGAACTAGCTGGCCAACTAGTTGGGTCCGCCACAAAACTCTTCAACTAAACATCACTATTCGGAACAAATTTAGAAAAATATTTTCTTGTTTCGTACCCTTATATATATTTATTATGGGGTATTATTTCTTAAGAGAACGTGCTTCTGTGCGTCTTAAATTATGTACCAGGTGAAAGCCACCGCTCCCCATTTAAGTTTGTCCGACTAAGTAGTTACAAACTACTAAACTAGGTAGTGGTGCTAGCAAAGCTACAACAAGCTACTTACGTCAAAAATACCTTTCTAATTAAAACACATAATAACGGGTTCTTACCGCGTTTAAATGGGGATATGAGACTCCCGATATTTCGACACTGTTGCAAGTGCCATGATCACGGGATGTCATCCCGTATTTTATTGCAACAGTGTCGAAATATCGGGAGTCTCATATCCCCATTTAAACGCGGTAAGAACCCGTTATTATGTGTTTTAATTATGATAATAACCGCGTAAACTTAAAACAATGTAATACCTAGACCCTCAAGGCACAGTTTAGGGCAAACAGCGGAATAAATTTATAACATAACTTAACAAATACTTATTGCGCATACGGGAAATACAAAATTACAAACAAAGAGAACGAAACATTAAAAAGAGAAAGAGAAGATGTAATTATTTTTTATTTGTATTTTTTGTGTTCATTGTGCTCAATAAAGTATTTTATCTATCTATCTATGTATTTAATTATGTACCTGTGTAAGTAAATATAAATCAAGTTTAGTGGCCCGACATGAGCCGGTAAAGGCAGCGGGCATGTGAGCGACGCTATCTGAAATGAGTGTCTGAGAGGAACACGAAGAATAAATAAAATGCAGCTGCTTGCTTACCAACACGGCATACTAATGTAGAAACTATTTTCATCATTCAAAAAAGGGCAGTTCGCGCTATTTATAATCTGCGTTGTCGGGACTCTTTAAGGGAGCTGTTTGAAGAAATAAATATACTGACGGTCGCAAGTCAATATATTTATGAAAACATTATGTATGTGCGTAAAAATGTATCTCTCCTTCCGAGAAACTGTGAAAGGCATACTTACAATACAAGGAATAAAAATAAAATTGTTGTTCAAAATTCTAGATTACATAAAAAATTCTAGATTAAGTAAATTAAATTCATCTTTTTTGGGGTTATGTATACGTTTTTACAATAAAATACCAGATAATATTTTAAATTTGTCAGAGAATAAATTTAAAGCTCACGTGAAGCTTACTTTATGTAAAAAAGCTTATTATAAGATTAATGATTACCTAAATGATAAACATGTCTGGTATTAAATGTGTTCCTCTAGTTATTAAATAACTTGTAATGTACCCTCATTGATTTAAAAGATGTGTTGCTGTTGCAGTTTCTTGTCATTTCTTCTCCTCAGCCATAACACCTTGCGAAATGACGTAAATTCAAATGTTACATTGACCTTCAACAACAAATAAATGATTCTGATTCTGATTAAGACTCGGTGCTAAATTGTCTTAAATTGCCTTAGATATTTTACCTTAGTTCACACCCGGTCCACGACGATTTCCCTCAATAAGCGCTTATCGCTATCGACCTACTAGAGTCGATTAATTCTTTCAAATATTTTTCCTCTCAGACGACGCCCTGAGCCGAGACTCGCGCCCAACTGGGGCACCCTCAGGCCTGTTTGCTTAAACGTTGTACCGGGTGAGAGCCTTCAGCGCTCCCCATTTGCCCGGGCAAGTAGTTAATGCCATCTGCGGCAAACCTACAATAAGTAACGTCAAAAAAAACCATAGTGACGTCATACCGAATACTGAGGAGGATGATTCAGCTCACGATCCGGAGGTTCCGGGTTCGAATCCCGGTGGGGACATATCACAAAAATCACTTTGTGATCCCTAGTTTGGTTATGACATTACAGACTGATCACCTGATTGTCCGAAAGTAAGGTGATCCGTGCTTCGGAAGGCACGTTAAACCGTTGGTCCCGGTTACTACTTACTGAGTAAGTGAGTAATCGTTACATGAGCCATATCAGGGGTTTTTGGCAGCTCAATAGTAACCCTGACACCAGGGTTGTTGGAGTTGGTGATCCACCTCACAACCCACGCGATAGAAGAAGAGAAAATGACAGGTATAACATAAAATAAAATTAGGAGATGTCTGCAGGAATCAGGGCCGTTTTGTTAATACGTACATATAAAGACACACAAACAGACAGCCTAATTAAGACCACAGACCAGGGAACAAAAACTCGAAGGTAATTAGTGTGCAGAACAAACATCCCTTAATGTCCGCTGTGACACAGTAACGACCCTAATGTGTTCCGAGCTTTATTTTTTAATCACGCAAGAGAATATACTTAATATTGAATTAATTACACTTCCTACTATGTAAAGGTCAGTGTCGCTACCACGATTTGCGGCAGTAAACTACTGGAGTTTACTACGGACGAGAGCCTCCAGCGCTCCCCATTTGTCCGCCCAAGTAGTTAATGCCAGCTGAGGCAAATCTGCAATAACTCACGTCCAAAAAGAAGAAAAAGAATATACTGGAGTTTACTACACACTTGAAATCTCCCTAGGGTTATTTCGTTTTACACAAGACTTAGGTACGGTTTTTCGCAGAAGCGACTGCCTGCCTGACCTTCCAAACCGTGATGGGAAAACCATGCCTATACAGGTTAGATCACATGCCTCCAAAACGCATTTCTCGCGAATGTGGGATTCCTCACGCTGTTTTCCTTCACCGCTGCAGCTAAGATAATTATTATAGGATCCAAATACGATACAAATGCGAATCCAAAAGCAGAAATCACATTGATAATAAAAAAGAGATATTTTTTTCGAAACGTCAAAACGGAAGGTTTCTTTGGAGTTTGTATGCAAATACTGTCCTGTGACGTCACCAATAAAAGCGACCAAACGTCGTACTCATTGTTACTTAATTCATAAATCATCACCAGCCCATTAACGTCCCCACTGCTGGGGCACGGGCCTTCCCTATGGATGGATAGGGAGATCGGGCCTTAAACCCGCGGGCCCAATGCGGATTGGTGGTTATTAACGACTGCTAATGCAGCCGGGACCAACGGCTTAACGTGCCTTCCGAAGCACGGAGGAGCTCGAGATGAAAACATTTTTTTTGTGGTCACCCATCCTATGCCCGGCCTTTGCGAAAGTTGCTTAACTTCAACAATCGCAGACCGAGCGCGTTTACCGCTACGCCACCGAGAATTCATAAATAAAAATCGAAAATAAGTCGAAAAGTAAAATGAGATTGATTTTTGATTATATTAGGAAGACTTCTATTAAACTAGATTAGCATTTTCACATTGATCTTTGACCCAGTCAAATATCTTATTAAGGTCAAAAATAGAGATCGCGAGGAAAACAGAATGTACCAAAGGTAAACAACATTGATACCACTTATATATGCGTGGTATACAAGTCTCCCTTCGTGACATATACATCTGGAGCACCTTAATTATTGTGGGACAAGTCACAGAAGAGTAACGTTTTATAGGGTTCCCAGATTGGGTTTATTTTTTCGCAATTTTAAGGAATACTAGTTGGTTGTTCGTCTTGGTTATACATCTGCCGACCACAATTGGGATTAGTCTTGAGCTAATGTTGTTGTTGGGCGGGAAACAAGAATGATCATGGAATTTTAATACTTTTTAGTAGTTTTTCATTGTGTCAGTCAATCCAGCTCATGGCCTCATGTATACAGGGTGTTAGTGACACCATAACGAATATTAAGGCTGATGATTCAGACCATTATTATGAACTCAGAAGAGTTCATATCAAGTGGGATTTTCCGTTGCAAAATTCACGATTTTTTTAATATTTTTTAAATTATTTTCAATTCTAAATTTTTGCGATGGAATATTCCACTTGATATTAACTCTGAATAATCAGCTGAATCACCCCTCGCAGTATTTGTTACAATGTCACTTACACCCCATACAAGTATATACAGGTAGCCATACAAGTAGGTATGGGTGTTAGTGACACCGTGACGAATACTGAAGGGGATGATTCAGACCACAACTCTGAGTCGACATCAAGTGGAATTTCCTGTCTGAAGATTTATGAAAATTTTAGTGTTTTTTAAATTATTTTCAGTTTCATACTTTTGCGACGGAAAATTCCACTTGACAACAACTCAGAATAAAGGTCTGAAGCATCAATTATGTAGGTTATATTTCATATGTCCGCTGCCGCTTGTAACTTAACCCGTCTCGTTAAGGCGCAGTTTAAAATCTAATTCGAGGGCACGTCCGCAAGCAATCTGACTGGAGCAACTTAATTCCGTACTAATTCCAGTGAGGTGCTCACGGAATTGAATCTGGGACTACGAGTGATGTGTGCTTAGTTATAAATTGTTTTGTTTGTCGCGCCCTACGAGCCTCCTGGGAATTTATATGCGGAGGTAATCTTTATCGCTGATCTAGTTGGCAGAATATAGTTGAAAGAATAATACTACGTATAGAACGGTTGCAGAAGCGGAGATGGGAGCCATCGGTACGGCAACGCAGGACGGATGAGGCGAGTCACAGGGACTGTAACCTGGAAACTGACAGAGGGCAGCAGTAACTGTGACATGAGTCCTAGTGCGGCTTTGAAATAGACTACTCTGGGCGCCATCCCACGCGCGTCAGACAGAGTACTGCGGGGCAGTAGGCAAGAGGGAGCTCGGTGGTGCAACGGTAAACGCGCTCGGTCTGCGGTTGTCGAAGTTAAGCAACTTTCGCAAAGGCCGGTCATAGGATGGGTGATCACAAAAAAAAATTTTTCATCTCGAGCTCCTCCAAAAGGCACATTAAGCCGTTGGTCCCGGCTGCATTAGCCGTCGTTAATAACCATCAATCCGCACTGGGCCCGCGTGATGGTTTAAGGCCCGATCTCCCTATCCATCCATAGGGAAGGCCCGTGCCCCAGCAGTGGGGACGTTAATGGGCTGATGATGATGATACTAAATTGTAATACAAGTACCTACTTACTTCTAATACTACTACTTAATTTCATCAGTAGTTTACTGGGTAGGTACGATAAGCTGTAAAAGTCCAATCAGTTACTTGCAAAGTAAAATATTAACTGGTTGTACTTAAGACCTAGTTACATGTCGTTTCTGTAATAGACCAAAAACACCTACAAATACATAAATTTTATAATTAAGATGACTAATCAGAAATCAGAATAATTTATTCAACGTAATTATCATGGATTAACCTGTTGAAGGTCAATGTAACATTTTTGAATTTACGTCATTTCGCAAGGTATTATGGCTGAGGAAAAGAAATGACAAGAAACTGCAACAGCAACACATCTTTTAAATCAATGAGGGTACATTACAAGTTATTTAATAACTAGAGGAACACATTCAATACCAGACATTTTTATCATTTAGGTAATCATTCACAACAAGATTCAATGGTTCGTAATTTCACCATTGTTTACAAATAATTCGCTGGGCTCAGTGACTGAACCTTTGCTCTTTGATTGTACATCCAGCGCATGAACTAAGTACGGTCACGAGCATTAATATGTATACACTTTGGTACCATGTCACATTAACTTTTTTGACAAATTGAACTGTAAGTCTCACTAAATGTCAAATATGTTAGAGCGACAGAGTACTAAAGTGGGTACATTATATTGCTCATGACTGTACCCTCGCTTCACCAAGCATTTTGTGTTCTTTATTATTATCATTAATAACTGCAGATTTTAGTTTGAAAACTTCATTTTGCTCTGAGCAGTGCTAGTTCAGTACTAAATAGGTGCTCATGGCTGCGACTGACTGCCAGGGAATGAAGTTCTCAACTTTAATAAGTCCTTATAAACTTTATCTGCAGTGAAAGGTATATAGTGCTTCTATTTACTTAATGTCCCTTTGCAATCATCGCATTTCCGTTGGCCTCCGAGGTCCAGTGATTGAGCGTGATGCTCACGATCCGGAGGCCCCGGGTTCGAATCCCGGTGGGCACATATCACAAAAATCACTTTGTGATCCCTAGTTTGGTCAGGACATTACAGGCTGACCACCTGATTGTCCGAAAGTAAAATGATCCGTGCTTCGGAAGACACGTTAAGGTGTTGGTCCCGGTTAGTACTTGCTGATGTAAGTATGTAGTCGTTACATGAGCCATGTCAGGGGACTTTCGGGGCGGCTCAATAATAACCCTGATACCAGGGCTTATGAGGTTGGTATTCCACCTCACAACCCACACGATAAGAAGAAGAAGATCGCATTTCCAAATACAGCCGAATGCTAATTTAATTTCCATTTTCGAAAATTATTAGATTTATCGCGTGTTTGAATTTGAATTCAGAACTAAGTAGGTATTCGTAATATTTAAAAAATAATTGTTTTATTCCCGCGCGATTATGTATTGAATAAAGATATTTCAAATTGACATGATCTCTCAGTCACTATTACCGATCCGCAGAACCTCAGCCGCCAGCCCATTAACGTCCCCACTACTGGGGCACGGGCCTTCCCTATGGATGGATAGGGAGATCGGGCCTTAAACCACCACGCGGGCCCAGTTCGGATTGATGGTTATTAACGACTACTAATACAGCCGGGACCAACGGCTTAACGTGCCTTCCGAAGCACGGAGGGGCTCGAGATGAACTTATTTTGTTTTTTGTGGTCACCCATCCTATGACCGGCCTTTGCGAAAGTTGCTTAACTTCAACAATCGCAGACCGAGCGCGTTTACCGCTGCGCCACCGAGCTCCTCCCAGTAGAGAAGTAATTTCTTTAAAATATTCTTAAGTTCAGATGTTAAAACTGGATAGCAATATCCACATGACCTCCACAGAGCACTTAAGATTCCGAGTGCGGTAGTAAACCTAGAATTGGCATAATGGACAGCGATAAAATTTAGAACTCCCAGATCGTCGCATTAAGTTTATTGTCAGTCAATTTCCATTTATAACGCTTACGATGTGTGTTTTATATTTGCCTGCTTTATACCATTATCATATTGCACCGTGTGGATTATTTGATTACTGCACACATAAACCGCATAAACAAACATGGGACCTAAACACAGCTAGGCGTAACTTATACTCTAAACACCTCTGCCACGGCCTCCGTGGTCCAGTGGTTGAGCGTTAGGCTCACGATCCGCAGGAGGCCCCGGGTTCAAATCCCAGTGGGGAAATATCACGAAAATTACTTTGTGTTCCCTAGTTTGGTTCGGACATTACAGGCTGATCCCCTGATTGTCCGAAAGTAAGATGATCCGTGTTTCGGAAGGCACGTTGAGCCGTTGGTCCCATTCAAATGAGATAATCTTTACGAAACATCAAAACGACATATTTCTATGGAATTTTTTGATAAATAATGAAGTTATCGAGGAAAAAAGAGACAAGATGATGGGACACTTAATAAGATATGTCGAATTTATTAAAAATATCATAGGGAAGATAGAAGAAAATAGAGGGAAGACAAAGAAGGACTTATTTATTTATTTGGATAGTTAGTGGAAGATGCTCTTACAGCACGCACGCACGCACGCACGCACGCACGCACACATACACACACAACACACACACACACACACACACACACACACACACACACACACGTTCTTAAACCTTTTCTTATTTCTAATAGGTACTTATAAAAAACTATCCCACTCTTACTATTGTATACAGTCTATAATTCAAACTGTAACTTAAACATAATAAAATACCTAGCACCTGATTTGGAGTGTGGAGAGGCTGGTGATCTGTCATACAGGGCATCCTAGTACAGACACCAGTCCCTCACACAGATGTTATAGTTATGCCTTTGTTATGTTGTTTGTTAAACTGTCTGTGTGGGAGAAAATAAAGCTTTATTTATTATTATTTATTATTATTTATTATTATTTATTATTATTTATTATTATTTATTATTATTTATTAATATTTAGTATTATTTATTATTATTGATTTATTAGTTCATCTTGCGATGGACCTCTGCCTAGACCAATAGGGAACATAGTCGTGGCTTATGTATTGTTTTGTACTTACACAAAACATTGTACAAATAACTAAGTATGTTTAGGTAACAATAAAGTTAGCATTTGCCTGAGAACACTTCTGTGTTTATCTTTTATAACATAGAGTAAGAATAACTAGAGCAAGGAGTGCAAGGAAATAAAAAAATATATCGTCATTTTATGATAAAAACTTCGTAAGAAGTTTTTTAAAGAATCACGTTCCTATGTGATTTTCTTCAACATAACCTCTTAGACTTTTTTTGTTAAATACAGGATATTAGTGACACCGTAACGAATACTGAGGGGGATGATTCAGACCATGATTCTGAATAAATGGTGCTAATTCCTGTAAATACCATCTAATTTTATTTTAAGTTATATCTGTCATTTTCTTATCCGCCGAAAAGGAAAGGGACGGGTAATCGAGAAGCATAAAATTAAGGATGACGGATACAACTTAAAATAAAATTAGGCGGTGTCTGCAGGAATCGGGGCCATTATCAAGTTAAAATTTCCGTCGCAAAATTTTTCAATTCTATACATTTGCGATGGAAAATTCCACATGATAATAACTCAGAATAGTGAGCTGAATCATCCCCCTCAGTATTCGTTACGAAGTCACTTACACCCCGTACAAGTACATACAGGTAGCCATACAAGTACGTATGCGTGTTAGTTAGTTGATAACATGTGGAATTTCCTGTCGGAAAATTTATGTCGGCGAATTTATGTCAAGTCAGAATCATGGTGTGAATTATCCCTCAAAGTTTTCGTTACGATGTCACTAAAACACTGTAAAATATATTTTTTACGAATTTGGAATATGTAATAGCTTCCTCTCTTCTCCGCTAAGCGAGAAAGCACGAGAACTATTTAAAACTATTACAAGAAGGGGTTGGAAAGGACGCTCCTCAATAGGTATTAGTCAGAAGTCACACACACAGAAGCGCTTGTACGATAACGTCGATGTGTAGTGTCTGTGTAAAACGAAGTGTTTTTATGAAGTGTCCGGGGTGTGGAAATGTGTCCATTACGAGGTTGTTTTTAACAAAAATGACATCCGAATGTGGTTGTTACCGATTTTTTTATTAACAAGTAGGAAAATTATTTAAAAGTCTGTCCTTTAAACTTACTGTATCCCCGTTCCAGAGAACCAGTACAACTTTATATAATCCTTTACCAGTGCCTCTAGGCTTACATCCCACCTGGTCGCGTGTTTGCTAATGAAAATTTACCTGCATTTAATTAAATGCACTGAAAGTTAAGTTGCAAATGAGAATAAACTTATATAGTAGTTACATTTATTTATTTATTTATACACAATTTACATAGTCATTACAGGCAATCCCAATTCAACTATGTAATGCAATTTTACTTAAATATTATAAACTCAAGAGTTTTACAACTAAGTCTGTGAATTTCGTTAACGAACACGTGTCCGTATTGGGTACGGAGATAGTATTAATGGTCTTTAGTGCGCGCGCTACTGGAGCGTAGCTGCCGAGGTTGGTGCGCGCAGTGGGCACCGCAAACATTCGGGGAGGCCGTCTAGTTTTTCGAGCGTCTAATGGCACTAAAAACTGTAAAGTGGACAAAATCTCCGGATTGTGAATTATTCCCCTGAACACTTTATATATGTACAATACTAAGGCGGTATTTCTCCTCACCTCCAACCTATAGTATCAGACCATACCTATGACAAATAGAGACGGATACTTCAGGGGGTACAAAGGATACACGCCGTACTGCCTCAGGTAAAGAAACCTGAAAAAGAATACATACGTATGTATCAGAAAATGGAAACTCCACTACCCACCAGCGACTGAGCTTGTTTGTACTGAGTACTCTGGCCGCCATCCCACTCGTGTCAGACAGGTACTGCTGGGTAGAAGGCGGCCTTGTCACCAGGGTTGATGAGGCTGGTATACCACCTCACAACCCACACGATAAGAAGAGAAGACTGCCCTAGTTTTCCCTAAAAAGTAGCATGGAGAATGCTACACCAACAAGAGCGTGGCTCTTAAATTAGTGATGATGAAACTATTTTAATGGGTTGATACGTAGATGGACCTGATAGGGGAAACTCGGGCTGATGTCTGTAGTGATTATGTCCGTATAAAATACTGCAATATAATGTGATCAATGTGATTTTAATCGCGACCTAGTACGAGTTCCTGTTACCGAGTAATGGCGCGTCGGGGAATTGTATCATATTGTCGTTACATTGTACTTGCTGGTATTCTACACGCATTTCATAACTGGCCAGAGATACAATGAGGGATTTTCCAATCGGCGTTCCCCTAACACACGATAGATGGCGTTGTTCACTTCTAACGTGATGGTCCCGTAGTCCCGGTGGGGACATATCACGAAAATCACTTTGTGGTACCTAATTAAAACACATAATAACGGGTTCTTACCGCGTCGGGAGTCTCATATCCCCATTTAAACGCGGTAAGAACCCGTTATTATGTGTTTTAATTGTGGTACCTAGTTTGCTTAGGGACATTACAGGGTGATCATCTGATTGTCCGAAAGTAAGATGATCCTTGCTTCGGAAGGCACGTTAAGCCGTTGGTCCCGGTTACTGTGAGGTTGCTGGTTCAAAACTTTTAGAATCTGTGTCACCAGATTTTAGAATTTGTTTCCGACTTCATGTTTGGATCATAATTATGTGATTGATCGTGAGGGAACTCACATTCCCGATGAATTCGTTTCGGAGGTATGTCACCTAACCTGTATGGGCTGGTTTTCCTTTCGTGGGTTGGAAGGTCAGACAGGCAATCGCTTCTGTAAAAAACCGGACCTGTCAATCCTTCAGGATAAGTAAGCGGACCATGTGAAAAACGGGATAATTCAAAGGAGATGATGATGTTTGGATCATATGTGATTATCACGTCCTCAGCGGTGAAGGCAAACATGGCTAGGAGACCAACATACTTGAGAAATGTGTTTTTTCCCTTCCAGTTGGAATTGGAAGGTCAGACAGGTAGTCGCTTCTGTAAAAAGCCAGTAAAATCTTCAGGTTATAGGTAGGTAGATGGACCCCGTGAAGAACGGGATATCGCTAGAAAACAAACCCAAAAAATCCGTAAAAAAAAATACCCTAAAACCGTCCCTCCCTCTCATAGCATGTTCAGTCCCCATAACAGCTTTGTACGAGTAATAACGTTTAATCGTTACTTGCAACCTCCGATTAGATGCCGTATCGTTACTCTAACGATATGAATGGGCAAATGATGGTTAAAACATATCTGTTACTTTGTAGAAGACAACACTTTGCCACACACCGGACACTGTATACAAAAATTTCATTTTCACCGTGTGTTGAGCGTTGTGCTCACGATAAGGAGGCCCCGGGTCCGAATCCCGATGGGGACATATCACAAAAATCACTTTGTAATCCCTAGTTTTCTTAGGACATTACAGGCTGATCACCAGATTGTCCAAAAGTAAGATAATCCGTGCTTCGAAAGGCACTTTAAGCCGTTGGTGCCGGTTATTACTTACTGATGTAAGTACGTAGCCGTTACATGAGTCATGTCAGGGGCCTTTGGCGGTTCAATAGTAACCCTGACACCAGGGTTGCTGAGGTTGGTAACCTCACAACCCACACGATAGAAGACCGTGTGCTGCCTAACTCGTAAGTGTGAGCAAGACAGACGTCGCGCGTTCCCCTTACCGGCTTTGTCGGCCTTAACGCTAATAAGCAATTCCTTCCACCCACCCACACAGTCTATATCGGAAGTAAACACATGCTTAATAAAACGAATCTATTTTTATCTGAACTAATTTTTGTTTATTACTCTGCCAATCAAGGAATTAACCAACACAGCCACGGGATAGCGGGCATTATTCTGAAGAGCATAAGACGGATTATCGCGGTTGTTTGTGGCCACTGAGTTGGACCGATTATATAGGACCTACCAAAGATTGACGTCATAAAATGTCACCATCTTTGTAAGTAGCTTTCATCAGCTTGCGACAAGGGTTGGGCTAGGAAACGAACATTTTTTTTAACGTGACTTATTGTATACTTGCCGCAGATGGCATTAACTACTTGGCCGGACAAATGGGGAGCGCTGAGGGCTCTCACCCGGTACAAAATTTAAGACAACAGGCCTGAGGCTGCCCAGTTGGGCCCGAACCTCGGCTCAGAGCGTCTTCTGAGAGGAAGAATATTTGAAAGAATTAATCGACCCTAGCGGGTCGATAGCGATAAGCACTGAATGGGTCGATATCAGGATTCTGAGGTGTTAGGTGTCGCGAGCTGATTGGCCGCTCTTATAAATATATGTATATATATTTGTATTTTCTTCTCTGCCCTCCACTGTGGCAATTCCTGTACGGCGCGTCCTTGCCGCGGGGATGGGAGCCTCTTACTTCAGTAGCCCGGAGTGAGATGGTAGCTGGGTATAACGTAGAATCCTTGCCCAGGGATACGGGTGAAGATGTCAACGGTTGCAGAGGCGGAGATGGGGGCCATTGGTATATAAGGGTTGCGTCACAGGGACTGTAATCTGGAACCTGACAGAGGGCAGCAGTAACTGTCAGTACTATTCAGCGGAGGACAGGAGTCCTAGTACGGCTTTGAAATAGACTACTCTGGGCGCCATCCCACTCGCGTCAGACAGAGTACTGCGGAGCGGAAGACAAGAGGGAAACCACTGCCCTATTTTTCCCTAAAAAGTAACATAGAAAATGCTACACCGACAAGAGCGTGGCTCTTAAATTAGTAATGATGATCATGATATATTTGTAATTGACTTTTTTGTTGTGTATGGGCAAATAAATATATATAGTGTTGTTATGTAGCAGTAGCATTATTCCCGCGGATTTGGAAGCCCGCCTACCAGCAACACGCAAGGGCAGTATAACTCGACGGCCTCAGTACGACCGCTCGTAAAATTGATCCAATGATTCGAACACTGTCTATTCTGGCGATTTCATTTCGGCAACTTCTTGTTTGAACATTGTATTAACCGCACTGATTTATATTATCTGTAGTACTAACCTAACTTCAACTTCGGTGTATAATGATAAAATAGACAAGCATGTGTTAAAAAAAAAATATATATGCATGTATACCATTTACCGTAAGTAAATGAAAACAGACAAACTATATATATACTAAATTATATAAATAACACATTTTTTATAAACAATTTTATCAATTTTTGTAAACATGCTAAATTTTTGGTTCAAATAAATAAATTAACAATATAATTATGATTGATGAGGTTGATACTCCACCTCACAACCCACACGATAGAAGAAGATTATGATTGATAGAGCGAATTGATGTACTTATTATGTTAAAACGGCTATCATAGCGCGCTAATACCATATATAATGTATTTCCAGTTAGTGTGAAATCAGAAATCAGAAATCAGCAGAGAGCGCAAAGCCGAATTGAGAACAACCCACCGATCGTATAGACCCGAAGAAAACTATTATGTCTGTAGATAAATCACAAGGTTTATGACAACCGCTGCTTTGTTTTATACGCGAATGCCTATCAACAGCTGTGTTCTGTTGCCTTGAGATAAATAATATACTTTGTTGACCAAAAAAATGTGCTTTTGACGAAAGTAGGGTAACCACACATCTTTTCTGTCAGGTAACTGGTTGTAGATTATCCGCAGAACATAAGTACATCAAGAGCTCTAAACCACTGTATTGGATCGCGTACTAGGTTCAAAATAAGTTATGAAATTCTGATTATTAAATAAAGACAGATCTAAAACTAACGAAAAACATTTTCTTTTTTCTAATTAACTTATTTATGAATTTTAATCAAGAAAAACGTAATAATAAGTCCGACATTTTATCGGGTTTTTCTATGACGTCACGATCAGTTACTTTTTAGTAAAAAGTAAATGACTTGACTTGCGGCACGCAGGATATGTCTGGATGTCGATAGCCCAAGATCGTCGGAAGTGGAAAAACATGGAAGAGGCCTACGTCCAAAATTGGATATGAATTTAGGCTGATAGGAAATGACTTGACTAGTTAGAAAATAGCCTACTTCCTTAGTAATTCCGTGTTTTGACGTTTAGTAAAAAGCAACTGTTTTGACTAGTTGGAAACCAGCCTATTTGCTCGTTTTGAGTAACTTTATTTTGGCTATGCTCCCGCGGCATCTCTCTATGACAAGAACTCTGTGAGAATAATTGTATAAGTATTTCCGTACCTATAGAAGTTGATATGTTTAGGTAGACAGTTACATAGCTTTGCCTCAGGTGCCACGTATTTACATTTTTCCATCGCAATATACCGGAAATATAACATTTCACTTGATGTAGTACCGATGTCGCGGTCTACGTAATCTGTTTGGATCTGAGACTGGTCTAGAGGAGTGCGTATAGGCAAAAAGGTGACAAATAGATGTATATAAACGTAAATAAATTTAACCTTCAGAAATTAAGCTTGCAACATATGTCTATGTCCATTCATAATTCGTCAATTTTGTCTAAATGTGGTGTGACACCAACCGTCGGTTATCCCTGTATGCACTATGGGAGTGCACCCAAAGACCGGTAGTATTGTGCGTGTGCGTGTGCGTATGCTTGTGTGTGCGTGTCTGTGTAAATGTATGTACCAGAGATAGCCTTAAGTTTAAAAAAAACTTGGGATCGGTTCAGTTTACTGGTTTCAACTATTATGAGAAGCTCACCCCTTTAAATGACTTGTACTCTTTGTAAAACTTTGCGTCTCCACATACGATAAGCGAGCCAAGGGACCGCTCGCGGCGGATTATAGAGCAAAAGAAATTCAATGAAATATGCGAACAGTATGCTATGGGGAAATGTAGCCTTCATACTGTCCTCAAATTGAGACTCAATAATACATCGCGTTTTCGGTGTAAATGCGGCTTTATCATCGTAATGATGACCTTGGGAATTGTAGATTTGCCGCAGATGGCATTAAATACTTAGCCGGACGAATGGGGAGCGCTGAAGACTCACCCGGTACGAAATTTAAGGCAACAGGCCTGAGGGTACCGAGTTGCATCGTCTGAAAGGATTGTTTGAAATAGTCAGTTTTTTTTCGATTTCAGTAATTTTCTCTTAGAAAATAAGACATAAACGTACATCGCTTATATCCTAAGCGCCTATCCTTCTTTCAGACCAGGTCACAAATCTTGCGATGACGCTTTACGAATACAGAACAACCTGTGATAAAGAGACGCAGAATATTTTTTCCCACGTCCCAATACGAATTTGATTCGCATTTTAGCTCGTAGCTTCGTCGATTTGAATATGAAATGAAATACGTGCGTCTATGGCATTTTTATTGACGATTGTAGACTAAAGGATGAATCCTGAGAACGCAACGGCTTTCAACGAACAAAACTCATCCGTTTATTATGATTTTTTGCTGGACTCGGAACTTTAAGAGGAGTAAAATATAACGCACAGAAATTAAAAAGAAATATCTATCTATTTATAGATAAATATCTATCTATTTATAGATTAGTTGTACTGTGTACTTATGTCTAAACAACATCTAATATACATCTCATCTGTGACATCATGTGTCACGTGTCATCTATGTACTTGTGTCTTATGTTTAGACAAAATATAAGACAGATATAAGTGTACTTAAGTACACAGGACAACTAATCTATAAATAGATACGATATTTGATAGATGTGTACTTAAGTCTAAAATAAACAGATATATCCTTAGACATAAGTACACAGTACAGAGGAGTGAAAATAATTAATTTAAATTTAATAACTGTCTAACAAAGTACATCAACTCTGCCAAATTGTTATGACCATAGATTTATGATCCGCGTAAGCCTTTGGCAGTTGATAGAACGCTTGCCTTTCACTTTGAGGTCGCAGGTTCAAATCCAGCACATGCCTAAACCAATGACTGTCGAATTTCTTTTCGAATTCATGTTTGGATCATAAATGATTATCACATGCTCAGCGGTGAAGGAAAAACGTCGTGAAGAAACCCACGTTCCCGAGAAATGCATTTTCGGAGGTATGTGACCTAACCTGTCTTCATCTTCTATCGTGTGGGTTGTGAGGTGGATTACCAACCTCATCAATCCTGGTGTCAGGGTTATTATTGAGCCGCCATAGGCCCCTGACATCACTCATGTAGGTAACAACTACGAACTTACATCAGTATGTAATAACCGGGCTCAACGGCTTGACGTGCCTTCCTTCTGATATTTGTGATTTGTCCCCACCGGGATTCGAACCTGGTAAGCACGCTGGTACTTAGAATACATAAAACCTGTGCTATGTTATTATTGATTATTATCTTTGAATGGTTGATTTGAATAATAGGTATTAGTTTACCGACTTAAAAATTTTTCGACTTAAAAACTCTTCTTGAAAATTGATACCGTCATAAAGTGTCCACGGTCGCCGTTTCAGGACCCATCCAGACATCATAAAAATAATGGACACTTCGTAAAATATAACGAGAAATCATAAAAAATATGAGATATGCCAGTTTGCTGACCACTTAGAATTTGACATACCTACATTCAAAAGATCATGACGAGCTCGGTGGCGCAGCGGTAAACGCGCTCGGTCTGCGATTGTTGAAGTTAAGCAACTTTCGCAAAGGCCGGTCATAGGATGGGTGACCACAAAAAAAAAGTTTTCATCTCGAGCTCCTCCGTGCTTCGGAAGGCATGTTAAGCCGTTGGTCCCGGCTGCATTAGCAGTCGTTAATAACCATCAATCCGCACTGGGCCCGCGTGATGGTTTAAGGCCCGATCTCCCTATCCATCCATAGGGAAGGCCCGTGCCCCAGCAGTGGGGACGTTAATGGGCTGATGATGATGATGACATAAGATCACGCCTATTCTTCTTCTTATCTTGTCGATGGCAAACTAAATCGGCCCAAAACTTGGCCACATGTGGCGCTATCTGCAGCGCTCATCAGATCCTCCTGCGTGCAGGTGTTCGGGCACGCAGGACACGATGTAAGATGTTCCATCGTTTGGGGAACAGTATCGCTCCCCCTCAGTATTCGGTACGGTATCACTAACACGCTGTCTTTCTTTCAAGACGTATTTTTGTTTATCCTTCAGTCGAGACCAGGCTATTTTAGTAGTTGCAGTTACAAAGTAAAGTGCAGGCTTTATACCTCAGCGGGTGTCGTCCGAGTTTAGTACTTCGAGAGATTTAGTTCTACTAGTTGTTTGTCTACTATGTCTGAACCACGAAGCGATAAGAGAGCGGAGTCGCCGGTTCAGAAATCAGAATCATTTATTCAACGTAATTATCATGTATAAACTTGTTGAAGGTCAATGTAACATTTTTGAATTTACGTCATTTCGCAAGGTGTTATGGCTGAGGAGAAGAAATGACAAGAAACTGCAACAGCAACACATCTTTTAAAAACCAATGAGGGTAGGTATACATTACAACTTATTTAATAACTAGAGGAACACATTCAATACCAGACATTTTTATCATTTAGGTAGTCATTAATCTTATAATAAGCTTTTTTACATAAAGTAAGCTTCACATGAGCTTTAAATTTATTTTCTGACAAATTTAAAATATTTTCTGGTATTTTATTGTAAAAACGTATACATAACCCCAAAAAAGATGAATTTAATTTACTTAATCTAGAATTGTTAATAAATTTCACTTATACGCACATAACATAAGCTCACGACTATATCCCAATTGGGGCAGTCAGAAGTAGATCCATTGCAAGATGAACTCATCATCATCATCGCCAGCCCATTAACGTCCCCACTGCTGGGGCACGGGCCTTCCCTATGGATGGATAGGGAGATCGGGCCCTAAACCATCACGCGGGCCCAGTGCGGATTGATGGTTATTAACGACTGCTAATGCAACCGGGACCAACGGCTTAAAGTGCCTTCTGAAGCACGGAGGAGCTCGAGATGAAAACTTTTTTTTTGTGGTCACCCATCCTATGACCGGCCTTTGCGAAAGTTGCTTAACTTCAACAATCGCAGACCGAGCGCGTTAACCGCTGCGCCACCGAGCTCCCCAAGATGAAATAAGTACCCACTTTCTGTTGACCGCTAGACCTACGTGAGAGGTGGTGAGCCGTATCGCCGTATATAATAGTCCAGCCAACTATGTTAGTGAAAACTGCACTTAAGATAAATACACACGTATATAAATAAACTCACGCCCACAATCCTTAATAGGGTGGACAGAGCCACAAGTAATTAAAAGACAAATTTGTGCAACTTTTAATGGTCTCTGTGGTCCACTAGGGTTGATTAATTCTATCAAATATAATTGTCGATATTAGGCAGCTAAATTTCTCAATTGTATAAAAATATTTTATGTTTATTTTTTTTTAAAGAACGTCTAGGGCCCTGTGCCGAGGTTTTTCTTGCAGCTTCTTTTCCCCGGCTATACAGGTTGTGAGAAGCTGCAGGAATTTTAGGCGGATAAGACGCTCGCTATGTAAAAATTGACGATTCAAAGTGTAACTATGTTACCTACTGATATTTTTGAATTTGAATTTGACACCCTGAGATTCCCCTATCCATCCATAGGGAAGGCCCGTTCCCCAGCAGTGGGGACGTTAATGGGCTGGTGATGATGATGATGATGACCCTGAGATTGGGCACCCTCAGACCTGTTGTCTCGAATTTTAGTTCCGGGTTCGCCCTTAGAGCTGCCCATTTGTCCGGCTACGTAATTACTGCCATTTTACTCACATTAAAAAATTTAAAATTTAAAAAACCCCCGACCAAGACTCAATTATTATGACAAAAGGTTTAAAATGCTAAACCCTATAAAAAACAAAAAAATAACAAACGACCTGATGACCTTGAAGACCTGAACCGATTTCCACCAAACATAGCTAAGAACACTCTCGACTGATATACCTTTCAAAAAACAAAAAAACCGCATTAAAATCGGATCATCCGTTTGGGAGCTACGATGCCACAGCCAGACACATACACATTTACACAGACACGTCAAACTTATAACACCCCGTCGTTTTTGCGTCGGGGGTTAAAAAAGTAACGTTCATACGTCACCTCCTCTCTTATTGCTCTGTGGTCAAACCCACACTCGAGGACTTCTTGGAATGACTTCCATGTACCTACTTCTATACGTAAACACGGGTTTATTTTCAGTATATAACTTTGTTGCCTTTTATCGGCTCAACTCACGCCCGCAATAAATTGGTGTGGGCAGAGAAGAAAGTCACCAGAAGATAATTGGAAAGAAAGAAGGAAAATATTACCGAAACACCATAGTCACGTCGACAACGCTGCCACACAATTATTGACAAGTATTAACACTTAATAATTTTATTTATTTAGATGTTATTACATCCACAAGTTACGTAATGAAAAAAAATATTGTAGGTTTGTACTGAGACACTTCAAAAGACAAATGCATTTTTGTCCAGCGCCTCAACATTCCATAAACAGACTTACCAACTGCTTCAGGATGTTGTTAGGGCTGCCACGCAGACGACCCAAAAATGATACTACTTTATATTGAAATGGCTTCGTTGCCAATGCCTCGCCAAAAGTCCCCTGCAATACATTGCACAAGGAATTGTTTGCCGATCGACTCCGGCGAAGTGGGCATGGTGTCTTGGTGAGTATTATGGTAGGTAAGTACGTAATATATTATTCTTTTTTTTTATTTCTTTATTTTTGTCCGAAAGTAAGACAATCCGTGCTTCGGAAGGCACGTTAAGCTGTTGGTCCCGGTTACTCCTTACTGATGTAAGTACGTAGTCGTTAAATTAGTCATGTCAGGGGCTTTTGGCGGCTCAGTAGTAACCCTGACACCAGGGATGATAAGGTTGGTAATCCGCCTCACAACCAACACGATATAAGAGAAGAAGATTCTTTATTTCATGGTTTTGACCCTATATTTTTAACATTCTATATACATATTATAGCCAAAGTATAAAGTTAAAGTCTGTGTCCAGTTATGTTATGTGTTAGGTACTTACATGTTTTTTTTTTGTGTAATATATTGTTTTTGTATTGAATGCCATACATACGTACATAAAATGAAATTAAATTAGTAAACATAGACCTCGCATGAGTTTAGAGTACGTTAGCGACCCGTTCAAAATGGATAAAGTTCTACCACTAACCACCGCTTTACATAAACTAACAGGCCCTGGTTGGGATGCCATTAATGTGGCTCAACTAACAACGACACACGACACTGGCCTATAGTTCATATAAAGGTCAAGAGCATAAAATAAAAAAAAAATAAAAAAAATATAAAAAAATGAAAAGGATGTAAAAGGAAATCTAATTCCCCGCAATAATTTGTTATTGGTTATTTTATAAATGATATAACGGCCTCCGTGGTCCAGTGGTTGAGCGTTGGGCTCACGATCCCGAGGTCCCAGGTTCGTATCCCGGTGGGGACATATCACGAAAATTACTTTGTGGTCCCTAGTTTGTTCAGGACATTACTGGCTGATCACCAGATTGTCCGAAAGTAAGACGATCCGTGCTTCGGAAGCGACGTCAAGCCAGTGGTCCCGGTTACTACTTACTGATGTAAGTATGTAGTCGTTACATGAGTCATGCCAGGGTTGATGAGGTTGGTAATCCACCTCACAACCCACACGATAAAAGAAGGATGGTGTAATTTACCTTTGAAAAAACCCACCGACCAGCAACCACAGTAACTTGTAACCCATTGGTGCTGATTCTTGTAGATACCTAATTTTATATTAAGTTACACCTGTCATTTTCTTATCCGCCGAAAAGGAAAAGGAGGGATGATTGAGAGCTGTTAATTTGAAAATAAATGGACCAATGTAATAAGTATCTTGGTGGTATGCAATTTTGTCGGGTCAATAGTAGGCAACCTCAGGGTTGATAAGGTCGGTCGTTGATCCAAAACTCACAAGAGAGAAGAAAAAGATTTTAACTTCAAAAATCATCCTATAGCTTGAAGCAAACTTCATATCGTAAGTAGAAGTAGTTCTAAGATTAAATTACTCTCATGTTCTCATTTTCACTTCATACAAGAGGCTTTTCGTGTGTCCTCCCTAGAGGAGACCCGGCCAACTTGTTAATATACACATAATTTTGCCGGCTTGCCTAATATTGTACAGGTAGCAATTCAATTTTATTGATCCCGAGGGACATACGGCTCAAAATCATGTTAATTCTCTCGGGAACTGCCTCGTCAAATAGTGTAAGTAACAAAACCCTTTTAAGAGGCAAAAACCATGTGGCTTTATTAAATTTTAGTTCTCATAACATAAGATCGAGGAGCTCGGTGGCGCAGCGGTAAACGCGCTCGGTCTGCGATTGTTGAAGTTAAGCAACTTTCGCAAAGGCCGGTCATAGGATGGGTGACCACAAAAAAAAAAGTTTTCATCTCGAGCTCCTCCGTGCTTCGGATGGCACGTTAAGCCGTTGGTCCCGGCTGCATTAGCAGTCGTTAATAACCATCAATCCGCACTGGGCCCGCGTGATGGTTTAAGGCCCGATCTCCCTATCCATCCATAGGGAAGGCCCGTGCCCCAGCAGTGGGGACGTTAATGGGCTGATGATGATGAACATAAGACGATACGACTATATCCCAATGGGGTAGTCAGAGGTACATCTATCGCAAGATGAACTAAATAACCACACTCAAGAACGTCAAACTAGGGAATGTAGGTGCTCTTCATAATGTTTTCCTTCACCACTGAGCACTTGATAATCATTGATGGACAATAATCATTGGTTTCTTCAGCCTCCGTGCTGGGATAAGAACCTGTGTCCTTTTTTTTTTGTTTTGGTTTTCCCCGAAGGGTAAGGCAAAGGGGACTATGCCCATACAGCCATGTCTTACGTATTTTTTTTCTTGATGATTAATGAAATGATGAAAGGTAATGATGATGAAACCTAAGCCCCCACCCTCGGAGTAGACTCCTACTCCGAACCCCAAACGAATTAACTCAAAAGTCTGTTTGTTTATTGAATACTCCGATATAATAACACTCGCGAATGTCTTCCGACTAACTTAATGCGATCATTAACCACAAAACACCACTTCGTATTAATTATTTAGATTATTCAATGAAGAAAGCAACTGTCCCGTTCCCGTTTCCCGCCAAAAAGCCAACCTGTGTCCTTATAGTGAGAGTCAAACTTCCAACTGGATTACCGCGGTTCCTTGAAATGAATTCGGATTTTAATTTCAAACCCAAACCGCAGATTAGGTACAGCCAGTATTTTCAAGGCAGATACAATCTCTTTTGTTCATTTCGGGTTCATAGCAATCATCTTTTTAATTAGGGGTCCACATCAAAGCAACCAGTTTTGCGATGAATCTTGTAATAATATGACGGGAATATTTGTTCGGATCGGAGTTTTCATTTTCAAAAGGAACAAATGCAATAAAAGATTAATATGTTCCTTTTATAATTTGTATTATGTGCATAATTGAGTTGTAAACAATAAACAATTAACATTTTCGTTAAAACTTTTTTTGCTCATATTTTTTTATTTGTTGTTTTAAAAATCTAAAAAAAATATTTGTTTAGGTAGGTACTGAATAGGTACTAAATTTGTGTATAGGCGAAATTACATTTCGGAGCCTTTTTGTGGAGATTCTAAATGTGGGTGGTCATTCAGACATCAGAATGACTGGCCATTTTTTAAATAAATTTTCTTATTTATTAATTAGGTAGAAAATATCTATACAAAGGTATTAAATAGTAGCTAATAGGTATTGGATGTTAGTAATATTTTAAAACTGATCTGTCGCATTGGGCAGTCATTCTGATGCTCACGATTTTGGTGATGAGGCCTTTTCAACCTCCCTGGGCACCCTTAGACCTGTTTGTTATCTTAATTTTTTCGTACCGAGTGAGTCCTTAGCACTCCCTATTTATCCGGCTAAGTAGTAAATGCCATTTGCGGCAAATCACACAAATAAAAAAAAACAAAAAAACATTTTAGTCACGTAAAAGAATGACCAAACAACAACAAGGCGCCAGTTGAAGTAGCATTTATACTTACTTTGCATATATTTGTTGGTAGCGCGTCTCTGGTCACGTCACTTAGTTCTAGGAGTCTTGTGCTACTTAAGTAGGTAGGATTACTTACCTTAGTCCAAGGAAAATCTGCAAAGAAACAGACAACAAAAGTGCTGAAAGTAATGAAAATATGAACTTGTTAAACTAGCAAAATATTGAGACAAAAACAGTTAGGAAGAATTTGAGCAAGAAACTTTGCAAATAAATTTTCTTGCGCTGTGAATTCTTTTCCAACAATTTAATTAGTTTGGCAGCCTTCAAAGGGTAATTGAGAGACGTTAGGATGTAAAATAATTTATAGGGTCGACAGGAGACGGACAGTGGAAAATATGTGGCCATAGGAAAATATTTAGGTGGTTCGAGACCTTGCGGCATGATGGGTGGGTATTAATTTGTTGACGTGCAATTTTTATTATGAATAAAGAATTAAATTGAATTGATGTAGTCCCGACATGCCGGCAGAGTAGTGTATTACTATTTATTTATTTATTTTTATTTGCTTTTTTATTTATGGATTACTAATCATCCATTAGAAATAATGACGAAAATAGTAACACCAACAGGAATATCCAGTTTATTAGTAGCACTTCACAAAAAAATTATAACGATGCTTAGATATAAGATACAGTGAAGAATTAATTATCACAATCCAAAATTAGAGGGCACGGCCAGAACTAAGCAGAAATATATGTTGCTCTTATGAATTATGTCGGGGATGCAATGAGTCAGCGTAAAATGAATGGAAATGCGGAATGGAATGAGAATTTCGAAATTTAAAATGATTGACGGTCAGAAGAAAAGGCCAGTATGTGCAGAGTTTGTACTCTGCTACAACCTGACAGAGCCTCTCATAATACAGTTTTTTTTTTTTTTCGATTAGTTTACGACCTCCGAAATATTATACCTAATTAAATTTTTTTAAAATGTCGTTTACGGCCACCCATTAAATGTATGAGTTTTATGTGGCCGCTAAGAGGTCTAATTCACAGGGCGGGTGTGCCCAATCCAGTTACTCCCCTGTAGATCCCGGGCTGCCTGCCAGGGTGGTCCCATCTTGGCTGATTTTGGCGCCCCCCCTAAAACGGCGCCCGGTGCAATCGCATCGCTCACACCGCCCTAGGGTCGCCACTGATCAGACGGAGCTAAGGAGTTTAACTACTAGAGGTAAATAGGTAATACATGCCATAATCTTTCATTCCCTGGGATTATTACCTACCAGCGTCGGTGGTATGGTGGTTAGAGCGTTAGGCTTACGATCTGGTCGGGTTCGATTCCCCATGGGGTAATTTTTGAGGCCTATTTGTGAGACTATCCTTTGTTTAGTAAAGACATTGCAGGCTTGAATCACCTGATTGTTCGAAAAAATAAGATGATACCTGAAAGAGCGTGTAAATTTTAATTTAGGTATAAGTTTCTGTGTTCGTTTTCCATATTTCTATATTAGAAAATATTTCGTGTGTGCGTTGACTTCTGATGTGATGTCATTATAATGTATATATAATGTAATCCGTGTCTGTGGTGTCCTAAATAATAAATGTTTCTTTCTTTTTTTTCTTTCTTTCTAAATAGCCCAATCTTGTGTGGGTGATTTACCCGAGCAAATTAATTATAACTTTAAGATTATGTGGGTTGCTTTAAGTCACACAAAACAGCCTCCCGTGCAAGTACAAAGCCACTCACTCACCTGCCTTGACAAGTGCTGCCTTATAGCTGCAGGAGGCGAAGATTCGACTCCTCTTCAAAGTAATTTTAAAGAAACTCGTTGCACAGTCACAGCGTGTCACAGCGTGGAAGCCGGTGACGAAAAAGTCAGGAAGATTGCGAGTACCTCGTATAATAACACACCACACACACGAGCACAAGTTTAAAAAGTTATTTGAAAGAAATCCGGTGGCTTTTTAGTCAAAGAACACTAAAAAATATTTATTTATTTGACGGAGCTAAAATTACAGCCGCCATGAAGCACACGAATTCGAGAGACCGCGTCGATCACGACCAATCAGCACGCAGTTTTTCATTGGAAAATGGTGTAACTAGCGCCATCTCTACGAGCCAGCCAGCAACACTCGCTACTCACCGTCAAGCGAGCGCCGTGCACAAACGGCGGGAATTTTAATAGGAAATATTTGAAAGAATTAATCGATCCTAGTGAGTCGATAGCGATAAGAGCTGAATGAGGGAAATCCTCAATCACGCCGGCTGGGTCGAAATCGGAGTTCTGAAGTGTTTGGTGTCGCGAGCTGATTGGCCGCCACTTAATGGTGCTTAACCAATACCGTTGATGTTTTTGACGTGACTTATTGGTTTGCCTCTGATGTCATTAACTTGACCGGACAAATGGGAAGCGCTGAGGGCTCTCACCCGGTACAATAATTTAAAACAAGAACAATCCAGGTTCTTGTTTTAAAGGTTCTTGGTTTCTCTAGTACAATAAAGGCACCTACATACATAATATACGTACATAAACTCACGCCTAATTCCGGGGTAAGCAAACACTATGGAATTCCATTTGCTTCGATTCTGACACACTTCTCTTGCTTCCTCCACATTTGTCAGTCGTTTCATACACGCACGCCGGTTCAGAGTAGAAAGAAAAGCACCTAAATATAATAACAGGGTACTTTCCAACTAGTCAATTCACTTATTTTTTACTAAACGTCAATACACGAAATTACTATGGAATTTGTATGAAAAAGCAACCTGTGACGTCATAGAAAAATGTGACAATAGGTCGCACTTATTATTATATATTTCTTTATTAAAATTCATAAATAAGTTAAATAGAAAATAAACGTTTTTGTCACCTTAAGATCTATCTTTATTTAGTAATCAGAATTTCATACTTAAGCTTTAACCTAGGAAAGTACCCAATTATGATTTTCGGAAAATAATATTCAAGATTGCCCGGAAAATAATAAGTAAGTATTCAAGATTGCCTCGCCACATTATCCTGCCTTAGCTATTTGCTCGCATATTTTCATTTCATATTTAGCCGCATTCTCGCTACGGGATTTGGCCTTGAAAACTAAATTAAATGTTTTGAATTCCTCGTAACCACCCCCAGGTGTGCTCGGGTAAATTCTTTAATAATACGCGCACTTCGTTAAGGCGCACGACTAGCTTCGGGAAAAGGGAAAATTTAAACTTTTTATTTGGTAGTCTTATTATGAAATCTGTGATGGCCAAGTTCGGAAAACGTAGTGTAACGGGTTCGAATCCTGTCATGGCTCTAAACCACTGAATTCGACTTCAAGAGTTGAGTTTGAGAGCAATGATCGACCTGATGAACCCACCAGGGTTAAGATTATTACTGAGCCACCAAAGACCCCTGACCCATGGCATGGTTCCATGGCTCATGTAACGGCTACATATTTCTCTCTCTCTCTTTATTTAAGAGCTGCGCTCTTGTCGGTGAAGTAATCGCCTTCATTACTCCATAGATAGGGCGTGTAGAACACCGAGCAATTTCTCAATCGGTGATGTTCTAACTAGAGCCCTTCCAGTATCCATTTCCTCGTCCTCCAACCAGTACTGATTCCGCTGCTGCCTGGCATCAGGGGTGCGCTTACATACATACATATTTACTTAAATTAAATAGTAACCACGACCGACTGCTCCCAGAGACTATACAGAACACCTTTATTTTACATAGACACTACACATTGACGTTATCGTAAACGCGCGTGTGTGTGTGTGACCTCTGACGCCTTACGATTGAACACTAAAGTAAGACCGAGGGGGGTAAACCTAGCTTAGCCGCTGGTGGGGAGTGTCTCCACTCCCTCCATTACTATTCTGTACGTTCCTCATTCTATGACGTAACCTCCGAAGCACAGATCGTCTTACTTTCGGAGAATCGGGTGATCAGCCTGCAATGTTCTAACCAAACTACTGGATCACAAAGTGATTTTTATTGTTAATGTCGCCAATAACGACCTCCGTGGTCCAGTGGTTGAGCGTTAAGCTCACGATTCGGAGGTCCCGGGTTCGAATCCCGGTGGGGACATATCACAAAAATCACTTTATGATCCCTAGTTTGGTTAGGACATTACAGGCTGATCACCTGAAGTATGATGATCATCTGCGCTTCGGAAGGCACGTTAAGCCGTTGGTGCCGGTTACTACTTACTGATGTACGTAAGTAGTCGTTACATGAGCCATGTCATGGGCCTTTGGCAGCTCAATAATAATCCTGACACCAAAGTTGATGAGGTTGGTAATTTACTTCACAACCCACACGATAGAAGATGAATGTCGCCAATGGGATATGAACAGGGACCTACGGATGATGAGCTATGGTTTGATTTTTGAAACCAATCATCATTATTATAAGTACTTTTAGACGTGATCTACCTTGTACTTACCTACACCTATGTTTCATCGTCTTGTAATTCATCGAAAAGAAAAAGGAAATACCGTAGGAGCAATGTACCACGCTCCTTCCAACCGACACGGGAATAGATGTTTATTTGGCTGCCCACCCTTTTTACCTTTCCCGGTCATTAGGGGTGTCGCAAAAACACATTAAGCGGCAAATTTAAGTGTTTTTCAACCCCTAATTACTTACCTCCCCTAACGCGCTTTCAGATTAGACAGCATAAATCGCCCGCGGTTACCTCGAACGATGTTTTTTACAAGAATTAGAACACCTTTTGTTTGAATCTGAGGGTAGATAATTTATGATCTAGATTCGAAAGGTGTGCCGTGGGTACGGAATTTATTATCGAGTTTGCTTGAATTCACTGTTACGAGTATTTAGGCTAACCGTCGATTAAAGAATAATACCTACGTATAGAACGGTAACTCTCCGCGCCACACTAATAGGCTAGTTTCCAACTAGTCAAATCAGTTCTTCATCATCACCAGCCCATCAACGACGCACGGCACGGGCTTTCCCTATGGATGGATAGGGAGCTCGGGCCTTAAATCACCACGCGGGCCCAGTGCGGATTGATGGTTATTAACGACTGCTAATGCAGCCGGGACCAACGGCTTAACGTGCCTTCCGAAGCACGGAGGAGCTCGAAATGAAAACTTTTTTTTTTGTGGTCACCGATCCTATGACCGGCCTTTGCATAAGTTGTTTAACTTCAACAATCGCAGACCGAGCGCGTTTACCGCTGCGCCGCCGAGCTCCTCATTGAGATATTGGCTGCTTTTATTTTTTTAAATATTTCTTGTACTCTGCTCTTATCTACCTAAAGGTTAGGTTAAAGCTCTCCTTACATAAGTATTCCGTCATTTACTGACGGGAACGTTCCCAAAGTAGGAACATTCTCAGGAACAGCACATCACTGTGGATGACGCTTTACGTACAACATAGTAGGTAGGTACTAGACATTTTTTTTTAAGAATGTCGACATATGCAAAAGCTAAATTAATATCTATAGGTTGATATTATCCCATGTTCATCTTGATCAAATACAAATATTCTTTATTGCACACACAATGGTTCTACAAAAAATACATTTATGTAAAAGTTGTTGGAGTATGCTTCATATCCGGTTGATTGAGGGGAGACCTATGCCCAGCAGTGGGACGTATACAGGCAGTTTGTGTTATGTTAAAGTTGACAGATTCAACGTGTAAATATGTTACCAAATGAATAGATATCTTTGAGTTTGTATAGGTATAGGTGTACAATGAATATTATACCTACCTAGCTACTACTTACTACTGAAGCACCTCTAAGAAGTAGGTTTCATAACTAGACAGCCAAGTATGACACCATCAGACAATAATTATTATGGAGCCATAAAATACAAGAGCGATAAAGTGATACTACTAATTTTTACTCGGCAAATGGCTGAAATATTACTCTGGTTTCATTCTATCTTATTACAAATGGACGACTAATGATAATTCCAAGTTTAAAATACAGTCCTCGCAAGAAAAAGGTGGCGTAACTAGACGAATCGCTTTCTGGAACGGTGGCACGGGGAACAGTAAGGAGTGAAAGAAAGGAAAGGGGCATTTGACCTGCAGTGGGACACAGATGTCTCATAATAATATTATTATTATGTTATCATGCGACACGAGCCACGCTTCTACACGCGCGTATGTAATATAGTAGGCTCTATGCAAAATGTATATTTACTTATACTTAAAAAATTAAAAAAAGCCAAATAACAAAAATGGTAGGAATTTTATTTTTTTCTTAAATGTTGCCAACATTTAGAAACTATTGAAAGAAGGCAGAAACGTGAAAATAACGTGGAAATATGTCGCAATACTCGGGCGCAGTAGGTATGTATTTTTTTCAATTTTAATTATTTTTGAATTATTACCCATGTAAACGTGAACATAATCGAGTTATTAAAAAAAAATGAAAAATACAGTTCACTCGCAAGACACCTAAGGCAAATTAAAAAGTAGTGTTACATTATCGTACACGCGCATATGTGCGTGTGACGTCTGACGCCCATATGATTCAAGTCTACACTATGTTCGAAGGAAGGTGAGATAAACCTAGCTCAGACGCTGGTGGGGAGCGAAAATTTGCTGTTCTATACGTAGTTTTGCTGTATTATTCCTTATTCTATAACATGGTGCCAGGAAGTGACGTTCTCAGAAAGTGACCTAGTCAGAAAACGACCGGCAAAAAAAGTGACATACATATAAAGTGTCTTAGGTCGCCAAAAGGATTCTACCTACTACTCGCACTTCTCGGGGCCCGATAGAAGTGCCTACGCTGTATGTCGTCAGCACATTAAAGTGATTTCGAGAGTTTGTTTGTTCGTCAACTTTGCCCCTGTCTCACATTACTCTGTCGTCATTATATTAATTCAACTTACCCCTGCCGTACTCCGAACTTCAAGACTTCAGCTTTATTGAAATATTCTGAGAAAATTACCGACTCGGATGCAAGTACCTAACAACATAGAGAGTTCGCACCAATTCATCTTTGTTAGGTAACTTCCTCTTAATATGTAGCTACCTGTTCCTATATTAAATATGTATTTATGACGAATTAAATGCTAGTTTTATTATTTTGATTATTTGAACGTTGATGATAATGATGATTATATTAATTCGCTAACGGCTGGGGCCATGGGGTAGGAAGAGTGGAGTTGAAATGTTCCTTTTATCCCACCTGGGTGGGAAGAGCGGCCGTAATAATCTCCCAGGTGGGATAAAAGAACATTTACAATTCCTCCTCTTCCACCTATCCCACCTGGGAGGGAAAAGTGGATTATTTTTTCCACTCTTACCACCCAGGTGGGATGGCCAAGTGGGATAGGTGGAATAGGGGCGTTTCACTAGCATTCCGCCCGTGACTGTCTCCATAGACTTCGGTTATCAGAAATAGCCTACATCACTCAGGAATAATGTAGCTTTGCTGAAAGATTTTTTCAAAATTGTTTCAGTACGTGACTTAGTCGAGACGATAAACCACTGAACGCATTTACATGTACAAATTATCATAAAATAAATGAGATGTTCACCCAAAAACAGGCTCGAACTTGCCTTAAGGAAGATCGGGTAAATACCCGATGAAAAAAAATAAAAAAATACCCGATAGTTCGGATGCCTGGAGGGCCGGTCACCGTCGGACAGTTGGTCTGGCTGCTGGCTCGTTCGTTAGACTCTACTATCATCATCATCGTCATCATTGGCCTTATACGTCTGTTTCAGACAATTTATGACGTCATTGACCAACCATTGTCAACCATTCCTGGTTTAGCGATGCTATGCGTCAAAACTGTATACTCAAAGTTTATCAAATAAATAAATTAAAAAAAAAATTGCCTCGAAGAAATGCACTTTCTTTCATGGCTGTGCAAGCCAATCCTAGAGCGGCAAACTCTACCGCACACTCTGCAAGAGAAGTCTCCAACTGGTGGATATCATCAATTTAAGAGCTACGCTCTTGTCGGTGTAGCATTTTCCATTCCAGTCTATCAAATACTCTCCATGCTACTTTTTTAGGGAAAAATAGGGCAGTGGTTTCCCTGTTGCCTTCCGCCCCGCAGTACTCTATCTGACGCAAGTGGGATGGCGCCCAGAGTAGTCTATTACAAAGCCATACTAGGACTCCTGTCCTCCGCCTCTGAATAGTACTACTATACTCACCTATATATTTTTTTTAAATGCAAGCAATCCGTCGGCTTCGTCACTTCATTCCCGTAAATCTATTCAGTAAATTTGGGGTAGTTTATGTTTAAATATCTCCTAATGGACAACCCGAACAACCAACCCGGACAACGGCACGGTACCACTAGCACGCCCCGGACACTTCATACAACAAACTTCGCTGTACACTGTTTTAGACACTACATATTGACGTTATCGTACACGGGCATCTATATGTGTGACGTGTCACGCCATACGATTGAAGACTAAAGTAAGACCGAGGGGGGTGAGGTAAACCTAGCTCAGCCGCTGGTGGGGAACGGAGAGTTGCCGTACTATACGTTATTATTCCTTATTCTACGCCACTAGTTCATGTTTGTGGTGACGGCTGAAAGATACCAGTGGTAGTAAGTCGTTTAGGAGTTTATTATCCCTCACACGTCGAGGGCGGATCGCCTCTCAAATCGGGCCGGTTTCAGGTCTCACAGGCCTAAAATAGATACTCATATTAACAATTCATGGTACAGTTCTACGAGGAGGTACTATACTTCCATTTGCAATAACTTAGCGAGCATGAAACTGCATCCAACTGCGAACTGCTAACTCGGCTGCTCGTTTCACTCTGAGCAAGTTATAGCTAAGTTAACACTTGCCATCTATCGCATACTTGCTTCACTGCCCGAATAACTTGAGCGATCAAGTTATAAATTATAATATTCTAAAGACGGGAACGAGTTATTTCTGTTATGTCTTTATTATTTGCTTCCAAGGGGAACTGGGAGCGAATAAAAACATAGCAAACATTTAGCATGCCCGGCATGTAAAAACTAATAATTAATGAATTGAATTTCAGAAGTATGTGATAATGGGACCTAACCTGAAATAGGCTGTTTTTCCTTCGCGGGTTGGAATTTCTGACGGGCAGTCGTTTCTATAAAAAACTCAACCTGTCAAATCAGGTTAGGTTAGCGGACCCTGTTGTAGAAACTGATGATAGAAGAATCCTTTCCTGCTCCTCTTTCGTTAGTTTTTAAATATACTTAAAGAGGAGTGCGCCCGCACTCCGACCGGCTCGTTGATTCCGCCGCGAGCGCATCGCATTATCTCACTCTAGCAAATGACAAATCTGAGTGACAGAAAAGGATACAAGCAGATGAAAGTGCGGTTTCGTGCTGCTAGAGGCGGTTCAACCCTAATTGAATTCCAATAGGTAAGCAATCTGGGGCGTTATTTTTGAATCGCGAGCATTCAAGCCACGTTCGAAAATATACACCCATTTCACGTAGCACATCAGAACCTGTCATTTACAAGATGAGACAGGTATATATTTTCGCACGCGAGTTGAAGGCGGGCGATTCAACAATAAGACCCTAGACCACGAATTCGAGAGGAACAAGTCAAGAACAATGGTGCTGATGCCAGTACCTTCTCCACAGCATCTCATTTTAAGTTATACCTATCATTTTCTTATCCGCTGAAAAAGAAAGGGACAGATAATCGACAGGCATAAAATTTATGGAACATAACGTCAATTTAAAGTGATTCGTTTTCCATACAAAAGTTGATGCAGTGCTACAGGAAGACGGATAGAGGAATATTGTTTTAAAACCGATAAATAGTAATATTTTGATATATTATTTTCGCTAACTAACAAAAAAATAGAGTCCAAATACGAGAAGTACCATATTTCAGACCCTCAATTTTGATCAATTCTACATTAGTAGTGGTGCAGATTACAGTGTATTTGCTAAGCGTGTAGAGGTGTCAATGTTAGTTTGTGTGCGTGATAGTTTTTTTTTTTCTCTAAAGGCTTTGACTGCTTGACAAGTGTAATACACTTCTCATCAAAAAAATCGAAACACCTTGCAAGTTTACGTTTTGTCAGGATTATCAGAAAAATGTGTACATTTAGGAATAAATGTTAAATGTCGTTTAATAGTGAGTAATATGAGCTTATCAAATCTCAATGTTAATGTTCTAAATTTAAATGAATTTTTCATAGGTTTCGTATTTTGTTAAATGAGTCATTTTTATTCCGTATGGAGTATAAAGGAAATGGATAAAACAACACACGTAAATGAAAAAAAAAGCTAAAAAACGTTTATTTAATAACTTGTATTCCCTCCCCGAGCTCTAATTACTGCTTCCATACGGTTCTTCATCGATCGGATGAGAGTCACGATCACATGCTGTGGTATATTGTCCCATTCCTCTTAGATTGCATCTTGCAGCTGGCTAAGTGTTTCTGGGGCAGGATCTCTTGCTCGAATTCGTCTCTTTAATTCATCCCACAGATGTTCAATGGGATTCATGTCCGGGCTTCTTGCTGGCCATTCCATAATAGAGATATCGACTTCGTTAAGATAATCTCGTACGACGCCCGCGGTGTGAGCCCTAGCATTGTCGTGCATGGATATGAAGCCGTTGCCAATAAAATGTGCATAGGGCATCACATGAGGCTCGAGACACTCTTCGACGTACCGATGACAGTTTAGTGCAGGCAGACGTGGCCCAGACACGAAAGCAAGCTCTGTCTTACCGTCGGCGCTGATTCCTCCCCAAACCGTCCACGAACCGCCACCATAGCTGACCTTTTCTTCAATGCAGCATTGTGCATAGCGTTCTCCGTCTCTTCTGTAGACCTTGTTCCTTCCGTCGTTACCATACAGCATAATTTTACACTCATCAGAAAAGAGAACTTTGCTCCACTGTAGGTATGACCAATTTAGGTGCTCACGTGCAAAGTTAAGGCGCGCTCTTCGATGGTCTGCAGTTAATTTCGGCCCATTTGCTGGCTTATGCGGTACCAGTCCACGATCCTTCAACCTTCTTCTAATTGTAGAGTCACTTACAGCCACCCTTCGTACAACACGAAGCCGCTGCTGCAGTTGAAAAGCGTTAAGGCGTCGATTTCTTAAAGAAGTTGTTACAATAAATCGATCATCTCGCTCAGAAGTGACCCGATTCCTGCCAGATCCTGAACGGCGCGTGAACAAACCAGTCTCCTCAACTCAGTCCAGTTTATAGACTCTATGAACAGATGACAGGCTTAGATGCAGTCTTGCAGCCACAACACGCTGACTAAGGCCAGAATCCAGCAATGCCACAACTTGGGCGGCTTCTGTGGGTGAAGTATCCATACGTTTTAGAAAAAAAACCTTTTTCCAGACGTCCCAAAGTCACAGTATTGAAATAAAGAACAAAAAGTTTAAGGATAGGCGCCAATTTTTAGTTTTTAAACGCTAAATGTACTCCAACCCTAAACACACATTTGTCTCAAAACAGTGATTCATTTCGTTTATAAATGAAATTCTAATTTTGAATTTAGAATTTTCGCTTATTACTGTAATGGCCAAACTGCCAGCTATACATTTATGTATTTTTTTTCATCGTATGAATTCTTTTTTGTGTTAAATTCGGACAGAAACAATGAAAACGGAAGTGTTTCGATTTTTTTGATGAGAAGTGTATAATGTCAGTGACAATTTATAAAGAGATTTTGTAAGAAGATAATAAATATAAATAAAAAACTAAAAATACTACAATCTGAAAAAAGGAATATTGGAAAAATATTTTTATTTAAACGCATATTATTTTAACATTTATAAATAATGGGTAAGTATGTACCGTGTTTTAAAAGAGGACTGTATGGGGACATTTAAAAAGCCACCGACAGAATTAAGTTGGTGTCAACAAGACAGCGAGATGTCTATTTTATTCGTTGACAATTGTTGTCAGTTGTCAATCATCCGTCCCTTTCCTTTTCGGCGGATAAGAAAATGACAGGTATAACTTAAAATATGTTTAGGATGTGTCTGCAGGAATCGTATGTTCACTTCGGCAAGGAAGTTGTTTGTTCGATCTAACAGCCAACAATAACGAAACTACGTGAACAAACTCGCAAGTTAGCCAGTTAGTTACCAAGCTATAATCACTGTCTAGACATTGTATAACAAGCATAACATTGCTTTACTGTTTGAGTTAATTTCTAAGAGCCAGCGGTTGCCAGACCTTCGTTATTAAAAAACCTGAAAGAAGGCAATGGTTATAGTTTTGTGTAATATTGTGCATCGATGTATACAGGGTGTTAGTGACATCGTAACGAAAACTTTGAGGGATGATTCAGATCATGAGTCTGAGTTGATATCAAATAGAATTTTCCATCGCAAAAGTATAAAACTGAAAATAATAAAAAACACTAAAACTTTCATGACCTTCCGACAGCGACTCTCGTAACGAATACTGAGGGGGATGATTCATGGGGGAGTTAATATCAAGTGGAATATTCCATGGCAAAAGTATAGAATTGAAAATAATTTTAAAAACTCAAAAAGTCAAGAATATTCCGACAGGAAATTCCACATCATATTAACTCAGAATCATGGTCTGAATCATCCACCTTAGTAGGTAGTATTCGTTGATGTCACTAACACCTTGTATTTTTTGCTGACACTTTTCATTTTCACATTTGAACACACCCGTAACGGTAACTCTTACCCGTTATCCGCCAAAGTTGCTACCGGGTTCAATAAGGAAGGTCTGGCGGCCGCTAACTCTTAGACTATAAGGTCTCCGAGACATACCGCTGGCACAACCTGGACACTCCATACAAAAATCTCATTTTTATCGTGTGCCGTTTAACGCGTAAGAGCGAGCGAGACAGACAGTCCGCGTGCTCGCCCATACTTCTACGTATGACGCGGTGGCGGTCGACGCCCGACTCAAATTGGTGGGGGACGGAGAATTGCCGTTCTATACATAGTATTATTCTATATTCTATAGTACTTACGCCAAGCTGCAGTAAACCATATAGATGTAATTCATTCATATACAGCTTGGCGTAAGTCCCCGGGACATACCGGCGGCATACTACGGGCACACCATACAAAAATCGCATTCTCATTCTTCTTAAGAGCGAGCGAGACAGATAGTCAGCGTGCTCGCCCATACTCCTACGAAAGACGCGGAGATCGACGCCCTACTCGAATTAGTGCGAGGCGGAGTTACCGTTCTATACATAGTATTATTCTTTATTCTATAGTCATACTTACGCCAAGCTGCAGTAAGAAACTGTAATGTAATTCACGCCCATAAACATCATCAGGGTGGGCTGAACTACAAGTTAACAAACTTGCAGCTACGCTTTGAACTGTGCTTTGATGAACATCTAAGACTATGGTCAGTCATGTCACGGCATAAGTTAATGAATTCAAAAATAGAAATTCTCCATTTTAATACTACTTATGTTACAAGAAAACAAACATTATAATGTAGTTTGACAGCGGTATGTGTACCTAAAAACTATGTTCTGAAAAAGGATTTTGTTTTTATAGCACTTGCCTAATCAAACTCGTAAAAAAAAACCGCGTTCGAGTCAGACTTCTTCGATTACATTTTCTCTATAAGTTCGTTGAAATTATTCTGAACTGTTCTAGAAATTAATTTTTTTTAAACTAAAACTGAATATTATTTACCCAATTTACTATTTTATTCCATCTTCGTCTATTTTATCCAACTTGGCCTTTACATAAAGGTGCCCTAGAGTGAACACCTCGTAATCGCCTTTTCACAAAATCTGTTTGTGTAATAAATATAATTTTGTATAATTTTCAATAACAATAAATATCATCTGTTCAATGTATGTACCAATATATTTTTTTAATATTTGCACGCTTGCACGCAGACCGAACACATCACAACTCTGTTATGCAACTTGTACTACCTGTTTGTATTTTTGTGTTCTCGCAAATAAATTGATTTGATTTGACCCGAGGGCGTATACCTTACCACAACATTTTCATAACAAAAACTCTCGGTATAGAACCACAGCTCAAAAATTAAATTATCTAAAAAAAAGCTTTTGCCTCAAGAGTGATACTCTTGTAAAAATGTGTAATTCCCTTTTTTATTTGATATTTTACACCTACACCTTTACCTATTTTTATATACCATGGCACAAACAACATCCCTATATATATTTTTTTTTAAGAATATTTTGGTGTTGGCTTTAGCGAATAAACGGGTTTTAAAAAATTAAAAAAATAAAAGTTGCTTATTTTTTCCGTGTTCGGGAACCGGATATTTTTTGTGTTTTAACATTGTTTTATGTTGTATCGAATGTACGGTCATATGGGAAAGGGTGTAATGGTTACTACAGTATACAGGGTGTTAGTGACATCGTAACGAAAACTGAGGGATGATTCAGACCATGATTCTGAGTTGATATCAAGTGTTTTTTTTCCGTCGCCAAAGCATAGTACTGAAATTAAAATACTTAATTAAAAAATACACTAAAATTTTCATGAATTTTCCGACAGCAAATTCCACTTGATATCAACTCGGAATCATTGTCTGAATTATCTCCCTCAGTATTCGTTACGGTGCGGTGTCACTAACACCCATACGTAATCGTACGCACTTGTACGGGGTGTAAGTGACATCGTAACGAATACTGAGGAGGGTGATTCAGCTCATTATTCTGAGTAAATGTCAAGTGGAATTTTCCATCGCAAAAGTAAAGCATTGAAAATAATTTAAAAAACAGAAAATCATGAATTTCGCGACCGAAAATTCCACTTGTTATTAACTCAGAATAATGAGCTGAATCATCCCCCTCAGTATTCTTTCCGATCCACTCTGTTTAGCCACGAGTAAGTTTAAAATTACTCGTGATCCACTGCCGTCTACGGGAGGTATATCATGTTTGCTGCACCTTCAGGGCGCTTAAAAATTCATAACATCTGTATCCTCGGAGGGTTAGGCAGAAGTGTATAGTGTATGCTTACACCCACTTCTCGCCAGATGTTTTAGTCCCATGTAATAGGAGGCGTGTCGTGAACCATACATAATCATGTAAGGTCACGAATTATCTGAATTCTGAATCACATTCCAAAACTGAAAAGTGTCATAGTTATATGAAATACCTATGGGGCAAAATACCCACAAATGGGCAACGTGCCCATAGCTGTCTAAATATAGGGTAAAAAACCAACGATGTTAGAATATGTGATTAGAATGTGATTCAGAATTCAGATAATTCGTGACCTTACATGATTATGTATGGTTCACGACAAGGCGAGCCTATTGCCACTAACCGGGCACATATCTTGGAAACCACGTGAAATCAATTATTTATGATCCAAACATGAATTCAAACTCAAAGTCTAATTAATAAATTAGCCATTTAGCCAAGCAATAAATTCGTTTTATGGTAAATTAACGAAAGTAATAAGCAGGTAATTTTATATTATACTAGTTTTTATTCCACCAACCCGTAGTGGAGCAGCGTGGTGGAGTACGTTCCATACCCTTCTGAATATCGGGAGTCTCATATCCCCATTTAAACGCGGTAAGAACCCGTTATTATGTGCTTTAATTATTATACCCTTCTGGTTGATTGAGGGGAGGCCTGTGCTTAGCAGAGGGACGCATATAGGCTATTGTTAATGGAAACAATGTATTCTATGAGGATTTTGAAAGAATTAACGTTAAAGTGATTTGTAACAATGGTGCTGATTGCAGTAAACACCATCTAATTTTATTTTAAATTATACCTGTCATTTTCTAATCCGCCGGAAACGAAAGGGACGGGTAATCGACAGGAATAAAATTTATGAAACACGTCAATTTTAGGCAGATATTTTAAAAAATCCTTCCGAAAGTTTATATTTGCCAATAACCCGACAGAATTAAGTTGACAGCACACCAGCCTGAAGTTGCATATCAGCCCGGGTTATTCATTAATTCACTGATACATTTAAAAAATAACAGTTGTCAATCATCCGTCCCTTTTCCTTTCATCGGATAAGAAAATGACGGGTATAATTTAAAATAAAATTAGGAGGTGTCCGCAGGAGCCGGGCCATAAGTCATTTTAAAATTTCGGTAAAAATCTACGTAAACCTGACAAGAGACAAAATAATATACACCCTTATTATTAAGCTTTATTATAGTAAGCAAAAAGCATTTATTCTACTCCATACCGCTGTCAACCTAGCCAGTATTGCGAAACATAGCGAATTTCTATTTTTTTTTTATATTAAACTTTAAACTATATCTTGACTATTATCTAACTATAACTTGACTATTTTACAACTTTTCCAACTATAAAAAAACTCTTTATTTTACAATTCTAAAATAAAGCCTGAAATCGTTAACTTCAGGCTATTACATAGTAAACTATTTTTAACGGGTCGATAAGGATTGAACGTCAGGAAAACAAAATTAGTAACGATCAATGACGTATCGACCCGTTAAAAATACTTTACTATGTATAAAGTGCGTGAAAAAGTGACTATTTCAGTCTAAAAGGAAACACTCTTTTACTCAACAATACATTTTGTAAACTATAAAATAATTCGAGACTATATTTTACAAAGGACTTTACAGGCTACGGTCCTCAAAAACAATATAGATGGCGCTGTATAGATTTTCCTTCGTTTAACCTTCTCATTTCATGTATAACAGACATATGCATCTTTTATCTTTGTTTTTGGGTATAAATGATGACCTTTTTTATTACACCCAAGCACAATTACATCTTCCACCCATTATTACATAAACAGCCTATATACGTCCCACTGCTGGGCACAGGCCTCCCCTCAATCAACCCACCCATTATTATTCTGATCAAAATAAAGAGAAGCAATATAGGTAGCAACATGATTCTATACATAATGTGATCCAAATATCAAACAACAATTATTTTTATACAGGGTGTTAGTGACATCGTAACGAAAACTTTGAGGGGTGGTTCAGGCCATGATTCTGAGTTGATATCAAGTAGAAATTTCCGTCGCAAAAGTATGGATTGGAAAATAATTAAAAAGAAAAGAAAAATTTTCATGAATTTTTTGACACAAAATTCCACTTGATATCAACTCAGAATCATGGTCTGAACCATCCCCCTCAGTATTTGTTACGGTGTCACTAACACCCATACCTACTTATATGGCTACCGTATGTACTTGTACGAGGTGTAAGTGTCATCGTAACGAATACTGAGAGGGATGATTCATCTGATTATTCCGAGTTAATATCAAGTGGAATTTCATGTCAAAAAATTCATGAAAATTTTTCTTTTCTTTTTAATTATTTTCCAATCCATACTTTCCATCGCAAAAGTATAGAATTGAAAATAATTTAAAAAAAACTATAAAAAAGTCATGAATTTTGCGACGGAAAATTCCACTCGATTTTAACTCAGAATCATGGTCTGAATCAACCCCCTCAGTATTCGTTACGATGTCACTAACACCCAGTATATATATTATGCTTCTGCCATTAAATTATATTGTATTAATTATGTACCCGACTAATGAGAAAGTAGGCAATTATCACGTTAAAACTGTACAACGCCATCTATATTGTTTTTAGTGAACGTAGCCTGGAAAGACCCTCATTAGGCTGACACTATCGGTGAAGACAACATAATATTTTATCTTTAAGTACGCACCAGTGCGAGCGAAAGCATCATAATTCTATCTCACTCGCACTCGTGCGAAATTAAATCCTTCATACAAAAATACTATATTTCCACAGAATGTGACAGGTATTATACAACAAAAATAGAATGGTATATCTAACTCAAGAATTTCCACTAATCCGCTCGTGTTGTAGAATTAGGAACATAAAAATCGCAAATTGACAAGTATACGTTCCACAATGGGACTTTCAAAACAGTCTCTATAAAATAGTCAAGCGTGTGAGGGCATTTACAGAAAAGGAAAACAATTTTTCAGGAAACAATATTTTAGTGTTTAACTCACATACAACCATAGGTTGCGTTCCAAAACATTCAACCATCTCCGTCTCCCTAGCGTTATGCCGACATTCACAAGATCCGCTTACCTAACCTGAAGATTTGGTAGGTCCGGTTTTTTATACATTAGTGCGTTTCAACACATCAAATAAACAATATTCCACACAACACATACACATTTAGAAACGATTAATGATAAAAATTTATTCCCTGTTAAACGCAACATGATTATACTCCCGTCTCTTTCGTACTAAGCTGTATACCATTAGTGCGAAAGAGACGAGAGATATATCTCTTTCGCACTAAGCGATGCACTATATGTCTATCCTGCTGTCGTTCTTATCATGTTACGTTTAAGTATAATAAGTCTTGAGTCTTACAAAAAAGTATAAAATTAATGGTTTGACTACGGATACACATTTTTTTTACCCAGTGCGGTTTTTATGTAATCTGTCTTTTTATACTTGTCCTATGTAAAATATACACCTTAACGATGCTGAGTCCAGAACACACCATCTAAGTTTATTTTGAGTTATACCTGTCATTTTCTTATCCGCCAAAAGGGAATGGGACACGTCAATTTTAGCCAGAAAAACTAGATCCTCCCAAAATTTATATTGGCCAATAACCCGACAGAATTAAGTTGACAGCAAAAGTCAAACGGGTTACATATCAGCGTGATGCCTTATTTGCCCGATTTATTTATTCATTCATACATTCATTTTGAAATTAATTTAATCATCCGTCCCTTTCCTTTTCGGCGGATAAGAAAATGAGGGGTATAACTTAAAATAAAATTAGGTGTCTGCAGGAATAGAGGGCCAATGTCACTATTAAAAGTGCAGTTTTGGCCGAATAGGCTACTTGACAACCTACTCAAATAAGATATTTTTTACGAAACATCATAACGAAAGTTTTCTTCGGAGTTTGTATGGAAATACTGTCCTGTGACGTCATCAATAAAAGCGGTCAAACGTCGTACTCATTGTTACAATTGATAATTAAAAATCGAAAATAAGTCGAAAAGTTAAATGAGATTGATTTTTGATCATCTTAAGACTGGCTTCTATTTCTTGATTAGCATTTTATATCTTTGACCCAGTCAAATACCCTATTGTCTTTAAACAAATACTCGTAAAATCCAGTAAACTTTGCATTTCATTGCGAATCTAGTGGTTGATATGTTTGTTTTGCTTGTGTATTTTGATTTTTTTCCCAATTAATTAAGAAGCATGTCAGATTTAAAACACTATAAAGAACATTACCATATTAAGAAAATTATTGTCTCTTTCCATCAACTTTGAAGCATAATCATATTCGATATTTTTTTTAAAGTTTAATAACTGAGATTATCAAATCAACTAGTATAAACTTTCCCGTTGCCAAATAACATTATGTAAAATTATACCGTCGCATTATAGCGAAAACCACGCAAGCGCCTTTTTGAAAAATCACATTGTGTTGTAATTTTCTGCAACAAAACCTTGATTTCTTTTAATTAATTTTATTCCGGGTGTATAACGGCCTCTGGGGTCCAGTGGTTGAGCGTTGGACTCACGTTCCGATGGCCCCGGGTTCGAAACCCGGTGGGGATATCACAAATATCACTTTCGGATCCCTAGTTTGATTAGGACATTACAGGCTGATCACCTGATTGTCCGAAAGTAAGATGATCCGTGCTTCGGAAGTCACGTTAAGCCGTTGGTCCCGGTTAGTGGTACTGATGTAAGCATGTAGTCGTTACATCAGGGGTGTTTGGCGGCTCAATAATAATCCTGACACCAGGGTTGACGAAATTGGTAGAAGAGAAGATTCCGCGTATAAATTAAGACCACAAACTTTTACCTGGATTGTAAATAACGCGTCTATTTTTCTCACATCCGTCTGTGATTTTGCAAAAAAAGGTTACACGGTTTTCCACCCTGCCTGTGGGTTTGTGTTCCAAATGTGTATATCGTACTATACCATACTCACATATCTGCATCACTAAACTGCCTTATTTGACTAACCTAATTTATAATTAATTTATTTACAACTAAATATTGCAGTAAAAATACGCTGATTTTGTTGCAACATTTATAACATGTTATTAAACATTGATGACTTTGATGTATGTATAATATGTTACATATTTGCTTATGTTATTTAAAAATGGGTATCAAATATTAAAGTATATAAGGCTTTGTTTATTATTAGGCACTTCCGATTTAGAATATGCTACTCGACAACTTAGCCAAATGAGATAGTTTTTACGAAACGTCAAAACGAAAGATTTCTTTGGAGTGTGTATGGAAATACTGTCCTGTGACGTAATTAATAAAAGCGGTCAAACGTCGTACTCATTGTAACTTAATTCATAAATAAAATTCTCGAATAAGTCGAAAAGTAAAATGAGATTGATTTTTGATTATCTCAGACTGGCTTCTATTTCTAGATTAGCATTTTATAATTTATCTTTGACCCAGTGAAATAGCCCTTTAAAAGTAGTGGGCGCCAACTTTAGGCTATCCCACAGAGATAAGGAGGGTTAAAAAGGCCAAATTGAAACTATTCTTCTAAGAAAGCAATATTGTTATTTGACACTTGTTGACTGTCAATTGCAATATTGCTTTTTAGATGAATTGTTTCAATATGGCCTTCTTAAGCTCCAAAATCGAACATCTGACTGGGAATCCGAAACCGGGAATCAACATACTGACTTTACAGATTTTTGATCAAATAATTCACATGGACAGAATGAGGACTGCAGTGGTATAATGGTTACCAGACTCATCCCGGCTTGGCATTGCGGGTTCGAATACCGTCCGAGTCAGAATTATTCCAACTTTTCTCTTGTAGGGTTCTCCCAAACACGAGTAAGTCTTATAAAAACAAAAATAACATCTGTTGAAGTATTACCATTTTGTACTTGGTTATGCAAGAGCAAGAGAGTAGTATATTACCTCTCTCTTTCTATGGGCAGTGTATCTATTGCGTTTCTCATATCTATCCCCCAATATACCTTACTATACTCAACCAATTACCAGACCTAATAAATTGTATACTCATTCTCGTATAGATCCTCCTTTTGCGGCATTTTAACATGATACAACAACATGAACAGATTGTAGTGTTGTTTACTCTTGTAATTTTTTTGTTTTCTAAAGCAGTTTTCTGGAGGAAAACTCAAGTTAATAACTCGCCTTAATAATGATTGAACCTCTTTTCCACACGCCGGACACTCCATTCAAAAAAAATATTGCTACCGTGTGTCGTGTAACGCGTAAGCGCGGAGACCCAGTCCCTTACTCCTTAGTGGCTTTCTGCCATTTAAGACTAAAGTAAGACCGAGATTGGGTGAAATCGGCGCCCGATACGAATTGGTGCGGGACGGAGTTACCATCCTATACGTTATATTATTCTTCATTCTATGCCTTTGGTGTACAATATAGAATAAAATCTACAATTAATAAATCTGAACTAGATCTGCAACGTTTATTTACTGCAATATTTCCACTTCAATACTATTTTACACTACACTTTACAATCACAGATCACCAAAACCTTTGCCGCGGGCCCATCCATCTGTTCGGGGGCCTAGGTCCGTTCCTGGGCCACATTTGGGGGCCAAACGGGGGTCTAAAGTTAGTCCTCGGCCCCCAATTTCTAGGGAACCTTTGGTTATTAAAAGGTCTTTGTTGCCACTCACTTTCATTGAAGTTTTCGAACTCTGGTGAGGGTTGATTCCTGCCCTCCAACTGGAGTTCGAGCCTACGTTCTTCTTCGTAGGCACTGTCGTTTGAGTTATCTTCCTTTTCTTCTCTCGGGAAAGGAGGGAATGACTTGTTGAAAGGTAATTGCATACTAGGCATGTTGAGGGTTTTGAGTCCTACAGGCATATTGTCGAATGGGTTAGATAGTGGGGGTAAGATCGGCGCTGAATGCGGCGCAATCACCGGGTCCCTATCAAACTGGTCACCTTCAAACTCCCTGTTTATTTGCACGAGGCTATGGTTCTCCTTATGATTCTCCCTATGAGTCTTCCCATTATCGCCTCCGACAAGAACCTTGTTGTTGTTGAAGCTATTGCGTCTGTGTTCGTTTTGATTCTGGTACATTCCTTCTGAAAAGAAGATGCAATTAGAATTATAAGAGTTGCTTCGAGGTTCTATAAGTCACCACACATAGAAGCAGTACTGTTCCGAGGCGGTAAGCGGGAGTTCGTATATCGCTCCGTTCGTATTCCATTCCGAGGCAGGAAGCGGGAGTTCGTATGAAAACTGAACTCTGAAAGTGTGTATACGAACTCGATCGGTACAAACTCCGCCTCTAAATACCTTAAAAGGTGTAATTATTCGACCACATACATACAGTTCAAGTCCATAAGCCCGACTGAAATAGGCAGAGGCAGATTTCAAAAAGAAAATAATTGTATACTGAAGGATATAATACGTAAAACAGAAGGTGCCCTTGCGAAAAGTTGCCGCTGAAACGCGTGCAAAGGCAGCGCCGGTAGCGAACACTTGTACTAACTGTTAGTGTTCATAATAATACGACATACCGTCACTAGATGGCACTTATTTCCATATGTAAGCTTATAAGGTAAGCGACATCTAGTTATTCCATGGCGAAGTAGATACTACGGATCCTACAATGCTACACAAAAAAGGGCGCGTAAAGAGCATTGGTTCTAAATCTAAAACGTATGTAAGAGGCCAGATATAGTAGGACTTACGTTGGTCTTCGTCTTCTGAGAGATCCATGTCCACACTCTCGACAATGTCGCTCGGAGGCACCATCGGGGGAACTCTGTAGTCCTGAAACATATTACATGTTAGCTTGTAGAACTGGTGAAAACGGATACATTGAAGCAATTCATCTAAAAACGGAATGTTGCTTTTTGACTTTTTTAGATGTATAGCACAATTTATTTATTTATTTATTACAACGTGGGCTTTTTAGCCCAAAATGAGTTTATATGGGAATGTTCTAGATATATATTTATTATGGATAAGACAACCGCGCATATTGATAGCTCGGTTGCGCTCAAACGGAGACGCACTCTATCTCTGTCGCTCCACTCTGTCTCTGTCACGAGCACAAAAGCCCCTATTACATCTTTTGTGCCGACGGAGTTCCGAAAAATCAACGTTATTATTACCGCACTGTGTTTCGTTATTTATGTGGATCGTGTACTGATGGCCAAAAGATTGACCACAAGCCATAATCACGGGCGGACGTTGATGATAAGATGGATATGATGAAACTTATGGTGACAAGGGATCAGCCCATCGTTAATTACAACTGCCCATCATGTTAGAAAGAACACATTCCCTCTGGGGTGACTTTTTGGTTGTTTTTTTTTTTTTTTTTTGGAATTCGCACAGACAGGCAGCCGCTTCTGTAAAAAACCGGACCTGTCAAATCTTCAGGTTAGGTAAACGGACCCTGTGAAAAACGGGATGACGCTAGATGGACTTCTTCGTCTATCGTGTGGGTTGTGAGGTGGATTACCATCCTTATCAACCCCGGTGTCAAGGTTACTATTGAGCCGCCAAAGGCCCCTTACATGACTCATGTAACGACTACGCACTTACATCAGTAAGTAGAACCGGGACCAACGGCTTAACGTGCCTTCCGAAGCACGGATCGTCTTACTTTCGGACAATCAGGTGATCATCCTGTAATGTCCTAACCAAACTAGGGATCTCAAAGTGTTTTTTTGTGATATGTCCCCACTGGGGTTCGAACCCGGGACCTCCGGGTCGTGAGCCCAATGTTCAACCACTGGACCACGGAGGCCATTAGGGATATGGTGATGAATGTTTTTGTCATTATTATAGAAAAATAAGCAAATGTGAGTAATAGGTAATTGTTTTACACTCGCATGGTCACTTACTTGGTCTATTTTTGGTGCAGCGGGCCTGAGATCAACGACCGGGGCGATCGGCCGAGGCGGCTGATGCGTCAGGGAAATTAGATTCCTATGGTCCACGTCTGGAAATATGAAGAATTAGTTTATTCGCAGTGCGAGCGAGACACAATCCGCGAGCTCTTCCATTTACTCTTTAGCGTGATACCTAGTTATAGCTAGAGGGGGTAAGGTAAATTCATAATTCATTTATTCGCCTTAAAAATGAAAGAACGAAACATTTATTATTTAGGACACCACAGACACGGTAAAAATGGTAGGTACAGTTTGCAGATGGTCAGCATTTAGCATTAGGTCAACATTTTTAATTATGAAAATTATAACATGCAAATAATAATGACAAGAAGATATTAAATTATTAAACTAAAATAAATTAACGAATATAACAATTATTATTTCCAAATCAAAAAGTCATTCATTACAAAACAATACAGAAAAACAATGTCATAGAATAAAATCGATAAAATAATAATAATTGACCGGCATTATCGATATCAACCGATCTTAGTTCGGTCTTATTCGTCATTCGGTAACATCTACGGCTGAACCGAGGCTTTTCTTGCAGCTTCTAGGATAGTCTCAAACTAGACAAATTAGTTACTTCTTACTAAACGTCAACACACGAAATTACCATGGAATTCGTATGAAAAAGCAACTGTGAAGTCATAGAAAAAAGTGTCAAAACTTCGCACTTATTATTACATAAGTTGAATAGAAAAGTCTGCCTGCGCAAACCTTAACGGAAATAGGCGTGAGCTTATGTATGTATATAAATAGCAAGTTATCAATGTACCTTGTTGTCCTGTCGGGTGTCGCACGGCCGCGTTAGGAAGCGGCGGCGGCGGCAACGTCGGCAGTAGTCTATGGTCGACGTCTTCCATATCTATAACACATGTACTATTCACAACGAGAAAAATACTACGCAACCATTAACGCGCAACATGTCACGCTCAACATGTATGGCAACGTTGCACAACAGCGCGCGACGTTGCCAGCTGAAGCGCAACATGTCACGCTCAACATGTATGGCAACGTTGCACAACAGCGCGCGACGTTGCCAGCTGAAGCGCAACATGTCACGCTCAACATGTATGGCAACGTTGCACAACAGCACGCGACGTTGCCAGCTGAAGCGCAACATGTCGCGCGGTTATTTGTTTAGAGATCATTGTTAGTTGAGCATCAGTTGTTGTCGAGAGGAGACGTGACGCGCAACAACTCTAGTTCCTCTGGCGATATATTGTCGACGACAGAAGTGTATGAGATGCGTAGAGAGACAACGTTGTTAAATAAGTTTCGCGCTAACTTTCAACATGTTGGGCAACATGTTGCGCGCCAAATGTTGCTAAGTGGAAACGCAGCTTAAATGGTGTAGGAGCCCGTTCTTAGTTTAAGTCTGAACACCCACTTCTCTTAATATAGTTGATAAGGTAAGTTAATGAAAGACGATAATTATTCAGTTATTTAGTTTACAAGATAGAATTAAGGTAGAGTATCGCTTACGTTGAGATTAATTATTACACTAATGATTATTACTAAGTAAGTGAAATAGTCAAGCAGCCTGAAAGTAGGTTGTGCGTGACGTAGGTAAACTGTGCAGTTCGAGACCGTACAAATGGAAAAGTCTGAATCGGAGGGTATTTGAACGCGTAGCTCTTGTCAAGCCGGGATGAGAGTGTACGTGGCCAAATATTCTCTAGGAGGTAAGAACTATGTCGCGCTGCGCCGCGTGTGCGTTTCGATACTATTGTCTAGTCTATATATATATAAAATCGAAATGTCACGGGCTGACAGTTTCATCACGAAATCTCAGAGACTACAAGTGCTAGGAGTTAAATTATACTTATAAGAGGTTACTTTGAGGACGTAGATGCTGGACTAATACGGAATTTTGAGAAATTCAACTAGTAAGAGAGTAAAAATGGGGTGGCAACGTTTGTATGAAACTTCTATAGTTTTAAGAGAAAGAATATTTAGCCGCGCCACACCGCGCAAGTGCGAATTGAGCTTTACACCACCGCCTCATATTGTCCATGTGATTTTATTTCGGCCAACGCTAGTGCCATCTATACGAAACATTAAGTATTAAGACTTCTTGGATCGATAACTTACACGTCGATTTCAACCTTTCAACTTATCGCATTTCCGGACTCGGTGAATATGTTTTTCTCTGTTATGTTACGAGTTTTGGCAATATTTCTCACTATATGTACTTACTCCCTAATAAAGGCAAAACGGGCGGCGGCGGCGGCGGGGGCAGAATCCCTCTATGATCCACGTCTGCTGGAGGTATGTCCTGAAATATATAACAGTAATGATAATCTTGAAAGTAGCATTGCGCACTTACTTTATATGCGCAAATGTCAAAGCAATATTGCTAATATTGCTTTTTAGATGAGTTGCTTCGATGTGGCCTTTTTAACCCCTGTTTTGACAATTCTTTAAACAAAAAGACTTGTCTTTTTCGCCTAAATAAGTACCAACGCAGCTGTGAAAATAAAGAATTTTAATTTGTGTGTCATGCACCTATCACGTTGGTCTTACAGAAATTTGAGTGTGGTGTGATCTAAGTACCCAGATCATTTTGGGATGGATGACTACCCCAATTGGGATAGTCGTTAGCTTATGTTCTGTTATTAAAAAACGTAAGACGATCCGTGCTTCGGGACGCACGTTAGCTGATGTAAGTACGAAGTCGTTACATGAGCCATGTTAGGGGCCTTTGGCAGCTCAATAATAACCCTGACGCCAGGGTTGATGAGGTTGGTAATCCACCTCACATTGAAGAGAAATAAACGTAATAATACCTACCTGTGTGTGAGGGTAGACGGGCGCGCGCGGCGGCGGTGGCTGCGGCGGCTGCGGCGGCGGGGACTCCGGCGTGTCGGGGAACACGCCGCGCAGCAGCGGCGGCGGCACCGGCGCCGGCTGCAGGACATGGTGACTAGTGACGGGCAACATTGTGGCTAATGGCGGGCAACATTGTGACTAATGGCGGGCAAGATTGTGACAAATGGCGGGCAAGATTGTGAAAAATGGCGGGCAAGATAATGACTAATGGCGGGCAAGATTGTGACTAATGGTGAGCAAGATTGTGAAAAATGGCGGACAAGATTATGACAAATGGCGGGCAAGAATGTGACATATGGTGGGCAACATTGTGACAAATGGCGGGCAAGATTGTGACAAATGGCGGACTAGATTGTGACTAATGGCGGACAAGATTGTGACAAATGGCGTTCAAGATAATAACTAATGGCGGGCAAGATTGTGGTAAATTTTGCTTGCAGCAGTCCAGTCGGTGAGATACAGGCAAGTTTATGGATCCAAAGTAAGTACGTAGATACATGAGCTATGTCAGGAGCCTTTGACGGCTGAACCAGTGGTGAAGTATAAACAATTTTGAATTTATAAAGTGAAGTAGACGCGTTATGATCATCACGTTGAAAATAATTGTACAAAGTATATAACGTAGATGTAGACACAAACCGGAATACTCCACGCGCTGTTATTGTTCCATTGAGTATTCAGTTCAGGGTGGTAGGGCTCTGGATCATCTGCAATCAAAATACATAACTGACAAGCGTTCTTCAACTGGATACGGCTCTACACTAATGAAGCTGATCATCATCATTGGCCACAACATCTCGACAGACGATGGCAAGATTGGTACTGGTCTCTTGGCGTTAGCAATTTATCAGAGCATGACGTCACGTGGCAACCGATGGGGGGCGATACGATGAACATGTCCAACGAACAACTAATGAAGCTAATGAAGTATACTTACCAGTGATGGTGGTGGTACCGTAGAAAGACGTGGGCGGCGCCGGATTGGGCGCCCCATCGGGGGTGAGCAGATCCAGCCCCGGCAGTGAAGCCCCCTTCTGTGGTAGCGTCGAGCTATGCACTACAACAACAATCGTCATTACAATAAATATTTTAGACGAAATGTATACAACGCTAATAATGACTATGGATTACTTTGATTTAGAACCTATATTATTATACAGCTTCAAGAGAAGATGCTTGCAATTTTGGCGGCGAGGACTTCTTTTGGCGGGGGGGGGGGGGGGGGGGGTTGGTATTTTGGTATGGTTTGATTATTGAACCAACATAAGCGGTAAAATATGTTGTATAATTAAGAATGGCTATGGAGGAGCGGATCCTGTCGTCACAGGTGTTTTTGCACTTACTAGCAGGCTCCAACCCTGATTATTGTTAATTAAGGTTATTGTAAACGAAATAAACTTTATTTTATTTTATAATGTGGCGCCATCTGTTGCGTGTAGGCGGAACTTGCTCATCAACTAGTTGGGTCCGCCACACACACAAGTATTAGATGTTAATTTCAACTTGATACCGCCACGCGTTCCCGAGAAAAACAGACATACGGACAGACGGACGGACATAATACATACATACATAAACAGCCTATATACGTCCCACTGCTGGGCACAGGCCTCCCCTCAATCAACCGGAGGGGGTATGAAGCATACTCCACCACGCTGCTCCAATGCGGGTTGGTGGAGTTGTTTTTACGGCTAATAGCCGGGACCAACGGCTTAGCGTGCCCTCCGAAGCACGGGATCAGACGGACGGACAAGTGATCCTAAAAGGGTTTCGTTTTTCCTTTTGACGTTCGGAATCCTAAAAGTAGATGGACTTACCCATTTCCTTTTATGAAAATAAATTATCACAACATTCTAGAAAAGGGCTTTACTAGTAATCTAAGTAAATTAATTACCTGAACTATTGTCCGAATTCGACTGGTTACTTTCGTTCGGTACTAACGTCTTCAAAAAATTGTTGATGTCAAAATCTTGCTTCTCATTTGGCCTTGAATTTATTACTTCTATTTTGTTGGCTGTAAAATAAAACAAATATCATTTTAGTATATTTAAACTTGCTTAGGTGGCTAAATAAAAATTTGCTAATCGCGTTTTGTCGCGTTATCGCGCCAGCCATATACGTATGGCTGTTACTCCGATTGTGATCAAACTCCAAGTCGTAAAATCTGACAGAGAGATTGTGTCCTCTAACATGATGGACTAATGTTATGGGCGACAGGCTGATCCCTTATCACCATAAGGTTCATCATATCCATCTTAGGACTTCGTATCAACAGTGGCTGCAAGTTGTCTTTGATTACTTGTGGCTCTGCCCACCCCATTAGGGATTACGGGCGTGAGTTTATGTATGTATGTATACAGGGTGTTAGTGACGTCGTAACGAAAACTTTGAGGGATGATTGTGACCATGATTCTGAGATGATATGAAGTGGAATTTTCCGTCGCAAAAGTATGGAACAGAAAATAATAAAAAGAAAAACAAAAATTTTCATGAATTTTCCGACGGAAAATTCCACTTGATATCAACTCAGAATCGTGGTCTGAATCATCCCCCTCAGTATTCGTTACGGTGTCACTAACACCCATACCTACTTGTATGGGTACAGTATGTACTTGTGCGGGGTGTAAGTGACATCGTAACGAATACTGAGGGGGATGAAACAGATGATTATTCTGAGTTAATATCAAGTGGAATTTTTCGTCGCAAAAGTATAGAATTGAAAATAATTAAAAAAAAAATAATTAATTTTGCGACGGAAAATTCCACTTGATATCAACTCAGAATCATGGTCTGAATCATCCCCCTCAGTATTCGTTACGATGTCACTAACACCCTGTATAAAGCTTTTTCGAGAAAATAAAATATTTTAAGACGTATAAAATAAGCATTTGTAATTTTTAAAATACTTATCCGAAGACTGCCAACTAGCCAATTATATATACACCTGATGCTCTGTTGCGGGTTGGTAAGTGACGAATTTGTCCCAACATTCTACGTATTGATAAACACTCTTACCACTAATATCAGAGTCATTGAAGATCGCCATGGGGTTGTCTGAGGTGAGGAAGGAAGAGAGGCCCAGGTTGTAGAGAGACCCGTCCGCAGACATAGACGTGTTGAATGTTTGATCTATGTTGTATGATACTGAAACAATACAATATTGTCATCTTATAAATAAATAAATAAAAAGAAGTTTATTCAACCACAAATATTTTTACAAAATTGCTTAAACCTAATTACATGTAACACATTATCAGTTGTGGCCGAAAAGGAGTAGCCTCAGCATTGCTGCTGCTTTCAGTCACCCCCTGTATGTAATCAACAGAGTCGCTACACTGGACGCCGCGAGAACATCTTACCAAAACAACAACACAATTAAAATTTAGACAGAAACATAAATATAAACCATGCCGCAATTTGGTCGACCAACTGGCGAGGAATAAACGGAAGTACTTTTCGGGGAAATCAGGTTTTTATTTCCAATTGCTTGAGGTTTTTTGAACCTCAAGTAGCCACTGTTTACACCTTATTTTAAAAGAAAGTATAGTACAAGCCTCGTCATCACTAATTTATGAGCCACGCTTTTGTCGATGTAGCATTCTCCATTCTTTCTCTATTCTCAATTTTGAACAAGGTTTTGAACACCCTGATTGTGCCAGTTTCATAGATACTTTCGCGTAGTCCTTACGCAAAGAATTGATCAATAAGATGGTATCAGTTAAAAGCTTTGCTTCATAATGGCTATCATCATCATCAGCCCATTAACGTCCCCACTGCTGGGGCACGGGCCTTCCCTGATGGATAGGGAGATCGGGCCTTAAACCATCACGTGGGCCCAGTGCGGATTGATGGTTATTAACGACTGCTAATGCAGCCGGGACCAACGGCTTAACTTGCCTTCCGAAGCAGGGAGGAGCTCGGGATGAAAACTTTTTTTTTTGTGGTCACCCATCCTATGACCTTTGCGAAAGTTGCTTCAACAATCGCAGACCGAGCGTGTTTACCGCTGTGCCACCGAGCTCCTCCGTAATGGCTATGCCAACCGTCAATTAACTTCTCCACTGCCAAAGGTCATGTGGTACACCAACTTGCTTCGAAGCCTGGTATCAAACTTGTACTAAAGAGTTATTAATTTATCTTAAGTGCAGTTTTCACTAACACAGTTGGCTCGACCATTATAGACGGCGATACGGCTCACCTATCACTTTGATCTACCAGAAATCTCGGTGAGGTATGGGTACCTAGTTCACCTTACGTAGGATGTACCTTTGACTATCCCATTGGAGTCGTGAAGTTATGACATTTTGACTTGGCTACGTTTTTATTGGAAGTATCAACTTACTGTCGTCCTCGCCTTCATTCTCCCCAGCGGTGGGCAGGTCCAGGTCCTCGTCAGGCCCGGGCGACGGCACGTCCTCATCCCGCTGAGGGGGCGAAGGCGCCGCGTTCGGCAGCGTCGGTATCAGCTCGTCCAACTTACGCTTCAACGCTCGAACGCGCGCGCCAAAGTTTTTATACGCCTGTGGATTTAAAATGCATAAATTCAAGTCGGTAAAAAGAAGACAGCCTCAGTGGTCTAGTGGTTAGTGCGTTAGGCTAGGAGGTCCGGGTTCGATTCTCGATGGGGACATTGTCGAAATCACTTTGTGAGACTGTCCTTTGTTTGGTAAGGACTTTTCAGGCTTGAATCACCTGATTGTCCGAAAAAGTAAGATGATTCTGTGCTTCGGAGGGCACGTTAAGCCGTTGGTCCCGGCTATTAGCCGTAAAAACATCTCCACCAACCCGCAGTGGAGCAGCGTGGTGGAGTATGCTCCATACATCCTCCGGTTGATTGAGGGGAGGCCTGTGCCCAGCAGTGGGACGTATATAGGCTGTTTCTGTATATAAAAAGAAGACTGCAACCACTTTGGATGTGAATGTTGGTATAGGCATATACTAAAGATTGCAGGTTCGAGTCCTGTCACGGTCGCCAAACTGTTAAGTACCTTCCTACTTGCTGGATTGTCTGCTTGGTGAAATTAATAATAACTCCAAAATATGTCTTCAAAACGATTATAATCGATTCTTAGTAATGCAAACAATGGTTTCAACTGACACTGGATGGTAACTGGCCATGTAGGGAACGGAGAGGCGCGCAGGCGCGGGTTGCAGTGCGCAGGCGCGGTACGGCGGCGGCGGGGCGGAGCGGGCGGCGTGTGCGACGACGGTAAGTATATACTTTATAACATTAGCTATGTATTTTTGTTCTTTACTAATTTTAATCTTTTTCTTTTCAGGTTTTCTTTCTTACAGGTATTTTCTTCTCTTGTGTTAACAATTCTACTTTGATACATTCATGATAACCCTAGCATTATCCCGTTTTTCACAGGGTCCTCTTACCTAACCTGAAGATTTGAGAGGTCCGGTTTTTTATAGAAGCGACTGCCTGTCAGACCTTACAACCCGCGAAGGGAAAACCAGCCCAATACAGGTTAGGTCACATACCTCCGAAAATGCATTTCTCGGGAATGTGGGTTTCCTCACGATGTTCATCAATCATTTATGATCCAAACATGAATTCGAAAACAAATTCGACAATCATTGGTGCAGGCCTATTCTGGATTCGAACCTGGGACCTCAAAGTGAGAGGCAAGAGTTCTACCAACTGGGCTACCACGGCTTCACACAGTCAGTTTAGTCAGTCAGTGTATTCAGTTGGAAGCACAGATAAAAAAAAAAAAAAAAAAAATTGTTTATTGTCATAGAAAAGATCGACACAAGATTGGGTACTACAGCTAGGACACACAAATGCTACAGAAGTATAACCCTGCTACCTGAACTAGGAGACCTGTATCTCAGGGAGCAGTGTTCAGCAATTACATCTTTTATAACATCAGTTTAGGCAGACCATTTTTAAACTGAATTTATTTGACAATAAACTGTGCTTAAATAAGAACAAATAAACATGCATTTTGTATGTAAATTGGGTTTGTGTGTGTGTGTGTGTGTGTGTGTATGTGTATATATTAGTGTGTGTGTGTGTTTGTGTGTTGTGTAACTGTGTGAGTGTTTGCGATAGCCCTACGACTTAAATGTTGTCTTGGGTTCAGAAACTGCTATCATGCTATAAGCAGCTTCCACTAATGCATGTACGTGTGCAATTAAAAAAGATTACTGCTATAAAAATGATTTTATACACTTACATAAGCTACAACTTTGACTTCGCCTCTCTGCGTGGAATAGTATTGATTAGCAGTTGTCAGGAGAGCTAGCAATGCTTCTCTTGCCACTATCTCCCTCTGCAACGCCTGCGTGTACCGCTCCACACATTGGATTCCCTCGTTTAATTCTTTCTCCACATCGTCTTTGTTACTTCTATCTGTATCGGAAGGAAGTTACAGTAAATATAATTTGAATAAAAATTAAAAACATAATGGCACCCACGTTGCCAGCACAGCACAGAACACAGGCAAAATTAAAGTTTTCAAATACTATAGAATACTCAGCACACCCATAGTTGAATTTCATGACTCAAATAAATTATTTTTTAATATATTGTTATGTATGTTGTTTCCATATCTCGAGACTCTAAGAGTCCATTAGTATATAGAGACCATTTTGGTAGGTGTGTGTGGGGCCGAAGTATTATAAATCAAATAACTTTGCCACCTGTTAGGGCCAATATATAACTCGAAGTTTATAAAAGCTGCATGTTTTATATTAGTAAACTAACATCTGAGACTTTTCGAGCTTATGATGAGAATGCTGACTGCAAAAAGATTAAAATATATTTAAATCCTTAAAACTTTTAATACAAATTAAAGAATATTGTATAAGAAAAGAAAAAATAAGAAAAAAAAGGAGAACCTGCTTACTAAAAAAGTTAGTAGATTAAGAAAATCTCTTACCCTTAAGACTAGCACAAAGAGCATCAGCGTCAGAGAGCTGTAAATGGCTCTCATGTATATACTTCAGCCTCAGGTCAGTGTCCGCTTCTAGGACTGTGCATTGCTTTATTTTGTTAACTAGCTGCTGTGGCTGAAAATAAATTAAAAAGTTTTTACATACATACATACATAAACTCACGCCCATAATCCCTAATGGGGTGGGCAGAGCCACAAGTAATCAAAGACAACTTGCAGCCACTGTTGATACGATGTCGTAAGCTGGATATGATGAACCTTATGGTGATAAGGGATCAGCCTATCGCCCATAACATTAGTCCATCATGTTAGATGACACAAAAAAGTTTTTAGTTATTCATTTATACCTGGTTCAGTTCATGGTTCATCAGAAACATGGAAGTACATGAAATACTGAAGGCAAACACTGTGCAACAGGAAATAAGATCTACTGCGGCACAGTACAAACCCCCTGGCTGAAACGCTCACAAAGCCTACCCACCAAAGACGACTGAAAAAAGCCGCAGTAATGGACTTGAGCAAATAGACTGCATTACCTTAAAGAAGAGAGCGTTCCATTGAAAATATCTCTGCACTGCCCTACCAACACCTGATCTGCTTATAGTCGACTGACTGATCGCAGATAAAAACGAAAAAAAAAAATTATACCTACATAAACATTTCTCAACTCTCTTCATTCCATACATGAATATATTATATACCTATGTCACATGAATGGAGAAAGTTAAGAGATGTTGCAAATTAATTTATTAGCCAAGTAATTTGGGAATTACAATCATCTCGAAAGAAGGAAGGAAGGAGTTATAAAACTGGCGATTTTATATATTTTGGACTGCTCTTTTTTTCAAAATTTGAACTTTGCCACTTCATATCTTTGCCTTTTGCTTTACTTTTTTGTTAGTATTTCTTTTCCTTTAATGTAACTCGCCTAACACATTAATTTATTGTTATGATTTATGATCGATAATTGCTCTAATAAAACATATACTGTGAAAATTATATCAGGACACCTATTATGAAAGTCACAGCTCTTCAAAGTTTGTCATACAAACAGTTATAAACCACCCACCTATTCTCCACAATATATCTCAAGAGATATATGAAATGGGCACTATTTCATATATTTAACATACAGAAATATAAAAAAAGTAAAAATAATTTGAAAATTTAGTCCTCTACAACTTTAAAATATACTCCACGGCCAGTTAAAGGATTAGACTCACCAATTTACAAACATCAGGTTAACTTTCGGCAAAATTATGCGATATAGATGTTACAATTACAACAATTACTATGTCAAACTATGGTTTGTAAACATAAACAGCCTATACATACATATACGTCACACTGCTGGGCACAGGCCTCAATCAACTGGAGGGGGATGGGGGAATGGCTTACACATCAAGACATTATAAATGACAAAGACATAAAATTTATTCAGCGGCTCCCCAGTTATATCTAATATTATAGATTTATTTTATAGGAGGCAGGACATCCATTTAAGGATGTTAAATCATAAGTACTCCGTGTTTTTTTAGTATGTGAACCTGTTTGGAAGGATAAGGTGACTCAATATTTGTAAAACATCCAACAAGACCTTTGTAAGTTAACTTTTATCAAAAGTTAGTACAATATTACATGAGAAGCTGTGATCGTGAGTTTAAACTTTCTGTATTGATCTTTTCATACAAAAATGTAACTTCTTTTCATACAATAATGTATACTTGCCACATATAGTTGTTTTCTTTATATATTTACTTTGGCTTTGGCTTTTATATATTAACATTTTCAGAAAACAGAAATCATTTATTCGCTTAGGATAGGTAGGTACAGAGTCACAATATGGTATAAAGCAGTGTTACAGCATCTCTATCCTGCTAATTATTATTAGCATGCAAATGTCAAATATTCAAAAATTCTCTAATACTATAAAAACTATTAGTAATAAGCCATTCGCGTAATTTAAAAGTCATAACTGTAGTGGGTCCGTTTTTAAATTTAACAGGTATCTTATTGTATACTTTTATGCACATGTTATGAGGACTTTCTAAACAGAGTATAGTTTTAGGACAGTAGTCCCTTGCTAGTTCGTGTGGTAGCTGTCTCCTTCTAGGATTAATATCAGCTGCTGTCTTAAACAAATGTCCATGCTTTTTAACAAATTTAAATACTTCTAGTATATACATACAAGGGACTTTCTGAGAAATTCAACTCACTTGGAAGTCTAAAGGATCATCATCTGTCTTCTTAACAGCTCCAGCACTGAGAAGGCCGGTCAAGTCTGACAGGAACTCCTCATCGTACACCGACCGTTGCTCCCATATTTTAAAGATGCGTAAGATTTTATGCCGTACCTTCTCATCCCTGAAAAGTAATAAAAGAACCATCAATAAAAAAAAAGGTTACAAAGAACATCTTTAAAGTCATAAGACCGAATGTTCTTTTAAAATCCAAATCCCATTGTTTAACTATTGTGTCTGGAAATCTCGGCCTTAGGAGGTTATATTTGGATAAGCTTGAGTAGCAACTAATCTGTCACTGTAATATGTTTATATTCATATCAATGTCTTGTGGCTGCAATATTCACTAATATGACTCTCTGTATATAACTAAATTATCATAAGCTAAAGTTCTGCATAACTATTATAATAAGACATACTACTTGACAATTTAATCAAATGAGATACTTTTTTAGAGACATCAAAACTGACAAAATTGGCCATTGTACTAGGCAGTTTACGTTATAGCGGGAATGAGGTTATAATAATTAGATCCGTAACTCACTAACCTGACTAAAGGTGTAGCCTTTTGCAAATTCAGGCCCCAACTTTCCACAAACTCATAGTTCTTCCTCTTACTGTACTGTATTACATCGTTTGCCAGGTAAAACAGTACCAGCCTCTGTTCTACCTTCACACGCTTCAATACGTTCAACCAACTCGCCACTATTTTCTTATGGTGCTCGCGTTGTTTCAAACACCAAGAAGACAAGGACTGTATACTCTCCTGTGTGTCCTTCAGCTGCGCCAGCCTCTTCTCAAAGGCTAAAGTATTGAATTCCTCAGTGTCACCCATTGTTATCAAACGAAAGACCGGATTTAACACACTTCACCCATTTGTATATCAAATACACGTGAACTGGAAATACTTAATTTACACAAGTATAACTACCGTTTTCAGGTTTTTTCAAAACAAAACCACATGTCGTACATAAATTCATACACAAATTATACACAGAACAAGTCGATTATTTGATAAAAGCTACAGAAAATTGAGTTTGTGTTTGGAAGCTTGATAAGGCATTTAGTTTATTATTCACTCAGCACATTCAAGTCACAACCATTTATATTTGAGAAATATAATTGGATTAATAAAAAGAAGATGGAAATAATACTTTTCGCTACTTTTATACATGGAAATTAAGTAATTATCCCGAAATATTCGCCAAGACAACAACCGCCATTTTCTATTAAGATTTTTTTTTTAATCCAACCGAGGAGCGCCGACTCTTTGGAAACGTCTGTTTAGTAGTCACATGATTCTCACTCGTTTTTCACTTATGTTAAAACGTTTTTGTATTTCAAGCGGTTTATTAAACGCCACATGCATGTACTTCTATTTTTACTTGCATGGCATGAAAAGATTGTAAAAATAATACCTTAATTAAATACAAAAAAGCTTTTGAAAATTTCGTTTTGAGGGTGGTTTATTTTTGCTACTTTGAAATCTGTGCGACAGGAAATCTGAAAAATCTAATTTCATTCGTTCACATTCACTCATCTGTCAAATGTTGGTCAAATCAACAAATGATCAAATGACATTCTGATTCTGTCAAATGAAAATTCCTTTCATTTTCATTCAGTTTTCATTTCTTTCATTCATCGGCCTGAGAGGAGTAATAGTGTTCTGTGCTGAGAGGCCTGAGAGAGGGCAGTTCAGGCGTAGTTAATTTGATATTTCTGCACTTGTTCTCAGTCAAACGTAGTGAAATATTTGACTTTGTCTCAGTCAAGATAAACGACTCCACGGTAAGTTTTTACATGGATCTATCAAGGTACATTAATTCAATATTTTATTTCACAACGTCTTGAAATATGTTGCATTACAAAAATAATGATACCAAAAATAAAAGGAATAGGTACCTAAGTCACTTTCGTCGTAGCCACGCCCAAATGACATCATTCTACTGTTGCCTATCGATATTTGAATGAAATCCAATAGAATCGATAGGAACCAATATTTCGATATAAATACGAGAGACTTTCCAGGCTACGTTCACCAAAAACAATATAGATGGCGTTGTACATCTTTTACGTCATAATTAGGTACCTATTTTACATAATTATTCCAAAATACAATAGGCAGAAGCACATACCTATAAACATAGTTGTGTCTTGATAGGTATTTGAATCACATTATGTATAGAATTATGTTGCAACCTAGGTACCTATATTACTTCTCAGATCAGAATAATAATGGGTGGAAGATGTAATTGTGCCTGGGTGTAATAAAAAGGGTCATCATTTATACCCAAAACAAATAGGTATAAAAGATGCATATCTATGTCTGTTATCCATGAAATTAGAAGATTTAACAAAGGAAAATCTATACAGCGCCATCTATATTCTTTTTGAGGAACGTACCCTGGAAATGCTTCTGACTATTGCAAGAACAATCGATAATCCATCAACAATAGTGTAAGTACACCGATTTGAAGAAAAAACTAAAATTATAAACTTTATATGTATCACACTCACGAATCACCATTAGATGGGAGATTTGTTTCACTATTTACCTCTTTTTTGGGCACAGATTAATCGATCGAGTCGATAAGGTTGTTGTTTTCCCTAACATGCGTGTCACGCTACGAAATTAATTACGCCGGGAAACAGATGTAGCCGTTATGTAAAATAAAATATTTTTTTTATTTTTTTTGGTTTGCCATGTTAGCAACAATCGTTAATCGTCAACATTTGTTATTTTAATCTAATATATATATATATATATATATATATATATATATATATCATATTAATCTTGATTTAAATATGTACCTAGATAGGTAGGTATACATATATACATATATGTTATTAGATGTATACGATGTTTTAACATTATTGTCTCTTTAATTGCAGATAAGCAAAAATGATACTAATCGGGGAGACACTAGGCGCGAGACAAAAATATCTAAATTTTCAAGTGAATGACGCTGCATCGAACAATGTATCCTTCCAAGAAATTAAAGAAAACCCCGAAGAGAATGATGCGGACAAATTGTTCAAGATCGACTTAGCTGGTAAATATAAAAATGTGGACTACATCATCGAAGTATTGAAGTGTGCCGACAGTTTATACATCTCAAGGGCGCTGAAATTCACTTTTCTTTACGACGATGAATTTGCATCTATCATCAACCCAGCAAATCTGCACGATAATATACTCCCATTTATGTCGAGAAAAATGAAGAAAAAGTTGCTATCAACAATTTCCATGAACGTCAGGAATGAGGAACGTGCTAAAGCCTTTCACCAGTACTGCATTAAAGCCAAACTGCAAAAGATTGCGTCCAAATTTCTTATTTTTACATCGGGTGAATATAAAACCAGTTTTCTTGAAAATGATTTCAATACTTTCCAGACTAATTTTCAAGAAGAAAATGATATTAAATTTTTCATCGGAAATAATACTACCTTAGCAGGTCTTTATCTAGAAAAGATTCACGAAAACCGAAGGCCCAGGGCGCTATATATACTGCGATACCTTTATTTAATCGATCCTAATCTTTACCTGAATTGGGTGGAACAATATTGTCAAAAAAACCGTTTAAATACTTTGGGGCTCAGAATTTCTAAAGATATCATGAAGAATCACAAGAATCGGGTTATTGGAAATTTTCCCATGTATTGTAATGTTGTGAATAAAAACATGCTGGTTAAATATATGTCATCCGACGATGCTAAAGTTTGTATACCCACTCTTTTGCCAGATACAGTAGAAAAGTTTTGGAATAGTAACTTGGGAAATAGTTACGAATTCATTATCAATTTGATTCCTACTGATGAAAGGTATATGTTTATCAAATCCATGTTTGTTAATAAATATCCAGGGAAAGCGTTTGAAATGTCATCTGAATTTTACAACTCGAAGTATTATAGATATATGTCCGTCGAGGAGAGAGAAACTTGGGCACTTCTTAAATTATCCAGGCAACACATACCAGATTATAAATTGTACAGATTTGTAAAGTATGACAAAGCTATCATTGAAATCAAGAAACTCATATATAAAACACCCAGTGCCGACAAACGATCTGACATCATAAACGTTTTGGTTGAATCTGCAAATAATCAACGCGATTTGGAAAACCTTTTTAAATATTACTACGACAGACACGTGAATGAGAGACAAACGTATAAAGAACAATTCTTAAAAAAAGTTATTTACAAGCACAAGACGTTTGAGTTCGATGAAAGTTGCTGGGCTGCCTTTGAAAAATTTATTGACAGTCTTGATATTTACAATTCCGAGAAAGGCCTTAATCACTATCAAAATAATATGTATAGGTTGTATTTACAAGTTTCTTTACTTTACTATATTAGCAATGGCAAAGAATTGACAGAGAGATTAAAGAATTATGTTTATTCATATGAATTTTATCTAAAATCAATAAAAGAACATGTACAAGCAATGGATGAAGACAAAGCAATCCTGGTTTATCGTTATTTGCTAGAAGAACAAGTAGATATACTCAAGCAATTAGAAAGTAAACCGTACGATTGTAATATTCAGGACCGTGCACGTAATGTCATAAACAATATTGAAGATATAACCGCAATACTTGAGGAGAAGGAACCTGATATTGTGACAAAGTTTAAACAGCTTGATTCCAATTACTTTTTCCCAAAAAAAATTTCACTATCAGTGACCGAAAGTGATTTATTAAAGTTATTGAAAAAAGATCCCTCATCGATTAAGAATAATCTGGAAAAAATTAAACACAGCATCACCAATTGGCCTTACATAAAACTTAACGTATTTCTAAAGAAGTTAAAAATTTACTTCACAAATGATCTGGCTCAGGATTATTTAAAGTTTTTAATAGATATACTGTCAACTGAGGAGTCAAGCAGCACAGAAATTATGGCGGCAGTATTCGGTATATTCCAATTAGCAGATGAAACATACAAAGCTGAGTTCATGGCAGAGAAAGCTCCTTCTGATGGTAAAATTGATCACAGCAGTATAAACAGGAATCTCTTGTATACTCAGGGGGCCATATGCCGCTTTGCGGGTTATTCGAGAAAGGAAGTACCTCAATCTGAATTGTTGAAGTACATAAAGAGAGACTATGTTAGTTATTGTTTACCTCTTTTCAACATGTATCCGGCAAACTTTCCATTGGCAACTTGTTTGAACTTCGTAGAATCACTACTCGATTCAGCTGTGTCTGTTCAGAAGCATGCTTTGCGATTAGCCTTTCAATGTTTCAGTATTGAAAACTTAAAGAATCTTATTCAGAAAATTTGGAAAACGTCTAAAAATATATCTTTACGTATGGTTATATACACTTATCTTTTCAAAGACATTTTGGGGAGAGATAACGAGAGTCAATGTGATATGTTTGATCTCTTGTTGGCTTTAACCCTGGATTTGAATAAAGACGATCATCCAGATATTATAGATGTAGTCACTACTCAATATAATAGATTACCATGTACCGAACGCTTACGTGGTGCATATGTTGTAGCTGCTTGGAAAACACTCTCTCGATTTTCGACTGCAAGTAACCCTGGAATTAAAGAAAGAGCGATACGCAATATTCAGGAGAACATAAATTTGATAAATAAAGAAATAATTCGAGAAATTCTAGATGACTATTTCAACACAATCTTCAAGAAAAATTACATAGCACCAGTACAAAAGGACGTAAATACTATTGAACAAGGTCAAGGCGATGGGTCAGTGTGCGATGACCGGGGATCTATATTCGACCCGTTGAATATGCGGAAGTTTGATCTTGCCGTAACGTATATTAAGGTTTATAATGACGAAGAAAACTTTAAAAGCAGTGCAGACTATGTTAATTTGGTTGTAAGTAAATGTCTGGAATATTGGAATGTAACATTCGGATACTCTTACTTATACCGGGATTATTGTCGGCGCTTTATAAATGCTCTTGTCCTAGAAAGGTACTTACATGGTAAATCCTCTTACACTGGTATGACCAAAATATTTGAAAACATTTTACATTTACTACAACAGTCTTTACCTTTACATAAAATTTATATAATTACATGGAGTCTTCGTCTTGTAATAAATGGTAACAAAATATTAGTGAAATGCATAGAAAACAAGGACAAAGGTCGTATTGAAGTAGCCAAAGAATTTGCTAAAGAATACGCCATTGCAATAAATGAAGCGGTGACAGAATATGTACAGACAGATACATTCATCTGGTTGATGGTGAACGAAATGGTTAATGAAATTCAGAAGGTAACTAATGAAATTGTCAATGAATTATATTACCCGTTTATTCGGAATGAGTTGCCTGCTGAATATCTACAAACATACATAGCTTTGGAATTGTCTGCAGTCAATACTAATAAAACTATAGCTGCTGTATTTGCACTTAAACTCGTAAGGGGTAAAATGAAAGAGGCAGAAGCCGTCTATAAGAATCTTAAGGCAATGGATGACATCACCATCCAAACTTTGTTGTATATAAATAATAAATAATCTGTATAAGAATAAATATTATTACTGACTTGTGATAAGTAAAAGGTTTTACAATAAAATATAATTTACGATTATTATTTAGTTTTATTATGAACAAACTTGAATATGACGTAACGCTTAAATGTAACAATTATGCTTTTCTTCTCGGTCTTTATTTCGTAAAAACCGACAGTGGGCCTCTCTAACATGATGACTGATCACCTTTTCTGATTACTTGTGTGGCATCTGTACTTTTTAAAGCACATCTACAAACACGCAGCGGACAGCCAATCAGAGCCCCCCCCCCGCCTACTTGATTGAATGTTTGTTGGCACTACTTACTACCTTTTCCGGTTGTTTTCCGGTACCATGTTTTTTTTTTCTTTTCCTTTTGTTGTAATGCGTACTTAGAGTTCATCGGATGTGTTATTGTTTTTAATCTTGTCAGATCTTGCTCAAAAGCTATTGAAATTAATACTTGTGGGGACAACCTAAACTTGTGGCGCTGTGTGTGAGATCAGAAAGGTGATCAGGAACTGCCCACCCGATTAGGAATTACGGGTGTAAAATGTATGTTTGTAAGTAACCAATATGATGTAATTCAATTAGACTGTTCTTCCCTTGTGAGGTCAATGACCGACTTCGTCAGTTCTGGTATCAGTATTACTATTTAGCCGCCGTTACGCTCCTGTCTCTTGTGACGACTACAGATAGCCGGGTCCGCCCGACTGCTTATCGTGCTCTCCGAAGCACGTATCATCTTACTTTCCGACCATCGGGTCATTAGCCTAACCAAACAAGGGATCTTAAAGCGGTTTTTGTATCTCCAAACCGGATCGTTGGCCCATTGCTGAACCCTGTGGCTCAAGTCGGCTCAACCACTGGACCACACCACACAGACCATTGTAATACTGTTGTAGGCAAAATACATCATACCTACTAGTCTTAAGTTTTCTAGTTCACAATACGACTATATTCAATACTTTATCCCAAAATGACTATACCCTACATTCTGTGAAACAAGGAACAACTTATACTTGGTATAAGTGGTGATTAAATAATTTGTTTTATTTTTGTAGGCAACACTGACTTCTGATCATTCATTCAAAATCTATACAAGGTCTTTGTTCCAAATTCATTCACTTCATTGGAGAACGTTCATAAAATTTTTGATAAGTACCTAATAAATAAAAGTTATCACGAGTGATTTTCAGACTAATTGTGTTAAAAATTAAAACATTACAGCATTTAATGCATTGAAAAACATGTTCTTGTGGTGATCATCAACGAATAATTGTTTTATTCAACACGAATTGGAGTAAGACCGCTTTTTTATCTAACTACCTACAAAGTTCAACTTTTACTTTAATTGTTTGTATAATTATAATAATTATAGTGAAAATTACATCGATTAAATATTTTTTGTAAGTAGGTACCTACCTATTAACATAATACCTATCGGCATAGAATAAAGAATAATAGATATTACGCTGCTATTTATACGAACATAATTTAGGTAGGTAGGTTACTGTATTACCGGGATATGAAGATGTGGAGACCTTCAACATTATTGTCCGATTTCTAACTATTACAATAAATAAAATATAAAAAGAGGCAAGTTGAATAGATAACGACATTGTCCTAGGCACATGGCGCCGTCGACACTCCATCATCAGACGTTTATTTCAAAATTACGAATAAAGCGCCAGGCAGGATGATGTGCCTCAAACAGGTCACATCATCACAGTAATGTGTATTCCTCCGTAAGTTGTAGGGACTGTAAGTCTTTCATCAGTCCGTCATGAATAACGAAACTACCTATAACGGCTTCCGTGGTCCAGTGGTTTGAGCGTTGGGCTCACGATCGGGAGGTCCCGGGTTCGAATCCCGGTGGGGACACAACACGAAAATCACTTTGTGATCCCTAGTTTGGTTATAGGACATTACAAGCTGATCACTTGGTTGTCCGAAAGAAAGATGATCTGTGCTTCGGAAGGCTCGTTAAGCCGTTGGTCCCGGTTACTACTTACTGATGTAAGTTAGTAGTCGTTACATGAGCCATGTCAGGGGCCTTTGGCGCCTCAATAGTAACCCTGACACCAGGGTTGACGGGGTTGCTAATCCACCTCACAACCCACACGATAGAAGAAGAAGACGAAACTATTATTGTTATTCAAAGAAAAATCGCAGTTATTACCTATTATATTGTAAGTACTATACCTAACTTAATAATTATTTGTATGGGCCGTATACTGAAATTTGGGACTGATCAAAGACTGTAATTTGATGACAGTCTTTTACGGCGCCGACGCGATGAAGTTACGACAAAACTGCGCACCAATTACAACCTGCCGAGAGTGTTTGCCAAGACAAAGCAAACGAACTCAAACACGATAAGGGTGCGTTGTTTTATGACAAGAGTTCCGCCTTCCGGTTCCATCTTCAAATTCGGGATATCATTTAGCACCAATTTCGAATAATTAATTTCACCGAGATCTATATCCATCGGAGAGCGCCATCTCACGTTCAGTGGCGGAATTAAAATATTTTTTAATGTTTTCTATGTCATCACTTTAGAGTAGAATATTATAAGTCTATACCACACCTATACCTAGTACTATTATTCCTTATTCTATGCTTATACGTATTATTATTCTCTATTCCATTATTTACATACGTAAAGACTGTAAAACATTGTCATTCATCATTCCATTTCGCAAGAGGTTTCTTCAGGTTATGTCGCTCCCGATAGGAATTACCAGCGTGAGTTTATCTATGAATAAACAAAATTTAAAGTAGGGTTTTCTTGGTTAATTAATACGAACAGAAGATCACGCCTATTTCCCATAGGACTGGGCACGGACTACGGAATTTCATTTACTACGATCCTGACACACCACTTTCTTTTTGATTCAAGGTAATCCAAAATGCTTCTAATCGGAGAGACTCTAGGCGCGAGACAAAAATATCTAAACCTTCAAGTGAACGAGGCTGCATCGAATAATGTACCCTTGCAAGAAATTCGAGAAACACCAGAAGAGAATGATGCGGCCAAATTGTTCAAGATCGATTTAGCTGGTAAATATAGAAATGTGGACTACATCGTCGAAGTATTGAAGTGTGGCGACAGCTTATACATTTCAAGGGCACTGAAATGCACTTTTCTTTACGATGATGAATTTGCAAATATCATCAATCCACAAAATCTAAACGATAATATATTTCCGTTAATGTCTAGAAAAATGAAAGATAAATTACTTTTATGCATTTCCTTGAACGTCAGGAATCAGGCACGTGCTAAAACCTTCTATGAATATTGTATTAATACAAATAATCCAAAATTCGCGCGCAAATTTCTTATTTTTACGTCTAATAATTTCAAAATCCATGTTCTCAAGAATGATTTCGTTACTTTTACGTCTGTCTTTACGGATGATGACGACATTAAATTGATCATCGGAAACAAAATTAATCTAGCAAATCTTTACCTAAGGCTCACAAATTCCTCTAGAGGACATACGTTGTACCTGCTGCGATATTTCTATACGATAAATGCTGACCTTTACTTGAACTGGGTGGAAACAAAGTTAGAGGGATAGGTACAATATCAAACTGAAGCCCATAGGGCTGCGTATGTCTAAAGATATAGTCGAAAATCACAAAGATCGCATTAGGAAACATATCCACTTGTATGTCAATTTGGTAGAAAAAAAAACGTTGCTTAGACATACTTCCGTAGAAGAAGCTAAAATGTACATAAAAGATCTTTTACCAGCAAAGCCTCAATGGTTTTGGAACAATGATTTCTGTACAAAATACAAATTTCTTCTTGATGTAATTCCCTTAGAAGAAAGATACAACTTTGTGAAATCTATTTTCTCTGAGAAATATCGCAATCAACATTTTGAAATGACCAGTAATTTTAACACCTATAAGTACTATAATATAATGACTGTCAAACAAAGAGAGTCATGGGCACTACGTTATCTCGCCAATCAACCGGAACCAGATTACGAATATTATAGATTCGTAACGTACAACAAAGCTTTTGTTGAAATAAAGAAACTAATATTTATAACGCCCGACGCGGAGATAAGATCCGGGATGGTCAATGTTTTAGTAGAATCTGCACGAAATCAAAGCAATTTAGAAGATCTTCTCAAATATTACTACGAAAGACATATAAACGAGAACAGATACAGAAAAGACAGTTTTTTAAATAAAGTTATTAACATACACAACGTGTTTGAATTCGGCGAAAGTTGCTGGAATGCGTTTGAAAAAATACTTAACAGTCTCGATATTTATAATCCTGATACCTACTATCAAAACTGGACGTATCTACAAATTTCTTTAGTTTACCACATTGCCAACGACAAAGAATTAACGGAAAGTTTAAAAAAGTTTGCTTATTCAAATGATTTTGGTAATTATTGGTTTAGATCGTTATTAGCGATTATAAAAAACAAGTTGAATGAAGAGAAAATGGACGTTGTCTATCGGTATTTACAAGACGTACAGCTAGATAAACTGAAAGAACTAGAAGATAATAAGCAGGACACGTCAGTAGAAGATCGTGCAGCAGACATTGTCCGTGTTTACGATGAAATAAAAGCAACTCGCAAATTACCGAAAGATGAACCTGAAATCGTAACAAGATTTAAACTATTACTCCACGACGGTGAAAATATTAAAGAAATTATGTATTTAAATGAGGCAGATTTGCTAAAATTTTTAAAACAAGACCCGTCATTGATAACGAGCAATCTTGAAAAAATTAAGTACAACATCAGTAACACATATGACTTTAAACCGAACAAGTTCTTGAAAAAGTTGAAAATATACTTTCCAAATGACCTAGCGCAAGAGTACTTAAAATTTCTGACGGCGTTACTGTCGGATGCTGATCCACGAAGCGACGATATCAAACCGGCGGTGTTCGGCATATTTCAATTAGCAGACGAACCATACAAATCGGAGTTTATGGCGAAACACGCTCCTGCACATGCGAAAATTGATCGTGGTAACATAGAAAGAAAGCTGTTGCATATACAAGAGTCCATATGTCGCTTTGCAGGCTACTCTCGGCCGGCAGTGCCTCTTGCTGATATACTACAATACATAAAAGGTAACTACATCCATTACTGTTTACCAATTTTCAACATGTACCTAGCCAACCTTCCGTTACCAAAGTTTTTCAAGTTTGTGGAAGCACTGCTAGATTCGGCCGTGTCCGTGCAAAAACACGCTCTCCGGTTGGCCTTCCATTGTTTCAATGCTGCAGATTTGAAAATTCTTATAATGAAAATTTGGAAAACAACTAAAAATATAACAATACGCTCGGTCATTTATACTTCTCTGCTCCAAGACATTGAGACGAAACGTAATGATAAAGCTAGACAAGCCGGAATGTTTGAACTTCTACTGACTTTGACTTTAGATATAAACAAAGATGATCACTCGGAGATTATAACTATATTAACTAGTTTTTATAGAATACCCAATATTGCAACATTCCGTGGTCGCTATATTGAAACTGCATGGAGAACCGTTTCCAAGTTTCCAAACGAAGGCGCAGTGAACCTCGAAAGAAGGGCGCTAGTATTGCGTAACTTGAAATTGTACGTAGAAGTAATTGATAAGAAAATGATTCGAGAAATTGTTGATGAGTATTTTCATACGGTCTTGACTAAAGACTACATAGCACATACTTTGGCTGAAGTCATGTTTGAAGGGCAACAGAATAGTAGACATTTATTCAGTGATTTGAATCAAGCGAAATTTGAACTTGCAGTTGCATTTATTGTCAAGTTCAGTGACGAAGAGGACTACTGCGCAGAATATGTGAATTTTGTCTTGAACAAGTGTTTGGAGTTATGGGATGAAACATATGGCGATACGTATATCTTTCGTGATTATTGCCAAAGATTTATATACAATATCATTGATTTACATTATGAATCTGGCAAGCCTAGCATTGCTATGAACCCGGTGTTTGAAAATATGCTGAAACTTTTGCAAGACTCTTTGCAATCTCACGAAATTTACATGATCACATGGGGACTTCGTTTGACAATAATGACAAACGAAATTTTAGATAATTATCTGAAACACAGACAGGTCAGATGTTCCAAAGATTTAGAAAGAGAAATAGCATTAAAATATGCGACTGCGGTGAACGCAATGGTGTTAGAATATGTTGAGAAGAAGATATTTTATTGGTCAATGTTAGACGAAATTGCGGGGGAGATTAAACACAAACTTCATAAAATGGCTGATGCGTTAGAGCGTTCTCCTGGAGGCAATTCTTTGCTTAGAAGGAATATAGAAAGTCTAACGGTATTAGAATTGTCCAAGATTAATCCTAATGGAATTGAGACCGCTGTGTTGGCGGTCAAATTGATACCGGCACCGTGTTACACATCGCCGCTGATGAATATGGACGAAATTTTAGCAGATATTTATAATAATCTTAAAAAATTCGGCAACCTTGAGGTCCAAACTTTCCTGTACAAACAGTTTGTACGGAATGGCTTTAAGCATACAACATAGTCCGAGTAGAATTGGAGTCTGCGCAATAGACATTTTTACTTATTCTTTTTTTTTAGTTTTATATTATTAAGTATTGTTTTATTGTAAATGTAGCATGACCAGTGTGTTACATTCTTCATTACCCGACTGCGGCGAAGCAAAAAGGAGGGTTATGTGTTTTTTTTTCAATTAGCTTTATAGTAGTCGCATAATATTTGTAATATAATATATATTATATAAGTCTTGTCTCTATGCTTTGTTGGCTAATGAAAAACACTTTTTTACCTACCATTTTCTGTTTTTGTTAAATTTTTTTTTTTTTTTGAGTTTTATATTGCATGCGTTTATTCTTTTTAAAATAAATCTTTGTTGTATTTTAATGTGATTTTTATTTTCGTTCACATTTAATTGTATTATTTACTTAATTTAACAACATAAATAATCTATAAATAATAAAACACGGTAATCATTTTGCAAACTTAATTTTAATCTACTAAAAATGCAACATTTATCAATATTCCGTATAAAAAATAAGTGGATAACAACGAATATTCAATTTGCTACGGACACAATGCTACGGCAAAGCAGCTTACATAATTATTAATTCACCCCTCTTAGGTACCTAAGTGCACCAGATTTTTCGTAGTATAGTTTTAAAGAAAACTTAATAGGTAATTAATTACATTTAAAGTAAAAACTAACTTTTTTAAGATTTTTTAAATTAAATTACTTAAAACTTAATTTATTGCCCGAAAACTAACTTATTTAACTTTTCGTAAAATACTGCTAAATATTTTTAATTGAAGGAAATTAAGACTAGAAACATAAAATACTACAGTAGGTAACGATTGTATTGCTACTCTGCAGGATTAATGGTAGGTACTTATATAAAATTAATAGATGCGTTTACCTGTTTACCTGGTTCCCACCCCATGTATGTCGCGAACAGTGATAAAGCGGGAATGTTCCGTTGAACATTTAACTTTAATAGAAAGGACACTGGCTGCTTTTTTGAAATTGTTCTTTCTTGTACTCTGGTCTTATCTGCCTAAAAGTTAGGCAATAAAACTTTTTTTACATAAGTATTATTGTGGGATGAGAAGGAATATTGTTCCTATCACTTTCATAGTAGGTTGGTATCGATCGACTGCCGAAATGAAATTATTTTTTGTTAGTAATTAACTAATTACGTAATGTAATGAGTTTACTATTTACGTCGTGTGTAGCTTGTTCTATAAATGCATATTTATCAAAAACAAACTCAAATTAGAAAAATATTTATGTTACAGATAATAATTGACTGCTTTCATGCGTTTGAGCAAACGTTTAAATTAAATTATTTAATGCATTATATTTAATATCAAACAAATACATTGATATGATTTTTGGTATACAAGGTTTGCAATTTATAATTGTACGTATTTTCGTGGCAACACTTAAAATTTTTCTTAAAAAATGTTTTAAAAAAGCATTTTTTAATGACGTTACCCTATTTGTAACATACATAACGGATGAAACACGTACATTTTAAAGAGTTAAAATAAACACAGTTTTTTTCGACCAATTAAAGCTACCAGACCAGTCGAACAACATCGGCCGACGTTGATGGATGCCGTCAGTCGATGGTAAACACCCTTACGCTACCGCCTCGATGTGGATTGACTATAACAGTTATGAAACAAAAGTCTTTCTGTAAGAAATAATCGTAGAGGCCGAGCCACGAAAGAAGTAACGCGGCCGAGTCGCTGGCGTCGTACTATCTCCATAGAAAGATAAAAACTGCCCATTTCTCACATCAGGTGTCGCTACTGTTGAGTGTTCTTAAATTTTGACAGTGCTCCGTACTATACGTATTTGAGTAAACAAACAATATTGTTTTGGTTATATGTTTACACTATAACCCTTTGCGTAGCGTTTGATTGCAAAATCATAATTGTTATATTTATTCTTAAAACTTACTTTCAAACAAAACTGCTGTTTTCCAACTGATGGGATACACTCCACGTTGCTTTACATTTTATAGTAGTCATTTATCATGTATGTCAGTTGGACAGTTTGGAGAACTGTCACAATTCAGGAACACTCATCAGTGCTGCCGCTTACATTTGAGCATCTAGTATTTTTTCTCATTATTATGACAATAAATAAATAAAATAAAATGACTTGTAATTTAGTTCCGCTGAAATCCGCGGGACTTCTTTCTCAGGGCGCACTCTACAATTATCTCTTATACTTTAGCTGCCATCACACTAGTCTGTACCTAACAGTATCGACATTTTAACTATACACTAAGTTTATTAACATTTGAGTATCATTTTGTACCTGTCGTTTGGTTACATGACATGACGTCACAAAGAAATGGAAGACTTCGATTGAAAAACTAATTTCTACTTCAAATCGTTAGAACCGTTTTATTTTTCTTTAAAAATATGTTTTTATAATAATAAGAAATCCATAACTTCTTAGCTGTCAGTAGCCTAGTATCACTAGCTATAGCTCCGATTCGTGCAGACATCCCTTAATTTTAATTTAAGTTATACTCATCATTTTCTTATCCGCCGAAAAGGAAAGGGACGGATGATTTACAACTGTTAATTTGAAAATGAACGAATATCCCGGGCGAATAAAATAGGCATCTTTCTGATTTTCTACCTGCTTAACGAGCGCTGTCAACTTAATTCTGTCGGGTTATTGGCCAGTATAAAATTTTGGGAGGATTTTTTGAAATTTCTGCCTAATTTGACGTGTTCCATAAATTTTATGCCTGTCGATTATCCGTTCCTTTCCATTTCAGTGGATAAAAAAATGACAGATATAACTTAAAATTAGATGGTGTCTACAGGAATTAGCACCTATATCAATCTATAACTTTCTATTTATATCCCCCTATGACGTCACTAGCATATACTATCATTATTAATTTATCTTAAAAGTGCAGTTTTTACTAACACAGTAGACTCGACCATTATAGACGGCGATACGGCTCACCACCTATCACGTCGCGTCGGTCTAACAGAAAGCTCGGTGAGGTGTAGGTACTTAGTGCATCTTGCGAAGGATGTACCTCTGACTACCCCATTGGGATATAGTCGTGAGCTTCTGTTATGTTGACATTACTAGCTATGTAACAGTCTAAAATATCGTTGACTGTTGAGTTCGTGTGACAGTTGATAACACTTAACCCAAATAGAGACTTGGCTTAAAGGTTATGTAACCAGACCAATAAATTAAATAAATAAATAAATAAATAATATATAATTAAAAAAAAATATATATAATAAAATAATAAATAATTAAAAAAAAAGAACTATGTGACGTCATAGAGGGCGGCATAGAGGGATATAGCTCGTGACATCACTAAGCCACTAACAGCGAAGGCAATTCCTTTTCATAATTTGTTACGTAACTAGACAATTAATTAATTAAATTGACGTAAACCACAGACCTCTGTCCAATAACGTTGCTCTTTGACGTATTGTAAAAGTAACTGACGTAAACACAAATAGTTCGGCCAAAAAATGTAGAATTGTGATTCTCTATATCATGACATGTAACCAAACGGACTACCCTACAACAATTAGGAAAGTGAAGAATCTAGCCGTTTAGAAAGATCTATAGGTCTTAGACAGTGTAGACAATACAGAGTAATAAATTCAAGCTAAGGTAAACATGTTTTGGAAGAAAATACTTGTGGGTATTTTATCAAGCACCATAGAGTACAAATCGGTTTTTTTTAAGTGGCTGCAAAGTGCAAGTTCTCTTGCCCTTCTTGTTAGCGGACGAGAGCTTATGTTTTTTTTTAAATAATATTGACATTAATTTTATTTCCTGACTGCCAGGAGTTACGTAATTTTAGAATAAAACATATATTTTTGTAGCTCGGTGAGGATACTCAGTTCATCTTGCGACGAAGGTACCTCTAACTACCCCAATTGGGTCGAATACTAGGTTCAAGATAAGTTATATTAAATTGTGATTAATACTAAATTAAAACAGATCTGAAACCAAAATCATTTTCTTTTTTCTATTTAACTTATTTATGAATTTTTATCTAAAAATAAGTCCGATATTTTATTACGTTTTTCTATGACGTCACACTGTGCATTTCTATGATTGTGTCACATGATTTGACTAGTGGAAACTAGCCAATTGGAATATAGCCGAGAGCTCATGTGTTATGTTGTTTTGCGTTTCCTAATGGCGGTAATTAATTAGTACTCTAACTCTTTAGTACATTTACATTTCACAGTTTTCCACCACACAAGTAATTTCTTCTCGCACAATAAAACTTCTAGAAGGTTAAATATGTAAATAAACTTTAAATGCCTCACAAACACATTCGAAGAAAACATTAAAGATTCTGTACACATTGTTACGAAGCGACGATAGAAAAGTATTTACCTATTGTACTGCTACATACTATGTGATGTTTATGAAGAAATTATTGTCAAATGATTGCTTTTTTTATCATTCTTATTAAAAGCGAAGTGACGTAATAACAGTGATGAAGGCGTTAACACACTACATCCGAATGACGTGTGAATAAGCGTGGGAAGTGGCCGTAGAACTTGCGCCACGTTGATGAACCACGTTCATCAGCACCTCATAGCATTTTCCTACCTTCTATCGTGTAGGTTGTGAGGTTTACTAACCGCATCGACCCTGGCGTCAGGGTTACTACTGACCCGCCACAAGCCAATGACGTGACTCACGTAACGATTACTTACATCAGTAAATAGTAACCGGGACTGGCTTAACGTGCCTTCTTAACACGGATCATCTTACTTTCGGACAATCAGGTCATCAGCCTGCAATGTCCTAACCAAACTAGCGGGCCTAGCACCATAAGCACGCGACTCTTTCTCGCCGCGACAAAGATCGCCTGTCTCTTTCTGTGCAGTACTGTGAGAGAGTGACGGGTGATGCATGTCGAGGCGAGAAAGAGTCGCGCGCTTACGGTGCTAAGCCCGCACACATTTGATTTTTAGTGACGTCTTTACTGAATCGTTACTTATGCTACTATCCTTTTCTGTTACTCAGAACAGTCATTTGGTAGAGCGAGAGAGTGCGATCGCACGTGGCAGAATCAACGAAGCGATAGCGTGCGATCGCTCGCTCTCACTCTAGCATTTTTTTTTGTGATGTGTAATTTGGATAATGACATTGTAAATATTTTTATTATTATTTCATAATTAATGTTAGGTACATGATTGACATTTTAATTTTAAATTTTATTTTGTTTAACTATTTGCATGTTATAATTTGAATAACTAAAAATGTAGACCAAATGTTAAATGCTGACCATCTGCAAACTGTAATACTATTTTTATTGCGAATAAATGATTATGAATTATGACTCTGAGTAACACAAAAGGAAATAGAAGTACAGGAAACTGCAATGGGAAACTGAATGACCCTTAGTACGTCAGTATATAATTCTACGACCACATCGAATCCCTTATTTCACGCACTTGGATCAGATAAGAATCAGAGTAGTGCGGAAATACCCCCTGATGCTTTGCGTTTACCGACGATAAAATAATAGATATTCTTCTTGAAACATGTTTATCATTTTTTCGCCCTCACACCGCTACAAACAACGGTGCAAGATAAAAGGACAATATAATAGAAGACCTTTTCGCAAAATGTGTCTTGTGTTCGCGTATGTATCTTTACAATACATATACCGAAAATTGCAAAAGGAACTTTCCGCAAAAGGGGCCTTTTTAAAAGGGACTTTCTGCGAAAGGTGCCTTTTTACAAAAGGGACTTTCTGCAAAAGGTGCCTTCTTAGAAAGGATTGTTGTGAGACGAAGCTCATTTATCGCCGGTATACGGAAAACTCAAAACGGAAAACTTTAACAGCATTTAAAAATTTCTTCAAAAATCTGTAATAAAACATATAAAAGCTTAATGTTGCTAACAGGTACGAATAACGCCATAGCAACGTATTTTAATCGTTAATACTAACACAGGTAAGTCTAATATCCAATGTTCAATGGTACAAATACAATACATGTCTCTGTACAAGTAAAAATGTAGCAACATTTATAACTACTGCGTTATTAATGTTGCCAATTAATAATTGTAATAATGCGACATATTATTAATAATAACAATTTGACAATAATTATCAAAATTCATTTAAATAATAGTCGTTTTTCATATGAATTTCGATAACTAGTTTCACATATTTATTTTCCAAAGTATGTTAAATATGAAGAAAAAATAATGAAGTATTTTATACCATTTGTCCGGCCAAGTAGTTAATGCCATCGGTGACAAATCTACTCTATAAGTCACGAAAAAAAAGAAGTATTTATCAGTTATCACGTATAAATACAGTACTAAAAGTAAGTTGTACATTTATTAGCTATTGAAAGAAATAATTACGATTTCGATTTTACGAACTATTTCTAAGTTCTAAGTTTATCAGGCGTTAACAGGTATTACAGTGCTTCTAATTTCCAATTTCCCTCGGCAATAATCGTATTTTCGATTACAAACGAATGCTAATTTTCTTTCTTTCAAGTTCACATCAAAACAAAACAACAATAAAGTACTTAGTTCTGAATTCAAATTCTGGTACACGATAATAGTATTTTATGCAACAGTTGTATAAGAAGGGTCAAAAAATGCGAGTGGCGTGAGTTGCGATGTGAGCCTTGGCGAACATCGCAATAAGAGACGCCACGAGCATTTTTTGACCTACTTATACAACGTTGCATACAATACTTTTTCTACGACGACGTAATTTTAAATGAAACAAAAATTTTCCAATTTATTTTCCAACGCGCGGGAAAATGGCGGCAAATGTATACTTTTTTTTTATAGTATATCTATGGCACCAAACAAAGTAAAGGTGCCAGTTTCCAGGCCAAAAAAAAAAAACAACAACAATGCTTTTTTGGCGACATTATAGTACAGTTACACTTTGTAAACAATGCTTTTATAGGCCATAGAGCGTACACTTTTTCAAAGAGTTTAATTATGTATGTACTTATATTAGACTTTTTGGTTATTTAAATGCCAGATTAAAGTAGAAGAGTAGAAAAATATAATAATTGATGGACATTACTGACCCCTAATAGACGAACAGAACCCGGCAGCAGTAACTGTCAGTACTATTCAGAGGCGGATGACAGGAGTCCTAGCACGGCTTTGAAATAGACTACTCTGGGCACCATTCCACTCGCGTCAGACGAGCAGAAGGCAAGACGGAAACCACTACTCCATCTACTCCATTTTTCCCTAAAAAGTAGCACGAAGGACGCTACACCGACAAGAGTGTGGCTCTTAAATTAGTGAATAGATGAACATGGAAATTAGCATTCGTTTGCATTCGGAAATACGATTTTTGCCGAGGGACATAAAAAAGTAGAAACAGTGTACTATGGTGTATTGCTAACTAGAATGTTGTACTTTATTTTACATTGGAACTATCTTTCGTTTCAACTTTCAACCGACATACCGACGACTTAGAATTTCTAACGTGTTGAATACGTTCTTGAAACGCGGCTACTTAGGAAGTACCTTCGACTAGGCCAATAGGGTAAGTACTGGGTCATAAAAGGTAGAATTATTTATTAGACTATAGCCGAAAACGTACAACTATGGAAATTCTGGGTCGTTTCATCTTGTACTGAAGTATAATTTGGTATTGATTCTAGTCGCGCAATGAATTGATACATGTCCCTAGAGTAAAATTAAAAAAGTAAAAGTAATAATCTTCTTCTATCGTGGGGTTATCGTGAGGTTGTGGGTTGTGAAGTAGATGACCAACCCCATCAACCCTAGTGTCAGGGTTACTATTGAGCCGCCAAAGGCCCCTGACATGGCTCATGTAACTACTATAATACTAAACTTACTTCAGTAAGTAGTAAAGTAATAATAAAAGCAAGAAATTAAATAAAATCTTTAAAAATTAAAAGTAAATAAACTTATTTATTTTTTTCTGTTAAAAAACGGCAACTTGCGTCTTAAACCAACGAAAAAGACCACATCGTTATTGTATTTCAATTTTAAATTACATTTTTACTCCATCAACCAGCAGTGTAGCAGTGTGGTGGCGAATGTTCCCTACCCTCTCTGGCTGATTGAGGCTGCTTTATTTATGTTATGTTATAATGTTACATAAGTTATGCTATGTATCAACTCTCTGCGCGACTACAAATATTAAACTAATGTTCCTCGAATTATTATAGCCAATAGCAATACGAACAGTGGACCTTATTCGGGAAAACATTTCCTATACGAGGCCTGAGGCCTTATTTTTAAATCACTAGCTTGCGAAAATATAAACCTGTGTCATTTTGCAAATGACAAGTTCTGATGTGATACGTGAAATGGGATATGTTTTAGAGCGTGAGTCGAAGGCGAGCGATTCAAAAATAATGCCCTAGGCCTCGTATGGGAAATGTTAGCCGAATAGACGCCAATTTCTTCGTATTGCTATTGGCAAAGAATTCGATGTACACGAGGCCTCAATTTCTTACGTAATTCAGCAATGTCTGAAAGTAAACCACTGTTTCATGCCGCTTTAATCATTGTAGAAATCTGCCAATGATAAGAGAGTATAGTCAAAGTTTCCACTAGCGCTAACGCCTGTAGAAAACAAAATGTATAGGACTGACTTTGATCACATGACATTTCCATAGAATAAAGAATACCGCGTAGAACGGACATTCCACGCCCCGCGCCAATTCGTATCGGTGCCGAGCTAGATTTACCTCACCCCCTCTGGGTCTTACTTTAGTCTATATAGCCGTAATTAGCTAAGGAAGCGCAGACTGTCACGCTCGTAGTTTCGTGGCAATGCGGCACATGGTAAAAACGAGATGTTTTGTATCGCGAGAAATCTTACCGTGTGCCGTCTCACGCGAAAGTGCGAGTGAGACACAGTCCTCGCGCTCTCTTCCTTACTCCTTAGCAGCTTATAGCCATTTAAGACACACAGGGGGTGAGGTCGGCGTCCAAAACAAATTGGTGCGGGGCGAAGAGTTACCGTTCTATACGCAGTATTATTCTTTGTTCTAAGATTCTACAGACGTCAACGATCGGTAATCGAAAACACTTTTTCCGTGGAGTTGGTAAGACTCATTCAATGCTACCAACGTACCGACCTACGTGGGTCGTTTGCTGGCCTCTGCGTTGCGTTTCACGTCATCAACTTGAATTAACTGCTCGATCGGTATGAGGGACAGTTCGCCGCCTAACATTGGAGCTGGTAGGCCCTGAAATTTGAAACAAATTAAATATATAAGTAATAATGCTTGGATACACTGCGCTGCACACAAAAACCAGTACAGCTGACGTTGGCAAGAAGACCGCCAGGCTAAAGTGGGACTGGGCTGGACACGTGTGCCGCATGCATCCGGAACGATGGGCAAAGATCATCACGCACTGGGTACCACAGGACAAACACCGTAGACGTGGTAGACCCCGGAAACGATGGCGCGATGATCTCGACGGTTATCGAAAAGACCGGATAGAGCTCGCACAGAACCGGGATGCTTGGAAAGACATGGGGGAGGCCTTTGCCCAGCAGTGGCCTCACTCGGCAGGGCCCGCAGAATACCAGCGTCGTGGCTCACGCCGCGACTTATGCTGAGCGAGGTCCTTTTATTCCGGACTCCACCGCCGATGATCGGGCCGTCAGTGCGTTGCATTTAGATACTTTGTTTTATTATTATTGTTTTTATGAATTTGGTTTGTTTTTCTTTTTGTTTTGGTATTTTTTTATTTTATATTTTTTTTTTGTCTGTGTACTTATTGATTTCCGTGTGGTTTCTGTCCTGTGTTAAATGTAATGTACCTGTCTGTCTGTGTCTGTGGTGTCCGGAAGTAATAAATGTTTCTTTCTTTCTTTCAGTGGGATCATACAGGCTAATAATAATAATAATGCTTAGATAACGTTTCTGTTCAGGGAGCGAATAAAAAAGGTATGGAATCCTAATAACAAAGCCTATATTCGTTCAGTTGCTCGTCAAGTTCCAGGGTATCTATAACCCAGTACGTTTTTTTTTAAAATAGGTTTTGTTAATTATTGTAAGTTTGTTATTTTTTTTATTAGATTTGTATTAGGTTAGTTAAGTTAGTAAATAGATTTATATTAGTTAATAAAGTACCTACTTACCAACTAAATTTTCGCACTAAATTTCGGATCATGTGATACTTAGAACATAAAACCTACCAACTGTTGACAAAACCATGAATCCTATGCGAATAAATGATTTGATTTTGATTTGGTACCTATAAGTCGTCGGAGTCACCAGTTTACCGTGCTGTCGTCAAAGGATGTTTTCGAGGTACCGAAGTGAGCGTAGTACCCCGCTAGTTGGTAACGTAACTAGGGATCGACGACCCATCGGTGATGTTGGTAATTGTATCTGCGCCGCGCATTGTAAACTTCGTTAGCGCGTTCTATGACTGCACTGAATGTGCGCGCCATCTGTTGACTATGGGCGGAACTGTCTGATCGAGTAGTTGCGTCCGCCACTGTATTATCATAAAACACTTCGTTACAGACACTACCCATTGACGTTATCGTCCACGCGCGACGATGCGATGTGTGACGTCTGACGCCCATATAATTGAAGACAATGTAAGGCCGGGGGGGTGAGGTAAACCTAGCTCAGCCGCTGGTGGGGAGCGGAGAGTTGCCGTTTGGTATTATTGAGCTGGAAAACCCTTACCAAGGAGTTGAGTTTATCCGGCGTGTGCGGGGTGTGCGCCGCCTTCTCCGCGGCCGCCTCGCGCGCCTTGCGCAGCCCCAGCGAGAACACCGCCACCGAGCGCACGCGCTTCACTAGCGCGGCCTTGGCGCGGGAACGACCTGTACAATAACTTAGCATCACGCCTGTATCACCGAAGGGGTAGGCAGAAGTGTATAGTATACCTACTCATCGCCAGTCTCTTTCATCTATAGATCGACCTAAATTAAGTAGTTAGGTTAGGTAATATAAAGGACAGAAAAAATGGAAAACATATACAGGGTGTTAGTGACACCGTAACGAAAACTTTGAAGGATGATTCAGATCATGATTCTGAGTTCATATCAAGTGGAATTCCTGTACACATCATCTAATTTTGTTTTAAATCATACCTGTCATTTTCTTTTCTTTTTGTCGTACGGGTAATCGACAGGCATAAAATTTATGCTATACACGTCAATTTGAGGCAGAAATTTAGAAAGCTCTTCCAAAAATTTATATTGGCCAATAACCCAACATAATTAAATTGACAGCACACACCTATTTTATCGGTTTAATAATTAATTTTAAAATTAACATATGTCAATCATCTGTCCCTTTCCTTTTCGGCGGATCAAAAAATGACAGGTATATAACTTAAAATCAAATTAGGATGTGTTCGCGGGAATCGGGGCCAATATTAGTACTAATATAACTTACTGCCTTTATCCTTGGTTTCCTTGGGCTTGTCGTCCTCGCTGGAAGTGGCACTGACGTCGATGGGCGCCGCGGCCGCCAGGTCCGGCTCCGACCCGCCCGCACTCACGCTGCCGCACAACTCCTGACAGTTACACAAATATTTGTGTCAACATAAAACACTTTCTGACAATGCGGGACTCTCCAGGTTATGTTCAAAATATATAGATGGCGCTGTACAAATTGCCTTCGTTTAACCTACTAATTCGAATTCAAAAAATCTTCATTCAGTTGGTAACAGTTCAACTTTGAATCGTCATATTTTACATAACGAACGTCTCATCCGCCTAAAACTACTGCAGCTTCTCACAACCTATAAAGCTCGGGAAAAGAAGCTCCATGAAAAACCTCGGCACAGGTCCCTAGACGTTCTTTTACTTTAATTACATGGATAACAGACATATGCATCAATTGTCTTTGTTATTAGGTATAAACGATGACCCTTGTTATTACACCCAGGCACAACACATTTCCCATCCATTATTATTCTAATCCAAAGAAAGGCAATATATAAGTATAGTAACATAATTATGTACTTGAGCAATGAGAAAATAGGTAATTATCACGTTAAATCTGTAGACTCACAGATTCTAACTTTAAAAATAACAGATTTTGTATGAAAATTTTCAACCCTTTTTTTAACCCAAATAGACTAAAAAAAGGGTCCGACCGTGTTGTAAATACGTATACATTAAGTTATGTAGATAGTATAAAATCGTTCCATCAAATTATAATGTTATGGCTGTTCAAATAAAGTGCAATATCGGTTGTACAGTGTCGTTACACGATTGTGATTGTGAAATTGGTTGTTTACAGGGTGTTAGTGACATCGTAAAGTAACATAAACGGAATGATTCAGACTATGATTCTGAGTTGATATCGTGTGGAATTTTCCGTCGCAAAAGTATGGAACTAAAAATAATTTAAAAAAGCACTAAAATTTTCATGAATTTTCTGCCCTGGAATTCCACTTGATATCAACTCAGAATCATGGTCTAAATCATTCACTCTGTATTCGTTGCGGTGTCACTAATACCCTCTATTAACATAACCATAACAAATACTTTATTGCACAAACAGGAAAAAACAAAATACAAAACAAAAGAGAAATATAATGAGTACAATAGGCGGCCTTATCGCCAAGTAGCAATCTCTTCCAGGCAACCTTTAAGTATAGGAGATATCCTCCATACCTCGATCCATTTTTTCCTCTATTGTTATATATAGTTTGACTTTGCCAGTCACATTCGAGCGCACGAGAGAAGAGACTGAGGTCGCCGTTGTCGTATACGACAAGGACGAAAGGTCAAAGCGAAGATTTTATATGGAATTTGTATGCAAAACCTAGTTGTGCTATCATCAATAAACTTGGTCCAATAGTCGTACTCATTGCGACAAAATGGGCGATTTTAAATTCGTAATTGGATCAAAAATAAATGTGAGATTATCATTTATTAAGCTGGCGTCTATTTCTAGATTACCACTTTACAACTTATCTTTGACCCTGTCGTCATCTCTATTAACACCGAGATTTCCAGACACAATAGTTAAACAATGGGTTTTGGATTTTAAAAAGAACACTCGGTATTACGACTATATTACTCTATTTCATATTTGATTCCACCCGCACTGTTTTTACTTTTTTTTACTTTCATGCTCCTGTCAAGCAGGCAGGTAGATGACACTTACCCCTCGTTACATATATGTTCAATTTTATTTAATAATAATATGTGTGTAAACCTTTGTATTTATTTTTTATCTATTTTTATATTCGTAGTCTCTAACCTATGCCCTAATGCGAAACAGGCGTGATCATATATTATGTACCTAAGTATGTATCCATTTTTAGTTCGATTTGTTTGCGCGCACGTACTACTCGCGACAGGTACTAGCAGAATAACAGCGCTGCGACTCGTTCCGCGTTTCCGCAGCAAATGCTGAGCTAGGGCCTATTTTGGGACGGCGGTACTTAACTAGATTACTCTTTCTGACTTCTAAGTGGTTTGTTATTGTTATATTTCAAACTGTATGTTTTACTGATTGTTTGTAACCTACTTGTACTGTTGTCCCAAATAAACGTTTTATCTATCTATCTATCTACCTATATAGTCCACCCCTAGGTGTTAACCCCCGTACCTGCAAGGCGGGGTGCTGCGGCGCCCTCGTTGTGGCGGGGTGCGGCAGGCAGTGTGCGGAGCGGTGCAGCGGCTCCGACCGCAGCCCGCGGACGCCCAGCAGCGACAGCGGCGCTCCCGGGACCACCTCCTGCGTGATTTTACGTTTCATCCGGAGGTCCCGGGTTCCATTCCCGGTGGGGACATATCACAAAAATTACTTCGTGCTCCCTAGCTTGGCTAGGGCATTACTGGCTGATCACCAGATTGTCCGAGAGATGATCCGTGCTCCGGAAAGCACGTTAAGCCGTTGGTCCCGGTTACTATTTACTGATGTAAGTAAGTAGTCGTTACATGAGCCATGTCAGTTGTCTTTAGCGGCTCAATAGTAACCCTGACACCAGGGTTGATGAGGTTGGTACTCCACCTCACAACCCACACGATAAGAAGATAGGTTACATCATAAAGGCGATATAGATCGACTTTTTTCTGACGTGACTTACTGTATTTGCCGCAAATTGTATTAACTATTTGGCCGGACAAACGGGGAGCGCTGAAACCTCTACAAAATTTAAGGCAACAGGCGTGAGGGTTGGGCGCGAACTTCGCCTCAGGGCGTCAAAATTATTCAGTACCTAAGCCTATATTCATGAAATACAGGGCGTAAGTGACATCGTAAGACCATGATTCTGAGCCGATATCAGGTGGAATTTTCCGTCTCAAAAGTATAGAACTCAAAATAATTTGAAAAATACCAAAATATACATGACTTTTCCGACAGGAAATTCCACTTGATATTAACCCAGAATCATGGTCTGAATCATCCCGCTTAGTATTCGTTACGATGTCACTAACACCCTGTATTGAAAATGTACTCAAAAACGTTCATACCTTACGACGTATAGGCTTGGTAGGGCTAACATCCTGGAGTATTTGCAGAGATCCAGTATTGACTACCGGCTCGGTTATCGACGCCGCTTTCGGTCTGAAACCACCATAACAATATCACTATATATAAGAGAAACTCGCAAGAGAGAAGAGAAGCTAAAAGGAGATAGAAAGAAAAAAGAGAAGATTGGTCTACGAGTTACTTGGTAAAAGATGTGCCGTGATGGAAAATAAAGAAGAGATATTTCGTAGAAGAAGACTCTAGTAAACGAAAGATGAAAGAGTTTTTTTTTATTTATCCGTAGTTCTATGATATAAGGAGATTATATGTAACGATATGATTGGTTTTGTATTGGTTTATCAATCCGCACTGGGCCCGCGTGATGGTTTAAGGCCCGATCTCCCTATCCATCCATAGGTAAGGCCCGTGCCCCAGCAGTGGGGACGTTAGTGGGCTGATGATGATGATGATTTGTTTAATGTTATATGAGTGTTAACGTTTTAATTTGTGAGTGTTTATGATATAAAAAAACCCAAAATTTCTTGATTCTACATCTATGGGAAATAAAAATCTGCGCACTCCTTATTTTAATAGCAAACATATTTGTAACGATAAGTACTAGGCATAAGTGTATATTATCATTTTAGAAACCCAAAAACAGATTTTTTTTCCTCCGGACTCGTGGTCACACCAGGTTGTCACACCAGTATGACAAACAGGAATTTTTTTCTTGTTTGTCACACCGCTAACAATGCAACACCTTTTATCACACCATTGTTTGTTGCACAGGAATTTTATTCTTGATTGTCATACTGGTGTGACCACGAGTCCGGAGGGATGTTTTTAATGTAATGGTACAGTTCAGTCATTAAACAGGGGGTCTAAAAGGGCCACATAGTTGCAATTCATCTAACAAAGCAATATTGCTATTTGACATTTGTTGATATTGCGCACTTACTTTTATATGCGCAAATGACAAATTCCAATATTGCTTTTTAGATGAATTGCTTAGATGTGGCCTTTTTAACCCCCTAGACAGCTTATTTTTGTAATAAGATTCCCATTGACATTCAGAATTTGCCTTTCAACTGCTTGATTATTTAGAAGATATGAATGCATGGGATTAACTGTCTGAGAACTGATATTAGGCAGCTAAATTACTCAATTGTATATCAATATTTTATGTTTATATTTATTTTTTTTAAAGATCGTCTAGGGCCCTGTGCCGAGGTTTTTCTTGCAGCTTCTTTTCCCCGGCTATACAGGTTGTGAGAAGCTGCAGTAGTTTTAGGCGGATGAGACGTTCGTTATGTAAAAATTGACGATTCAAAGTGTAACTATGTTACCTACTGAATAAAGATATTTTTGAATTTGAATTATTAAAAAGCTTATGAAAAATGACATCAATTGTTACAACATCAAAAAAACTGAAAGGACAGAAAAAGATTTAAAAAATTAAAAAGCTTGGCAACCCTAAGGCTATTTTAAATTCTACGACTTTCCAACTTTCGTTTGATCCATTATTTAAGGGACACCCTGTATATTTCAAGAATAATTATATTTCAATTACATCCATAACTTCTAAACGAATGTTTACTGCGTTTTATTACAATATATTTAACAGATGGAGTTATGTTAAGCATATTCTTCACAACTTTCGTTTACTAGACATGAAAAAAATAGCAAAAGCGAAAAGAATAAAAAATATAAATTACCTTCTTCCTTTGAAAAGGACGCTGGAAAAATTAAAGCGAATAAAACTACATAATATTCGACGTTTAAAAAGTTTATTGCAAATAAAACTTTATAAAATAAAAATATTACTAAAGCATTATGAATACTGATTGGAATGAAAATATGTGCTCTTAAAATGTAAGTTATTTTTATTTTTTACAACTACACACCCATCCAGGCACTATACTTGTCAAATTAACTGAAAACAAAAAAATGAGAACAAAATTATGATCTTAAATATAATAAAACAGAAATTATTTATTATAAAAGGACGCCACACACAAAAACAAGACAAAAATATCACTCAAAATTTTCACAAAAACAAAATAGCATAAAAGATGTTCCTCGGAATGATCATAAGGTGGTGGTGGATCTTCCGAATAAAAACTAATATAAAGCACATTCCAAATGTATTTAACTAACATGCATTGTAAACGTTGCTTTTATGTTATGTGTGTTGCATGGGAATGATAAAACTACCTATTTCTCCCCTCAGGTGTCGCTACTGTTAGGTCTCACAAAATTTTGACAATTCCCCATAATAGTATGAAATAGTTGAGTAAACAAACATATTCTTTTGTTTATATTTTTACTCAGTAACCATTTGCGCGGCGTTTAACTGCAAAATCGTAGTGTTATATTTATTCCCTAAAGATCGGAAAAAATAAAACTTAAAAAAAACTTATTTCCAATAAAAGAAGCCTTTCGTTTTCGTAACTCAACCTTCAGACGGGATACACTCCACGTTATTCCACATTTTAAAGCAATTTATCAAGAATTTTAGCTAGAAACTACCCTAATGTAAAAAAGCAGCTCTGTGCAAAAGGGACTTCTTACGGAAGGTCTGCTAAGGGACATTTGGGACAATTATTCAGGAAATCTTCAGAAAATAACCATGCTTAAACCACAAATATTCGTCTTACATCTCAACTGACCTGAAGGGCGGTATCTCTGGTATCTTGCCGATGTTAATCTTCTTCTTGTCCTGTTGTTTGGGCGTGGTCGGCGTGCCTGTACGCGGGGTGCTGCGAGCTGAAGGCCTGGAGTCGTCTGACGGCAGGTCGGTGAACAGCTGCTCGCTTGACTTCTGGAAGCCGGGATTCATAGGTCATTGCTGGCTGGAGTTCTTATAGAGTTGTAAGGGGGATGACAGACAACAACTCATCAACGGCCTCCATGGTCCAGTGGTTGAGCAAAAGAACAATACAACAGGATCCTCTTACTTTTCAGTCTTCAATTTTCCAACTAAACAAAAGATACGTCTATAACTCTGCATCGGGAACCGAGCCCGGATTCCTAGGTAACAAGCCCGCACGCTGTTCACCAAACGATCCGAAGAGCGGAAGTCTGTTGTTCGAGCTGTACATTCGAGCAGGGGATAACAAAATAAAAATGAAGAAAGAGACATATAATACGTTTCTTTCTCACAACAACTTTTCTGTTTCTTCCTTTTTCGTCGATCTTCTGTTATAGAAGAAGAAAGCAATTGTTACCATGAGCGGCGCGTGCGCATTCTTGATGGCCTCCCGGCGCTGGAACTCCACCTTGGCCATCTCCGTGGCCAGCCAGCCCGGGATGGAGGGGATGGCGATGCGCAATGCCAGCACTATCACCAGGACCACGTGCTGGAACGTTTACATTACAATATGAAGTTTTCTAAAAGAAAAACGTTACAAAGAGAAATTTAATAAAAAAAAAGTCTGACTAGGTTGGGACTTGAACCCGCAGCTCTTGTCAAGCCGGGACGAGCATGTAGACCATTACACCACCGGGTCCATGCGAAATTCTTTGGATCTATGTTTCGTCATTAACACTCTCATTCACACATCATTCGTCATTAACGCTCCTCCCGGCTTGACAAGTGTTTCCCTAACCACGTATAAGTGCTATAAAAACAGAAATCATTTCAAAACGTTACATACAAAAGTTAGTTTCCAATTAAGTCAATTCAGCTACTTTTTACTGAACGTCAAAACACGAAATTACTATGGAATTCGTATGAAGAACCACACTGTGACGTGATAAACTGTCGGACTTCTTATTACATTTTTCTTGATTCAAATACATAAATAAGCTTAATAGATAAACAATTTATTTTTCGTCAGATTTAAATCTGTCTTTATTTAGTAATCAGAATTTCACAATTTATATTTGAACTAGGAAACTACCCAATTGTGTCGTGAGCTGTGTTGTCTAGTTTGTCTGTAGTGGTTACCTCCAAAGCGACGATGAAGAGTATCGTCTGTGCGGACGTGGCGTCCGGCAGCAGGCGGTGCACAGGCCCAGACAGCCCTATGAGCGCGCAGTTTACCAACACTGCCAAGGCTACCATCGCTTCCATTGCATGCTGGAACAAATTATTAATACAAATGACCGACTTCTTAACGCCTACAGGGATGGACTACTAGAGCATATAATAAAGAACAATACTACGTATAGAACGGTAACTTTGAAAAATTAAGAAAAAAAGCAGCACCGTAAGATTTGGATCAATGCCAAGGAGAAAGAGAAAGTGAGAGTGAGATAGAACTCACCCCCTCTGGGTCTTACTTTAGTCCAAATGGCCGTAAGCTACTAAGGAGTAAGAGAGCGCGCGAACACTTCACGTTACTTTTTATTTTTATTTTATTTATTTAAGATACACCATCGGTATATACATAAAAATTACATGAATAAAATTCAACGGACAATGACCGTATGTTATACCATTACAGGCGTACACAACATTCAAGTTAGTTTTAAACAAATAATAAAACAACACGTACACGTGTTTGAGTTAACTTAAAGCTAGAAGATAGAGAGAAAAAAATTGGATAAAAAGTATATACGTAAAATTATAGGAAATTGAGTGAATTTATATAATATTTGTAATTTTATATTTAAAGATGGTGAGGGTTTCGTGGAAGATGTCGATGTTATTTTTACATGCTTCATTATACGTTAGCATACAGCGGTTTAGTGGAGAGTATTTGCCAAGATTAGTACGATATCGGGGGATGTACAAACTGTTGCGAATAGGGAACCGTTACTCCACATTTTGTACCAATTTTTTATCACGAACTTTAACTGGACAGTAAGAGAACTGTCAAAATTTAGGAACACGCAACAGTGCTGCCTCCTACATTTGAGCTTCTAGTTTTTATCTCACCTGCCAGCTTCCGATGCTATTGACCCGCTCCCCGAAGGGCCTCTGGGCCACATGGCACAGCTTGAAGGCGTCTGCGCGCACCTCACACGCGTTGTTGACCAGCGCGCACAGCGCCGCTAGGGGGAAGGCAGACGAGAACAGCACCACGTGGCCCAGCTGCGTCAGCATCTCTAGGTACTCCGCGAATGTGCCTTCGTACTGGAACAAGAGACAATCGGGTAACCCCGCGGGATAATCTATAACAAATCAGGTATATCGACCACCGAAGTCTGGTCTTCGTAAATATCCGTAAGCTACTAATACTAATTTCGATGGAAATGGGTAAATTTGTCGCAGATGACCCCTTGTGCAAATGATCCCCGTAGGTCACTTTCGCAAATGATCCAAGTTGATCCCATTCTTATTGCAAATGATGGGGTCATTCTAAAGAAAAAATATTTTCAAATGATCCCCATTTTCAAATCTTTCTGTTAAAAAGAAGACAGATTATGATATGCCGATTCTAGATCAATCCCGGTCGCCATCGATATGGCGCCACCGTTTATTACAAGTCTGTCTGCTTAAATCGTTAGTCCTCATATTGAAACAAGTCGGTCCCTTACGCAAGTGATCCCAGTTATACCGTTTTGCTAATGATCCCAGTTAGTCCCAATGATCTCAATTATCCAATAGGAGATCATGAACTAAAATCCACTTCAGAATAGTCTGAAGTGGCCTTAAAGTGGTATCAAACACTTGCGCTCATAGACAGTTCCTGATGCGCAGATCCTACCCAATAGCTCACCTTAAACAGCTGTGACTCGAGCTCTGCCTGGTGTATGAGTTTCTGTGCGAGCACGGGCTCAGAGTCTCGGCGGTCCCCGTCCTTGTCCGCGCTACCGTTTATCACGCTCTCTGGAGGGTCGCCAGAAGAATCTGTCTTCTTCTCGAAGAGTTCTGTCAGTTGTGCTGATGTTGGCACTGGAATAGGTATTAAAATATATTCAGCATCCTCCCTTGTCCCACTCTTATTGGGGTCGGCACATCATGTAATCTTCTTCCATCCATCTCTATCAGTCGTCATCGTACTTATGAGTACTGTGACATGACCTTTCACACACATATTCTTCTTCACACAATCCATCCACATCAATTGATATTTTATTTTGGTATTCAAATATATTACAAGAAATAATAATGAGTGTCTTAGCGAATCCAAAACTCTTGAGGTCTGTTTTGTCTTGGTACTTCTTTAGCTAGCCTTGGGTAGCTGAATAGCCAAAAGTTATCAATTTATTGCAACCGACAAGTGTCAGCAATATTGCTTTTTGACATTTGTTAGCGTTGGGCACTTACTTATTAAAGTAATATAAATGCGTAAATGTCAAATTGCAATATTGCTTTTTCCAGATAGATGAATTGATTTTAGCAAACACATTTTCTTCGTCTTTTGCTACTTTTGACCCAATTCGTTGGCCAATTGAGACAGAGGATTGGTCAACGACAACAATCATCGACCTTTAAAGGGCTTTTTGAGATTTGCCGCAAATGGCATTAACTACTTAATTGAACAAATGGAGAGCGCTGAAATCTCCCAGCCGGTACAAAAATGAAAACAACAGGCCTGAGGATGCCCAGCTGGCCGCGAACCTCAGCTCAGGGCATCGTACACAGCAAGAGCACAGATAGCCATGTATTACCTTCACTTACTTTTATTCACGTACTTACTTTTGCTAGGACTCAACGCTCCGAAAACATCCTGACAAATCTTGGCCAGTCGCAAGTTTTCGATCAAATAAGGCAGCGCGGATTCTTTCAAGTTTCCTATGATTTGCCTTGTTATTAACAATACGGCCAGTTGCTGAAATCATATAAACAATAAGCAAGATGGCAACCCAATCAAACTTTTAACGAAACCTCAGAAGGAAACTTTCATGGAATATTGGAATTAGTATGGAAACAGTTATAATGTAGTGTTGCCCGATAATCGACTGTATATCGATTTAATCGATTATTTTTTAAGCCCCTAAATAATCTAAATATCAAAATGCCTATCGATAGTATTCGGGGTAAATAATCGATTAATCAATAATCGATTATTCGGCGACACTAGGACAATGTCATTCATAAACATGGACATTAGTACTCAATGGTGCCTATTCGGGCGGACACACACATAAACCTAACATTAGTTCGACAGCTCTTAAGTTAGTGCCGTCCTTCACTAACAATAAGTGCAAGAAAGAGATGGAGATAGCTTTAGTCCTAACAAATTAAGTTGGTGGTTGCCCGAATCGGCACCATTATTTACTAAGTGTTGATTAAAATTCGTTAATAAATAAAAACAATCTAGAGTATGCTCCATACCTCCTCCAGTTGATTAAGGGGAGGGCTGTGCCTTGCAGTAGGACGCATATTAGGCTATTATGTTTATATATGTTTAAGTATAAGTATTGCTGTATGTGTACCTAAATAAATAAATAAATAAAGTGAGAATTTTTTGGCATCTAAATCGAGTAGAGTAAATTAATAATGTATTTAGCTGCATATGACTTAAAAATCGATCCTGAAATAAAAACAAGCATAATAAACATAAAAAATAGTATCTATAACTCACCTCTTTTAACTTATCCATATCCTGAAGATAGAACGCAATGTAGAACAAGCTCATAAAAGAGTTGACGAATTGAAACTGAAAGAAAACGTACCATAATTTATAACTGTTTATTTCAAACAATTCTACACCAAAAGCGATTCTAGAAAGGTGTATATAATTGTGTAAAATTGTGCGTGAAATGAAACATAAGTGTACTTGGTCATGGAAAGCGATGCAAATGTTAAAAATAAATATATTTCAATAATTTTCGGAAATGATTTTATTCAGAATTCCATAACAGTTATAGTCGGAAGGCAAGAGGGAAACCACAGCCCTATTTAAGCCAAAAAAGTAACATGGAGAATGCTACACCGCCAAGAGCGTGGCTCTTAAATTAGTGATGTGAACAGTTATAATAAGGGAAGAGTTAATTAACGCCTGTTTCTACAAAGGGGTAGGCAGAGGTGTATAAATCTCGCTCCGAACAGGGCTATCACGGAATCATTTATTTGCCCAATAGTTTATTGTAAACAAAAGGCAACAAAAACAAAAAAGGCTTATTTCGAGAAGAAATTTCTTCCAGTAGACCTGAGAGAGTGATATATTCAACTAGGGGGAATCTAGTCATCATTGGTTAACCGATTGGATCCAAAAACGCATTTGCAACAATTTCCAAGACGAAACAGTATTAGTGATGAAGTGTACGTAAGAGTTACAACTGAAAACACATGAAACAATTGTAGAACAACTCATTGAGTCATGCGCGATATTAAACATTTACTTTTTAATAATGAGGGTCTATCCAAGCCACGTTCCCCCAAAAACAAAATGTAAATGGCGCTCTTTGACTCCAACGGGATAATTACCTATTATCTCATTGCTCAGGAACATAATTATTCAAAAATAGAATGTAATGGCAGAGGCATATATAAAAATAAACGTTGCCGAATTATGTTGTTACTTATAAAGAAAGAAAGAAAGAAAGAAAGAAACATTTATTACTTCCGGACACCACAGGCACAGACAGACAGGTACATTACATTTAACACAGGACAGAAACCACACGGAAATCAATAAGTACATAGACAAAAAAAAATACCAAAACAAAAAGAAAATCAAACCAAAATTATAAAAACAATAATAATAAAACTAAGTATTCTAAATGCAACGCACTGACGGGGGGTTATATTGCTTCTCTTTATTTTGATAAATGGTTGGAAGATGTGTTGTGCCTGGTCTTGTGTGCTACACACAAGGGTCAGAATTTATACCCCAAAAACAACGACATCATCATCACCAGCCCATTAACGGCCCCACTGCTGGGGCACGGGCCTTCCCTATGGATGGATAGGGAGATCGGGCCTTAAACCATCACGCGGGCCCAGTGCGGATTGATGGTTATTAACGACTGCTAATGCAGCCGGGACCAACGGCTTAGCGTGCCTTCCGAAGCACGGAGGAGCTCGAGATGATTTTTTTTTGTGGTCACCCATCCTATGACCGGCCTTTGCGAAAGTTGCTTAACTTCAACAATCGCAGACCGAGCGCGTTAACCGCTGCGCCACCGAGCTCCTCAAAAACAACGACATAAGAAGCATATCTAAAATCCATTAAATTAAAAGGTTAAACAAAAGTATCGCTATACAGCGCCATCTTTACTTTTATTAGGGAACGTGGCCCGGAAACTCCTTCATTTAATTAATACGTCGCATGCGAGCCGAATATCTAAACCCATAATGCGTGCTCTGACGTCCCTGGTGCTTTTTTAAAACAAATTAATAAATATACCAAACTCTTTGGTTAATAACCTGTTCCGTAATGGTAGTCTATGGTAGCGAAAGCGTGATGAAGCTTTGATAAGCTGGTTAGCGTGGCTTTACGGATTTTTTAAATACAAACCAATGCTATTTTCACAATCAGATGGTTCTCATACTTGGTCTCGAGTCTGTAGTTTTCTGTCGGTGTTACCATTTAATTAAATTACGTGTTTTTTTTGGAGTCCATTCCGTTTTGGGGTAAGCGTTAAAGAGAAAATTTGCGCTATAGTATTTTGACTACAACTGTGTTTAAAGCTATTGGTTTTGGTCTAACAGGCGCTGATTGGACGAAATTTGCTGTTGGATAGTTTTACGTGAAATTAGATTCAATATACACAGATCATCTGCCTAGCGTTATCCCGTTTTGTACGGGGTCCGCTTTCCTAACCTGAGGATTTGACAGGTCCGGTTTTTTATAGAAGCGACTGCCTATCTGACCTTCCAATACAGGTTAGGTTACGCATTTCTCGGGAATGTTGGTTTCCTTACGAAGTTTTCCTTCACCGCTGAGCACGTGATAACATTTAAGATCAAAAGCTAAATTCGAAAATCATTGATTTTGGGTCCGTGTCGGGATTTGAACCTGCGACCTCACAGTGAGTCGAACGTTCTTCCGACTGGGCTACCACGGCTCACGGCAGACTATAAAAAAACAAATGCGTGTATAAATTATAGCAAGCTGACAGAGATGTATGAACGGTCACGTATAATAATACGTATATGTATTTTAGAACCTATTTAACAAACTTTTAGTGAGACTTAGATACTGATTCCAGTCATCATCATCATTATTAGCCGTACGACGCCCACTGCTGGGCATAGGCCTCCCCCAAGGATCTCCACGATAATCGGTCCTGCGCTGCCCGCATCCAGCGGCTTCCAGCGACCTTCACCAGATCGTCGGTCCACCTTGTAGCTATTCCAGTAGACACCTTTTATCATTTTATGTTACACCCGTCATTGTCTTATTCGCCATAAAGGAAAGAGACGTGTAATCGACAGGGTAAAAGCTATGGAAAATATCACTTAAGTTCAGTTATTCACAAGCAAATTTCGTCTACCCAACGTTCCTCCTAATAAACTAAATCTATTTATTTATACCAATTTAATTTACTATTTACTTTTGAGAAATTAGTTTTCTAATAGAAGTGCTATAGTATAGAGATTTGACTAGAAAATGACTTTTATATAAAAACGGTAAACTATACATGCAACAAATGTTCAAATCTAGAACAGTGTCAGATTTCAGAGAAAAAAACAAACAAAATATCACTCGGGAAAACTTTTGCACAAATATTTAGTGGGCCTTTTTCACAAAATGAGACTCAACCATTTTTCATTTTATTTTGGATGCATTACAAATGTTATCATCACTTACGAATTGTCAAGTGTTTGTATCGTCACTGTATTCTGAAGTTATGTTATTACCGAATGAGGTTAAAAACTGCCTATTTCTCCCATCAGGTGTCGCTACTTTTGAGTGTTCTTAAATTTTGACAGTTTCCCATACTTGAACAAACATATTGTTTTGGTTATATATTTACGCTATAACCCTTTGCGCAGCGTTTAACTGCAAAATCATAGTGCTATACCTATTCCTTAAAGATCGGAAAGAAGAAAACTTCGAAAAACTTATTTTCGTAACTCATCATTCAGACGGGATACACATTTTATAGCAATTTATCACGAATTTCAGCTGGACAGTATGGAGAACTGTCAAAATATGGGAACACTCAACAGTGTTGCCGCCTACCTTTGAGCTTCTAGTTTGAATCCTCATTAATAATGCAAAAAAATAATCATGTAAAAAAGGTCCCCATTAAGTGCTCATATAATTATCATCAAATCGATACAGTGCGCATAAATTGCAAAACGTTGACGATCAATCGCCGGATAAGTCTCTGATAGCAGTGAGATGCATGGATTAAGCATCGCGCGCGACGCGACAAACAGGAATATACGGGATAGATGTACCTACGATGGTAGACAACGCTTTCTGTATCGTAAGCGTTGCTTATCGCATCACGCGCGATAACGTAACCTACAGCGGTCTCGACAGGCTATATATATATTTTTTCTTTTTGCACAGGCTATCAGACAATTATCAGCAAGTGAAGAAACATACTCCAATGCTTCACAAGTAATATCAACCATCACACAGCACTCCACACTCACACAAACTCGTATAGAAACTCACCTTTGTCGTTAAGCCATCTCGCAATGCGGGCATATACCTCCTCTTCAACTGCTATCAGTATGGCGAGGAAGCATCGAGGGATCCATGTCAAGTACATTATGCGACTCTCCCACCAATCCTGAAGATGAAATTGGGAATATTATTTAAACAGAGGGGATTGAACAGTTCATATTGAATCAATAGACTAGTTTCCATCTATTCAAATCAGTTACTTTTTACTAAATGCCAAAACACGAAAATACTATGGAATATGTACGAAAAAGCACCCTGTGACGTCATAGAGTAACGTGATAAAATGTCTCATAAATGATATCCTCCCAGACGTATCCGTCGACGGCGACACCCTTAGCTATTGTTAGCCTGGGATCTTGCATGGGCGCGAGCGTGACTAATAAAACCAAATTTGGTTTTGAAAGTCCTGTTGTAAGAAGCACAATAGAGAGTCCCACTTTAGTTATAAGTATAGTCGAGCCCAAGCCCTCCTATGGCTTGGGCTCGACCCAATCCATTTTCAGATGTGGCGTTTGGAAAAATATATATCCATCGACTGTAAAACTATCGTTATCAAGACAAACCTGAGCCCTCAGCAGCGCGAAGGTGGCAATGGTGGTGAGCGTGAGGCAGCTCAGCATGACGGGCACGGACACCGCGTGCCGCCACACGCGGCGCCGCCACGCCGGGTACTGCGGCTCTGGCCGGCCCGTCACCGCGCTGGTGCCCATTTCACCCTAAACGTACAGCAAACCATTGATGTATAGTCATGAGCAATATAATGTACCCACTTTAGGACTCTGTCGCACTAACATATTTGACATTTAGTGAGACTTACAGTTTAAACATTGTTTTAAGTTTACGCGGTTATTGGCCCCGATTCCTGCAGACACCGCCTAATTTTATTTTAAGTTATATCCGTCATTTTCATATCCGTCGAAAAGGAAAGGGACGGATGATTCACAGCTCTTAATTTTAGGAAGAATGAGTAAATTAATGTGTCGGGTTATTGACTGACGTAAAATTTTTAGACGGTTGGTTTAGATTTGTGCTTAAAATTGACGTGTGTTCCATAAATTTTATGCTTGTCGATTACCCGTCCCTTTCCTTTTCGGCGGATAAGAAAATGACAGATATAACTTAAAATAAAATTAGATGGTATTTACAGGAATTAGCACCATTATCATAATTAAAGCACATAATAACGGGTTCTTACCGCGTTTAAATGGGGATATGAGACTCCCGATATTTCGACACTGTAAGAACCCGTTATTATGTGCTTACAGTTCAATTTGTTCAAAAAGTTAATGTGACATGGTACCAAAGTGTATATATAATAATGCTCACGGTTTGCCGCACATTGCGAATCTAGTGTTACAATAGTATATAGTCATGGATGTATATTTATGTCACTATTGTAACACTAGATTCGCAATGTGCGGCAAACCGTGACCACTAGTTAAAAGCCAAGGCTTCTAAGGTTTCGTTTACCAACTTGTAAACATGTGGTTAGCGTCACTGCATCAAAAATAATAACAGAAGCTCAAGACAGCACAAAACATCCATCGCAAGATGAACTCTTGAGCTTTCTGTTAGACCAACGTGATAGGTGGTGTATCTCCGTCTATGTTGGTCGAGTAAACTTAAATGAATAACTCGTTGGCGCAAGTCCGGTACCAGGGTGCCAGTACTCCCCGTTGTAACATATAGGACAGTTACAACAAGCACATTTTTTTTTTGTTAAGCACATTATTGAACAGCCTCCGTGGTTTAGTGGTTAGAGCGTTAGGCTCACGATCTGGAGGTCCGGGTTCGATTCCCGATGGGGACATTGTCGAAGTCACTTTGTGAGACTGTACTTTGTTTGGTAAGGACTTTTCAGTCTTGAATCACCTGATTGTCCGAAAAGTAAGATGATTCCGTGCTTCGGAAGGCACGTTAAGCCGTTGGTCCCGGCTATTAGCCGTAAAACACCTCCACCAACCCGCATTGGAGCAGCGTCGTGGAGTATGCTCCATACCCCCTCCGGTTAATTGAGGGGAGGCCTGTGCCCAGCAATGGGACGTATATTGGCTGTTTATGTATGTTTACATTATTGCTAAACAGCAATTTTGGCTGAACACATAGTTGAATTTTACTCTACTTGGGTTATTTTCTTCGATACAGCGCTATTCTGGTGTACGAAATTTTGTTAATGGTTTGCCCACATACCTGAAACAGCGGTCTTGGCTCCACTAATAGTTCATCTCTTTGGTCTAATGTACCCCATCTGTATGCCAGCACATTCGAATATCTGAAATGGGAAAACACAGCTCTTACTTCATAAGTCAACAACATCTCCCTGGCGTCATCCCTTTTCACGGAATTTGACATGTATTGTCTTTTCCCAAAAAATATATAGCGTAATATTTATTTTAAATATAGAATCATCGGATGAATCAGATTATAGGATGTACCTCCACCAACCCAAAGCAGCGTGGTGGAGTATGCTCCATACCCCCTCCGCTGGATTGAGGGGAGGTCTGTGCCCAGCAGTGGTATGTATATAGGCTGTTTATGTTTTATGTTATAGAATCATCAATTAGAGGACATTTATTACCTACAAATCTACCACTTACCACTACTTCCGAACGTGTTATGACGGAGAAGTGGCGCGAGAAACTCTTCGACGAGATTGGCTAGCGAAGAAGTAGAATAATGTAATACAATATTCTCTATATACATACCTTTTCCAAGTCTCCAAATAGACACACGCCCACAGAACATTGAACAGAGAGAATAGTACATGAGCTATGTCTTTCCAATTGTCGTTTGCTGTGCCCAACCAGATCTGGGGAGTTGAATGAAATCTTTGCAATGTGTATGGAGCATACCAAGCTTCCTAGAGCAAAAAGGCAGGGTGAAAACAGAGGGGCAAGGTCATTTTAGTCATTTTAGCTTATCATGATAAGCACCACTGCTGAAACCCTCTTGCAAAATCACTTCAGAAAGTATCACGCCATAAGGGCCGCGACTCCCCCAATGCGGAGATGTGCTGACAAGAGATAAGATGTGTTTTTATGTAAGTCCCGGTTTTCCGACCGACTTCACCCTTACAACTTTAAATAACCAACAGAGGATTGAAAAGGCCATATCAAAGCAAATCCATCTAAAAAAAGCAATATTGCTACTTGACATGACATTTGTTTCTATTGCGCATTTGGTTGAATATGCGCAAATGTCAAAAAAGCAATATTGGTTTTTTTAGATGAATTAGAAATAGAAATACTAATTTACCTTTGAAAATGGTACATTAATAGATGGATGTACATAGAAGTTCGTTCTTATCAGCTATCAACATGCAAATATTGTTACAATTTAGGTGGTATACTTGGTATTGCTTTGATGTGGCCTTTTTGACCCCCAGATCTTCGTTATTGACTCCCGTACACATCTATCAATCAATACCAATGAGTTCTTAATTTATCTTAAGTGCAGTTTTTCACTAACACAGTTGGTTTGACCTTTATAGTCGATACGGCTCACCTATGGCGTTGGTCTAACAGAACGCTCGCTGACTGGGTACTTGGTTTAACTTGCGATGGATGTACCTCTGACTACCGCAATCATGATATAGTCATGAACTTATGTTATGCGTACGGTCACGAGTACTAATATGTATACACTTTGAAACCATGTCACATTAACTTTTTTGACAAATTAAACCGTAAGTCTCATTAGATGTCAAGTATGATAGTGCGACAGGGTTCCAAAATGAGTACATGATATTGCTCATGACTGTACATCTCTATCTACAGCACATGTCCGCATTGGTGAAATCCGATCCGAGACAAACAATGAATTCATGTCTTACCCAAAATATAAAACCTACGACGGCGGGCACCGTCAAAGACTGCGTGTAGTGGCCGAGCCAGGCGAAGTACATTGCTATCTTAACACCGAAGTATTCACTTATTTCATCTGAAAACATTAAAAATAGTTTCAAAAATTGGAGATGCCCTAAAAAAAGGTTTTGTTAGATCTTTTCTGAATCGGCGTGCGTGTACAAAACGGCTGATGAAGTATGACAGGACAGAAGCACAGGGGATTCCATAGTCTCTTATCCCGTTGGGAAATGGGAGAGTATGTGTGGTATCTGAATGTCTATCTGACAGATAATAATCGAAGCAGCGCTGTACTAATCTGTGAGCTTTTCCACGTTTCCATTACTACTCATTGACTAATAGCCCTGACATCAGGGTTGATGATGCTGGTCATCCACCTCATAACCCACACGATAGAAGAGATTAATAGCAAAATTTTAAGAAGATCCCAGCTTCGTAAGCCATGCCGTTGGACCCGGTTACTACTTACTGATGTAAGGACGTAGTTGTTACTTGAGCTACGTCAGAGGCCTTTGGCGGCTCGGTAATAACCCTGACAGCAGGGTTGATGAGATCAATAATACACCTCACAACCCACACGATAGAAAAGAAGAAGCAAAATTGTGTACTACTTTTTCCCACGCTCATATTATCCAGTGCTTCACCAGGCCTCAAATGTTCAAATGTTAACTCACCTAAAGGCTGTGGGTTGAAGAAGGTCTTAACCCACTTCTTCCGTAGGCTCTCCAAGGCTTGTCGCTCGTGCAACGGGAACATGCTCGCTACCACGCCGCGACTTACACATGCTGGCACTGGAGCAACAAATAAAGATGTCAGGAATATAGAAGGCAGGATTTGCTGTGGATGGGTTTCCATCTAAGTCTAGAGGAGCGGAACAATCATAGGATGCCAGTGAGCGAGAGAGAAGACGCTGTTATCGCCCTCGCGGTTATTGGTCGACTCCTGAAGACCTCCGCTCCTCTCTCTCTGCTTTTGGTGGGGCCCGTTTTTGTTCCGGACGAGAGAAGAATGGGTGATGAACAGCCTATCACTTATAGATTTTTCGCTGAATATAAACACTCATTGCCGACAAACGGAACCTCATATTCATCGTTTATATTTCAATGTAGATAACATTTTGCAATAGCTTCAATGCGCGGTACGAATTAGATCTGTCAAAGTAAAGTCAGTGTGACGTTCATTAGCATAGTGATGTATCAGTCGACATTAGGCCGATCGATTCTTTTATATCTAACAGTACGTACCAATACTCTGTCCTGGACGCAAAGTCAAAGCAGGCTCGAGAGCATGTTCATCACCTGGCTCCGCTCGCGCCGACTCCAATACATGCTTCACCAACGCACCCCTCTCTTGGGAGTTGAGCAGCTCTCCTGCTGACGTGCCCTGGTGACAAGACAAACATACTGCATTACCAACAGACAGTTACGTCATCATCATCGCCCTAGCGTTATCTTGTTTTTCACGGGGTCCGCTTACCTAACCTGAAGTATTGAAAGATCAGGTTTTATAGAAACGACTGCCTCTCTGAACTTTAAACCCGCGAAGGAAACTTCAAATTCTAAAATATCTTTATTCAGTAGATAACCATTTTTTACGTAACGAATGTCACATCCGTCCATAACTAGTGCAGCTTCTCACAACCTGTATAGCCGGTATAGAAGCTGCAAGACGATCGGCTCTCGGAAAAACCAGCCCAATACAGATTAGGTCACATAAGCAAAAAAGCATTATCATACTAATTATAAAAATCTACTTCAAATTTGGAAGCTTGAAAGAAAATATGTCAAGATGAATTATAACGTCTTCTTTCACGGAGACTTGAAGCTAAAAATGTTCAAACAAAATTTTTTATCATTATTATTATTATTGCGTATGGCAGACAAATATCCTGCTTGGATCAAATATCCAGCTTAAGCTCCCCTAACCAAGTCTCTGCTGCATCCGTCACACAATGCAGTAAATGCAAATGTAGTATGCAGTATGCAATGCAATGCAATTTTTATCATGACACGCAATAACCTAACTTCGATCCCTCGCTACACTAAGGGCTGTTCTTTTTGTGCTCGCGATCCCACTTGGCCAATTGTTGACCTTTATTTCACCCAAAAGAGGGTTTCGAGGGGATATTTCTAAAAGCATTGCCGTATCAGTGCCGAGCTTGGGAATTTACGAAATATTATCTGGCTTTGTTTTTAAATGTAGAAGGCATTTTATTTCAAAATATGCGCCATATCAAGTGGCTATTATGGATAAGGTCTTCTTCTATGGTGTGAGTTGTGAGGTGGATTACCAACCTCATCAAGCCTGGTGTCCTGTTCTTCCTAGTGTATAATTGAGCCGCCAAAGGCCCCTAACATGGCTCTATGTAACAACTACTTACTTACATCAGTAAGTAGTGAAAGTGCCTTCCGAAACACGGACCATCTTACTTTCGTTAAATCAAGTGATCAGCCTGTAATGTCCTAACCAAACTAGGGGTCACAAAGTGATTTTTGTGATATTTCCACACCGGGATTCGAAACCGGGACCTCCGGATCGTGAGCCCAATGCTCAAACACTGGACTACGGAGGGATTAGGCAAGCCTGCACGTTTACACATTTCTTTTTTTTTCGTCCTTGACCATAGACAAAGCAAACATTAAAACCAAAAACCCAGTATACCTACATGCCTTCATAGTAAAAGCAACGATTTTCCCTCAGGACGTGTTGTTTGTCATGTAACGGGGACCGCGCCGGCATACTAGTTCCTAACTTATATTTATGCGATTGAACTAGAGAAATGCATTAGCAAGTTTCAGACGCAAAATAGGCACATCGCGCCCGTAATACCCTTCTGGGTACCTATTACGGGCGCGATGAACACATGAGACACCAGGGATCCCAGGGAGGACAGAAACACAAATCGGCAGAAGGTAATTTAACGTTCAAAAATATATATCTATTTCACGTAGCACATAAGAACTTGTCATTTGCATGATGAGACAGGTATACTATATTTTCGCACACGAGTGGATGGCAAGCTCTCGCGCATCGGTTTCCACACGATGTTTTACTTCACCGCTTAGCTAATCATATATACCAAGCAAGAATTCGGAAATGATTGGTTTAGGCTTGTGCTGGACTCAAATCTGGGACCTCAAAGCGAGAATCAAGCGTTTTTCCAACGGAGCTACCACGGGTCACACAAACAGAATCATCTAGCCTATTTGCAAGTAGTTTCCGTGCAAAATGTGGCTCTAACTAGCCAGTAAAGATAACGAGCGCGATTTTATGTATGTATTCATTGTTCTGTGTGCCACCAGCGCCACCGCAATTGGCTTTAAAGGATTTACATTTTACCAGCGCCGCGTGGCGTGAGGTGTAAATCTACATTCTGTTTCTAAAGCCCTGAAGTTCACTTGATATATACTGGGTGTAAGTGACATCGTAACGAAACCTTTGAGGGATGATTCAAACCATGATTCTGAGTTAATATCAAGTGGAATTTTCCGTCGCAAAAGTATAAAACTGAAAATAAATTAAAAAAACACAAAAAATCCACTTGGTATTAACTCAGAATCATGGTCTGAATCATCCCCCTTAGTATTCGTTACGATGTCCTGTAGGTATATTGCGACTGAAATAAGGCCGCTTATGCTATCTCTTTTGTCTGTTATATATTTGTTATTGATTTATTATTATTTACAACATGACAGTTGCACATGGCGTTATAAATATACAATTAATCTTTTTTTTTATTATTGAACGAATGTCGTATTCGAGACTGAATTAACACACTAATATTGGAAACATCACTATTCTCGTAAAACACTCTGAGGTTGTGTTACGTTATATTTCCGTCATTCGATTCGGTAATGGCTTACCACGGGAATTCGTCGCCCTAAATAAGCCGAAAACTAGAGATTTAGCGCGATAAAAGCGGCGATACACTTAATCCTAAAGGCTGATTGGACTACCGAAACGCGTACTGTAATGTGTAAGGGACCTAAACCAAGATTACTGAGAGATTATCAAGAGTTAAAAAGCACCGTTCAAATTGCTTTATACAGTGCATCAAACTATATAAGTTTATTTTTGTTTAGTTAATGTTTAGTAGTGGTTGCCTGGAAGAAATTGCTCCAGAGCATTAAGGCCGCCCAAATGGTATTCATGTGTTATATCTTGTTATTAAAATTAAGTTCTGTGCGATAAAGTGTATTTGATTTGATTTTACTTATTTTATTTAAATGAAAGCGAATGAAGAACCCAAATTGTCTCCAAAAGCCTGAATATATCACAAAATTCTCTTTGTGATCCTTAGTTTGGCAAGGACATTGCAAGCTGATCACCCGATTGTCCAAAAGTAGGACGATCCGTGTTTCGGAAGGCATGTTAAGCTGTTACCGATTGCTACTTGCTTAAGTAAGTACGTAGTGTTTACATGAGCCATCTATCAAATATGAAAGAAAAAAATAAAGTTTCAGTAAAGAAATAGACTAATTAAAAACTGAAAGAAAAATCAAATCAGAATTTAAAAATATAGATTCATTTATTTATACAATATATAAATCGGTAACAACATAAATATGATCGTAAAGTAAATCTATCAAATAACTTGCATTAAGAATACTTATCAAAGAATGAAAAAGCAGTGCCTTCAGAAAGCAACGCAGGCAAGCATTTATACCTTAAAAGGCAAACGACCTGAACAGTCACTTCCGTTGAGTTCCGTTTCGACATCGTTTCGGCAGCGCGTCGACAATAGGCTAGTTTCCAACTAGTCAAATCAGTTACTTTTTACTAAACGTCAAAACACGAAATTACTATGGAATTTGTATGAAAAAGCACTCTGTGACGTCATAGAAAAACGTGACAAAATGTCGGACTTATTATTACGTTTTTCTTGATTAAAATTCATAAATAAGTTTAATAGAAAAAAGAAAATGTTTTTCGTTAGTTTTAGATGTGTCTTTATTTAGTAATCAGAATTTCATAATTTATCTTGAACCTAGTACACGACCCAATTCGGAAGAATCTTGACGAGCTTTCAGTTTATGAAGTTGTATTGTATTGGGTCGTGTACTAGGTTCAAGATAAATTATGAAATTCTGATTACTAAATAAAGACACATCTAAAACTAACGAAAAACATTTTCTTTTTTCTATTAAACTTATTTATGAATTTTAATCAAGAAAAACGTAATAATAAGTCCGACATTTTGTCACGTTTTTCTATGACGTCACAGAGTGCTTTTTCATACAAATTCCATAGTAATTTCGTGTTTTGACGTTTAGTAAAAAGTAACTGATTTGACTAGTTGGAAACTAGCCTATTGTACGCGCTGTCAAAATTATAGGTTATACAGAGACTTACTAACACTACTCGTATATTACATGGGGGTTAAAAACGCCACGTGAGACAATTAATGTTCGTCCAATCACGTACCTTTCGACGTGTTAAGAATCTTGAGTGAGCCAATCATATCGCTTCATTACCTCGACTAGTTGACAAAATTAAAAGTGTAGTTTCCAACTAGTCAAATCAGTTTTCATTTTCATCATCATCATCAGCCCATTAACGTCCCCACTGCTGGGGCACGGGCCTTCCCTATGGATGGATAGGGAGATCGGGCCTTAAACCATCACGCGGGCCCAGTGTGGATTGATGGTTATTAACGACTGCTAATGCAGCCGGGACCAACGGCTTAACGTGCCTTCCGAAGCACGGAGGAGCACGAAATAAAAACTATTTTTGTGGTCACCCATCCTATGACCGGCCTTTGCGAAAGTTGTTTAACTTCAACAATCGCAGACCGAGCGCATTTACCGCTGCGCCACCGAGCTCCTCAAGTTACATTTTACTAAACGTCAAAACACGAAATTACTACGGAATTTGTACGGAAAAGCAACCTGTGACGTCATCGAAAAAAGCGACAAAATGTCGCACTTATTAAAATTCATAAATAAGTTAAATAGAAAAAAGAAAACGTTTTTTGAAACCTTTAGATCTGTCTTTATTTAGATAGAATTTCGTAATTTATCTTTGACCTAGGAAACTACCCAATTATAACGTAAACTCGAGACACTAGGCGTCTACGTGGTTGTATGGTCTGTGGGGCATCGATTGGGCCAACATTTCGGCAATGTTTGGGCACCCCAGCGTTCGATGCTAATGGCACGAAGGCAGCCTGTTATTTGGGTCAATTATTCGTGATTAACAAGAGTTCGCCTTTAGGAAACTGGGATAACAAACGTTTACGACACAATGGGTAAGTGCTTGTAACGTGTTTAGGTTGTAAATATACGTGTTAAAGTCTAATAGGTAGGTTTGTTTTGGGTAATAATTTCGAACGAGCCGTGGTAGCCCAGTAGCCCGCTTGCCCTTCACTTTGAGGTCACAGGTTCGAATCCAGCACAGGCCTAAACCAATGATTGTCGAATTTGTTTTCGAATTCAAGTTTGGAACATAAATGATTATCACGTGCTCAGCGGTGAAGGAAAACATCGTGAGGAAACCCACATTTCCATGCATTTTCGGATGTATGTACCTAACCTGTATTGGGTTGGTATTCCCTTCGCGGATTGGAAGGTCAGACAGGCAGTCGCTTCTGTAAAAAACTGGACCTGTCAAATCTTCAGGTTAGGTAAGCGGAGCCTGTGAAAAAAGGGATAATGCTAGGAAGATGATGGTTTTAAGTAATATTCTCTACATACAAATAAATATATTTTTAACGTGAATAGGTTTGCTTCAGATGGCATTATTTTAAAGTGTGATAAGATGGCCAGTCGTTACTTGGCTGAACAAATGGGGTTTCTTTTTATTTTTTGTAACACTCACGCGTGCTGGTGAAGAGTGTCAGTGGTGTGTGCTGGGCCCGTTTCATAAAACTTACAATTGTAAATTACAACGACAATTTGGTGTTCATTACGTAGCTAATTTGAAACTGCAAAATATTTGTGATCACACGCTCCGCAATGTACATCAAATTGTCTTTGTAATTTACAATTGTAAGTTTTATGAAACAGGCCCCTGGTGTAATGGTTAACGCGCTCGTCCCGGCTTGACAAAAACTGCGGGTTCAAGTCCCGTCCGAGTCAGATTTTTTCGATTTCCTCTTTTTTTTCAAAGGTGCCCCGGCTCAGGGCGTCTCCTGTATACTTGAAAGAAGGGCGCCTTGAGTGGCGATAAAGCTGCGGGGGAGGAAAAATGAAACTCAAGTTCAAATAACTCTCAACTGCGAGGAGCGGCAGCCATTTTTTGTCGAGGCTTTTCCACTTGTGTCCGTACTTATGCACGGTTCACAGGGATTTTGTTTCGTCGGTAAACAATAAAAGCCCATAGACTAAAGAATAATACTACGTATAGAACTGTAACTCTCCGATTCCGATCCGGTCTGCGATTGTTGAAGTTAAGCAAAAAAAAAGTTTTCATCTCGAGCTCCTCCGTGCTTGGGAAGGCACGTTAAGCCGTTGGTCCCGGCTGCATTAGCAGTCGTTAATAACCACCAATCCGCACTGGGCCCGCGTGATGGTTTAAGGCCCGATCTCCCTATCCATGACACTTTATTGCACCAACATAAAAATAAATAATTAAAAAAAGACTCTTAACTAAGTAAACTCTCTGGGTCTTATTTTAATCTTAAATGGCCGTGCGCTAAGAAGTAAGGTCTTCTTCTATCGTGTGGGTTGTGAGGCGAATTCAACCTCATCAACCCTGGTGTCAAGGTTAATATTGAGCCGCCAAAGGGCCCTGACATGGCTCATGTAACGATTACTCACTTACATCAGTAAGTAGTAACCGGGACCAACAGCTTAATGTCCTAACCGAACTAGGAATCACAAAGTGATTTTTGTGATATTTCCCATCCGGGATTCGAACTCGGGACCTCCGGATCGTGAGCTCAACGCTCATCCACTGCACCACAGAGGCCGTTAGGAGTAAGATGGAGCGCGCGGACTGTCTGTCTCCCTCGCACTTGCGCACTCAGTAAGAATGAGATTTTTTGTTATATGATGTGTCCGGGAATCACTACATAGTATAAAACAAAGTCGCTTTTTCTGTCCCTATATCCCTATGTACGCTTAAATCTTTAAAACTACGCAACGGATTCGGATGCGGTTTTTTTTTAATAGTTAGAGTGATTCAAGAGGAAGGTTTATATGTATAATAACATCCATTAAATAGTGGAGAAATACTGTTATTTTTGAGATTTTTAATGCGATCTCGTAAATAATTACATTTTTCCCTCAGCATTGCACCCGAGCGAAGCCGGGGCGGGTCGCTAGTTGATAATAATTCATAACTTAAGAGCTAGCTTATGCCTGCGTGGTCTTTGGTTTTCAGTTAACTTTATTCGTAACCTACATACGAGCACTTTTTTCTAAAAGTATTGATTTAATAATACAGAACACGGAGCCAAAATATAGTCGCTTGCTCGCTACTATTGTAGAGGCGAAAGTAATAATTAGCAAGTAGTAAGCGACTTTTCTCACGGCGCAAATTGATATTGCATTTAACTACGATATTAAGGTAATATTTTCAGATCATATAAACAGGTTCGTCAAAAAGAAAAAAAAAGTTAACGTCGTGTCTTAAAGGGAAGTCAAGGAATTGGCCTTTGATAGACTGGAATGGAAAATGCTACACCGACAAGAGCGTGGCTCTTAAATTGACGATGATGAAACAGGTTCGTACATTGAACATTAATCAATGACGTCATAACTTATTATTTTATTCGAATTCCGTAGTAACATTTTGACGATCATCTATTCTAGGACCATAATCTGTGGCGTCCTAATAGGTACATAATAAAAGTTCCTTTCTGTCAGACTGTGTATTGTTTCCGTGATCTGTAGTGTTAGTACATGTGTGTGACTAACAACACGCAAGTAGGTGCAGTCATGAGCAATATAATGTACCCACTTTAGGACTCTGTCGCACTAACATATTTGACATTTAGTGAGACTTACAGTACAATTTGTCAAAAAAGTTAATGTGACATGGTACCAAAGTGTATACATATTAATGCTCGTGACCGTACATATAAACACACATCAAGAATGTAATGTATTACGAACAATGCTTGTTGAATGCTTTCGTTTACATATTTTCTTATTACTACGAACTTAAATAATCTGTTAACCTATAAACGCTAATTTATTAACATTAATGTGTAATAAAAATAATAGAGCCGTGGTAGCTCAGTTGGTAGAACGCTTTCCCCTCACTTTGAAGTCGCAGGTTCGAATCCAGCACAGGCCTGAGTCTAAAACCTATGTCCGACAGTCGCTTCTCCGTCGAACGGTTCACCGACAGAACCTTTCATTTGCGGGTGATTGTCGAATTTGTTTTCGAACATTTTCGGAGGTAAACCTGTATTGGACTGCGTTTCCCTTCGCGGGTTGTAAGATCAAACAGACAGTCGCTTCCATAAAACCTGACAATTCTTCAGGTTGGGTAAGCGGATCCTGTGAAAAACGGGATAATGCAAGGGGGATGATGATGTTGTCGAAAAATCGCTTTGTAAAAAGTATGAAACAAGAAAATAATTCTCCGACATTCTTCTGAACAGTAGTAATGTTTAAGAGATACCTGTCGTGGCAGTATGCCAATCTGCATACGAACACATAACCCTCCTTTTTGCTACGCCGCAGTCGGATAAAAAATAAACAAACGTCACTCACCTTTTGAAAACAGTGCATGTCCCGAACTGTAAACTCTTTGTAGCCTCCTCCGAATTCTGGCTTCAGCAGCTTTGGTAGATGCACCTCCTCTGCCGTTTGTAGGAGGCTGAAAATATCAACTATTAAATAAAGAATAGTACGGCGTATAAAACGGTAACTTTCCGCCCCGCACCAACTGGTATGGGGCGCCTACCTCACCCCCTCTGGGTCTTACTTTAGTCTAAATGGTCGAAATTCGCTAAGGAGTACGCGGGGGCATGCGAGGATTGTCAGTCTCTCTCGCACTTACGCGGTAAGGTGGGACACGGTAAGAAATGGTTTTAGTGTAATAAAATATTTTTTGTATGCCAAAATGCGGCAAAACATGAGATTCTTACCTACTTACTAAAAGTTAATATCATTATTGTAGCATGTTTTTTTTGCTAGAACATCACCGCCAACCACCGTTCCACACGCCCTATTTATGGAGTAATGAAAGTGGAGGCGATTACTGCACCGACAAGAGCGCAGCTCTTAAATAAAGAGAGAGAAGATGTTTTATGCAAAATATGTTGCATTTTAATTTAGACTGTTTGAATTTAGATAGATGACCTGCATGCCTGATAAAAACTGATCGCTCGGGTGAAAAAGTGAGGGGGGGGGGAGGCCGTTGCCAAGTAAGCCACCTTAGGTTAGACAACACTCACACTTCATCATCAGCTGTGATGTAGAAGGCGGAACACTGCGAGGAGGCGTGCTGGCGCACACAGACGCGCAGCCGCGGCCGACTCCCACGCAGCTTTTGTAGCAGCCACAGCAGCATGCTGTCTGGCAGACCTGCCGGTAAAGTCAGTGTTCAATTCCCACGCATAAAGATTTTTTTTTATTGTACAGAACTTAGTCGTATATACGCGCCCCCGGCACGGCTTCCGCGCCGATTATACCGTGAGCTTCGAGCAATAGCCGTACGATATTTGTCTACGTAGATAGCATTCGCTCATCTATTGGTTACATCATAACTCGAGGGTTACATCGAGATATAATTCTCGCCATTTCGTCTGTGTTAAAGGTAAGTCGCCTTATAGCGAAAACCACGTATGCGCCTTTTTGAAAAATCACATTCTGAAAAAAAAATTATCGATTCTGACGATATAGATAATTATGTCGTTTTGTCGATTGGTGCATATTAATGTGACCACATATGTATAAGTCATGGCTTTCTGTCAAAATACGAACAAAATCACGTGATGAATTATATCTCGATATAACCCGCGGGTTATCATATGATCAACAGATGCAGCGAATGCTATCTACGTAGATAAATGTCGTACGGCTATTGGTCGTAGCTCACGATAAGGCAACGTACACTTTAGCATTGGAACATACTTGGTTAAGACAGGTAATGGCCCCGATTCCTGCAGACACCGCCTAATTTTATTTAAAGTTATATCCGTCGTTTTCATATCCGTCGAAAAGGAAAGGGACGGATCATTCACAGCTCTTAATTTTAGGAAGAATGAGGGAATGAATGAATAACCCGGGCGAATCAAAAGGTACGTCGCTGGTATGCAATCCGTTTGACGTGCTGTCTACTTAACTGTGTCGGGTTATTGACGGATGTAAAATTTTTAGACGGTTGGTTTAGATTTGTGCTTAAAATTGACGTGTGTTCCATAAATTTTATGCTTGTCGATTACCCGTCCCTTTCCTTTTCGGCGGATAAGAAAATGACAGATATAACTTAAAATAAAATTAGATGGTATTTACAAGAATTAGCACCATTATCACTACATAGTATAAAACAAAGTCGTTTTTCTGTCCCTATATCCATATGTACGCTTAAATCTTTAAAACTACGCAACGGATTTTGATGAGGTTTTTTTAATAGATAGAGTGATTCAAGAGGAAGGTTTATATGTATAATAACATCCATTAAATAGTGGAGAAATACTGTTATTTTTGAGGTTTTTAATATGATGTCGTAAATAATTTCATTTTGTCCTCAGCCGGGGCGGGTCGCTAATACAATACAGGGTGTTAGTGACATCGTAACGAAAAAAAAAATGGAACGCCTATTTTATTGTACTAAAAACGATGGTGGGTGTTTTTCTTGTCGCAAATGTTTAATTAAGATTTTCAATTTTTACTGTGCCGCAATGTAAGTCGAACAACGCGCCACACAGACGCTAAACTTACGCGCGGCTACGTTACGCGTGTGAGATACGATGTTGATATCTAGGTAGGAGTTTTCATTCTCTTGTATTTAGATGCTTAGTAGTGGTTCAACGTTTAAAAATGTTGTTTGTTGAAGTAGAACACCTACTGCCACGATTTTTCACGCACGGTACCTACCTACCAGTTATTAAAACGTTCCTAACTTATTAACAATAAAAACCCTACTCTTGCCTTACCTTAATTGTTATTCCTTCGGATGAAGTACCTAGGTAGGTACCCTAGAACATGTCACGTCACGTAGGTATGCAACATCGCGTTTCCTCCGCGGTAGGTAGGTATCACACGCACTCACAAACACAACACCTTGCTCTTTAATAAACATCAACAATCTTCCATACTTTTGCGCAGTAAATGGTCTATGATCTATCATCATAGTCGACACTACTCATTTACAGAATGAAACAAACACTCACAAACACGAAAAAAATATCCTCGAAAAACATCACGCGATTCGGGTCAAGCTTAGTATTCGACTGAGCGGAAGCGCGCGGCGGCGTTAGCGCAAAGCATCAAAGGCGCCGACTAAGGGCGCCGACGACGCACCGGCCGCGGCCGCGTCGAGCCGACGACTAGAGAGAGAGAGAGAAGTATGTTTATGGTGCAAGTGACAGAGAAAGAAATAGTATCTGTTCGTATGCCTACTTTATTGGCGAGCGTTGCCCTTGACCCGTGCGCCGGCTATTCACCTGCGCATAGCTGAAGTTGTAGATACGTTATTATTATTATTGATGACATTGATAAAATTTAATAATTAGTAATTTTTATTTGTTTATTTTAAATGTGCGTTCTATGCAGCTTAAAACACAATATGGGACTGAAAAAAATCTATTATTTTTATGAATTTGGCGACAGGAAACTTCACTTGATACCTATCAACTCAAAGAAATACCTAGTATCTGTTCGTAATGCCTACTTTATTGCCCTTGATCCGTGAGGCTATTCACGTCCGAGTATCCATCAAGACAGATCAAACAAGCCCTAACTCGGAGGTCTTGCGTCCCAGGATCCTTTAATTATGTCTTAGAACCTTCTTGGCCTATGTGGTCCAGTGGTTGAGCGATGGGATGCGGAGGGTCCGGGTTCGTATTCCGGTGGGGACATATCACAAAAATCTGTTTATAAGGCCTTTGGTTGGGACGTTACAGGCTGATCACCTGATTGTCCGAAAGTAAAATGATCCGTGCTTCGGAAGGTACGTTAAGTCGTTGCTCCCGTCTACTAGGTACTTATGTAAGCACGTAGCCGTTACATGAATATTGTACACAGAACAGGATAGGTTTAATTAGTTCTTTACTGATGATTTAACAATGAGATTTAAAACTACGAATAACTTAGTACTTAGTACCTCGGTACGGTACCAACATGTAACAAGAAAAATAAGATCACTCCACTCGGACAATTTTTTCCTTTGAACATGCCGACATTGCCTACGCGGCGGAGTTGCCGAACTATCGATAGGTAGATTATCAATTGTTGAACTTGAAAATTGTCTAAACTATCGAAAGTAGTGATAGTACATTTAGATCGATACTAGCGATAGTACCGATAGGTCTTGCTTTGTAACAATAATGGGTATTGATCTAAAAGATTTATTTATTTTCGATTTTTGTGTAGCGAGGTTTTGCGTAGGTACTTACATACTAAGTTGGTGGATGGTTGACATAGTAGGTAACTAATTACCTAATCTGTGGGGGTTGTGTTAGTTGGTTGTTAGTTATTCTAATGACAACAAAGAATACAATTATTTACTGTTTCAACTGTTTTAGGTAGATAATGGCCCTGATTCCTATGAGTAAATGAATGAATAACCCGGTCGAATCAAAAAGGTATCTCGCTGGTAACTTAATTCTGTCGGTTGTTTTAGATTTCTGCTTAAAATTGACGTGTATTCCATAAATTTTATGCCTGTTGATTATCCGTCCATTTAAGAATAAGAATAAAATAAATTTATAATTTACGATAGACAGAGAAAGAAATAGGATCGGTTCGTAGTGCCTACTTTGTAGGCCGCGCCGCGCGCCGCCGCCGCGCCGCCGCCGCGCCGCCGGCGTGCGGCGCGGGGCGCGCGGAGCGGGGTGTGCGGAGCGGGGCGCGCGGCGCGGTGCGTGTGGCCGTTGACCCGTTCGAGCAGCTGTTGTCTCCATTACATCGAAAATTTTCGATAATTTGTCATTATTGTTTTTTTTATTGAAATTTGGGTTCTATGCAGCTAAAAGCACAATATGGAATTGAAAATAATTAAAAACAAAACTCAAAATTTCATGAATTTTGCGACGGAAAATTCCACTAGATATTAACTCAGAATCATGGTCTGAATCATCCCTTTCAGTATTCGTTACGATGTCACTAACACCCGGTATAGCATATACGAAATGTACCGTGCCGGTTGAAACTTTGCATCGATACATTTGGGAACCAAATAGCTGACTAGCCAGCCTTACTGCCAAAATCGCATGCCAGATAACAATAAAGAATACAGAGTTGCTTATGAGTATCGTTTTCTGTCACCAACAAACTACGATCAGTTGAATAGACATGCCTAATATCTTTTGAATTGTTACGGACAAGTCTATTTATAGAACTCTGTACTTGAAACTTGGACAAGGAGAAAGTACGCTTGATTTTTAAAATACAAAGTTCGAAATCAACATCGTTCAGGTAAGCGCCAACGGCCTCCGTGGCCCAGTGGTTGAGCGTTGTGCTGGCGATCCGGAGGTCCTGGGTTCGAATCCCGGTGGGGCAAATCACAAAAATCTCTTTGTGATCCCAAGTTTGGTTAGAACATTGCAGGCTGATCACCTTATTCTCCGAAAGTAAGATGATCCGTGCTTCGGAAGGCACGTTAAGCCGTTGGTCCCGGTTACTACTTACTGTAATGTAAGTAAGTAGTCGTTACATGTGCCATGTCAGGGGTATTGGCAGCTCAATAATAATCCTGACACCAGGGTAGATGAGGTTGGTAATCCACCTCTCAACCCACACGATAAGAAGCTCTTTGTTAAAAAGTTATTAACAAAACCTCGTAATAGATGAGGTATGTTTCCAAATAGGTAATAATTTGTGCTTACATTTAGCTAGAACTACGTTCTAGACTACTACGGTCGCAAGATTCCAAATAGGTACCTACATAACGTAAGTTGACCTATTTACACAGGCACTGTCTTTACGAAGCCAACCTTTTGCCAAGAAATAGAACCTACTTTTTGCCTTTTAGTTTATTAAGAATGACTCGAGTAAAATCATTTGGTCTGATTTTTATGATTAGTAGGTACTTACTCATAAAAAATTACCAATAATAATTTTACATTCTACTCGAGTTATTTCTTAAATAGTACAGTCATGAGAAATATCATGTACCAACTTTAGAACTACGTCGCGTTAGCAGATTTAATATTTAGTGAGACTTACAGTTCAATTTGTCCAAAAAGTTAATGTGACATGGTACTAATGCTCGTGACCGTACCTATTAGTGTTTGTTCATTGACATAACTATAAATCGGAAATTCGGTAGCAATGTATAGCTAAATTTGAATTAGTCCATAATGAATTGATATTACCATTCACTGCCTTACTTGACTTTTTGAAAACAGTACAGTATAGTGTGGGCTGTTTTAATGCAGTAGATAGCACAGTGTCGTATAATTTATTGTGCAAATTATTTTTGAGCAAATTATGTGCACATAGCTTTTTCTGCAGTGATTTTATTCGTTATCAAAACGATACAGTAGGTAGTGCAAGTGCGGCACTGTTCCCCAAACGATGGAACATCTGACATCGTGTCCTGCGTGCCCGAACACCTGTACGCAGGAGGATCTGATGAGCGCTGCAGATAGCGCTATACTGGTTGCCAAGTTTTGGGCCGATACAATTTAGTTTGCCATCGCCACGATAAGAAGAAGAAGTAGGTAGGTTAGGTATTTACTTATCAGATCAAAGGACAGATCATTGTCGATAAAAAAAAGAACGACCCATCTATCTAGCTGTTCCAATGTTTTGCATAACACTAATTCAATCTTGCTTAAATGTGTTATAGCTGCTATACCTATAGTTTAGAACATAGTTTTTTCGAAGGAAAACATCGTGCGGAAATTCTTATACCTACCCGTTTATTTATTCAAACTTGTGATGTGAACCTAATTAGTGCAATAAAAGGTACATACATACATACATAAACTCACGCCCGTAATCCCTAATGGGGTGGGCAGAGCCACAAGTAATCAAAGACAACTTGCAGCCACTGTTGATACGAAGTCCAAAGATGGATATGATGAACCTTATGGTGATAAAAAAAAGGTATGGTATGGTGGTATGGTGGTAGGTGTGGTGCTTTTATGGTAATAAAAGGTATTTCTCATCAAATTCGAAAACAAATGTTTCGCATGACGTCACCTCACCATATTTACGATAGGCAATTGTTACATCATAGTACTGTGCTTCATTGCATTCCTCGTTAGTCATATGACTTTAAATATGTTTGACAAGTTACAAACATTATTAGGTAAATCTTTCTACTGAGAAACAGTAAATAAAACAGATGTTTAGTTGGAGGATTTTGGAAGAAGGTCGTCTGTGATATGAGCACCCATTCGTAAGGGTGTTTCCCGTTCGTCCGATTATCGACCGGTCAATCGGCCTAATCAGATCTCTTTTTCCTTTTTAAGCGACGCGTGTCAGATTAGGATGGCGAACGAGAGATAAAGAGTCAATCCGGGTCGATTTATCGGTCGAACGGGAAACACCCTTACGTATTAGTATTAGGGAATGTATTCCCTATTCGAGATCGTAAATTCGAAATCCCGCGGGATTGGAAATATCATTCCCGCGAAATCCCGAAATTTTCGTGATCTCGTCTAGTTCATAAAAAATGTAAAGTAAGGATGGCTGAAAACGATGAAAACTACTTGTTTGTGATAGTGAGGTTAATTACAACAAAATATTTTTTGAGAGAAAACAAAATCCTTTATTCTTCAATATTATTAACTAAATAATTCAGTTTTCTTTGAAAATCAGCATAATCAAAACAAAAAATATAACTCAAGGAGATTCGCCCGATCCCGTCAATTTCGAATCTCGTCATAATTATGCTTCGGGATTGATCCCGAAAAAATAGACGAGATCTTGCGAAATCGGGATTGCATTCCCTAATTAGCATCTACGCGTGGGAGTGCTACACAGTATCCACCTTTTGGGCAAAGAAACAGGGCAAAACTTAGGCTCAGGCACGTAAATAACCAATAAAAGTAAGGGTAAGGTACACACTCTCTCAAGTAATTGATGTATTACTTATCTATAATTGGTGTACTACTAATTGAAATTATACAGTTACTTGAGACTGCATAATGAAACATACAATACATAATTAAGATCACACATTTCAGATTACGCAGAGACCACGGACTTCCACGGATTCTGGTTTAGTACGATCTACTCTGAACCGGCGTTTGTATATGAAACGATTGATGAATGTAGAGGAAGCAAGAGAAGTGTGTCAGGATCGAAGCAAATGGAATTCTATAGCCTCTGCTTGCCCTAGTGCGAAATAGAGTTTATGTCTGGCGCATCACTTTCGCTTTTTCCAGTCTCATCAAAGTCTTCATGCATCCTCGCCGGTTTAGAGTATTTTTGAAAACTTACATCGTACATTTAACATAAGCTCACGACTATACAGCCCAATGGGGAAGTCTTAAGGTACATCCATCAAAAGATGCGATCTACACGAGCTCATTCCACCATCCCCCTTTTATCTTCCGACTTCCAGACGTACGGCCGGGCTCCATCCCTATTTGGTGGATATCCCAACTATTCGCACAAAGCGCTTCGCATCCTTCATTATGCGCACTGCTAAGGAGTGGAATTCTCTGCCGTCTTCTGTATTTCCGAATGCGTATAACCCGGGTACTTTCAAGGCCAGAGTGAACAGGCACCTTCTGGGCGAGGTCTATCTTAGGCCTCGTCAATGCCTTCGGGCAAGTCTGGGGCCAAGAGCAAACCCATCAAAGGTAAAAAAAAGATGTACTAAGTAGGTATCCACACCTGACCGAGCTTTCTTTTAGACCAACATGATGAGTGGTGACCCACCACACATCAACACAGACACGTCACATTGAACATTTCATTTATATATGAAATTGACTACCATCCACCCCTTATAGAGGGTACATATAAAAGCAGACAACGCCAAAGGGTTAATGACCTATATCGACCTGCTTCAGAGTACTAACATTCTTCGTCATTCGTTATTACGAAGGATGTTACTCCTTGCCAACTTTATATACACTAATGTTATAAAGTAACTCTGTCTGTCTGTTACCTTTTCACGCATAAACCGCTGAACCGATTTAGTTGAAAGGAGATCATCGGCTCTCCATACTTTGGCCGGCCCAAATTCGAAAGTGCCGGCCAGAGAAAAAAAATGTGTCGAACCTTTCGAGTACATTGCTGTGAACATTTTTTACTATGACACCAAACGTGTATGACCATTAGTTTGGCTTTAATTGGATTTTAAAAATCTCGATTTTTCATACATTTTGTAAAAAAAAATATTATGTCCGTTGGGAATAAAAGGGATACAAACGTATTACAAAGGACCGTTAGAACATTTATTAGTATGGCGCCAAACTTCTATGACCATTATTTTGACGTTTATTGGATTTTCCGTTTTGGTTAATATGTTAAAATGCCGGCCATCGAATTAAATACGTCAAATCTGTCTAATAGTTGCTTCTCAATATTTTTTAATATGACACCAAATATCTATGACCATTATTTTGACTTTTATTGGAATTTACGTTTTAGTTCAAATGTGAAAACTGCCGACCACCAAAAATACCATGTTGAGAGTATCGAGTAGATGCCTGTTAACATTTTTTTCTATAGCGCCAAACGTGTATGACCATTAGTTTGCCTTTTATTGTATTTTAAAAATCTTGATTTCTTTTTTGTTTTGTTTAAAACTAAAGTACTTTAGGCAAAACTTGCGGTACGGCGGATTACAAAGGACCTTTAGAACATTTAATAATCTGGCGCAAACATTTTTGACCATTATTTTGACTTTTATTCGTCTCTCTTTCCGTTTTGGTTCAAATGGGAAAATGTCAGCCAGCGAAACAAAATAAGTCAAATCTTTTGGTAAACGACTTGAAACGTATTTTTTTACTATATTACCAAATATCGACTTTGGCTTTTATTAGACTTTTTAAAAAAATCTTTTTTTTATATACATTTTAACAATGACAATAAGCAGAGCTTTCCCTATGACTAGTTATTAGTCAAATAAATACTTTGTGTTTTTGTTTTGTGTGTTGTTAGGTGAACTTCTATATTAATACTATCTGATTTTAGATATGACGTTGGCTGTAGTTTTTGCATTCGACTCAACGTTACGGCCTAAGTTTAGGTCGAATTATGGTATTGATTCATCTTGACCGTAGATGGTTACCACCCTCCAAAGATAAGCTTGCCATCTAGTGACGAAACTCGTATTTTGGCATGACGTCTGAAGTAGCTGTTAGGGAAGACAGGAGTCGGGCAGTTGTACTTTGCATGTATGCCGATCACAATGTACCTCACTTTTCTTAAAAAAAAAATAAGCTCACCATCAGGTGAGATAGTGGTCAAACGAAAACCTATTTTTGATTAATAAAAATGTGTCCAAAGACGACCACGATATTACGCCTTTACCTGCATTATCGTCAGATAAAACTTTTTTCGCCAAAGTGTAGGTATCTATTATCTATGAAAACTCCAGATTTTTGAGAAATCTAATTGAGTTCAAAATAGTGGTCATAGACGTTTAATGTCATAGTAATAAACATTCTGACGATCTTTTAAATAACGCGCCTGTCATATTTTATTTTATAACAAAATAAATCAAGAATCGAGATTTTAAAAATCCAACAACAGCCAAACTAGTGGTCATACACGTTTATCGTCATAGTGAATAATGTTTACAGGTATCTTCTCGATAGTTTTGACATGTGTTTTTGCTGACCGGAACTTTTCACTTAGAAACTAAAACGTAAAGTCCAATAAAAGCCAAAATAATGGTCATAGACGTTTGGTGCCATAATAATAAATGGTCAAAGGGATAAGTTTTAGCAGGATATACCAATATTGTTTCTTGGCCGGCACTTCACATTTTCACCAAAATGTATGAAAAATACAAGTTTATTTTTTAATTCGAATAAAAACAGAAATATTGACGCTACGGCTTTGGCGCCATAGTAATAAATGCTCAGATGGATAAGTTCTAAGGATATAAACCATTATTGTTACTTGGCCGGCACTTTACATTTTCACCAAAAATGTATGAAAAATACAGTTCTTTTAATTCGAATAAAACCGAAGATATTGACCCTACAGCTTTGGTGCCATAGTAATAAATATTCAGACGGATAAGGTCTAACGGAATATAGCAAAATTATTTTTTGGCCGGCACTTTGACTTCTGGGCCGAAATCCGATGATCTCCTTTGGCAAAGAGATAGTTCGAAACCTAGGGGAGAATATAGGGTAGCTTTTATGGCGAAAGTGACCCGATAAGAAGTTGAAAAGGGGATGGAAAGACGTGTCGAGCGCGATAACCAATGTCCACGCGGACCAAATCGCGGGTGGAAAGTTATAGATAAATGTAAGCAAGCACAATCCGTCTGACAATGACGCGGGCTTTTTAGGTCATAAATATATAGGTCTTTGTACCTTTTTACCCAAATAGTTATTGTATTGGAAAAAAAAAACCGTTTTGTTGCAGAGTTTTTTGCGCCACTTCTCCTCAACCATAACGCGTTTGGAAATAGCGCTTGATTATAAGGATTGAACTAAATTCTATTTCTATTAGTCGAACTTTTAAAGTCATTTATTTACATTAATATGGCTCTAATTAACAGCAAACCATCTGATAAACACTTTGAACTTGATGGCAGATTGGAAATGAAGAAAAAAATAGTAGAATTTTCACATTCAATAGTGTTCTATTGGATGATACTACACTGATAATAAATAGTTTTTAATTTTTGATTTGATTGCGGATGTGTATTTCAATTTGATTTTATTTTGTACCAGTTTAGCGCCCGTAGTTTATTTTGTGTAAATGTCGTAAAAACGCGGTAGCTCCACTAAGTACGTCTCTAGATCTGTACAACATTTTATCCAAATCAGCCCAACGATTTAGGTGTGAAAAGGAAAACAGTTTAATCATGTCAGTGTGATATTTTTGTTACTTTTTTAGTTTGAGCTCAATAAAGTATTTGTATTATATTATAAGTATCACAACACAACACACTCTACTCTGAGTGCCATCCCACTCGCGTTAGACAGAGTACTGCGGGGTGGAAGGCAAGAGGGAAACCACTGCTCTATTTTCCCCTAAAAAGTAGCATGTAGAATGCTACACCGACAAGAGTGTGGCTCTTAAATTAACAATGATGATGATCACAACACACACATTTCAAACGTCAACCTTACCTTTAGGGAATATAAGCACAACATCCGTGTGTTGTGTGGGAGTGGAGTGAAGAAGTAGCCGTCGAGGGTGTAACAGCTGTGCTCCAAGCTGCCCCGCCATGGGCAGACGTCTTCGAAGTTCTCGTCCCGCTGATGGACATTCAAGATTTTGATATGTATAACACATAAGCTCACGACTATATCCCAATTGGGGTAATCAGAGGAACACTCAATGCAAGATGAACCAAGTACCCACATCTCACTGAGCTTGCTGTTAGCCATAACATGTTTGATTTTTTTTCTTTTTTTTTACATTTTTTTATCATAACACTTCCATGCTTTACCTTATTCAATATGGCTTGCTTAGAATGACAGCAGGACTGAAATGGGTATATGAAAAAATCTAGTAGAAAGGAAAAATCACAAAAACTCACAAAGAGAAAATTAGATGTATTTTCTAACTTAGCTGCCAGCATAAAATTGTACTGTATTAAGAGTAGGTACCTCTAAAAAGTATAATTTAAGCTGTGTCAGGGTAGGGGTAGTAACTATTTGTATTTTACATGTCAACACAATTAAACTTAAATTACTGGTTAAGATTCAAAGGGAAAAAAGTTCAAGATTCTTTTAATACTTAATACATGCAACTTAGATTGTATTAAAATACATTTAGCATTACATGCACTTTCTATGTTCTTATTTTAATTTATAAATTTAGGGCGTATTATTTATTCCGTACGGGACTAAAAGCTATTACTTACTACTGCAATACAAAATTAATTTATTTCTGCTATCATGTGTAAAACAACAAAAACAAATGGACTTTATTTTATGGAAGTTCGTTTTGAGAGCATTAAATAATATAACAATTTCAACATTTGGTTAAACTTTTCGTAGCTACGTTAAAAAAAATGTTTAAGTAATATGTAAACTTACCGCTATCGAGCTTATCTTTTGCGAATTCCGCAAAAGATCGGTGTTCTTGGGGCGTCGAATGAGAACTACTCTCATATTCTTCTTTTTCCGGGCTTCCGAAGCCCCCATCTTCACCCTCCATCGTGAAAACACTCACAGTTCACAAGAAAACAATAAACTGCACACAAAGAGTCCTTCAGTTTCTTACATCATCGACCACAATAGAGTAAACTAAACAAATGTTCTCGTATTTTATAAACATATGCAAATTACGACTTTAAATAAATATCAAACATAATATTACAAAACTTGCACCCAAACACAGCTGCATACACCGATAAACAACACAATACGTCGAGAAAATTTCCGCAATACGACCTGTCACATTTCAAAATTGATTTTTGGCCGCCATTTTTCCGACTAGTGTTGCCATTAAATCTATAACAAATACCTATAAAATATTTTCAACAAATGTACCAAAATTTTCATTATTTTTATTTGATCTCGTAAAACCGCTGGCAAAACAATTCTGCTTCTTGCATGCATTGTAAAACATGCTCAGACTTCGATAGCATGAAAGAGCTATTTGATTGAAGGACTTTTCAGGCTGCGTTCCACAAAAATAATATAGATGGCGCTGTAGAGATTTAATGTGATACCTATTTTCTCATTACTCAAACACATAATTATGAAAAAATACAATATAATGACAAAAGCATATATATAAATAATTGTTGCTTGATATTTGGACCACATTACGTCCTTCTCTTTATTTTGATCAGAATAAAAATAGGTGGAAGATGTGTTGTGCCTGTGTATAATAACGAGGGTCATCATTTATACCCAAAAACAAGGATAAAAAACGCTTATGTCTGTTATCCAGGAAATTAGAAGGTTAAACGATGGCAAATCTGTTACGTACGTAGCCTGAAAAGTCCCTCCTTGAAATAAAATAAAAGAAATGAACTAAACAAAACAAGTTATTGTGAACAAAAACTCAAAAAAAACCTACTTGAAACTTGAACTTCAAACAAAGAAATAAATGACATGGTGTATATTCGAAAGAATAAAAAACCGTATTAATGTTCGATCAGTTTATTTTCTTTTGAATGACGATTGACCCTACGAATACTTTGGAGGAAGAAATCGATATCCTTTCTCCAAGACGAATACCATGTATGGAATATTCGACTAATTATTTTTGGAACAATCGTTCATTACCTTTTATCTTGGATTTTGGTAAATTTAATATGGCTAGCAACACTAAACTGACAAATAAAGGTACACTGATTCTTGGCGGGAACTTCAACAAAGGCGCAACTTTTGAATTTTTTTTGAAAAATTTTATTAATTTCTTTGTTAAAAATTGTATAGAACTTCAGTGTATTATAGTGTAAATAGTGTTTCTGTCCTCCTATCATGGAGGGAAATGAGGATCAGGGGGATGGTCCCCCTAATCCTGCTAAAAAGAGGAAGGACTTGTCCCTGTCCTGTAGCGGCGTCGGCGGTGAGGATAGTGACTTATATAAACCTTACTTGAAACCGAACTATAAAAGACAATATCCAGAAAATAGTTTCATGACTGAATATAAAGTGTTTATTGAAAGTTTGGACAAAGAACGCTTAGGCAATAAAAGTCCAATATACTTGAACCATATTTTTGCAACAGAAGTGAAAGGTGTAATGGCAATTCGCAGGATTAATGCCAATAAAATTGCGGTGGTATTTAAGCAGCACAATACTGCAAATAATTTATTGAACAACAGTGCTTTTTTGGAAAAGTACAAGCTGAAGGCATATATTCCGGCAGCACAAATTGAGCGCGTTGGGGTGATTCGCTTTGTCCCAACAAATATCTCTACCAAGGAATTATACACTAAACTGTCCTCTGTGTACGACATTGTCGCAGTACGGCGCTTCACGAAGAAGGTGGGGCAGAACCGTGTCCCACTGCAGACCGTAAGCATAACGTTTCTGGCGAATTCGCTTCCTGATTGTGTACAATATGATTTATTTTCGTACCGTGTGTTCGATTACATCCCACCTCTGCAGCAGTGTTTCCGCTGCTTTAAATTTAATCATTCAGCCAAAGTTTGCAATGGCAAGCAAAAATGTAGTATCTGTTCCGGGGAACATATTTACAAGGAATGTGACAGGCCTGATGAGCTTTGTTGCTCGAACTGCGGCGGACCTCACCTGGCCGTGTCTAGGACGTGTCCGGTAAAGGTTAAGAAGATGCTTGAAAAGAAAAACAAAATTACTTATGCAAGTGTAGCAAACACGAAAACATATGAAACAGACTTCCCTCCTTTACCAGACAAGTCTAACACTAATAATACTATAAATAATAACAATGTAAATAAACCTACAAAAAAGTCCCCTGTAAATAAAACCAACCCTGTGAATATTGTAAATAAGGCTTTCCCCGAGGAATATATGGTGTCGTCAGCACCCTCCACGAATATTCGAACTCAAATCGTTGAGAATAAAGACGTGTTACAAGCTCTCGTAGCTACAATAGTTCAGTTAGGTAACAAGACTGATAACACGCCGATTACGGCAGTGTTAATACAAGAAATGCTACTAAAAAACTTACCTACTAATAATGGATAATAGCTTAGTATCACAGTCACAATTACGTATTGCGCAGTATAATATTCAAAGTGTTTTTAGCAAAAAAGAACTACTAATAAATTTTCTACATAATAAAAATATTGATATATGTTTGCTTAACGAAACTTGGCTTAAAGATCATCAGCACTTTAGTATACCAGGGTATAACTTTTATAATAAAAATTCTATTAATAGTCATAACGGTGTCGCTATATTAATAAAGCCATATTTAAAATATAATATCCTAAATACTAGATTTTATGAGGACATTCAAACTGTTGCATTGTCTGTCTCTTCAGTAATGGGTAACATTACTATTCTTTGTGTCTATTGTCCACCTACAAGTAGCCATATCAGGTTAAATAGATTGCGCAATATTATAAGGGATCTCCCGAAACCTATATTAGTTAGTGGCGATTTTAACGCACATCATATTGCATTTGGTTGTATATCCACCCAGGGCCGAGGTAGAGATTTATATGATGTAATAGATGATTGTGATTTATGTATTTTAAATGATGGAAATTATACCACTATTAACTATCCTACACGTAATCCATCAGCAATTGACGTTACTTTTGTAAGTTCAAATCTTGCACCCCTTTGTGATTGGTTGGTACATGACGATGCTATGGGAAGCTATCATTACCCTACTATAACTACTATTGCGCTATCTATAGACAGATATCAAATAAATCCCCCTGAGGAAAAATTTTTATATAATAGAACGGATTGGAAGAGATTCCAAGAGCTCTCAGAGTCACATTTTCGGGACATGACGATAGATGAAAGCAATCCTTTAGATTCGTATTTTGATTTTTGCGCACGTCTTGATTCACTGAAACTAATATTGATACCCCGTTTTGTAAGAACAGACAACTTTAGAAGTAGGATCCCCGCCCCTTGGTGGAACGACACATGTCGTAAAAGCGTTATTGCTTCATATGATGCTTTAAAAGTTTACAGGCAGGAACCCACTATAGAAAATTACATTAATTATAAACGATTAGATGCCTTGAAGAAACGAACTTTAAAGGAACAAAAAAGAAATGCATGGAATAATCTTTGTGAAAGCTTTAACAGAACCACTCCATTAAGCAGAATATGGAATCTTATTAAAAGATTTAGGGGTGTTAGGAAGTCTAACAATTCATGTCAGGATGAGTTTATTCAACCTTTTCTTTTAAAACTGTCTGATAATACTAATTTGATAAACTTTAATGCAGTTGGCACCTACTTTAATCTTAATAATGATAATCCAAAATCTAGATTTCTGTTAGATCGTTTTTCTTGGGAAGAATTCATATTTAGTCTACAATCTAGGAAAAATACTACTCCAGGTCTTGATAATTTTCCATATTTACTTATAAAAAATTTACATATTACTGTACAGAAATTATTTCTTAAAATTCTAAATAGTTTATGGCTTCAAAAATCTATTCCAAACTCATGGAAAACGCAATGTGTTGTTCCAGTATTAAAGGCTGGTAAACCTCCTGATCTTGCAACTTCATATCGACCTATTTCATTGTCGTCATGTCTGGGAAAGATATTTGAGAACATGATTAAAAATCGCCTTGACTGGTATGCAGAGTCGAATTGTGTCTTTCCATATTTTCAGTATGGATTTCGCAGAGGGCGTAGTTGTGCTGATAGTTTTATCTCACTTATCACGGACCTGAAAAAAGCCAAAAATGCTAATTTAAATACAATTTGTGTCTTTTTAGATGTGCAAGGAGCATTTGACTCTGTTGATCCTGGCATACTAGTCAAGATTTTGACTGAAAGTATTGAAATACCTGGACAAGTCTCTAAATGGATTTATGACTTTCTCAGTAACAGAACATTATATGTTAAATACAATAATGTCCTTCATGGTCCTAAAATGGCATCCAAAGGGACAATGCAGGGCGCTACACTCTCGCCCTTGTTGTACAACATGTACACATCGGAGATATGTAAATATGTAGATACTAGTAATGTAAATATTTTACAGTTTGCTGATGATTTAGTGGTGTATAGCTCTCATTCAAATTTATTAATTGCAATGCGTAATATTAATACGGCCTTGTGCCAATTGGACAATTACTATAGTAACAGATTACATTTAAAGATAAATGCTTCTAAAAGCAGTTTGATGATATTTGGTGATGACAGTCCTACTGTAGATATTAGGTACAGTGGGGATGTCATACAAAGAGTAAATCAGCACAAGTTTTTGGGTGTAGTTATTGACCAAAACCTTAAATTTGAGGACCATATTAAATATATTAGTAAGAATGCTTTAAAAGGTCTCAATGTTCTGAGATGCCTTGCAGGAGTATCTTGGGGTGCAGACCCTAATATATTGTCAATGTTGTATAAATCCATTGTACGAAGTCACTTTGATTATAGTACTTTAGCATATTTGAATAGTTCTTATGTACATAGACTAGATATTATACAGAACAAAGCTTTGAGAATTATATCTGGAGCTATATGTTCAACACCTATAAGAGCCATGGAGGTTGAAACCAAAATCATGCCTTTGGTTTTGAGAAGGATTGTGTTAGCTGAAAGATACTGTGTAAAATTGTTGTCATCTCAAAACAATTATGTAATTGAAAGAGTGGTTCCTCACCTGATACCAGTCTCGGGTCCATTGGCTGATGCAGTTGACATCTTGCAAAGTGTCTCTCCACATTTGTGTCGTATTTATCTGGAAATGCATAGAAAATGTTCTAATATCATTAAGCAGTCTAAATGGCCTTGTTACAATCACTCTTTTAACAGTATAATACATCCTATCACAGTTATCAAATCCACAGTATGTTGTAATAATGACCTGTTAGCATTTTTAGATGATAACCAACCATTTTATACTTTATACACTGATGGTAGTAAGGGTGATAATTATGTAAGATCAGCTGTTTATAATCCCCAAACTAAGTTTGCTCAAAGCTTTGTTCTTGATAACCAATGTTCTATATTTACAGCAGAGGCTTATGCAGTTTTAGAAGCTATAAAAATGATTCGACTTGTAACTATTAGTAAAAGATTTTTAATTTTAACTGACTCTTTGAGTCTTATTGAAAGTTTAAAAAAGATAAATATCTCCTTTAAAACTAATTATTTGCTGTATATAATTAAGCACTATATATATGAACTATATTTAAAAGGAATAGACATAGCTTTTATGTGGATTCCTTCACATAGAGGAATTTCTGGCAATGAAATAGCGGATAAGACTGCATTTGAAGGGATTAACGCATTAGATGTTAAATGTATTGTAAAGGTTCCATTAACTGATTACTATGGTTTGATAAGAAGCGACGTACAACAGCTCTGGAAGGACGCGTGGAAAAAGGATCAAGAACAAAAGGGCAAATGGTATGGAGAAGTACAAGAAGACTTACCAACTAAGCCATGGTATTCGAAGCCCGAATACAAACGTGCTAGCCGAGAATTCATATGTACCATCAATAGACTGAGATTTGGCCACCATAAGACACCAGCACATCTTACAAGACTGCGAATAATTGAGCAGCAAACTTGTCCGTATTGCAATAGTGAAGACTCGCCCGACATAGAACATATGATTTTTGTGTGTCGTCAATTTTCTATTCAAAGATTAGTGCTTGCGAGTGAAATCAGTGACATTATTCAAATTGACAATCAAGTAACTTCCTCCCGCCGCCTTATTGACCTACTACATAGTGAAAAATGTCTCGCTCCATTATATAAATACATAAAAAACACTGTTGTGAATTTATAAACATATTTTGTGCTGTGCTTGTGCTACGTACAAACTAAAATAATTTAAAAGACATGAAACGAAGACTTGGCCCAAAGGACTTGATTCCAGGCCATAACCCTTATAAAAAAAAAAAAAAAATAAAGGTACACTCAGAAACTGTTTTTATCTTTGTTCGATGATTTCATCTGGATGAACCATTAGAATTTATTTACATTTAAGCAAATGAGTAAATGTTAAAAAAGAATATAAAATATATATTTTATCTGTATTCAAAATATTAAAAACCATTGTGTGGAATTGGAGAAAAACATAAAATCATCTACACCGGCAAAAAAATACTAAAAGAAACGTGTCTTGTTTTTGAACTTTAACTACAAGGATTTAAATAAAATAAAACTCTGTGACCAATGGTTAAAGTTTATTTTAAAATAATATTTAATTTTGTGCTGCGTTTTCACATTGTTAATTATGATTGTTATTTTAACTATTTTGTTTACATAGCGCGCATATTATTCTCACATGGTGAAAATTAAAAGAAACGTACGCATTATTGACTGCAACTGCCGACGGCGGCGACGGGGGGTGTTTCTTGACGGTCTCATAAATTTTGTTGGCGTAGACAGAGAATGGTAATTTTTTTACCAATCTCTAGACAAAGAATGGTAAAAAATTGCCATTCTCTGTCCGCTTGTTGTCCGTACGCTTGTTGACCAGTATTCTATGAGTATTCTTGTATACAGTTGTATCATTTATATCCAAAAACAAAGATAAAAGATGCAATGTCTGTTATAGTTAACTTAGTCAACTTTAAATGACGATATTATATATTTTTTGGGGAACGTTACCTGAAAAGGTCCCTCATTTCGTCAACGCGCGATGTTGGTCGTTCGTTAGTCGCGTGAGTCGAAATAACACCTTTTATTAAAGTGTATGGGCAGTGACGGCATCGCCGAAGAAGCTGGTCAGTATTTATTAATAATTTGAATATGTAACTAGTTTTTTTTTTTATGTGAGACGGCGCTTAGAACTTGACATTTATGTCGCAAGATACATTTTTGGTGTAGCTGTCTAAGTGTGCCTGTACCATCTCATGCACACTCCACACTGAGGACGTGATAACCAAGAGCCCTTAAAAACGTAGTGACTACTTGAAATGAGTATAGTAAGGGGATAATAATTAGCATTAAAAAATATGATATTATTATTGAATGAAAACGAAGCATAAGATTTGACAGTAGCTGCTGACTTGTGATTGGTCGATCGCGCAAACGCACAAAGTATTAGAAAAAGTGGGATCGAATTTTTTGAGTTGTTCGAATCGTTAATTTGCGCGATATTTCGATTTACAATGGACGTGTAGACAACTGAACAGTCAGTGACTTTCTCTTGTTATAATTAGTGCTCTGTTAACAACGTGACTTGTGAACAAATATTTTTCCGTCATAAGAAATCGACAATCCAAGGTTTGTGTTTGACCTTTCTTTGTACTCGAAAAATCGTCGCAATTTTCTTATATTGCACTGTGCAACCTTGAAATGTACTTTATATTTTGTGTAAAATGCTTTTGGAGCGGTGGTAAACGATTTGGATGCAGTACTGATGCTTTTTACGCAGTTTGCGTTAGTTTTTTTATTCAACCCACTTTCTATCAAACAGCTGTTATGTCGTCACTATGCCAAATCAGCTGGGGTTAGTGTTTATTTGTTTCTTATTAGGGCTTGGCAGTTCGGTACTTGAAAAGGTGAACAGGAAATCCCTTTCATTTTGCAGCAGAGCTGTATACAAGTCCTTTCCTTGCCTTATTATTTTTTAATGTAAGTGCGCAATTTTGCAATCGCCTTATTTCCCTTGCCTATACATAGAGTTAGGTAATAGCTATGTTATAATAGTTAATCTAATATATTTTTTTATTATATAAATGTAGTTTTATATCATTATTGATGTTTGTTTGAGTTTAAATATAATCTTGCAGATTTAAGTTAAATATTATTCTAATTCATATCATAGGTACCTACTACATAACATTCAAATTCATGTAAACATTAAGAGAGATATGAAATAAGCTTAATGTAGGTTAATAGCAATAGGCTCACTCCCACTGACATGGAACTTAAACATAGTTGGAGACAAGTGGGTATATACTACGAATCTCTGCCTACCAATACAGGAGTGATGCTAAAAAATAAACAGCTTCTAATTTTAATATTTATTTATTTTCCATTTGAACCAGATGGCATTGGGGTGGGAATCCCTGCCTCTCCTCCCACTGCGGTGTGTGATGGACCACCTGAGTCTGGCCGACACCCTCACAGCCACAGCTGTCTGCCGCAACTGGAGGAATGCGCTGATTATGTTTGAGGGACACAGGTGAGTGCCCCTATTCACCCAACCCTACCCTATTCTACTTACCCTACTCAACTTTACCCCTACCCTTCTTTGATTATTTATTCTTCTCTTATTGTGTGGGTTATGAGGTGGATTACCAACCTAATCATGTGGGTTACCAACCTCATCAACCCATGACACCAGGGTTGATGATGTTGGTAAAGTTATTTATTTATCAGTTATTGTATGCGGAACAGTGAGGTTAAAGAGGCCACATTGAAGCAATTTATCTCAAAAAGCAATATAGCAATATTACACAGCACTTAGTTTAAATGTGAATAACTGAGCTCACTAAAATAAATAAAAAAATAGCCTTTATTCACTGACATTATTACATAGTTTTACTTTATTAATTCCCTAATAATAATAATTCATTCTCTTTTACGTATATTTATATGTTGGGTTGCTCTAGGACATAGGCCTCCTCCTTATTGCGCCTGTCTGTCGCCTGTTGACCTTCTCCAACCTTGTGGTAGATCGTCTTCCCACCTTTTGTTTCATCTCCATTTTCACCACTAACATATCATAAGTACAAATGCCATACAAAAGCTTCCATGTTGCCTTTTTAGACCCTCAGAACAGGCAGAAGGAATTCCCCTTATTAGGGAAGCTTGGTAGGGGAATTCCTCTTGCTTTTATTAGGATAGCTTCACAGTTTTCAATTTACTAATCTGCTGTGTGTCAGTCAATAGCAGATTTACAATGCAAATCATTTCATTCAATGAGGGCTATGTGCCTCAAAAATAATATAGGTGGCACTGTCTAGATTTAACAATGATAATTACCAATTACATATATTGTATATTGTAATACACACTTTACAGTACACACACACATACATTATTTAATCAAATCAAATAATACTTTATTGCACAGAACTTTTTTTTTATTTACATTGTAATTTTTTTTTCCCCTCTAACTTGCGATCGGTTTTCCAACCATAAGCTTTTTTTGCTAAGCAGTATTGGCGTGTAAGGCATGCCCGCCCATTGTTGGAATGCCTGCATGTAGATTACTGTAGATTGCTACAGGTTATCCAAAGTGTAGGATCTCCATTGTAATATTTCAACAATTTTGGTTAATATCTCATCTCTATAATGTATGTATGTATGTTAATGTGACAGATTGTGAATGCTTCAGCATACATACACTTTTACCACTGCATTAAGTAGAAGGCAATGAACCATGGGTAGATAATTTGAATACTGCAGTTCTGAGAGAGAAAAAAAACATACATATAACACTTTCAGCTGCTACTCGTATGTTATTGGCCTCTGCAGTCCGATGGTTGAGCGTTGGGCTCGCGATCCTGAGGGCCCAGGTTCGAATCCCGGTAGGTCCCTGGTTTGATTAGGACATTGCAGGCTATCTCCCGATTGTCGGAAAAAGCGACCTGTTTATATTATGTTTTAGGGCTCAGTTTCCCGCAAACCGATTGCTGAGTTGTGTCCTTTATCAAGTTGTATGATTAGTACTTAAAAAAAATAATTGTTTGTATTAAAATTGGCTGTAAGTTGTCTTTTGAATAAGACCTTCTACATTTACGATACACATATAGAAGAACAATTTGAAAAAAACAAGCAGCCAGTGTTCTTAATATTAAAAGAGTTTTTACGTCGGGAACATTCCCACTTTGGGTACAATCCTGGGAACAGCACATCACCGATTGTGCCCCATCAATCGCGTAATGGCTTTGCCCATTCTATTAGTAATGAGGGTCTCTCCAATCAGCGTTCCCCAAAAACACGATAGATGGCGTTGTTAAGTTTTTCTTAATTTAAACTTTTAATTTCATAGATAACAAACATATGCATCTTTTAGCTTTGTTTCTGGGTATAAATGATGACTCTTTTTATACAACAAGGTACAATTACAACTTCCACCCATTATTATTCTGATCTAAATAAAGAGAAGTAATATAGGTAGGAACATCATTCTATACATAATGTGATCCAAATATCAAGCAACAATTAGTTTTATTGCTGATGTTTTGTGCCTGGGTGTAATAACAAGGGTCATCATTTATACCCAAATTTAGATAAAAGATTATGTCTGTTATCCATGAAATTGGAAGGTTAAACGCAGGAAAATCTCTACAATGCCACCTTTTTTTTTTCGGAACGTAGCGTAGCCTCCTTGTGTGTATGTGTATGTATATGTGTGTACTATAAAATATTATTTATTTTCAGAGACTTAGTTCGCCTGCAAACAAAGCAGACAGAGAAAAACCTGTTCCTCGCGCGACTCTTCAGGAGGAACGTCACGAAACTTCACGTCCACATCGACTGCGAGGGTGAGCAGCTCGACAAGTTCTTCAGCATCGTACTGCCCGAGTGAGTCACAGACAGTTTCAACCTTTCAGTGTAAATTAACATCACATAAGCTCACGACTATATCCCAATTGGGGTAGTCAGAGGTACGTATTTACATTAGTAAGTAATAACCGGGACCAACGGCTTAACGTATCTTCCGGAGCACTGATCATTGTTCAGACAATCGGTCCTAGCGAACTAGGGATCACAAAGTGTTTTTCGCCAATTTGTCCCCACCGGGATTCGAACTCGGGATGTCTGGATCAAGAGTCCGATGCCCAATAAGCGACAAGCTGGAAAACTGCCATTATACGGTTCATCGTGTTTTTTTTTCTTTTATTTTATAGAGGGTTTTTTCTATACAGAATATGCCACCCTCATAATTAAATAACTTATAAAGTGCCTTAGCGTCGTCCGAAGTAGGGGAGGCCAAGACACTATTACATATACCAACCTCGCAGTTGTAATTGATTAACATAAAAAAAATGTATCTCTCAGCCTCATTCCGAACGCACTCCATTATTACGGTTCATCATGTGTCTTACAAACTGTCTTTTAATCTAACCTAACTTAACATGTATTGGGCTGGTTTTCCCTTCGCGGGTTGGAAGGTCAGAAAGTTTCAATCTTGTTGCTTATCACTCTGCCCACCCTTGTACCATTATAGGCGTGAATTGCGTCTGTCTATTCATCGTATTATAGCAACGTTGTTGATAAAACAATCGATCTAATCATCTATTACATCATTGCCAACGATTGCGTACGTAGCAACCAGTTATCGACCTAATATCTAGCGCGTTCTAACTCAATATTGCATAACAGGCTCATTGTTGCTTTGTGAATCATTTTTGTGGTTTATAAAATACTGTGGAAGATGACTTTGACCAGCCCATCTTACATTTATATTCTTATTCTTGCGTTGTAAAGTCATATATAAGTCTTACGTTATATATTTAATATTATATCCATTTTCTTTGCACACACACACACACATTATACAAACATTCTTTAATTGCTTATTTGTAAAACGTAAAGGTAACAAAACTTTCTTACCTATTTACTACTGTTATAGAAGAGCGGGGTCTCCTGGTACAGGCATATTTTGCTTAAAAGGAGGCTCCAGTAACTAGTTTAAGAAAAACATGTAAAAAATAAAATACATTTTTTTTTTTTTGAGCAGCATGTTGGAATATGCTCCATACCCCCTCCGGTTGATTGAGGGGAGGCCTGTGCCCAGCAGTGGGACGTATATAGGTTGTTTATGTGTGTGTATGTTGTATCCGTTTTTAAATGTTTTTTCTTTTATGGCATGCGCACATACCCGTTTTTATGGAAACTCATAAAGAGAAAATTTTAATTCAAATTCAAAAATATCTTTATTCAGTAGGTAACATAGTTACACTTTGAATCGTCAATTTTTACATAACGAACGTCTCATCCGCCTAAAACTACTGCAGCTTCTCACAACCTGTATAGCCGGGGAAAAGAAGCTGCAAGAAAAACGTCGGCACAGGGCCCTAGACGTTCTTTAAAAAAAAAAAACATAAAATATTGGTATACAATTGAGTAATTTAGCTGCCTAATATCAGTTCTCAGACAGTTAATCCCATGCATTCATATCTTCTAAATAATCGAAAAATAATTGTTTTTTCTTTCTTTTCGCATGAACAGGACGATGACCCTGTGGTGTAATGGTTGACACGCTCGTCCCGGCTTGGCGAGAACAGCGGGTTCAAGTCCCGTCCGAGTCAGAATTTTTTTTTCGATTTATATTTTCTCTTTATCCACATTTAATCTTTGCTCCGTTATATATTTAATTATCTGTGATTCCGTGATTGCCCTTTTCAGTGAACGCGTGACTTACATCTAGAGTCATAGGTTTGAATCCCGCCTTGTGCTATAAACCACTGAATTCAACCTTATGAGTTTGACATTTGTCTAGCGTAAATTTTCAATCAATCAATCAATCAATAATACTTTATTGCACAACGACATATACAAAGGACATAAACATACGAATAAAAACATAAGTACAATAGGCGGCCTTATTGCTAAATAGCAATTTCTGCCAAACAACCTTAGGGTGAAAGAAGTTAATGCATTGGAGCATGGGCTGGTGCAATAAACATATAATGACACGAACAATAATAAAAAGAAAAGAAAAAAAGATATGATGTTATTGTCTTTTTTGTGATAAACTATTTCTATTCTATTCTACATTTGAATTTATGTTTAGATCATAGATAATTTATAAGTACTCGTATTACGTGGTTTCCTGGATTTATGACCGGATAATGGCAATGGGCTTTTTTTTGACGTGGCTTATTGTAGATTTGCCGCAGATGGCATTAACTACTTGGCCGGACAAATGGGGAGCGCTGAAGGCATACATGGGACTTAAACATAGCTGGCGAGGACTGGGTGTACTTTACACCTCTGCCTACCCCTTCGGGGCTACAGGCGCGATGTTATGTTACTTACGTAGTTACAATTTCTCCATTATATATTTAACTAAATGATGGATGATTTATTAATTCACTAATTAGCTATTCTTTGCACGCACATTTACACAAGCCTCTGGCTCATTAGCAATTAATTAGGAGAAAGTTTATTAATAAATGGCTGAAATAAATTGGTTTATGCAAATATACATTCAAATTACGAATATTGCAATGTTTTATATGGAGATAAATTATAAGTGTTGTCTGAAAACAAAACAGAAGATTACTACTGTACTTGTACTGTACTTGATTGTACTGTATTCATGTGTTATGTCTGATTGTTGAAATTTTAGTTCTGTGCAATAAAGTATATTTGATTTGATTTGAAGATTTTGCAGACCTTGAGCTTGGACTTTCGAGACTCAATCAATCAATCAATAATTCTTTAATGCACAAAGACATAAGTTTAGGACATGTACAAAACGAATAAAATAAGCACAGTAGGCGGCCTTATTTCTAAACAGTAATTTCTGCCAGGCAACCTTAGAGTGCAAGAACTTTATGTACTGGGCGCGGGATGGCGCAGCGCAATACAATAAATAATAAAATAATAGAAAAATGAATAAATATTAATAATAGGAGGAGGAGCTCGGTGGCGCAGCGGTAAACGCGCTCGGTTTGCGATTGTTGAAGTTAAGCAACTTTCGCAAAGGCCGGTCATAGGATGGGTGACCACAAAAAAAAATAGTTTTCATCTCGAGCTCCTCCGTGCTTCGGAAGGCACGTTAAGCAGTTGGTCCTGGCTGCATTAGCAGTTGTTAATAACCACCAATCCGCACTGGGCCCGCGTGGTGGTTTAAGGCCCGATCTCCCTATCCATCCATAGGGAAGGCCCGTGCCCCAGCAGTGGGGACGTTAATGGGCTGGTGATGATTAATAATAGATAAAATAAACATATAATACCAACGTAAATCACTGACTCCAATAATGACTATGAACCATTACATGACATAGCTCACGACTAAATCCCAATTGGGGTAGTCAGAGGTACATCCATCGCAAGAAGAACTGAGTATCCACATCTCACTGAGATATCTGTTAGACCAACGTGACAGGTGGTGAATAAAAATGAAATTTTGTTTGATTTCTTGTGTCTTTTTACAGATTCTTCGACTCAGTGAAACTAGAGGAAATAATATTCATCGGACCAAGCTACTTACAGCACAATTACAGATTGTCTCCAGCTAAACTAAACAGGTATATATACATTAAATAAATAAATATAAATAAATAAATAAATTGGTGCTGATTCCAATACTCATATAATTTTATTTTAAGTTATACCTGTCATCTTCCTATCCGTCGAAAAGAAAAAGGACAGATGATTAACAACTGTTAATTTTAAAATGAATGAATAACCCGGGCGAATAAAATAGGCAACTCGCTCATATGCAACCCGTTTGACGTGTGCTGTCAACTTAATTCAGATGGGTTATTGACCAATATAACTTCTGCCTACCCCTTAGGGGATGCAGGCGTGATGCTATATTATGTTAATAATCTTTAATCGTGTGGGTTGTGAGGTGAAATATCAACACCATCTACCCTGGTGTCAGGGTAACTATTGAGCCGCCAAAGGCCCCTGACATAACGGCTTAACGTGCTTTCCGAAACACGGATCATCTTACTTTCGGACAATCAGGTTATCAACCTGTAATGACCTAACCAAACTATGGAGCATAAAGTGATTTTTGTGATAGTGTCCCCACCGGGATTCGAACCCGGGACCTCCGGATCGTGAGACCAACGCTTAAACTACTGGACCACGGAGGCCGCTAATTGATGTTAATAATGATACATTTACTTTTCCAGGGTAGTGACTGAGAGTCTTGTGTTCAAAAATTCGCACTGCATATCGAATCTGGCTCTGTTCTGGTGTGAGATGGACGCGGCGAATGACAACGATAGGTATATGGTAAGTAATATTCATACTTACAGCCTCCTTGGTCTAGTGGTTAGAGCGTTAGGCTCACGATCTGAAGGTCCGGGTTCGATTCCCGATGGGGACATTGTCGAAATCACTTTGTGAGACTGTCCTTTGTTTGGTAAGGACTTTTCAGGCTTGAATCACCTGATTGTCCGAAAAAGTAAGATGATTCCGTGCTTCGGAGGGCACGTTAAGCCGTTGGTCCCGGCTGTTAGCCGTAAAAACACCTCCACCAACCCGCAGTGGAGCAGCGTGGTGGAGTATGCCCCATACCCCCTCCGGTTGATTGAGGGGAGGCCTGTGCCCAGCAGTGGAACGTATATAGGCAGTTTATGTTACTTACGTGATCTTCAGTTCGCACCCTGGTATCGGACTTGCACCAAAGAGTTACTAATTTATCTTAAGTGCAGTTTTCACTAACACAGTTGGCTCGACCATTAAAGGCGATACGGCTCACCACCTATCGTTGGTCTGACAGAAAACTCGGGAGGTGTGGTTATCTTACGACAGCTGTAGGTACGTCTGACTACCACAGTTGGGATATAAGCAGCTGAAAAAAAAAACAAGCTAAGCAAAATAGAGGAGGAAGTTGACTGATGGCGATGAATGTTTTTTCACGGGCTCCGCTGGCCTAATCTGAAGATTTTTTAGACAAGCGCCTCTCTGACCTTCGAATCCGCGAAGGGAAAACCAACCCATACAGGTTTGGTCACATACCTCCGAAACTCATTTCTCGGGAACGTGGGTTTCCTCGCGATGTTTTCCAAACATGAATACGAAAATCGTTGGTTTAGACCCGTGCTGGGATTTGTACCTGTGAAGTCACAGTGAGAGTCACCACCGCTCTTAACTGATGATGAACATGAAACTTGTTATATTTGCAGCACGAACAGATAGAATACTACAGTCGTCCGCTGTCGTTCGACGAGATGCCCTCAATCGCGGACAGCGTGCTGTCGCGGAGCAACTCCAGCCTCATGGTCTTCTCCACCTTACAAGTAAGTTAAAAATAGAATGAGGAACTGTCCAGGGGCCTGTTTAATAAAACTTACAATTGTAAATTACAATGACAATTTGATGTACATTGCGGAGTATGTGAACACGAATATTTTGCAGTTTCATATTAGCTACGTAATGAACATCAAATTGTCGTTGTAATTTACAATTGTTGTGTATTAAACATGACCCAGGCCACTTCCCCTAATAAAAATATAGATGGCACTGTATTCATGTGTTATGTCTGATTGTTGAGATTTTAGTTCTGTGCAATAAAGTATATTTGATTTGATTTGATGGCGCTGTTTCTCGTTGTCTTCGTTTAACATTCTAATATCATGGATACCAGACATATGCATCTTTTAGCCAGTGGCAATTTCACTTAAAGAGATTAATAATAAAAAAAAAAAATATTCATGTAAAACCTACGACACACATATACATTTATAACATTAAAATATACACACATTAATATATTATTTATTCTCTTTACAATTATACATTGAAGTCATTAGATGCCAACCAACCCGGGACATCCGGAACCCATTTAGTAAGGATTTTATGTTTCATTCCAGCACATAGCAGTGGACTATGACTACATAAACACGTCAGCGCTGGAGACGCTGTCCCACCTGCCATTGTTCAGCCACCTGTCCCTCGTCATATCCGAGCGAGAAGCTATGCAGCCACTGCGCTGGGACCACATCGCGCCCTGCTACCCTAACGGGCTGGACGTCTCGCTTCACATTGTGAGTACACTATACTGTACACACTGTACTGTACACACTATACTGTACACACTGTACTGTACACACTGTACTGTACACACACATAGCTGCCGATTTTATAGTACCACGAGCCATAGTCCGGCCGACTTCACTTTCTCAAAACTAAAGTCATCAGGCATTTACTAGTTAAGCGTGTACCATCTTAAACCACATCTTCACTTGTGAGATTGTAGGCAGGTACCCAAAACTAATTTTATGAGTAATAAAAAAAACCAAGGGGTATATTTTCGCTTGTGCCCAAAATTATTGTGGGGTCGTGATCGAAATTTAAAAAAAAAACACCTTTACAGTAAACCGTTCTAACGTTCTTTCTTAATACATGTTTATCTCCTCTAACACCTTCTGTCCCTTTCATACTTCACGCTTTTATCCTCTTATTCACTCGCACACGTTCATACGTCATCCTTTTATTCGTAGGTCATCCTAATGTCGTTCCATTATTACATAATTCGCTGTTTGAGTTCCAAATTTACAAAATAGTAATATTTATAAGTTTATCCTGTAAATGTCTTGTAAATTTGTGTGCAATAAAGTGTTTTATTATTATTTTATTACAATAATAATAAAATAATAATTTACAATGTAATAAGGTTGTAATTATTCGTGCGCATTGTTTCCAGGTCTCGTTGCCGTTTCGTAAATTCAGCGAGGTGATAGACAACGTTCTACTCGAGGGAATGTGTCTGATCTCCATCAAAGTATACTTTTGTAAAACTGTAAGTATAGTAAGTAAGTAAGTAAGTAAAATGTTTATTTTTCATGAGAAATACAGAAAATATGGGTACAATAAAAACCCCACAAAACCAATTCCTCAGTTTGTCTGTGGGGGTGGAGTTCGCTTGATGTTATTATGTTTAAGACACCTTTTGCATGAGATGTTTAAATAAAGATTTTCTAAATTTATTTATATTGCACTCCTGACGTATGTCGACCGGCAGCATGTTGTACAGATACGGTATGCGTTTACGAAGTGTTCTGTCACCGAAGTAGTTGTTGACTCGTGGTACAACATACCTGACCGTCGACATCGTCCGCGTACACTGGCCATGCTCAACAAGTTCTCTATGGTCTGGTCTATAGGTGGAAAGGTGTACAAAATGATCGCTCGATAAAATGCCGAGCTGCATTGTGTGACGGATGCGGCAGAGACATGGTTGAGGCAGCTTAAAATGGACATAATTAAATGTGTTTCTCTAGTTATTAAATAACTTGTAATGTATACCTACATTGATTAAAAAAAGATGTGTTGCAGTTTCTTGTCCTATCTTCTCCTCTAAAATATAATTACAACTACTTAACCCTTCATAAAATTACAAAATACGATTAAGCAGTGTGTACCCCCTGGTTGATTGAGCGGAGGCCTGTGCCCAGCAGTGGGACCATATGGGTTGTTTATGTTATTAAGGGAGCTTACGGCCATATTTAAATGTCATTTGGTAAACTACCACAGATGTTAGGAACATTTTTAATATTAGGTAACATTTAGTCTAACCAACGTCTCAAAGCGGTTGAAACCGTTAAACTTGTTGATTTTCCTAGCCGTATATAGCAAATAATTATTATTAACATTGTTGTTGTTGTTATAACTATTATTAAATTGTACTGTATTCATGTGTTGTCTGATGCAAGTATACTGGACGTACGTTGATTGTTGCAATTTAGTTCTGTGCAATAAAGTATATTTGATTTGTAAAGTATAGTTGTATTTGGTCCCAGCTGTACGCGCCGCTGCTGACTGCCCTGGTCCGCTACAAGCACAGCCTCCGCGAGCTGGTGTGGGCGGACTGCCCTTACAACCATATGGACTCCTACCACCGCGTCGTCAAGAATCTCCAATACCCACAAGTTATTAAAACACTATTCTTTTATCCGCAAGTTCATAGTAAATCTTCTATCGTGTGGGTTGTGAGGTGGACCAACCTCATCAAACCTGGTGTCAGCGTTGCTATTGTAGCGACTACGTACTTAAATCAGTAAGTAGTAACCGGGACCAACGGCTTAACGTGCCTTCGGACAATCAGGTGACCAGCCTGTAGTGTCCTAACCAAACTTTTGGACCAGAAAGTGATTTTTGTGATATGTCCCCACTGGGATTCGAACCCAGGACCTCCGGATCGTGAGCCCAACGCTCAACCACTGGACCACGGAGGTCACGGAGTAAATAATCGTTAAGCTAATTTAGAGTTTAAGGCGCCTTGAAAACCCTGGTAAATAAGTTGATTGATTGGTCTGTCTCGTGTGGGTTCTGATGCCAATGACCGACCTAATCAACCCAGGTGTCAGGGTTGCTATTGAGCCGCCAAAGGCCCCTGACATGGCTCATATAACGACTATATACTTAAGTAAATAGACGTCCGACTCCGATTTAATTTTCTCATCATGGACAACAGGTTTCCATCTATATGAAAACTTTATAAAGGACATTCGATTTTAAACTTTGAAATGAAAGTTAAATCAATTGTTTTAAGTTTACGCGCTTATTATTATAGTTAAAACACATAATAACGGGTTCTTACCGCGTTTAAAATAGGGATATCACTTACAACACGGCACACCGCGGCGGCGGCGCCGGCGGCGGCGACTTTTGTCATGGCACTTGCAACAGTGTCGAAATACTCGTATCGGGAGTCTCATGTTCCTACCCAACCCAACCTAAGAACCCGTATTATGTGTTTTAATTAAATCAATTGTTTCAGATTGACGCTTGCAACATCAATCCATTTATATTGCTATGTTGGCAATGCGTCAACCTGAGGAGGCTTGTCATACACGGTATGTATACAGTCAGGTCTTAAGAGATGTCACAGGCGGTCAGGTTAGGTTTCAAGACGTCCTTGTAGCGTCACTGTGTCAAAACAGGGGTGGCCAACTTCGAGCAAAATCGTCTGAAAGAGCTCGACGAAAAACGCCAACCACGCAAGGATCGTCGCAAACCCATATGTATATACTCGTAACTACACTTTCAACTCGGATGGACAGCTATTCTGCCTCCAATGTGACCGTGTGTTTCAAATAAAGTTTGGCTTTGCCAGTCACATTCAGTCATATTTAACTTTTTCATGGGAATTTTTTTTTCTACATCATTGTTCCTAACCCACATTTTTAACTGATTTGGGGTTGTTTAAAAAAACATGTTTTTTTTATTTAGTCATAACTTTTTACTGACAGCATATTTTGACTGCGGTTTGGTATTTATTACTCAGTATTTAGGTCTATTTCGGTACATAGGCCTAGTTGGTGGTGGACATTTGGACCACTTTTGGTCAATCTCCTTTGAGATAGGTAATTTTTAATTTCATGTTTATTTATAAGCTTAACTGAATATCCAATGTTGTTTACTCCAGGTTACTGGATATGGCAGTACGACGTGCTAGGTTTCGTGCGCCTGCGCAACACGCTGCAGCAGCTGGAGATCTCGGCCATCTACGCCAAGCGGACACGCTTCCAGAGCAAGCAGGCGCCGCCCGACGTGGCGCTGCGGGTGCTGGAGCGGGACGCGCCCGGGGTCGTGCAGCAGCACTATGTGCAGGTTGGCATTACTGCGGAAAAGATAGTTCTGCACCATCTACGTCACATAGTTCTTGCCCAACTACGCTAAGTGGACGGCCCAACTGGGTACCTTCAGGCTTGTCCTAAATTTTTGTCCTCAGTTATTATAATTTTAAAAGTGTGACACTTATGTCCTTATTCTAAGATGTTAAGTCGATGCTTCTTCCTCTCTTACCTGAGCATTTTGGTATTTTACGTTGACATTTATATCCTCGACTTAAGGGCTTTTCTCACTGGAGTCGAGCATAATATTATACTGCCAACATAATAATACGAAATTAATGACATCATGCCTTAGTGAAGTAAACTCGAGTTAAGGTTGAGGCGCCGTTAAAGTATACCAATTTTGAGCTAAATGCGAGGAACATGTTGAGGTTGCCTTAACTGAGGACTGAGTACAGGAAGGTTGGAGTCTTCTTCTTCTACAGTTGTAAGGTTGATTACCATCCTCATCAACACTGGTGTCAGTGTTACTATTGAGCCGCCAAAGGCCCCTGACATGACTCATGTAACGACTACGTACTTACATTAGTACGAATGGTCTTACTTTCGGACAATCAGGTGATCAGCTTGTAATGTCCTAACCAAACTAGGGATCACAAAGTGATTTTTGTGATATGTCCCCACTGGGATTCGAACCCGGGACCTCCGGATCAAGGTTGGAGTGCACATCTTTGAATGCGGGTATTAATTTGCAGACCACTGCATATCTAACTTGAACTCTCCCTGGCAGCAAATCAACCAGCTGACAGAATTCGAGTGGCTCCCTCCCTCCTGGTCGTCACTTCACCGTGCGCTTCAAGCTCGCTCCACACCACCACAACGCGCTGAATACATTTCTAGCGAGGTCATGCGTCCTGTGCCGCCACCGTAAGTATGCACTATAAAAATTTCAGTAACACTACCACCATACAAAGAATCTTTCTGTATACACTATTATACAAAGGATAGTTCAGTATACACTATTATACAAAGGATAGTTCAGTATGACACTATTATACAAAGGCTAGTTCAGTATACACTATTATGAAAAGGATAGTTCAGTATACACTACAATATAAACAGATTCTTTGTCATTTCAGGCCGTTATAACATATCATCACGCCTGTTTCCCCGGTGGGGAGAGCAGAGGTGTTTAGTAAAAAAATCTTGTATTTTATCACGTGATTACTTTTTCCAGAGTGCAATCCATTATGTGAACAACTAATGCAAGACAGAGAAGATAAAAGGAGACAATAAGAAAGAGAAGCAGACGCATCAGCGAACAACAAAATTATAAACGAAGTAAGAAAGAGTGTACTTCTTGATTCTTCTTCTAGAAGGAGCAAAAGAAGATCTACGCGATTGAATTCTTATTATCCAAGTAAGTGGAGAATGACTGCTAGATCGAATACTTTGATGAGTTAGCTTATATTGGTTTTAAAAAAAAACATTTATACTGCCATACGACCTTTTATATGACAATCTTCTACACCTTTTATTGCGATCCACCTTAGGACGCTAGGGTTGGTGAAGACGGTAAACGTCCACTTTTCAAACCGAGCGATTATAACGCTTAAGTTTTCATTAGGTTATGTAAAACTCCTGAATTAGAACAAAAATGTAAATCTGTTCGATTTAAATTTTGAATTTATTTGTTCTTAAAAAAAAAACAATCGGTACCGATAAAACCAGCCTGTAATAATTTATTTTTTACGATATAGGATAACTTATCAAAGTCGTATATAATATAAGCTATAACTGCGTGAAGACGATACAATCCCACTAAAAAGTATATCTAAATGTGGACAAGTGGTGACTGAAAAAGTCTATTCCAATCTCAACTATAAGGACTTGTTTCGACTTCGAAATGTAAAAAAAATACTATCTAATAGTTTTTGATAAAGATAAGGGTTGATGGAATGTCGTATATGGTTGTTTGTGGTTACTTTCAATATTAATAGTGAGGTTAAATCCCTCATAACGGGTGCGAAGTTACATTGTCCTAGGTCAAATGTCAATACAGACATGGCTTTATTATACGAAAATATGCCATAATGAGGATAAAAACTACAAGCTTAAATGTTGACGGCAGCACTGTTGAGTGTTCCTAAATTTTGACAGTTCTTCATACTGTCCAGGTAAAATTCGCGATAAATTTCTATAAAAATGTGAAGCAACATGGAGTGTCTCCCGTATGAAGGATGAGTTACGAAAAAGAAAAGCCATCAATTAGTTTTTCTAAGTTTCTTCTTTCCGATCTTTAGGGAATAAATATAACGGTTTGAGTTTCCAGTTCAACGCTACGCAAAGAGTTACGGTGTAAAAAGATAACCAAAACAATATGTTTGTTTACTCAAATAGTACGTGGAACTGTCAAAATTTAAGAACACTCAACAGTAGCGACACCTGATGGGAGAAATAGACAGTTTTTATTCTCACTATCAACGCAAAAGATTTACATTTATGACTTCCCATATCGCTGTGAAAGACTGACAGTAATAGTTGTCTACTCTATGGCGACCGCTTGCCATAACTATAAAAGTGAAGTGAAGATTAAAGGACCCTATTGCCATAACCTATAAAAAGTATGAATGCGATGTTTTGCGCTTATATAATCCTGGTTATGCCGAACGTAACTGAGGAAGACAATAAAAACCAGGCTGAACATGGTTCACTGGCCACTGTCGTATAATATAGCAGGGAAAGCTCCTTTCTTCCATTAAATAATCCATTATTTTCATCCTTTCTTCCATAATATTTACCACCACGCAGGGTTTGCTTGAAGAGATCTCTTTTAGAGATAAGCCAACCTTATGTTATATGTGCTTATTGTCTTGTTTTCCCTTGCTATGTGTACAATTAATAGTATATAAAGCCTTGTTTGTCGACAGTTTTTTGTACAGTGTAAAACAGTTTACAGATTAGGTAGATAAAGTACCGGGGTGGTTAAAAATGTCACATCGAAACAATTCATCTGAAAAAAGCAACATCGCAATGCAAATGCAAAAATTACAAATGGCAATATTGCTTTTTTCGATGAATTGCTTCGTTATGACCTTTTTAATCCCCCTGGTGTGGATTCGGGCAACCATCTAATTTGACGGGACTAAAACTAGCATCTCCTTCTGGCACGTATTGTAAGTGAAGGATAGCAATAATTTAACGGCTGTCAAACTGATAATTGATATTTTTCTTCAGTATTAATATTAAAAGGTAACAAAGGGGGTAGGTAAAATGTATATTATTTTAAAATATGTATTTCTTTTTTTAAAATGTTTAGTAAAACATGTCTTAGGTATAAGTCATGATAAATAGATAAATGTTTAAAAAATATACTTCAATGGACCGTTTAAAATTTATTATTGGAAGTGTTTAGTAGATTTGCACTTTAGTCTGAATATGGCCTAAGCGTTTCGATTTGATCGGAGTTTATCGAATTATGTTACTTTAATAGTACAGGTTTTGTATTCCTGAGACGTAGATATTGCTCAAAGATTTATATTTTTACATCTAGAATGCCATAGATTCTCATAGTACTAAAAACAGTTTAAAATGTGTTTGTTTTTGCAACTAATCAGTACAAAGTATCAAAGTGGAAAGGAGTGGAATCCTCTGCCGTCTTCTGTATTTTCGAATGCATATAACCCGGGTGCTTTCTAGGCCAGAGTGAACAGGCACCGTCTGGGGCCAAGAGCAAACTCATCAAAGGTAAAAAAAGTCTTGGCATTTTAACTTGAAAGATTTTATACATTTTAGATAATGATTATAATATTTTTGCATGACGATACATAACATCACAACAATACGGCTGTATCTGTTATTTTTTCAGACAGAATTGGTTCTAATAACCGCTCGGAACACAAAACCTGTACATATTTAAAATACATCAGAAATATGAATCACAAGTAATCAGAATATAGTGCTTTAATCGAAATATTACGAAGTTCCTCAATAAAACATTGATTAGTCAACTTACGCGCCAATTACTTTGAAATATTTTTACGAGTTGTGATTGCAAAATTATATTTTTTATGATTAGCTCTGATGTGAGGTAATTGGTAAATCTCATTTTTTTTTGTAGATGAAAATATATAATTAAGACTTATGTGAAGCAGGACAGAATATAAAACATTTGAAGATATTATAAGGTTTGTTGCGTGGATACCTTTTGATCTTTTAAATATATTTTTTTTGTATCATAGAGTAGAATATCAAACAGATTTCTTTTAAATATTTTCTTATGTTTTAATCAGCCTGCGTCTGTTGCGAATGTAATATATATAATGTTAATAATTATATTGCACATTTATAATGTATGTGGTAATATCGCATGTAAATAGCTTAAAATACTTTATCCTATTAAGTATTAACAATGATGACAAGTCAAATTTAAAAAATAACGAAATCTTGACCGTCTATGGAGAATATATAGGACTAAATCGTGACAAAGTCAATTTCCACCAAACATGATATATTATTGGATATCTGTATTTATCACGGAATAGAAGAAAGATGTTGGAAGGGCCAAGTGAGCGCAAAACGCGCGCCATACAAGTAGGAACAAATAGTTCATACTTCAACTTTGCACTCCACTCGTCTGCAAACTTACTAACGCACGGAGCTCCGCGATAGTATATTAAAAGGTCGTCTTGTGCATAATAACTGCAGGGCAAAAAAACAAAAATTTACTATCATGCGAGGACATCCCTCCTTATCACAGGAAAGCTAAAAACCTTAGTATGACCGGCTATTTAAAAAAAAAATACTATTGTGCGCAGTATCTTAAAAAAATAATGATACAATTGCAGCTTATCACATAAAATATATATTGCCGGTAAATTGGCTATGGAATTTGAGAATCAGTGGAGCTATCGTAGTGGTCTGTTTGCAGGAGTAGTAGTAAAAGAGAGCGGGAACCGGTAGCATGTGCGACTGCGGTTCTCATATTAAATGCGCGTTTTGGGTCTTTCCATCCCCCGATACCGACTCCGCCGTCGTGGTCGACGATTTCCCTCATTCAGCGCTTATTGCTATCGACCCACTAGGGTCGATTAATTCTTTCAAATATTTTTCCTCTCAGACGACGCCCTGAGCCGAGGTTCGCGCGCAACTGGGCACCCTCAGGCCTATTGTCTTAAACGTTGTACCGGGTGAGAGCCTTCAGCGCTCCCCATTTGTCCGGCCAAGTAGTTAATGCCATCTGCGGCAAATCTACAATAAGTCACGTCAAAAAAAAAGGTCTTTCCATCCTCTTTATTCTATCTCGTGGTATTATAGTAGTTGATATTGATATACAAATATAATATTTGTTAAATTCCCACCTGAATATATTCAACGATAAAATAATAACAGTTTATAAATACAGACGAAATGAAAGCGAATCGTACGTGAATTTTTGTAGTAAATAGTATTCTAATATAAAAAGCATTGAGAAAGGCCGAATGATATGTTACTGGCAACATCTCTCAAAAATCGCGAATTTATCATCTAGTTGTAATAAGTGCAATGTTGAAGGTAATAAATAGCGGGGACCGGAATAATGTTATACTTTTTGTAAAGAAAACTTATACGAACGTAATTCTATTAATTGTTCACAAACACAAATAATGGTACTGGCGTTTCCGGCCCCGTTTTTAAAAAAAGAACAATCTCACGCCAAAGGCAAAATATGAGAAGGTAACTGCAGCACAAGTCCTAAACGATAGCAAACTATCTTAATTTGGCATCGCGTTTATGACTTGTGAGCCAAATTGTAGCAAGAAAAAGTAGATTTTACATCGTAAACAATTAACAAATAGCGCACAATGAACCAGTACTGTTTAAATTCTAAATAACGACAGCGATGTGCGATATCTGATATGATATAATGGCCCCGATTCCTGCAGACACCTCGTAATTTTACTTAAAGTTATACCCGTCATTCTCTTATCGCCCCAAAAGGAAAGGGACGGATGATTTACAACTGTTAACTTTAAAATGAATGAATAACCCGGGCGAATAAAATAGGCATCTCGCTGATATGCAATACGTTTGACGTGTGCTGTCAACTTAATTCTGTCGGGTTGCTGATCAGTATAACATTTTGGCAGGGTTTTTTAAATTTCGATTGCCCGTCGCTTTCCTTCACGGCGAATAAGAGAATGACAAGTATAACTTAAAATAAAATTAGATGGTGCGTACAGGAATCAGTACCAATTGCTATGTATTTGTACTTTAGCTAGAAAGCTTTACCTTGCGATAAAATCGACTTATGACTTATATCTTTTGGTGTGACGTTATGTAGGTAACCATCTAGTCAGGGATCCGTATTACTGTAAATATATTAGACCAAGATGCGTACGATACGGGTCCATTAAAACATTGCACAAAATAAGAACGAAGTATTACAAATACATATTTATATCATCCTGTATAGCTTTAAGACAAGTATGTCGCGATACTGTATATGATACAGTCGTTTTATATGAAGTGCCACTCTGCTATTGCAACAAAGAAAGAACTAGTTTTTTTTTTCAACTCGCGAAGTGTAAAGAAACGAATGTAGTGTTGTTATGATAAAACTATTATTGTGATCACCGAGTGAATAATACAGACTTATTTAGTTAAAATTTAAGATCAAATTGTTATGCGACTAAATAATAAAGTAATATAATACTACTTAAAAATGGAGTCGAAAATATCGAAATAAAACGTATAAAATGCAGACCATAAAATTTTAAATATCGAATAAATAAGCTACTTAATTTCATGTTAGTTTGAAGACCATAATATATAGAAAATACAAAACGATAACTTGATAATAAATGACTACATATTCTTTTAAAATATAATTTTATAGTTTACCGAGGCAAAGTTTAGTTTTTAATTAAAATTTACTTTTGATCTGAATTTAGCACCAAGCAAACTGAATATTCTGATAATTCAGAGGACGTATTTTAATCAGGACAGCGAAAAAGAAAAATACTTATCCAAAAATACAAGTATCTTTAATATTTTACTTTTGATATCTTTTTAACTTGGTTTAGTCACATAAAAAAATAAGTAGTCTGTATATAGTCGCCTTGTAGTGATATTACATGAGCGCCTTTTTGAAAAATAATAACGATTTTTTTTCAATTTATTTCTTTCTTTCAATCCGACCGAATATTTATACCTTATTTTTTTATCTGCGACATTTTGTTATCACAAATCACACCCGAATGTATTTTTTTAAATAGATGTTTACAAGGTTTTCTCTATAGGTTGACAATATATGTCCTACTGCTGGGCACAGGCCTCCCTCTTTCAACCGTAAGTGGTATGGAGGGTATTCCTCATAGGGTTTATTTCACTGCCACATAAAAGGTTTTGCTATTTCTTCCATAAATCTGTTCACTCCGAAAGACCTTTTATGACAAATCAGTTTGCTTGGAGCTACCATAAAATCCAATCCGTCCCTTGCGTTCTTTGCATTTGAAATATTTAGACTGATCCGCTTATTAAATTATGTTGTCAACAAAACCGCCACACTTTATTTTTTTACTAGTCATTTGCAAATTAACATCACCAGTCGTCACCTGGATATCTAAAAAGGTTGCAACGGAACAATTGATTTAAAAAGCAATATTGCTATGTGACATTTACGCATATTTAAAAGTAAGCGCGGAATGTTAGCAACTATCAAATGGCAATATTGCTTTTATAGATGAATTGCTTCAATGTGGCCTTTTGACCCCCGTTATGATTTCGTGATACAAATTTTATTACAGGAAATAATTGTAATGCCGCAAAAAATAGGTATATAAACAACTATGTATAAAATATGTTCGTATTGTAAAGAAGTTAAATGCAAATTTTATAATCATACATAAAAATGTCACGCACAAAAATTGTGATCCTAATTATGCATAAATGCCAAACAAGTAACTTGTCGTTGAACTACAGGAATGTCGTTTAAAGTGTTGTTGTAAGAAAAATACTTGAGGTTTTATTTACATACATACATACATAAACTCACGCCCGTAATCCCTAATGGGGTGGGCAGAGCCACAAGTAATCAAAGACAACTTGCAGCCACTGTTGATACGAATTCCAAAGATGGATATGATGAACCTTATGGTGATAAGGGATCAGCCTATCGCCCATAACATTAGTCCATCATGTTAGAGGACACCATGCAATCATCCATCGTCCATCATGTAAGGTTTTATTTTTGTGTACAAATACACATTGTGCCATCATTTTTCACCGTTGAGGTGCTCTTTTGTTCAATAAAATCCTGCGTGACCCGTGGTACAACTGCTTGGTATAACTCGCCGTACCACAGGGATGTATTCTCCCGATGGGCCAATCGTCCGATGGTACAACTAAACAGGAAAAAATAAATCAAGGGCCATAGTATAGAGAACGAAGTCAATGAAGCCATTCTATAATAATGATAAGGCTTTGTCTGTTTCCACTACCAGCATATATTGATTGTTCCATAGGGAATGTGTTTAGTTGTACCAAAAAATCCCTATGGTACGGTCACGAGCATTAATATGTATACACTTTGGTACCATGTCACATTAACTTTTGTGACAAATTGAACTGTAAGTCTCACTAAATGTCAAATATGTTAGTGCGACAGAGTCCTAAAGTGGGTACATTATATTGCTCATGACTGTACAACCAGTTGTACCAAGTGGTTGTACCACGGGTCACACAGGAATAAAATTAATAATGTGGACAATGGATATATAATACTTACACACTTACAGAGGTGACTTATGCCGCTTATTTGAACCAGGCCAGTACTTTTTACGTCTTGTTCAAGCCATGCCATCATTACAGTTTTTCAAACGGCATTTCTGTACTCACGCATCCAAAAATGTTACAAATTCCAAAGTATTACTAATTCTTCATGTCTTCTCAAACTTCTTACAAGGCCGATATGTAATTATATACTTAATTTTAAAAACTATATTAAACATAAAGCTTGACATAGTGAGTAGTTTTAAGTGAACCTTTAAAGAGAATTGTAGGAAAGTTAATCACATGAAGTGTACATATAAAAATGGTTTCCTTCAAATATTTTTTATGATATTTATAATCGTGAGACAACAATATATTTTGTAAGGCAACGAAGAGACTTACCAACATACATTCCCTGAGACTGAAACGTATAGAAGAGGCTAAGATCAAACAACAATACGTTACAAAGTAATAGTAAGAACAAGAACATAAATACTTATGACTATATGAACTAGTGGACGATATTCATATTATATTAAATTTCATATTCCTTCGCGGGTTGTATTTAAGGTCAGACAGGCAGTCGTTTCTGTAAAAACCGGACCTGTCAAATCGCATTTGTTTTTTGAAAGAAGACACTAGACAGTAACTGCTGCTCCCATAAATGTAAATAAAGTATTTGACTGAAAAATGATAAATATAATCTAATCTAAGATGAACAAAAATCAATCTCATTTTACTTTTCGACTTATTTCCCAATTTTTTTATGAATTAAGTAAGAATGAGTACGACGTTTGACCGTTTTTATTGATGACGTCACAGGACAGTATTTCCATACAAACTTCAAAGAAAACTTTCGTTTTGAGGTTTCGTAAAGAGTATCACATTTGACTAGGTTGTCAAGTAGCCTATTAGATAAAACTTCGGCCTGGGAAGCATATCTCATCTGCAGTGATTTGCAATAACATAGCATCATGCCTATATCCTCGGTGCGTTAGGCAGAGGTGTGTATACATAACTACTCCTGGCCAGTTATGTTGGGGTCCTATATAATAGGAACGAGCCTATTGCCATAACACATGAAAAAAAAAAAACTATTTGCAATACTGACTATCGTCCACTATTTCATTTAAATTTTATTTTACTTGACTAATATACAAAACATCGTATTATTAAGTGAATGCACACGGATTTCATTCCCGCCTCTTGTTTTATTGTTATCATTAAAAACTCTGTCCTATGCGTATATTATACATAAAGACAACACAAATACAAGCTTTAACATCATCAAAACTTAAAAATAAGGACAATAGTAACGTTTAATTATTAAAAGGTCGTAAGGGACTTAATCGCGAACAGAGTGACATTTTCGGCGGAAAATTCCACTTGATATTAACTCAGAATCATGAGCTGAATCACCGTCCTCAGTTTTCGTTACGATGTCGCTAACACCCTGTATATATACATATATTAAAATAATATATAGTTATATATCAGCCTAAACGTCGAGGTAAATACTAAATATAAAAATGTGTCTGTTCGTGATTCAGCCCTCTTAGTAATGTTGTACCTATTCGTAACTAAATACATAAGCTTGCAATAATATTTTTGAGTGAAGTATTTGGGTAGAAATTGCTATAAAAATACTTAGTAAACTTACAAGGAGTCGACGTGGACCTTTACAGTTGCTGTTATGCAAATAAAAACTATAATGCAACAACATAAAATGATATGACAATATGTCACTAGTAGTGACTCACTGCTTAAAAAAATTAAGTTTCAACTAATAAGTTTAAAATCTATATTTCATCCACCCCTCCTCCTTCCTTTATTGAGGATAAAATATAGATTTGACTTACGGAAGAAAGATACGTGGTCCACATCATTGTATAAGAAGATCAGGTATGCTCAAAAGTGACAGCTATCATTTCAAGGTTAACCCAGCTGACGTTATCCGAAGCTGCGTTGCCATTTAGTAAAAAATAAATTACCCACGACCATTATTTTTATATTAACTATGCAAGGAAATTTTGAACATTTAGTAAAAGAGTTACTTACAATTTTAATGATTTTTGTATAATTATGTGACAAGTAGTAGTAATTAAATACATTAGTCAGTAATTCACTTAATTTTCAATAATGAAAAATATAATAAACGTCCTTGGAATATTGGAGATACCAATTTAATGGTAACACAGTGGTAAGAGATACGCCATCAAAGGGCTAGCAATGGCGGCTTGTCATAGGATTGAGCATACCTGGTTTTCTTACACCATGGGCCACATTTCGGCTCTAAACGAAAGTAAAACAAGTCGGAAAATAACGCGTTTCTGATAATTATTTATATGAAAATATTTTGGATTTGACATTTTATAAACATTAATCGTATCGTATCAAATGTTTCATCGTATTCTACACGTAGTTTAACGATCATCGTTCAAAAAACACTACGTAACATTTGATGTGCCGTTAGCAACATTTAAAACGACTCAATGAGGGACTCTCCTACGTTTCTCAAAAGCAATACAGATGGCGCTGCAAAGATTTCCCTTCGTTTATTTGTAATTTCATGGATAACAGACATATGCATCTTTTATCTTCGTTTTTGGGTATAAACGATGAACAATGTAAAAACGATTCTATCCCACTCAGACACAATTATATCTTCCACCCATTATTATTCTGATCAAAATAAAGAGAAGCAATGTAGGTAACAATTATATACCATATCTGATCCAAATATCAAGCCATAATATATGGCTCTGCCATTAAATAATGTTTTTGAATAATTATGTACGGTTACTAGCATTATACAGGGTGTTAGTAACATCGTAACGAATACTGAGGGAGATGATTCAGGCCGTGATTTAGAGTTAATATCAAGTGGAATTTTCGATCGCAAAAGTATGGAACGGAAAATAATTAAAAAGAACACTAAAATTTTCAGGAATTTTCCGACAGGAAATTCCACTTGATATCAACTCAGAATTATAGTCTGAATCATCCCCTTCAGTATTCGTTACGGTGTTACTAACACCCATACCTACTTGTATGGCTACCGTATGTACTTGTATGGGGTGTAAGTGTCATCGTAACGAATACTGAGTGGGTGATTCAGCTGATTATTCTGAGTTAATATGAAGTGGAATTTTCCATCGCAAAAGTATAAAATTGAAAATAATTAAAAAAAAAACTAAAAAAAAAATCGTGAATTTTGCGACGGAAAATTCCACTTAATATTAACTCAGAATTATGGTCTGAATCATCCCCCTCAGTATTCGTTACGATGTCACTAACACCCTGTATATACACTTTTTTGACAAATTGAACTGTAAGTCTCACCTAATGTCAAATATGTTAGTGCGACAGAGTCCTAAAGTGGGTACATTATATTGCTCATGACTGTACCTGAGCAATGAGAAAATAGGTAATTATCACGTTAAATGTGAACAGCGCCATCTATATTGTTTTTGGAGAACGTACCCTGGAAAGTACCTCATTATTGTCAATGAACTAAATAAAATAGGACAGAGTCAAGAATCGACTAACCAAGACTTCATAAAGGCTGTGAAACAACTTGAATTCGGTTTGGCGGGTGATCTTATGATAAAAAAAATATCACTTAAATGATAGGGACGAATTTTTGTAATAAATAGATACTTATGCATATAAAAATCCTTACACAATGGATAATCTTGGAAAATATAGCTTGAAGCATTTTATAATACGAAGACAATGTACTCGGGGCTCAAAGAGCGAGAAATAAACATTCGTTTGTACTAGTTCCTATGTGTAAAACTCAGATTGAAAATAATATGGATTCAGAAGTCATATTTGGCTAAAATATGTAAATAATACAGTTAATAAAGCTCTCTTCATTCGATTAAGTGTGAACACATTTCGGTATTTGACAAATTAGCGAAAATTAATCAGACTACTGCTGCACAGATCATAAATATTTTTAAGGAGCTGGTATGTTAATTGAAATGTAGTTCGGAGTTAGAAAAATCTTGTAATACAATAATAAAGTCACAACGACCGCAAACTTCTTTAACAAAAAGCCATATAATATATAAATGTTATTATAATTATGTAAGTGTAAATATTTTAACTTAAACATTGCGTTTATGATCCGTTCGGCAGTTTTTCTGAAATTCGTTTATATGTCCTAACTACTCTTTGTATTTTACACCACTAAATCTATGATATTATTGATCTGAGTTCTAACTAAAGCCATATTAACCAACGTGTGAGGAATAATTGCTGAACCGAATTGCCTAGAATTAGACCAAAATTGTTGTACTTATCCATCTAATAGTGATAAAAAAGGGAATGTCAAAGGAGAGTTATGGAGATATTGTTATAACAGCTGTTATGTATGTGAGTTGAAGGTCCACTTTATATATTTTGTTTCTTATTTTTATAATATTTATATATATTGTAGTTAGTCTACTTGAGCGGAATACGAGCGGACGGACCGTACGAAGCGTCCTGGCCGGCATTTTCTAATTGAAAGAAAGACACAAGATACATTTATTATTTACGGACACCACAGACACAGACAGGTACATTACATTTAACACAGGATAAAACCACACGGAAAATAATTTAAAAAAAGAACGCTAAGATTAAAAAATATTAGAAAAAAAAACAAACTATAATCTTGAAAAATAATAATATAAAGTATTTAAAAATGCAACTGACGGCCCGATCATCTGCGGAGGCATCCGGTATAAAAGGACCGGACCGGAGGATGGAAGGAAAGGAGGAGGAAACCTTTGGAGAAGTTGGTGAAAGGTTTTCTTGCGATGGATGTACAGTCCTAGCCCAATAGGGAATACAGTCGTAAGCTTATGTTAAATACTGATACTCCGTTCGCTCTTATTCCGCTGAAGTGACCGCAGTTTAGTGTTGCATATAATCGAATTTGGTAGAAGAGTCAATGCTATTGAGCTACTTTGTTTGTAAACCAAGTAGTATTTCTACTAATAGTATTCCTGTCGATATATACTAGCTGATTAATAAGCTATCAATGCAACACAGTAGCTTTTATATTCACTATATTGTTAAAAGGTTCTGCCTTAGCGGCACAGCAACCGCGCCGCGGCGGCTTCGACCAATAGACGCGGCGAATGGTCTGTACGCAGAAAAACGTCTCGTGCGGCTATTGGTCGAAGCCTTCGATATAATTAGCGCCGCGAGCGACGCAGTTGCTGTGCCGCAAGGGGTGGACTACCAAAATAAATAAAGGACCCTCTTTTTGTACAACTGACAACGATACTCGTAATAATAATATGAAGTAGGAAGTTTATTTTTTCTTATTATATTATTGATATTATATATTATATAAGCAATAAAAAGTGGACCTTATTTTTTTATGAAAAATTTTTATGACCGTTCATTTGCGTTTAACAATTTCATGTGTACCTTGTGTTGATCTGTTAAAAATATCCGTTCTCTACTTATAATTTTAATATTCAGTTTTAATTGTTAAATAATTATGTAGATCTTTATGGCGAATGTTTTTGATTATTTTAGTTAATATATAAAATTTAATGTACTAGTATTAGATTCGAATTGAATATGCTAAAATTATTATATATACATAAGTGACAAGAGTCTATAACAAATACTATGAATAAATGTACAACCACCTTGCCTTGGATCGCTTCTAATAAAGTAGATATTTCTATAAATATATGTATAATCAATATTACAGTAATACTCCTTACTGCTGTTGTGCTCAGTTACAGAAAAGATATTTGTATGTGAATTATATGTAGCTAGGTTACAATATAGCACTTTTATATTCCAAAATTGAGTCGTTTCTGAAAACTGCATGATATAATATACCTTTGTATTTCTAACACTCTCATTGTTAACTTCTTATACAATTAATATATATAGTACGTTAATTGCCGCATTGATGTTAACGTGATATAAAAAATATGTATATATAATGCCATAGTAACGTAAAGAAAGATGTAAATCGTGTATTTTTTTAATCATATCAATCAGTTTTATTTAAACCACTAGCGCCGAGAATTCTTATTTAAATAAGGTACAACAGTTGAAGCAGAATTTGAGAACGTGATATAGAAAAGAAAGAGTGCATTGTAATGAGTCATTTAGTGATTTTATTTTCAAGATCTTTTTTTCTTTTAAAATGAATACTTAAAATGTAAATTACTTATCCTATTTTTTTTTGTCAGTTTTCACCAAGCACTTGTTTAACCTTCGACGAATATATTATATATTCAATACTATATTTTATCGTCAAGTTAGCATCAATGTGGTATTTTTTTTAAACCGTGTTCTGTACCCAAGGCCTGTACTTATGATCCACCTGAAGAACTCTGTTGCTCGATGTATAACTGAAAATATTATATAAATAAATATGTATTTCACGATTAAATATATTCGTATGTGTAGGTATGTTGAAGTTTTATTTTTTTAGCAGTTCCAAAACTAGTTCTCTATACTTGTGGAACCAAAATCAATGAATTTACAATGTATAGACGAAAAACTCAAAACCAATTTACGCGGATTTCGACGCCAGCTATGCCAACCAATGAAATAATGTAACAAAATCAGGTGATCAGCCTATAATGTCCTAACCAAAGTAGGACAGTAGGTAGTAGTGTGTGTTGTTGTCACATTTTAGTGATATGAACCCGGGACCTCCGGATCGTGAGCCCAACCCTCAACCACTGGACCACGGAGGCCGCTAAAAAGTAAGATGATCCGTGCTTCGGAAGGCACGTTAAGCCGTTGGTCCCGGTAACCCAACCACTTACACCTGTTTATATGAAGGGGAAGGAAGAAGTGAGAGAGATTTCTCTAAGTTTCCTCGTACACCTGCTAATAAAGAGAATTGCGCAAAACGTCATTGACACAATTCAACGGAACTCTTTAGTTAAACCTGCCTACACACATCAAAATTAATTGCAGATTGTCTGTATCCACCTTCTAAACAAATTATAACCTTAACCTAAACTTGAATGTGGGCGAGGATTCCACCTAAGTTAAGCCCACAGAACGTTGGTCTCTAAACCTACTTAGATCAAAAACAAAATAGTTTATTTGCTTTACATAGTACATCAAACATATGACCATTATTGGGACTTCCTAGTAAGCCTCATATAAAGACATGAGTGTGTCATGTGTAAGGAAGCCCCGCTCTTCCTAATTGCTATTACAATTTTGATAGTATTTATAATCTATTTATTTCTAAGTCACGTCAAAAATAAAAAGTAATAATGATAGCTAAGACCAGTTCACTTTCCCTGTTTCTCAAACATAATATCTCCACATGTTGGCAATTTCAAAAAAGGAACGTCACGTCACTTTTTAAGAGAAAAACGTTTTGGCGGGTGTTCCGTCTGGGACTACGAAGAAAAAAACAAGTGAAGACGATTATTGTCGAGAGAAGCGAAAACCGAAAGACTAGTTGCTGTATTCTTTTGTATAATATTTCTTATTATAATTTGTAGTTATAATATTTGGTTTCCGTAATAAGAGTGTTATTTGTGGTACTTAATTACTGATTAAAACTGGGTATGTTACTAATATTTACGTTTTAGCACGTAGTGTAGAGTTTTCTAACACACATAATATCAGCGTCGTGGTTCACGCCGCGACTTGTGCTGAGTGAGGCCCTTTTATCTCAGGACGTCCACCACCACCTTATGATCATTTCGCCAAACATCCTGCTTTTTTGTAATTGTTTTAGTGGAAAGATATGATGTTGTTGTCTTTTTTTTTTGTGTGTGGCGTCCTTTTATAATAAACTTTTTCTATTCTTTTCTATTCAAACTACCTCTTCATATATTTACTGGTAAGCAACCTAAATACCAAGTTCTGAGGCTAGTAGCTCCGACCGCAACGTAACGATGTGACATACTAGTCTCCATATGACATACGTCTACGTGCCAAGCATACGTGATACTACGTGACCGGCCAATATCGCCGTTTATGGCCCAGTTACCATCGCCACTTCCTTCGGCCATATCTGTCTGTGACATTAAAAAATCTATCCTTATTATTGTTATTATAAGGTAGGTACAGTCATGAGAAATATAATGTACCCACTTTGGGACTCTGTCTCACTAACATATTTGACATTTAGTGAGACTTAACAGTTCAATTTGTCAAAAAAGTTAATGTGACATGGTTTCAAAGTGTAACGTCCCCATTGCTGGGGCACGGGCCTTCCCTATGAATGGATAGGGAGATCGGGCCTTAAACCATCACGCGGGCCCAGTGCGGATTGATGGTTATTAACGACTACTAATGCAGCCGGGACCAACGGCTTAACGTGGCTTCCGAAGCACGGAGGAGCTCGAGATGAACATTTTTTTTTTGTGGTCACCCATCCTATGACCGGCCTTTGCGAAAGTTGCTTAACTTCAACAATCGCAGACCGAGCGCGTTTACCGCTGCGCCACCGAGTTCAAAGTGGCCGTATATTAGTATTCGTGACCGTACGTGTATATCTCACGCCCGTTATGTTTGTTAGGGTAGGCAGAGTCAGAAGTTCGTTCATCATCTTCCTATTGTCCCGTTTTCACGGGCTCCGCTTACCAAAGACAGAGCAGAAGTTAGAAGTAGATGTGAGTTCATTTGTAACTCTTGGCGTGGCTTTTACTTTATCAAGAACTACTTAATTGTTTTTTTATTTGTATATATTGCTTGTTGGGATGAGCAACATTACAACTTTTGAATTGAGTATAAAGCCTAAATTTTGTTATCTATTTTTATTTGAAGCAGAAATGATCAAACAATTCGCGCAGACAAAATTTTTACCGTATAAGAGCCATCAGCGCTCTCTATTTGTCCGGGCAAGTAATTAATGCCATTTGCGGCAAATCTACAAGAAGTCTAAAAAAAAAAGTTTGTAGAATGGTACCTATTTTAGTTAAAACAGCAATCATTAGTAAGTACATCTATCCTTGAATATTACACTTAGAGCTTAAATAAAGTGTGAAGGTTACAAGCTATTTTCCTATATTGCATCCAAAATGACTCAGTGTTTTCCCACGATTCAGAACAATACTATCTTCTATCCTTTTCTGTTTCACTAGTCCCAGTAAATAAGAAAGAGAGGGAAACATGTAGGATTCACAATTGCATACAAACACTTACTTACCTTGGCTTGTAAACGACGAGTCTGAGAAAACATTAGGTCTTTGTAGGAGTACTTTGGCCCACTTGTACGTACATACCAAGGTCCTAAGAAGGAGAGGAAATGGACACTGAGGGGGAAATCATTTCGAAATTTAAAATCCCGACAAATTCCAGGACATTTCGTGTGTGCGTTGACTTCTGATGTGTTGTCATTATAATGTAAGTATATATATTTATGTAATCTGTGTCTGTGGTGTCCTACATAGTGTTTCTTTCCTCTATTTAAAAAAAAAAACTAGCAATAAATCAATAATATCTTAAGGAATCCCTATTTTCCTTACTCACGCCATAACTTTACCGAGTTCATGGGGATTTCAAGTTTTTTAATTATTTGTAGACGGTTCCTACGGAGAACAAATAAATACGAAAATAAGAAAATGAAAACCAGACGGAGTCGGCGCCATACATACATACACATACATACATTAACTCATGCCCGTAATCCCTAATGGGGTGGGCAGAGCCACAAGTAATCAAAGACAACGTGCAGCCACTTTTGATACGATGTCGTAAGCTGGATATGATGAACCTTATGGTGATAAGGGATCAGCCTATCGCCCATAACATCCATACTAGTCTATATTGACTGAGCCCAGGAAGACGATACCGATAAAAATAAACTCATGTAGTCGTAAAATTTTAAGAAAATTGCACCTTAAAACTACTTACTGATTTATTCACTAATACAGTTGGCTCGCCCATTATAGATGGCGATATGGCTCACCATCATGTTGGTCTAACAGAAATCTCGATAAAGCTTAGTTCATCTCGCGATGGATGAAGGTACCTCTGACTATAGTCGTGAGTTTTTTATGTTAAAATAATCATAATTTACAAAAATATACTTAATAAAATTACTTATGAACACGTAGTACGTAGACCAGTGACCTGTGACAATGCCGAAAACTTCTCACGACCATTAGTAGGTTCAAATGACTTATTTTTTGTACAAAGGCAAAAAAGCTGGGATAATATTCCGCTTCTTAATTATTCATTCACTCGTAATAGATTAGACGACGTATTTTGTACGGTGTGTTTTTATTACATCATGTACGCAAATATATATGTAGAAGAACGTAATTACGGCTATCCACAAGCGGTCGACAAGGTAATATGGACTTGTATAAACCGTGAGACCCGTGGTAGCCCAGTTGGTATAACGCTTCCCGTTCACTTTGAGGTCGCAGGTTCGAATCCAGCACAGGCCTAAACCAATGATTGTCGAATTTATGTTTGGATCGTAAATGATTATCACGTGCTCAGCGATGAAGGAAAACATCGGGAGGAAATCCACATTCCCGAGAAATGCATTTTATTCATACTTCTGTAAAAAACCAGACCTGTCAAATCTTCAGGTTAGGTAAGCGGACCCTGTGAAAAACGGAATAATGCAATGAAGAAACGGGCCCCAAATTGAACATGGGAGGTCTCATTATCGCTAAGTGTAGCATTCTCCGTAGGTACTACTTTTTAGGGAAAAATAGGGCAGTGGTTTCCCTGTTGCCTTCCGATCTGCAATACTCTGTCAGACGCTAGTGGGATGGCGCCCACATTTAGTGTAGTCTATTCTACGTTATACCCCGTAGGTCTGGCCCCCTATCCGAACTCAGCCACTATCTGACTACGGTATATTGAAATAAGAGGCGCCCACCCCCGCGGCAAGGACTCGCCCAATAGGAATTGCCCCAGTAGAGGGCAGAGGAGATGACTCTGTCCCCCTGGGGTCGGGTTAATGGTCTTGTATGAAACCAAAATCAAAGGCAAGGTCTAATCTATGTAACTTACGCATAAAACTCAAAGTCGAGAAGAAAATACTTAAGTTGTCAGATATTTTCGCTTTAAGTATTAACGTATTGTTATTTGGATAGTTACTTATCTATTCAAATTATTTACGTAGTAAATATTATTACGCGGGTCCGTTAGGTAATATTACTCATTTACAGTTAGCATAAGCCAGTTTGCGTGTAAAGGTGTACAAAGTATGTATCATTGATTTACTAGCCCGCTGTGGGTGATGTTATGACTCAACCTTTTGGTGTAAGTAGGTAAGTTATATTCTTCCGCATTATTCGTACGGTCACGAGCATTAATATGTATACACTTTGGTACCATGTCACATTAACTTTTTTGACAAATTGAACTGTAAGTCTCACTAAATGACAAATATGTTAGTGCGACAGAGTCCTAAAGTGGGTACATTTACATTATATTGCTCATGACTGTACATACATATACTCACGGCGTCACGGCCATATTCACTATTGGGCTGGGCAGAACTACATTTAATCAGAAGACAACTTGCAGCCATTTTCGATACGTGTATGTTCTTTGTCTACTTAGTAAGTTCAAAAAATAATACATACATACATAAACTCACACCCGCAATTCCTAATAGGATGGGCAGAGCCACAAGTAATCAAAGACAACGTGCAGTGCAGCCACTGTTATACGATGTCGTAAGCTGGATATGATGAACCTTATGGTGATAAGGGATCAGCCTATCGTCCATAACATAGTCCATCATGGACACAATCCCTCTGTCGGATTTTACGACATGTTCGGGAAGACAAGCAGCTGTACGTGTTCTATGTTTGTATTTGCCCCCTGAACAGTGTGCGTCAAGCTAGCGGCCTCAAAAAAAAAATGGACACGAAAAAATAATTTGACCATACCAAAAAATAGTACTCTTATTGAAAAAAATAGTACCTGTTGTAAAAAAATTAGTACCATCACGGTTCTGGATTTATAGCCATGTTTTATTGCACTTGCTAGCTTGACGGTGAGCGAAATTTGGCGAGAGTTAACGACAAGGTCTTTCGGTTTGATTTAAACGCCAAAAAATAGTACCGAAATAGTACTCACCCCCTGCAAAATACCGAAAGTAATACTTCAACGGTTCCAAAGTTATAAAGGCAGTTCTTTGATCCCGCTAGCTTGACGTTTTGAAAATACCTATTATCTGGGGAACGCTTGCATACTTCAGTTTGTAACTAATGTCAATAAACTCGTATGAAATAGTACTCCCTACCATCATAATTTTGATCCGATTCTCTTTGTAGAAATGTTAAAAAATCATCATAACCTATGCCATACATTTGTTGTTGATACAGTCACGTAGACAATTACATAACCTCACAATTTATTCGTAAGTATTGCCATTTTAGAGGTCTACCCTACCATTTCTGTGCACTTCAGAGTGCTGCTATTACAAAAAATTCCTATTGCATACACCCGTATGTATTAATTTTAATAGAAAAGGCTGCATGGGTCTAGTTCTTATCGAAAACAATCTGTGATTTTAATACATCATAATACATTTTTAATCTGCTGTTTTATTTTATAATTCATACCTTCATGTTGAATTTGTTACGGATCGAAGTGTTTGTTAATAAACAATTTGCAGTATTTGTAGAATAACTCAAAGAGTTTCAACAATGATATTACTTTCATCTGACAACCCTGGCACTTCACCAATTTTTACCCAAAAATGGGGAAAAATACTAAAATCTGACAACATTCTTGAGCATGTGTAATAATTTTGTTCGCGACTGTACTTGTCTTGATAAATGTATGACATAGGTTATAATGACTTTTTGACATATTTCTACAAAGAGAATCAGGTTCAAATTATGATGGTAGGGAGTACTATTTCATACGAGTTTATTGACATTAGTTACAAACTGAAGAATGCAAGCGTTCCCCAGATAATAGGTATTTTCAAAACGTCAAGCTAGCGGGATCAAAGAACTGCCTTTATAACTTTGGAATCGTTGAAGTACTACTTTCGGTATTTTGCAGGGGGTGAGTACTATTTCGGTACTATTTTTTGGCGTTTAAATCAAAGCGAAAGACCTTGTCGTTAACTCTCGCCAAATTTCGCTCACCGTCAAGCTAGCAAGTGCAATAAAACATGGCTATAAATCCAGAACCGTGATGGTACTATTTTTTTTACAACAGGTACTATTTTTTTCAACAAGAGTACTATTTTTTGGTATGGTCAAATTATTTTTTCGTGCCCATTTTTTTTTTGAGGCCGCTAGCTTGACGCACACCCCTGAACAGCATAGAAGTAAAAAAATAAAATAATTTAGTTATTAAGTATTTGACCTACTTCCATTAACGAAACTAATAAGTGGGTTTTTTGTTACTTTTGTATTTCGTACATGTAGCAAACTAATAAGGTACCTACTTTAATCAGGTGTTTTACTTTTTTTCTAGCTGTTGTCAAGTTTTTATATTGATTAGTAACTAAACTGATAGTTTCAATTTCAACACTGACCGACTGCTCAACCGATTTAGATCAAAGGAAATTCAGTTCAGCTTGCAACAAATAGTTTTTGTGTTACGCCATATTCATTTACATACAAACCTGTTATAAACGTCATTTTGACATGTGCATTCCCGCGCTTTGAACACCAATCGCGCGCCAGTACCGTGGTAGTCGCTACAGCGCACGCGCGTTCCGCGTAAAAAAGAAAAAGTTTGAATTCTTTTGTTTTTAAATCCGTACAGCCAGTGTAGTCGTTCTTTTTTCATTTACCTTTTTAAATGAGTGAACAAAGTTTTTAATACAATAAGGTTGGTTGTGATTGTGATGCGATAGAAGATTTTTTCGGAGGGATTTGCACAAGTGGAGCTGTCAGTTGCTGTATGAGGTAATGCAAATATAAAATTATTCGTTTGCGAAATGTTTTTGTTGTGACCGGTCTAGGCTTGGTCGGAAAGGGTAACCTTTGTTAATGTAAAAGTAGGTTTTAATAAATTATAGCGAGGTTACGCATTTGATACAACCACTGAACAGAGATAATAAGGTCGATTTTTCTCTAAATATACAACTGATACAAGGCGGTCATATAAAAGACATCAACGCGCTACACGACGCTAAAACCTTTGTTTTTAAAATGTGGTCTGTTTCATCACTTGCTGAAAAGTGTCTGATAGCCTATTCAGAACTTACTTATCTATGTTATGGTTTTAACAGTTATATCAGACGCTTTATCTGTCAGGCAAGCTATAATGCTGAAGACCGAAAGGCACAAACTATGTTGATTTGTTTATGCCTTGTTTAACTCATTTTTTATGGCATGTCACTTCCGGGGTGGAAAGAGGTGTGCGGAGTGAGAAACTTACGATGTTTCAATAGATACACAGGTGCCTAGGAACTGAATTAAACAGGCTTGCGGTATAAAAGGGTTCATTCCTAAGGCCGAGATTTCCAGACTCAAAAACAGACCAGGACATTCAGTCTTACTACTTTATATGGACAGGCTTTCCACTTGTCACCAAAATATCAGGACTCAGGAGTGACTTGACGATTTGTATTAACTACTTGGCCGGAACATACAGGCGTTCTTTATGTATAATGCTTCTATTTTCATAATGGCCCTCGGCAATCATTCCATTAAATACATATAATGACAAACAAATTAAATTTCCATGTTCATCAATTATTAGATTTATCTTGTATCACGCTTTGAATTCAGAACTAGACATAAACTCACAATAAACCTTCCAAAAAAGGTACCTAAATGGCCGTTATGAAGTTTGTCCCATCTCTCTCTGTCGTTTGGCTTATGAGCAATATAATATACCCACTTTAGGACTCTGTCGCACTAACATATTTGACATTTGGTGAGACTTACAGTTCAATTTGCCAAAAAAAATAATGTGACATGGTACCAAAGTGTACGAGTATACATATTAATGCTCATGACCGTACGGGACCGCGTGTCTCCCAAGCACCGCTATTGATCATTATGGCTTCATTACAACTCGTTAATCGGCCTGCTGGTATAGAACGTAACAAATACCTATACATGGCTAATGACTACGTTGTGGCTTTTCTTGCGCTGATCTCAGCAGGCGTGATGCTTCGGAAACTGTAGAATATAAACGTGTATTTATAACACAAAAACATACATACTAGTCGTGGTGGTTTTCTATTGATACATACATACATACATAAACTCACGCCTATTTCCCACCCGGGTAAGCAGAGACTATAGAATTCCATTTGCTTCGATCCTGACACACTTCTCTTGCTTCCTCCACGCCGGTTCAGAGTAGATCGTATTAAACCTTTTCTAAGGACATCTCCAATTTGGTCAATGTAAGTCCTCGGTCTTCCTCTGCCAGCCCTACCATCAACTTTCGCTTTATATACCGCTTTTGCAATTCTATTATCCTTCATCCGCTCTACGCGTCCAAACCAACCTAACATTATCTTCTCAATCTTAGTTACTATATCGCCTTTTACACCACATTTCTGTCTTATCACACTGTTTCTCACTCAAACAGCCTATATTCGTCCCACTGTTGAGCATAAGCCTCCTAACCGGAGGGGGTATGAAGCATACTCCACGACACTGCTCCACTGCAGATTGGTACTATGTGGGAGCAATGGCTTGATGTGCCCTACGAAGCACGGAATCATCTTACTTAATGTGGACATATATTAAATATACTATAGATGTAATCCAACCAAATAGATTGTCCGTTACTTTAGACAAAACATAGGATCCAGTACTGAAATGGATACGTATATACTTACATACATATATTAATATATACTAACTTAATTAATATATTATTGCTCGTACTCCTGACAGGTATTCGCTTGTGTAAAAAACCGGACCTGTCAAATATTCAGGTTACGTAAACGGACCCTGTGAATACAAAAACGTGTATATTGAAACAGATGTTTTTTTATAGGACTTCGATGCGTTTATGTTTGTCGTTGTTCTTGTATCACAAAAAAATAGGTATAATGTTCTAGTTATATAGTCTTTCAATTTAAATATACGCTTTAAAGTAGGTTTGAGTTTATGTATTACATTGAACATCGAAAGAAAATATATTTTACTAATTACTTAATCGATTTATTTATTTTATCTACCTACCATAATGGTTTCAAAACTTTAATTGGTCGATTAAATCAACACCCACGTTTATATTTGTTTAAAAACAATGGTGTTAACGTACTATACATAATAATAATATAGGTATGTATACTTGTGTATCTTCTATGTAGAGTCAATCAATACCTACTATTAATAATCGGCGATGGATGATTCATTGAATATATTATTACTTCTATATTTGGACGAATATCAAGACTGACTGCGAGTTGTCTTATAGCTAAGTTGTGATTCTGTTCACCCCGATAGGGATATGGCCATGCCGTAAGCGTGGCCAGCAAAAATTTAGTATCGATCGCCATCTACTCGCAAAGAAGAAGAAGTGAAGTGAAGTTCGCTCAAACTTAACGTAGGAACGTAGGAGGTAATTCACTAGTAGATAATATAAAAAATCATTTCATTTTTTTTAATGTTATGTTTTTTTTGACGTGACTTCTTCTCTCGTGTGGGTTGTGTGGTGGATTACCAACCTCATCAACCCTGGTGTAAGGGTTACTATTGAGCCGCCAAAGGCCCCTGACATGACTCATGTAACGACTACGTACGCGACTTATTGTAGGTATATTTGCCTCTAATGGCATTCACTACTAGGTCGGACAAATGAAGTGTTTCTAGGTATCCATCACCTATCCAATTATGAAAATCCAAACGGAAGAAGTCGAAGGGAAAGCTTGTTTTTTATTCCGTGTAGATATACCATCGTTTGATGACTCATTGAATAACTGAATAAATTTTACTTATATAAACATTAATTATGATTCAATGTTTTGCATGCGATTACTTGATTAGACATCGGATGGCCTTCGAAATGTTTTCCTTATGTGTTACGTATGTGTGGTGCCGTGTTGAAAGAACTCTCGACTCTCAATGTGAGGGCGCAGGGTCGAATCCCAACACGGGTCTGAATAAATGATATTCTAATTTTCGAATTCATGTTTGGAACATAAATAATTACGTAGTTGATCACGTGCTCAGCGTTGACGGAAAAGATCGTAAGGAAACCCACATTCCCGAGAAATGCGTTTTGGTGGTATATGATTGTTTTCCCTTCGCCAGTTGGAAGGTCAGACAGCCAGTCGCTTATGTAAAAAACTGGACCTGTCAAATATTTAGGTTAGGTAAGCGAACCCTGTGAAAACGGGATAATCCTAGGATACACTTAAAACCGCTTTCGCCGTTCGCGTCGGTGACGGTGATGCGTGAAAATTGCCTCATGTGATTCGGGTTTCTATCTTGCTGTTAACTGTCTGATAGACTATTTAGAACTTATCTGAGAGATAGACTTATTTTTGTGTTTCTACGCTAGACTGGGAGCGCAATAAACTTGGCCTCCGTGGTGGATAGAGTGTTTGTATCGATCTGGGGGCCCAGATTCGATTTCCGGTGTGGATATATCACAAAAATCACTTTGCCGATGATCCGAAAGTAAGATGACCCGGGCTTAGGAAGGTGCGTATTAAGCTATCGAACTGGGCTGAATGTTTGCAACCGCATGAGCCATGTTAATGGGCCTTTGCGAGCCAATAGTAACCGGGTTAAGGGTTGATGAGGTCAGTTATTATCTCACAGCACCCCATAGAAAATTAGGTCTTTCATGAACCAGTAGCTCCTCCATAAGTTTTCTACTATTTAATAGATTAGGCATTATTACTAGATTTTCCCGCGACATCTCGTGAGTTTCTGTCAATAATCCACAAAGAGCAGATAAATCCATTCAATATCTTAAGCCGCAGCTGAACAGACAGACTGACTTTTGTATTATACAGCGAGAGAATAGAAATCACTAGTTTAATTGTTGGTTTATTCATAGGCAAAGGCTTATTATTCTTATGTATGCAGATGACGTAATTAATGGAACAGGAAGATGTGAAATTAGTTTCCTCTTCCGAAAAAAATATTAAATTATTTATTCGTACATAATGATTACATAAGTTATCAAGTTTATTTGTAACCTACGGTCACGAGCATTAATATGTATACACTTTGGTACCATGTCACATCAACTTTTTTGAGAAATTGAACTGTAAGTGTCACTAAATGTCAAATATGTTAGTGCGACAGAGTCCTAAAGTGGGTACATTATATTGCTCATGACTGTACATGCATAATAAATAATTTTGGATAGAGAAACATTCTTACTATATTCTGTTACTTAAGTGCATAATATTGTCATAAAATAAACTCACGCTGTTAACCCCTAGTGGTGTAGACACATGTAATCGGAGAACTAGGTACTTGCAGCAATTGATGATATTGATAGTCATTTATGATCATGATGAACCGTGTGCTTCTTCTTCTTCTATCGTGTGGGTTGTGAGGTGGATTACCAACCCCATCAACCCTGGCGTCAGGGTTACTATTGAGCCGCCAAATGCCGCTGACATGGCTCATGTAACGACTACTTACTTACATCAGTAAGTAGTTACTGGGACCCTGGGGCCTTCCTAAGCACAGATCATCTCACTTCCGGACAATCAGGTGATCAGCCTGTAATGTCCTAACCAAACTAGGGATCACAAAGTGATTTTTGTGATATGTCCCCACACGGGATTTGAACCCGGGACCTCTGGATCGTGAGCCGAACGCTCAAACCACTGGACGACAGAGGCCGTCTGTAAGTACTTGAGGGAGTGAAATAGGTATGAGAAATTTTCATAATCTCGGCTCAAAGTAAAGTAGAATCTTTCTGTACTTACTTATATAATATTTTATTAAAATATTTGATACATAGACGGTCCTGATGTTCACCGCAATTTGTGAAAAATCGTTGCGTTAAAAATATCAACAGCAGTATATGTTACCTTTCTTCTTATTTTATTTGAATTTCGTGCGTGGGTTTGCGATGACATTAAAAATGTAATGAAATGCAGCTTCGAATGGTAATAATAAAGCCAAGGTTTTATTGACATTTTAAACGAAAAAGTACCGCTTTATTTGACTTTAAGCTTGTAGTTAAAGGTTTACAAAATACTTGAAGATTCCTGTTTTTTTTTAAAAGGAAACATCAAAAACGTTGCTTTGAATCTTTACCGTTACAATACAAAACAAAAATTAATAAAACACCAAAAAAGGTCCAAACAAATCACTATTGTCTCTGGGTGTATGCGGAATGTTAAGGTGATGTGTTTCAGTCAGCTAGGTAACGCTGCGTCAGTAGATGGCGTTACTTCTGCAGTTTTCGTATTTTTTTCCATTTATTCGTTTAGTGTTGAGTTCTGACCCAGTGAAATGTTAGGTGGCGAAATCTTACATACATTATCTTTAAGTTAAGCTACAATTTTGAAGTATTTACTGAAGATATCATATTGAAACATTGCATCAAAAGTTGGTGTCATTTCAATTTGTGTACAAACACGAAGCTGTCACACACACATGCGAACTAGGTTAGCTATTAAAAGAGATGCATAATTTGAAGTCTACTTCTAACTTCTAAATGGCGCATTTGGTAAAGCAGTCGCCGCCATTCTTAAGGTTCACGGTTCAAACCCAACTGCATGTTTTAATTGTTTTTACTTTTTGTATTTTTTTTTACAATTGAATTTGGCGAACCCGTCTATTTGTTACGGAATTTTCAAAAAGTATCACTTTTACCAATAATATTATAATTAAGTATACAATGGTGCTAATTCCTGTAAATACCATCTAATTTTATTTTAAGTTATATCTGTCATTTTCTTATCCGCCGAAAAGGAAAGGGACGGGTAATCGACAAGCATAAAATTTATGGAACACACGTCAATTTTAAGCACAAATCTAAACCAACCGTCTAAAAATTTTACGTCAGTCAATAACCCGACACATTAATTTACTCATTCTTCCTAAAATTAAGAGCTGTGAATCATCCGTCCCTTTCCTTTTCGACGGATATGAAAATGACGGATATAACTTAAAATAAGATTAGGCGGTGTCTGCAGGAATCGGGGCCACAAATTTACTTTGCACTTAAGTACCTTCCGTAATTTCCGTATTTTTTATTTTGTAAAATTCTAACAGGCATTAATCGCATCAGTGAACATGCGGCTAACTAAAAAACTACTGAACGGATTTTCATACGGTTTTCACCAATGAGTAGAGTGATTCATGGGCGTGCTTTAGGGTTTATAATTTATACAAGTATTTTTTTTTGTATAAAATGGTTCAAAAATGATGATGAATGTCAAACATAATTATCGTTACAAATATAGCCGACTTGGAGCTTTCGGCGAAAACGCTGCCTGAGCCCATTGAGATATAACAAAACAACGTATGGTTGAATTGTTCCTTTTTTGTAGGTATACCGAAAAGTCCACAATATGTCATAATAATTATATTGTGTATAAAGAATTGTGTATATGTATTGTATGATTTTACAAATAACGATCACAGTACAGTAATAATAAGGTAGATTTTTCCTAAATTGCGTAGGTTCAAACTTTGTCGCATCGCGTTTGAAAGATGTAATAGCGCTTCAGGACGTCCCGCAAGCACGGCGCTGATGTCGCAGTATCCGCATATAATTATTATGACTTGTCATTTAGTTCCAATAAAATCCGCGGGACTTCATACGTATGTCAGTGACAGCTGGTGATAGCATGCGGGACACTTAGCACCTAATCGAATTCTATGTTGTTTTCGCGCCCAGTCCAGACGACTCACAGCGCATTTCTGGACATATATTTACGCGTGGTGTTTATTGTTAGGTTAGTTAGTTCAGGTTAGGACGTCTTTTTATAACGAGGACGTTAAAAAAAGACGAGGCTGGGACGTATTGAAGTAGTATTTCCATATATACGCGGCCTGAAATGGGCTGTTTCGGGGACTTGAACTGGTTGCTGTCGAACTTATTATCACGTTTTCTTGATTAAAATTCATAAATAAGTCAAATAGAAAAAAGATTTTATTTAGTTTTAGATCTGTCATGATGTCTGTGATGTTTGTTTATTATACATAAGAATTTCAAAATTTATCTTATTTTTTTTCCCAAAGGGCAAGGCAAAGGGAACTATGAACATACAGCCATGTCTTGTGTTTTTTTTTCTTGATGATGATTAATGAAATGATAAAACCTAAGCCCCCACCCTCGGAGCAGACTCCTACTTCGAACCCCAAACGAAGTAAGCGGCTTGTTGGCGCAAAGCGAAAAGAGATAGGTACACTTTGTTTATTGAATATTCCGATTTAATAATACTATCGGGAATGTTTTCCGACTAATGTGATCATTAACCACAAAACACCACTTCGTATTGATTATTTAGATTATTCAATGAAGAAAGCAACCTTCCCGTTCCCGGTCCCACCAAAAAGTCCGCGGCAAAGAGAATATAAATAAATCTGTATGTTGGATGGAAAAACAATTAATTATAAATGACTACTATTTAGGCCGACAAATGCAACAACTTCTTTTTTGATTTGGTTTTCCCCGAAGGGTAAGGCAAAGGGGACTATGCCCATACAGCCATTTCATTTTATGTATTGATTTTTTATTATAATATATGTCCTCTTTTAAAACACGGTATTTACCCATTATTTAAAAATGTTTAAATAAGATACGTTATTACAAAAATATTTTTCCAATATTCCTTTTCTCAGATTGTAGTATTTTTAGTTTTTTATTTATATTTATTCTCTTCATACAAAATCTCTTTATAAATTGTCACTGACATTCTATTACACTTGTCAAGTAGTCAAAGCCTTTAGAAAAAAAAATCTATCACGCACACAAACTAACATTGACACCTCTACACGCTCAGCAAATACACTGTAATCTGCACCACTACAAATGTAGAATTGATCAAAATTGAGGGTCTGAAATATGGTACTTCTCGTATTCGGACCCTAAATTTTTGTTAGTTTGCGAAAATAATACACCAAAATATTACTATTTATCGGTTTTATAACAATATTCCTCTATCCGTTTTCCTGTAGCACTGCATCAACTTTTGTATGGAAAACGAATCACCTTAATGAGATTTTTATAGGTATTTAACACAAGAGTTCTTATTAAGTATATATAAACTTGTAGCTTTCTTCTCTTCTTGTCAGCGCCCTACCTCATCAAGCCTGTCAGGGTACTGAGCTGAAAGCCCCCGACATGACTGACGTAACGACTACATACTTAAGTAAATTGTACCCGAGACCGACTGATTAACGTGTCCTCCGAAGCACGGATCATATTACTATCAACAATCAACTGACCAGGCCGACCTGGAAATCTTTAAATAGACTCCGCACACAGGTTGGCCGAAGTAAAGATAACCTGTCCAGGTGGGGTTTTCTCGTCGGGTCGGATCTGAGCTGCGTGTGTGGTGTTACGCCACAGACTATGGCTCATCTGATAACTTGCCCCGCGTGCCCTGATACCTGCACGCGAGAGGGGCTGATGAGTGCCACCGAGGATGCTGTTCGAATGGCGGAATACTGGGCTGAAGAAATCTAATGCCATCGAAACGACAAGAAGAAGAAGATCAGCCTGTGCACAATCAGCAATGCCCTAATCAAACCAGGGATTGCATAGTATTTTTTGTGATGTCTACCGGGATGCGAATCCGGGACTTCCGGATCGTTAGCGCAACGCTCAACCACCCGACCACGATGCCGTTTATCTAGTAGTAAGTATGATAAGATAATATGACAAAAGTGAACCAGAATGCGAAATATACGTATGTTTAGAACATAACCCGCATAGTTTGTTTATGACACACGCGTTTTAAAACGGTATTCATTTGGCAGTTTACCTAAATACCTTTGCTTTCTTTTTTAAAAGTAAAAACGTCGATTATTGCCACAAATATAGCGCTCTTACTGTTTAAGAAAGATTTAATCAATAACAAAAACGTTTAATTCGAACAAACCACAAGACAGACATACATTTAGGTACTTTTCAAGTTAACGACATTGATTACTTAACCTAAGAATGAAATAAAAAAACACAAAATATAAATGTACAATCAAAGTGCAAAAGTGCAGTCACTGAGCCCAGCGAATTATTTGTAAACAGTGGTGATATTATAAACCATTAGTTGTCATAATTATAAAATTTATGTTTTTGGTCTATTACAGAAACGACACGTAATCAGGACTACTAAGACGGTAATTTTACGATATTAATCCCCTAAGGGGTTACCCCCTAAGGGAGTGTTTTATGAAACTTCTACAGGCAGTTATAATAGTAGGCATTTCACTCGATCGAAGTCGCGAGTTAGTTACTTACCTATTATACAGGGTGGCCCAGAAGTTCAGGATCAAAATGAAAAATTAGATAGAGGGGCTCATTAGCTACCAGAAACACCCCCATGTATGTTCAGCAATTATTTACGGTTTAGGAGATATGACCCATTTTGTACCTTTTTCTAGATCTTCTACCTTACTTCAGAAATAATCATTTTGTCGCTATCCCTTTCTTAATAATTATTTTATTTTACTTCACAACTATGCCTAAGGCTATGTACCGCTCAATCAAAGATAAATCAAAGTCAAATTAAGTATAAAAAAAAAGTTATCGGAAGTCAAAGTGAGAATTCGACCAAAATTGTTACAGTTGTTAATACTTCGCCGAAGAATAATAAACACATGAGATTGTCATGGACCCTAAAAGTACTTCTAAAAACTGCTCCATTTAATAGGCTTTTAGAAACATCCAAAAAAAGTACCCTTAATACGGGCAAAAAACTAAGTAATTAGCCCTCAAAGGTTGCAAGACAGACAGATTTGAAGGAAAATTTGACATTCTCATACAATGTAGCTGCTACTTTCTAACGTTGTTAAAGGTGCTCAAAGACACATTTTATTTTAGTATCTAATAGTATGAATCACCAACAGTGTTTGGGGATAACTTTTTCCTTGAAATCTATGTACCTTCATTAAAATACGAATACCAAAAGTGACTGCAAGTTTTGTCTTCGGATTTTTGCTATGTCTACCCTGTTAGCGATTATAAGCGTGATTTTTATTTACTTTTAATTGAAAATGTGTCTTTGAGCACCTTTAACAACGTTAGAAAGAAGCAGCTACATTGTATGAGAATGTCAAATTTTCCTTCAAATCTGTCTGTCTTGCAATCTTTGAGGGCTAATTACTTAGTTTTATGCCCTTATTAAGGGTACTTTTTTTGGATGTTTCTAAAAGCCTATTAAATGGAGCAGTTTTTAGAAATACTTTCATGGTCCATGACAATCTCAATGTGTTTATTATTCTTCGGCGAAGTATTAACAACTGTAACAATTTTGGTCAAATTCTCACTTTGACTTCCGATAACTTTTTTTTTATACTTGATTTGACTTTGATTTATCTTTGATTGAGCGGTACACAGCCTTGGGCATAGTTGTGAAGTAAAATAAAATAATTATTATGAAAGGGATAGCGACAAAATGATTATTTCTGAAGTAAGGTAGAAAATCTAGAAAAAGGTACAAAATGGGGCATATCTCCTAAACCGTAAATAATTGCTGAACATACATGGGGGTATTTCTGGTAGCTAATGAGCCCCTCTATCTAATTTTTCATTTTGATCCTAAACTTCTGGGCCACCCTGTATATAGAGTTAGGCTGATTCAGGCTATGATTCTGAGTTGATATCAAGTGGAATTTTCCGTCGCAAAAGTATAGAATTGAAAATAATTTTAAAAAGACATGAATTTTGCAGATAGATAGAATCTTTATCTTTCTCTTTTATCTTTTTTTCTTTCTTTCTATCTTCTGTATATCTATAAACTCGTGAGTCAAGCTCGTTTGAGTCCATACAGCATATTAAGACAATAGGCAGTATATAATATTCCATCCACGTTCGTCCAATGAACCTTAGGACTCATTCGGCTCTGTCATACTCATGTGAGTCATGTCACGTCTCAATCCATAATGATGGAAAACTAACAGTACTGCGAGGGGAAGTCAGCCTTTTGGATCTAGAAATTGGGTTGATTATCCAGGTTAACGGGTTAGCGATGGCTAGGCTCGTGTCTGAATTTTTGGGGTTATGATAACGATATATTTGGTGGGTGAAATGGTTTTGAAGGATGGCTATGATAGGCACAAAGTACTAATAATGAAATGAAATGAAAATTTATTGTCATAAATGTGATAAGTATATCGATGGAAGTAAAGCTTATAGCGCTCAGCACATTTTTTAATCATGTTGTGAAATACAATAATAACTACTTACATAAAGTACTGAAAAATATTACAAAAATGCTTATCTATATAAAAAAAATGAATGAATTTGTGATTGATGAATTTTAAGTTGTTGTAGCGTCCTTACAGGGTTCCTGTTTGTACTTACCTCTATTTTTAAGACCTGTGTAAAAACATCAGGAATGCAATAATGATTAAATATGTATATCTACTTTGTTCATTTTTATCTCATCTAATTTGGTCTGGTTGGCCACAAGGAGATCTTTACGATGGGTTTGATGAACTTTAATCCTACTCATAATATAAGCTACATAATATGACTATATCCTACCGTTACCGTTATACCGTTTTTACTTTATTTTCACATATTTTCTTTTTTTATTTTTTCTCAATTTTCACCATAGTATATGTTTCTTTTTGTAACCTTAGAGTCATCATTTATATCCAAGGCACGGGGCCTGGTTACTTGTAGCACAGGCGTAAAGCCTTTAACAAGAACCAGCTCCCACAAAAATTTTATGTTCTAAGCCAAGACAGCACGAAGTTGTACATTTTTGTGGTGAGAGTAATAAATATATTTTTTTTAACCTAACTGGGGTAGTCAGAGGTATATCTATCGCAAGATGAACTGAGTACCTACGCCTCACCGAGCCTGTACCCCCACCTAATCTTACACTTGTTTATTATTTAGACCATATGAATGATAACATCAGCTACTGCCCAGCAGTAGTAGAACGTAAAAGACTACTTTATGTTAACTTTTATGATGCTTGCTTTGTGTTATATTGCAAAGTAAAGTCAGACAAGAAATATATCTAAGTACTTACAACAAACTTAAGTAGGTCAAACACTAACTCACATAGTTAACGAGTGCCCTCTACACCGGTTCCCAGGTGGCATAGCCGAGCTGCATCGTGTGACGGATGCAGCAGGGACTTGGTTGAGGGGGCTTAAGCTAGATATATGATCCACTCAGGATATTTCTGTTTTGCTGATTTTGTTTCGACAATAAGTATAATAATTATTAATTAATAATTATATTGACTGAATTCAAATATCGAATTCGCAGTGCCCTAACACCTGCACTATTAAAGACCTTTACGAAGCCACTGAGAATGCCGGAAGCGTGGCCAATTATTGGTCAGCAAAAATTTAGATCGATCGCCATCGACTCGCAAAGAAGAAGAATAATTATTTTTTCTTTCTTTCTTTTTTTCCTACATACTTATAAACTTACTTTACGAGATTCAGGACGACTTACCTATTAGATTTTATTTTTAAAGTACTTAACTAGGATTTTATTATAATTTTTTTTATCGTAAATTCTACTTTGAGTGTATGAATTACGCCAGCGATGCGAATTCGATATTTGAATTCAGTCAATAGAATTATATATCACTTTTGTCGTACAGCCAAAAGCGTTTGTTCACATATCGCGACGCCAGCGATATGCGTGCTCCATGTTATGGCTACTGGCCACTATAAGTAATTATGTTTCCTAAACTTTTTTTCCGCCATAAAAATTAAAAACAAAAGCGGGCAAGTGCGTTCTCATTGTTCATAACAAGTTATTAATAGCGTTACGCAGAATAGAGTTATTTAACCGTTACCGCTATGCCTTCCGTGTCCGACGTAATCTGAAAATATATGTTCGGAACTTTATATTACGATTGAAATGTAGAATATTTGTAATGAACGTGCTACTGTTGATGAGGTAATACTAATGATCGTACATAAAGTCACGAACGTAGTTCCTAACGGGGTAGAAGACGATAATATAGATCGAAAATTTATCGATATCAACGGTATAGATCGCATGGACAGGAAGAGGACCCGGTGGTGTAATGATGAATCTTTTTACGTTGACATATACTATATAACCAGAGATGTATTTTAATATTTTACTATAGTCACTACATAGTATAAAACAAAGTCGCTTTTTCTGTCCCTATATCCCTATGTACGCTCAAATCTTTAAAACTACGCAACGGGTTTTGATGCGGTTTTTGTAATAGATAGAGTGATTCAAGAGGAAGGTTTATATGTATAATCTATCTATCTATATCAGCCTAAATTTATATCCAATTTTGGACGTAGGCCTCTTCCATGTTTTTCCATTTCCGACGATCCTGGGCTATCGACATCCAGCCATATCCTGCGTGCCGCACAATGTCGTCCTTCCATCTCATTGGTGGTCTTCCTCTCGGTCTTGTGAATGCTCGTGGGCGCCACTCTAACAATCTCCGGGTCCATCTTTCCTTGCTCATTCGAGCAATGTGTCCCGCCCAAATATGTATAATAACATTCATTAAATAGTGGAGAAATACTGTTAATTTTGAGGTTTTTAATGTGATGTCGTAAATAATTTCATTTTTTCCTCAGCATTGCACCTGAGCGATGCCGGGGCGGGTCGCTAGTACCTAATAAAACTCACAATAGTGATGTGCCTTTCCCGGGAATTTTCCCAAAATGGGAATATTCCCGTTCTTCTTCTTTGCGAGTCGATGGCGATCGAAACTAAATTTTTGCTGACCAATAATTGGCCACGCTTACGGCATTGTTAGTGGCTTCGTAAAGGTCTTTAATAGTGCAGGTGTTAGAGCACTTAGGACAGCACAAAAGATGAGCCATAGTTTGTGGTGATACTCCACATTCGCAATCATCGCAACCATCAGATGAGCCATAGTTTGTGGTGATACTCCACATTCGCAATCATCGCAACCATCAGCTAGGTATCCCCACCTGCAGAGATTATCCTTTAATTTTTATAATTTAAAGATTTCCATGTGGGCCACGCTAGATTACTTCCAGGCGGGAGGCCCGTTGTAAAAACTCTTTACTAGGTTAATAGTAGTACTGGCAGCTTTTCTTTTTCAAATTGCTCTTTCTTGTACTCTTAGTCTAATCTGCCGTTTACTGCTCCTAGTTTTACGCCCTTTTACTGCCAGGAATGTTCCCGTTATAAAAAATCTTTACTATATTAATAGTAAAATAGAATAGAAATAGTTTATTATAAAAGGGCGCCACACACAAAAAAAAAAAACAAATTCCCACTAAACAATTACGAAAAAAGCAAGACGGATGTTTCTTTTCTTTTTCAAATTGCTCTTTCTTGTACTCTAGTCTTATCTGCGTTTGCTGCTTCTAGTTTTGCGCGTTTTTTACTGGGAATATTTGCAGGAACTGCACATCACAGCTCACAACGCACCACGCTGCTTATCATGCGGGCTTGTTAAGTAATCACATTAGATAACACAATATCTTATTCAGATCGAGTTCATCGCACGCACCACGCTAAGATAAGGACTTTCGTTTAAAAAAGCTGTGTCGATAACGTATCTTAAGTAGGTAGGTTTGTAGGTATATCTAGATATACCAGGTGCGTGCTTTGTGTTATATTACAAAGTAAAGTCAGGCAAGAAATGTATGTTTGTTTTAAGTGTAATAAAGAGTTTTTGTATTGTATTGTATGTACTTAAGTATAACATACATACATAAACTTTTGCTGCTGATATACGCTATGGTGATACGGCTCACCACCTATCACGTTGGTCTAACAGAAAGCTCGGTGACGTGGTAGGTGCTTAGTTCATCTTGCGATGCGTAGGTGTACATATCATCATCATCATCACCAGCCCATTAACGTCCCCACTGCTGGGGCACGGGCCTTCCCTATGGATGGATAGGGAGATCGGGCCTTAAACCACCACGCGGGCCCAGTGCGGATTGGTAGTTATTAACGACTGCTAATGCAGCTGGGACCAACGGCTTAACGTGCCTTCCGAAGCACGGAGGAGCTCGAGATGATTTTGTTTTTGTGGTCACCCATCCTATGACCGGCCTTTGCGAAAGTTGCTTAACTTCAACAATCGCAGACCGAGCGCGTTTACCGCTGCGCCACCGAGCTCCTCAATACATGTACATATGTATTATTCTATGACGTAAGTATTCTTTATTCAATGACAGCAGCTACATTACTTACTATCTCAGTCAATCTGTCGTCTAGGAAATGGTATAAGAAAGTTAATGTTACAAGGTGAAAGTGAAAGAAAATTAGCCAATGTAGAGTACCGATTACCGACGCGAGATTTTTTATTAAATCCTAAGCAATCCAGAGAGAAAATTGTGTTTTCTCCGTCGTTCATGAGCCTATAACACGCATTAACTTTTCTTACCGTAAGAGTTTTGTCTACGGTAAGTATATACACTACGAGCATAGACATTTATAGGATTCTTTTTTTAATAAATAAATAAAATAAAAAGAAGTTTAATTAAACCACAAATACTTTTACAAAGTTCCTTAAAGTGACATGCAACATACTCAAAAAATTGTGAGTTTAAAATGAGTTTGTTTTTGCAACTGATAGCAAAGTCTTGCCAATTTGACTCGAGATTTAACATTCAACATTTTACACAATAATGCCGTAATTATTGTAAAGATATTGCATGAGGACACAACGTAGCGACACTTTTATCATTATGCCTATATCCCCGAGGTGTATTGTATAGTACACCCACTTTCCGGCCAAGTAATTAATGCCATCTGTGGCAAATCTACAATAAGTCACGTAAAAAAAAAGTACATCCACTTCTCGCCAGCTATGTTTAAGTTCCATGTAAGTAAAAGAGGGCGAACCTATTGTCATTAAGCGGGTACGAATTCTGTAAACCACGTGATATCAATTATCTAAGATCCAAACATGATTCAGACTCATAAAACCGAATTCTAAATTCAACATTTTTGTTTTTTTAATTTTATTCTGTCGCTAAATGTTTTTTAAATGTTTGTGTGCAATAAAGTATATTTGATTTGAATTCTATTAAGTATAGAACCTTTGGCCTTAAAGGTGTACCGATGTAGGAACCGCCACGCTGAATAGACAATGCAAGGGCAATGCTGCCTCAATTTGTCACAGGTTGTCTTTGACAATGACATTCAATGTGTTGAAGTCGAGACATTAATTAATATCAATCAATGGTAGAATACACCTTAAAAAATATATAAGTATAAAGCGTATCTTCTATATTAAGTTTAGTTTTATTTTTGTTGCACCATCCCGATGTTAACTGGCTGCAGTTGAGTTGCCTAGTTAAAATTGCTTTGTAGCAATACGCCTGACTACTGGCACTGTAATACATGCGTTGTCTTTATGTTTCAATTAACCTGTGCAATAAAATATATTCGATTTGATTTGAGCTCCATATAAAAGACATCAACGAACACTCGAACCTCGTGAAGCAATCGCGAGTAGCAATTACGTGTTTTAACTACGCGATTTAAATATATTTTTTACGTGCGTGCGATAAATAAGACCACTACATAGTAATACATTGAGGTTGCTATAAAACCAATGAGAATTGCAGTCGCTGGCAATTTGAAAGGTTTGATATTTAGACCACTCGGAGTCTAAACAACTGAATTCGACTTTATGAGTTTCAATGAGGCATTTTCCAAGCTACGTTCGTCAAAAACAATATACGTGGCGCTGCAAAGATTTTCCTTCTTTTAACTTTCTAATTCCATGGAGTTACAGACGTATGCAAAAAATGAATGAATGAATGAATGATGATGAATGTTTTATATTATTCCTTATTCTACGCCAATACATACATAAGCTTTATTTTATTTTAGGTAAGTACTTATACAAGGGGGTTAAAAAACCCACATGGAAGCAATTCATCTAAAATAGCAATATTGCTATTTGACATTTGTTTGCATTGCGCACTTACTTTTATATGCGCAAATGTCAAATTGCTTTTTCAGATGAATTACTTCGATATGGCCTTTTTAACCCCCACAGTTCTAAAACTTATCCTCAATGTTGGATTCATTATGAGAGAAATACGGCTCTATTTTAGAGTTATAAAACTAAAATTAAATTAAGCACTTTAAATTAAGCACACGCACACGCACCCACACATACACACACACACACACACACGCACCCACACACGCACCCACACATACACACACACACACACACACACACAATATCACTTAATACACTACACATATTACTTACTACATACCTAATACTTCTATTGTTACATGTCTCTTTTATAACTTAAAATTTTGTTGTATTTTCATCTTGATCTCAATATCTTTTAAGATTGTTCTAAATGTTTTAGATTCTAAGATTTGTTATGTCATATCTTTCTTAATATTATTTTTAACTGTATTATTCTACTAGTAAGTTAAGTTTCCACCGGACTTAATGTATAATTTTATTAATATTAAGCGAAAATTATATCTCACTGAGCCACTGCGATACAGGGTGATCCTAGTGCAAGCCTCGCTGTTAACTGTTTAAATTGTACCTTGTTTGAGTAATAAATAATTTAAAAAAATAAAATAATAGAATGTCCAATCCATAGTAATTTTGTTAATGCGAAAGTGTGTGTGTCTGTCTGTCCGTTGGTCCATCTTTGACGCAAAACAAAGCGACGAATTGTCGAGATAGTTGAAGGGATGGAGGCTGCCTTTTGTCTCTTTAACCCCTCGCTTCCTTAAAATGGGGGGTGGAAATTTGTATGGAGTGACGAACAAAAAATGGTGCATAATATTTTTTTTACATTGCCTCCAACTTCTTCAAAGGGGGTGAAATTTTAACGGAAGCTAAAATCTTTATATCGCGAGCAAAACAACACACAGCTTTAGACATACGTATATTCCCAGTAATTTGGAGCCAAGCTTGGGACATTGTACCTAAGTTAAAAGAATAGAATAGCGGTTAACGATTTATCCCACATGGTCAACGTAAAGAAGTTATGGTCCCCTACTGCTTCGTTCACTTTCGCACAATATTTCTTCTGAAATTTCTCAGTAATTTACATTCCAAAGGTTTTAAATACAAAGGCTTATGAGAATAGTTCTTTAACAGACGTGTTCTTAGGCAAAGGGCACTCAAGCATAAAGCTCAAGGCACATAGACGCGGGACCCGAAGGTTCCGGGAAGTTATAACCACGCCTTATTTCCTATTAGGGTTAGCAGAGACCACGGAATTTCACTACAATCTTGACACAACACCTTCGCTTATTTCACTGGATTTTTTCGTGATATGTCCCCGGGATATGAATATATTATATAATGAATTTATTTTTGAGTCCGAAAGCCCGAGCGGTGATCAAACCCGCAACTTAGTGCAGTTTCATACAAATTTCCATTCCGGGCCCGCAACGCTCACGCGCCTCTGTCTACACTAGACTTAGTCTCTCAGGAAGCCATGAGACCTACGCGACCCCGTGAGAATCGTCAAACTGGTCTTTATAAAGCTCATTAATTGCATTCTTTGCTATTCATTGTCCTAGGAACTGAATAACAGATATAATGAACTAAAAATATAATAAATGTGTGGAAACTTCATGCTCACATGAACACACTCAGGTTTTGGCCTAAGGGATATTAACTTTTTTGATTAATACAATGAGCGACTTTCCAGGTTACGTTCCCCAAAAAAAATAAAGATGGCGCTGTACAGATTTTCCTTCGTTAAACATCTGTATCCCCGAAGGGGTAGGCAGAGCTGTATATATGTCGCAGGGATATGATAAAAACGGGGATTTGATTAATTCCCTAAGGGATTTCACCTGATTATCATAATTATGTAGGTAAATCTTACCAAATAAACCTTTAATATACCAAAGCAAAATTATTTTTGTCATTTCACTGAACCAATTTAGGGATTTGTTCAATTCACTAGATTTGTTTAGGGAAAAGATAAAATCGTGTTGTTATTTTAACATCCTCCGTGATTTGATCAAATCCCTTAGGGAATTGATCAAATCCCCGTTCTTATCATAACCCTGCGACATATATATACCCGCCCGTCACCAGCTATGCTTAAATTCCACGTAAAGGGGGGGGGGGGGGGCTATTGCCATTCTTCTTCTTCTATCGTGTGGGTTGTGAGGTTGGAGTACCAAGCTCACAAACCCTGGTGTCAGGGTTACTATTGAGCCGCCAAAGGCCCCTGACATGGCTCATGTAACGACTACTTACTTACATCAGTAAGTAGTAACCGGGACCAACGGCTTAACGTGCCTTCCGAAGCACGGACCATCTTACTTTTGGGCAATCTGGTGATCAGCCAGTAATGTCCTAACCAAACTAGGGACCACAAAGTAATTTTTGTGATATGTCCCCACCGGGAATCGAACCCGGGACCTCCAGATCGTGAACCCAATGCTCAACCACTGGACCACGGAGGTCGTTATTGCCATTAATCGGGCACGAATCCTGGATATCACGTGCTATTATCCACAGCTATTGTCTATGATCCAAACATGAATGAAGAACTGTTCAGGTTACGTTCCCCAAAATATATATATTTATATATATATAACTAAATATATATATATAAAGCTATATATAATAATAATAATATAGATGGCGCTGTTGAGATTTAACGTGGCAAACGACGCCCTGAGCCGAGGTTCGCGCCCAACTGGGCACCCTCAGGCCTGTTGTCTTAAACGTTGTACCGGGTGATAGGTAGTTAGTGCTATCTGTGGCAAATCTGCAATAAGTCACATAAAATAAAAACCATTTATCCTTTTTATACCCGTTCCTTTCCTTTTCGGAGGACACGACAAAGACAGGTGTAGGTATCTTAGTAGTTGATAGTAACTAGTAACCTTCCGGTTTTCTATACATCATCAAAGATTCATAGGTTTGTATAGTAACATTGGACCCTGGGAAACAGTAAATGGTGTTCAATAGTGGGAACCTACTATTGTTCTGCTATAAACGTGTTGTGTACAGTTTATCATGTTATTGTTTTTTAAAGATTCCTGATAGAATAGAAATTGCAGGGTTCTGTCGATAACAGAGTATAAATAATGTTTTTATTACCTAAGTAACAGACCCTTGAAGATTGTTTATATTACAGGCATTGCGTACCTATTCACGCGGTGAAGTGAGTATTGTACAGCCCTACGTTATATTCAGGGCCCTGGCCAGTGGAGACCGTTTTGGTGATCTTCGGATGGGTAGAAGACCTATACATTTTAGGATTTCACCAAGTTTTCTTTTTATTGACTCTTGGTAAAAGTGGCTACTGTTTTACATGACGTGTGGCTCTGCTCACCCCGACTAGGGTTACGGGCGTGAACTCTGAGGGGAAAAACCTACGTTGAAGCAATTTATCTAAAAAGCAATGTTGCTTTAATGTATGCATCGAGACAAACTTTTGCAGGTTTACCGATGTCTGTATTCCAATGTTTGTAACATTGTTTTTATAAGAAAATAAATAAATAAAAAATTTAAAATGTAATGTATGATATTTGATGACATTGCGCACTTACTTTTATAATAATTATGCAAATGTAAAATTGTTATATTGATGCGGCCTTTTAGATCCCCTGTACACTTTCCCTGCACTTGTAACTGTCGCTGGCAACACCAGTAAAAAAAATATAGAATATTTTTATGTAGCAATATTATACCGACTTGAATGGTGGACGCATCCCGCGAAACTGTAATAATGTGTTTATAATAACTAAGCTTAATAATAACCTTGACACCAGTGTTGATGAGGCTGGTAATCCACTTCATAACCCGCACGACAAGAAGAAGGAGATAATTTAAATAAATAGTGATAAGGAACAAAGTGGTGTTTACACTTGAAGTAAGAACTCTCGACCTCTGACCATCTACTATACTACACCAAGTCCACAGAAGAAGATCTGATAAGTAACTAACGACCTCGGTTCAGCTAACCACAGCTGGTATAAATGTTAGAAACTTCTCAGTTCACCGAACTGACGGCTCAACTGGGCCAATGCCATAACACTTACACTTAACAAGGTCAAACTAGATAGGTATATTGCATATTTTCCTTTTTAAATGGATACTTAAGAACATGTTAACTGCATGTAGGTACCTACTTAAGTAATACCACCATGGAAGCACACATAAACTTTTGTTTATGATCCTTAATGAGGTTCACGGAGCAATGCATGGCAGGAAGTGTGAAGCCAATGTGACTCGTGCAACAACGTTTGCACGTACCTTTTCAAGAAATGAAAATCTTCAGATTTCGATTTTTAAGAACACAGTGGCCCCGATTTCTGCGGACAGCTCCTAATTTTACTTTAAGTTATACCTGTCATTTTCTTATCCGCCGAAAAGGAAAGGGACGGATGATTGACAGCTCTCAATTTTAGGAACAATGAGTAAATAAAAGAATAACCCAGGCGAATCAAAAAGGTAGCTCGCTGGTATGCAAACCGTTTGATATGTAAACTTTATTATTATAATTATATGTGCTGTCAACTTAATTCTGTCGGGTTATTAGCCAATTCATATTTTTATCAGGGTTCTTTTAGATTTCTGCTTAAAATTGACGTGATTGTGTGTTCCATAAATTTTATGCTTGTCGATTACCCGTCGCTTTCCTTTTCGGCGGATAAGAAAATAACAGGTATAACTTAAAATAAAATTAGATGGTGTTTACAGGAATCAGCACCATTGCCTTTTAACCGGGAGAAAAAAAAACTGTGCCCTAACGCGCATTTAGTGTTCAACCCTGCTGCTGCAAACAGATATAAAACTACGATAGCTCTACTGCTTCTCGAATTCCATAGCCACTTTACTGGAAATATATATTTTATGTGATAGGCTGCAATTATATCATTACTATTAATAAATTAATTAATAAAGTAATATACTGCATACAAAAATATTTTTTGATAAATAGCTGATCATACTAAGGTTTTCAGCTTTTCTGGAGGAGGAGGAGGGATCTCCTTGCATGATAGTCGATATTTCATTTTTTGGTCTGCAGGTTATAATGCACGAGACGACCTGCGCGGAACTCTGTGTGTCGTAAAGTTTGCGCACGAGTGGAGTGCAAAGTTGAAGTGTGAACTATGTGCTCATACTTGTATAGCGCGCGTTTCGTGCTCACTTGGCCCTTCCAACCTCTTTCTTCTATTCCGCGGTTGTACCACAGAGTTTTTTTTTCTACAGATCAAAAGGCAATTTGCTCTTAAAAATGTAACTCTTAAGATTTATTGTGATTTCCTGAAAAGGTTCGTGCGAACGTATAACACAAAGCCATGGTGCTGATTCTTGTCATTCATTAGCCATATATCTTATACAACCCTCTCATAATTTGACATTGGCTATTGGGAGATATATCCAGGCTGTTTATGTAAATGTATGTATAAAATAATTCTAACCACATCGTAAGGTTATTATTATCTTCAATCAAACGTCATATAACTCAAGCGTTGTGGCGTTCAGTAGCAATAAGGAAGTTGAAGTAACTTGCGCTTTCCCAGGTTTACTCGGCTTTTCTATTGAGTATATTTTACTCTTTGTACGTCTGTAGTTGGATTGGTTGTAGAGACTGTTAAATAATAGTACTTAACAATAATTGCGTCATTATCTAAATAGTGGCCCCGATTCCTGCAGACACCTCCTAATTTAATTTTAAGTTATACCCATCATTTTCTTATCCGTCAAAAAAGAAAGGGACGGATGATTGTCAACAAGTTAATTTTAAAACGAATGAATAACCCGGCCGAATAAAATAGGCATCTCGCTGGTATGCAATCTGTTTGACGTGCTGTCTACTTAAATCTGTCGGGTTTTTGGCCGATGTAATATTTTTAGACGGTTGCTTTCGATTTCTGCTTAAAATTGACATGTGTTCCTTAAATTTTTTTTGTTGCCTGTCGATTATATGTAATAATAATAATAAAATGTATTTATTGTTCCAAACAACTTAAAAACTAATGGGTACAATTATATGATAATGCTAGAAGATTAACAATTTTAAAGCACTGCTGGCACTTACAATAAACAGGTACAGTCATGAGCAATATAATGTACCCACTTTAGGACTCTGTCGCACTAACATATTTGACATTTAATGAGACTTACAGTTCAATTTGTCAAAAAAGTTAATGTGACATGGTACCAAAGTGTATACAATACATATTAATGCTCGTGACCGTACAACCTGTGCTACTCTTACCCGTCCCTTTCTATTTCAGCGGAAAGAAAATTAGAATATAGGTAATTATCACGTTTAAACTGAACAACGCCATCTATATTGTGATTTTTTTTTATTTATTTATTTATAAAGTACAACCACATCACATATATTTAAACATTTTACACATTTTATTTTTTTAGTGTTTTTTTTAATGGTGAACGTAGACTGGAAAGTCCCTACTCACAATGTTACTCATACATCGTTCTGTTTGTTACAGGTTCATCGAAGAAAGCTACCGTCTCAATGACTTGAGATGATGTAGCGTTTTCAAGACTTCACCCGAATTGACAATCCCACAAGTAGATAATGTATTCAAAAACAAAATATAATTAAACAAATCTCAAAGTTAATTAACAGACATGACATAACAATGATATCCTACCTATTGTACCTACATAACACAAATATAATGAAAGACACGAATTCAAAGTTACGAACTCTGTGAATTTATGACTGTGACATAAAGTCATGGTAAAGTATTTCTGTCCTTGTTCAACATATAGGATATAAAGAACAGACGTCAATTTGATAGAGTATCCAGGGATGAGATTATAAACAGACAGGGAAATAGGTAGAATAGTAAAGATGTCGTCGAGTAATGAGATTAGTGATACGGAGACCCCTAGTAAGCTGAGGATGAAGCCTGCAGTCAGCAGGATATTTTGCTGTAGCGTCACCGCCGCCTCTGGATTTATTGCTGCTTATGCTTTGGTAAGTTCTTTGTTTGAGAAACTTTACTTCCTCTTATTGGGTCGTGTACTAGGTTCAATATTTTATTTTATTTTATTTTATTGTCTTAGGGAAGCTTATATTTACAATACAAGCGACTTAATAATAACTATAGGCCAATTACAAGCTGCCACAAATGATTGAAAATAAATTTAAACTAAGTAAGAAAGTAGCCTATTATTTAATTATATTCTCCGTAATTTATACCTCGTATACGCACTACCGTTTGTTTTGCAATGCATACGTAGCAGCTATGTTACTTCCTTTATTTCTCTCAATCTTTATTTTCTACACCAATTAATAAGACTTTTATATTATATGGTTCAGCAGTCGCCGTGGCCTAGTGGATAGAGCGTTGGGCTCACGATCTGGAGGTCCGGGTTCGATTCCCTATGAGGACATTGTCCAAATCACTTCCTTTGTGTGGAAGCTTCGGAGGGCACGTTAAGACGTTGGTCCCGGCTATTAGCCGTAAACCACCTGCACCGACCCGCTGGAGTTTGTTCCATATCCCCTCCCGCAATGGAGGCCTGTGCCCTTTACCATTATAAACATGTTACCAACAAACATAACAACAAAAAACAAACAAAACATATTATATGGTGTGTGTCATATTGGTGCTAATTCCTGTAAATACCATCTAATTTTATTTTAGGTTATATCTGTCATTTTCTTATCCGCCGAAAAGGAAAGGGACGGGTAATCGACAAGCATAAAATTTATGGAACACACGTCAATTTTAAGCACAAATCTAAAACAACCGTCTAAAAATTCGCCCGGGTTATTCATTTATTTACTCATTCTTCCTAAAATTAAGAGCTGTCAATCATCCGTCCCTTTCCTTTTCGGCGGATAAGAAAATGACAGGTATAACTTAAAGTAAAATTAAGAGATGTTTGCAGGAATCGGGGCCATTGTGTTGTTATAAACATATTATATGGTTTCCCATGGTCCATACCCCCTTTTATGTTATTCCCCAACATTCAGGCATTCATCAGTTAAAAAAAATCAGTCATTCAGGCAAAATGTATTTCTTTTGTGCATTATTATTGTTGAAATCTAGCTCGGCGCGGCAATACGAAATAACGAATTATTGCGGGAGGATAGTTACAATTCTATGTGTATTATTATTTATTCTATCGTTTAGGTAGTATGAGATGTCGGGACTAAGTAAACGGGTGTCCGCATATGGCAAGCACGGTTATCTGTCGATGACGAAACCTTCCTACTCGGTTAGTGAGAGTGAATAGCAACTGGTTCCCCGACCATAAGTTACGTCGTTGAGTACCCTAGTTTTTGCTTCGCCTCTTAAGATGTACTGTGGATAACTGACCGGTTGAATGCTTGTCGATCATACAATGTATGAATGTATAGAGCTACATATTACGGGTGTATGTTTGGTCGTGTAGGTATTAGGTTCAAGATAAATTATGAATTTCTGATTACTAAATAAAGACAAATCTATCTGTTTTCTTTGTATGTTTCTTGTGTCTGTTTCATTGTGTACAAATAAAAATAAATAAATAAATCTAAAAGTAACGAAAATCATTTTCTTTTTCTCTTTAACTTATTTATGAATTTTAATAATGAAAAACATAATAATAAGTCCGACATTTTGTCACGTTTTCCCATGACGTCACAGTGTGCTATTTCATACAAATTCCATAGTAATTTCGTGTTTTGAGGTTTAGTAAAAAGTAGCTGATTTTACTAGTTGCAAACTAGCCTATTATTTCACGCGCGAAAACGGTTGGTCACATGACATTTTGCCCAGTTTTTTTTTATCGTGTGGGTTGTGAGGTGGAATACCAACCTCACCAACCCTGGTGTCAGGGTTATTATTGAGCCGCCATAGGCCCCTGATATGACTCATGTAACGACTTCGTACTTACATCAGTAAGAAGTAACCGGGACCAACGGCTTAACGATCACAAAGTGATTTTTGTGATTTGTCCCCACCGGGAATCGAACCCGAGACCTCCGGGATCGTGAGCATATCGCTCAACCACTGAACCACAGGGCCGTCAAGTCACAGTTCAACAAACAAAGAAACTGTCAAACAGTATCACTTGAAAAGTTGAAACCTAACAGATAGTTTTTATTTTGTGAAATGTGACGTCACATGAAGCTGAATCATGGCCACCCGTGTTTCGGGTCTTGTAATACACAGATAAAAAACGCATTCTTATTTTCTAAAAATAAAATTATTTAAAAATGATCTTAATAAAAAAGAACTACTTATTGGATAATTATCGTTAAATGATAAACTACCATATCCGACATATTTCATATTTTATTGTTACAACTGTCAAGTAGCCAATTATACTACTTTTAGCTTCGCCGCTGTCGGGTTAAAAACCGGACCTGTCAAATCTACCAGGCGAGATCATGATGATGCTTATTGAGGAGTTTCTTGCGCGGCTTTATCTAGGCAGTCATAACTATAATTGGGCCATCTGTCCTTATTTTTAATAGAGAATCTTTCCAAAATCGCGAAGATTGTCCATTTAATAGCCCTCCCTAAGTAAGGGTAGATTATATATAGATACATAAACTCACGCCTATTTCCCACCGGGGTAAGCAGAGTCTATAGAATTCCATTTGCTTCGATCCTGACACACTTCTCTTGGTTCCTCCAATGGTCTTGCTTGTTTTAATGATAGATTATGGTTAAACATAATCATCATCATCATCATCATCAGCCCATTAACGTCCCCACTGCTGGGGCACGGGCCTTCCCTATGGATGGATGGATGGAGATCGGGCCTTAAACCATCACGCGGGCCCAGTGCGGATTGACGGTTATTAACGACCGCTAATGCAGCCGGGACCAACGGCTTAACGTGCCTTCCGAAGCACGGAGGAGGTCGAGATGAAAACTTTTATTTTTTATGTCACCCATCCTATGACCGGCCTTTGCGAAAGTTGCTTAACTTCAACAATCGCAGACCGAGCGCGTTTACCGCTGCGCCACCGAGCTCCTCAATATAAACTGAAATATAATTTTGATTTGCGAAAAGTGTCCTCCCCTACATATACTTACAGAAACTCAAAGTGGGCAGAGCCGCAGGTAATCCGAAGATAACTTGTAGCCTTTGTGATACGAAGAACCTACCTATGTACCGTATAGTTTTCATCCTATACTCTCAGACGACGCTCTGAGCCGAGGTTTGGGCACCCTCAGGCCTGTTGTCTTAAACGTTGTGCCTTCAGCGCTCCCCATTTGTCCGGCCAAGTAGTTACTGCCATCTGAGGAAAATCTAAAATAAGTCACGTCAAAAAAAATCACAAACTTACTTACGTGAAAGTTATTTTACACCGACACTACACATTGACGTTATCGTACACGCGCATCTGTGTGTGTGACGTCTTACGCTCATACAATTGAAGACTAAAGTAAGACCGAAGAGGGTGAGGTAAACCTAGCTCAGCCGCTAGTGGGGAGCGGAGAGTTGCCGTTCTCTACGTAGTATTATTCCTTATTCTATTGTACAAGATTTTTAATGTAAGCCGTGTTATCTTCCAGGTGGCGTATGCGATAGCGCTGATCTACGAGATAGTGTGGGTGGTGGAAGCTCAGAGCGGGCTGCCGGTGCCGTCGGCGTTGCTGATGATATGCTACTGCATCGTCATCGCGGCTACCGTCACTCTTGTTCATGGACTTATCTCCGTAAGTGACGTGCGATGTTTCATTGTTATTTCAAAGGCACCTTTGCATCAAGCAGTCGGGTAAATGACATGGCAACGTTTTGGAACGGTCAGACTAAAGAGCCGTTCCTGGGAATTTTCAAAAATTGAGAATGTTCACGTTACAAAAACTTTATAATAGTAAGAAAACTGGCCGATTTCCTTTTCAAATTCTTCTTTCTTGTACTCTCGTCCAAGTAGCTGAAAGATAGGTAATCCTTGGCACAAGGCTATTATTGGTTTTCATTTTTTTTGACGTGACTTATTGTAGATTTGCCGCAGGCCAATTGGGCTTGAACCTCGGCTCAGGACGTCGTCTGAGAGGAAAAAATATTTGAATGAATTGGGTCCCCTAGTGTGTCGATAGCGATAAGCGCTGATTGAGGGAAACAAGGCTATAGTCAGACGTTCTTATCGGTATGTAATTGATCTAAACATTTTTTTTTCTCAGAAAAACAACAGATACCTGCTAGCGTGGCTGATAGCAGTCATCCTAGTGCTGATACCGGAGTGCGTCCTGGTCTTCTACATGTCTATCTATTACTGGGTGAGCCTCTTATACTTTCATAACCCTATCGTTGCCACTAACCCGAGAGCAGCGTGGTGGAGTATAGGTACTCCATATCCTCTCCGGTTGATACGTGGCCAGCCTATGCCCAGAGGGACGTATGTAAGTCGTTATGTTATAGGAGTTACATGACTTAATCGGGATTAAAACGAAAAACGATGTTGATAGTTCACGGTTTGTGCATCAAATATAGGAACGCCTGATATAAATTAAAAGCAACTACAAGTTACAATGTTTTGCGTAAACAATTGGTACAGGCGTTTAATATAATATTGATAACTAAATATTTTTTGTGATGTTTAACAGTATTACTTCTGTGATGGAAGACGCATTAGGGGACTTTCCAACCCTCCCGCCCCTTCGAGGGAAAGAGATAGTTCATTGCGGTGAAGACAGTTGGAGGAAACAAGCATTAGACGGTCCATACAACTGATTATTTTTTTCTTATCTGAGAATATTGTGAATGGGTTATTTTTCATTTATTTTAGCCCAGCCTGTATCCGTTATCTGCACGAATCGGAGGTCGATGGGATATAATATGGGCGATGAGCTGCTCATCTCTCACCATACAGTTCATAGAATCTGATCATCTATTCCTAATCATCTTCATCAATCATCAATGGCCAATGACTAAAGGCCTTAGACGTGTCTGTCAGAAGATTTAATCTATGTCTCGTCCCAATATAAAGTTTAACACCTTGATACATTCGGTATCACTACATAGTATAAAACAAAGTCGCTTTTTCTGTCCCTATGCCCCTATGTACGCTTAAATCTTTAAAACTAGGCAACGGATTTTGATGCGGTTTTTTTTAATAGATATAGTGATTCAAGAGGAAGGTTCATGTGTATAATAACATCCATTAAATAGTGGAAAAATACTGTTATTTTTGAGGTTTTTAATGTGATGTCGTAAATAATTTCATTTTTTCCTCAGCATTGCACCCGAACGAAGCCGGGGCGGGTTGCTAGTGCTAAATAAAAGGCAAATCGAATGTTTGCCACAATATCGGAAATTAGGGCACACGCACGACCGACAAGTGATCGACCTTGTCGTGTCTGTGGCATATACTCTCGTGTAAACTCCACGCAAGAAATTACCATATATTGCAATACTTACTTAGTCATGTATATAGATGTAAGGCCGGTTTAAAACCATTTAAATCAATCCATTTAAAACAAAAAAAAACCGTTTAAAACCGAAATCAACCATTTATTTCGGTTTAAAACGGCTGCTGCTGATGACTATGTTTTTCTTAATTATATAAAGTCGTAACGCCGATAGTCCTTTTAAAATCCAAACTCCATTGTTTTACTATTGTGTCTGGAAACTTTATTGCACAAAACTTAAGTTTAACAACCAGACGTAACACAGTACAATTTGGGCGGCCTTATTGCTCTAGAGCATTTTTTTCCAGGCAACCACTATTTTTTATTAAATAGTGGTATTATGTCTAAGTGTGGGTACTTAGTTCACCTTGCAGTGGATGTACCTCTGACTACCCCGATTGGGATATAGTTGTGAGCTTATGTGCTATTTATTCAGGGTCTGCAAGGCGTGTACGGGGGCGCGGAGCTGGCGTGCTACGTGGCTCGACTACCCGCCATCGTGATCGGAGTAGTGCTGGTACAGTCTGCGTACGCGCTGAGGGAAGCCAGGTAATGTAGCTTTTATACATACCCCCTTCACAGTGGTCCTGAGGTACACACGGCCATAGAATAAACAATACTACTATGGAGCTCGGTGGCGCAGCGGTAAACGCGCTCGGTCTGCGATTGTTGAAGTTAAGCAACTTTCGCCAAGGCCAGTCATAGGATGGGTGACCGTTAATCCGTTGGTCCCGGCTGCATTATAAATAATAAACTGCCTATATACGTTCCACTGCTGGGCACAGGCCTCCCCTCAATCAACCGGAGGGGGTATGGAGCATACTCCACCACGCTGCTCCACTGCGGGTTGGTGGAGGTGTTTTTACGGCTAATAGCCGGGACCAACGGCTTAAAGTGCCCTCCGAAGCACGGAATCATCTTACTTTTTCGGACAATCAGGTGATTCAAGCCTGAAAAGTCCTTACCAAACAAAGGACAGTCTCACAAAGTGATTTCGACAATGTCCCCATCGGGAATCGAACCCGGACCTCCAGATCGTGAGCCTAACGCTCTAACCACTAGACCACGGAGGCTGTTCCCGGCTGCATTAGCAGTCGTTAATAACCATCAATCCGCACTGGGCCCGCGTGATGGTTTAAGGCCCGATCTCCCGATCCATCCATAGGGAAGGCCCGTGCCCCAGCAGTGGGGACGTTAATGGGCTGGTGATGACTATGGAACGGCAACTCTTCCGCTCCCTACCAGCGTCTCTAGGTATACCTCCCCCCCGGTATTACTTTAGTCTTCAATCGTATGAGCGTCACAGCGGGGTGTGACACGGCGCTAGTACCCGACTTGCACCAATGACTCATTTATCTATCTTAAGTGCAGTCTTCACTAACATAGGCTCGACCATAATACACGGTGGTACGGCTCACCTCACCACCTATCACGTTGGTATAACAGAAAGCTCAGTGAGGTGTGGATACTTATTTCGACCAAGTAATGTACAATAAGTCACGTCAAAAAAGAATGGTAAGTACTTACTTGCCCTGCCCCTAGTTCATCTTGCGATTGATGTACCTCTGACTACCCTCTGAGTTACGGAGCACGAAATTATCTGTCTTTTCAGAGGATTTGTCCATTAACACGTTCACTGTGTAACTTAAAATAAGATATCGACCCCTTACGTGCCATGTTATTTTTCGATAAACATATTGGATTTTATGTACATGAAAATAAAAAAACAATCTGCAAAACCTCCCGTCGAATTTGCCCATTTTCCCCAGTGCCCCACATATGGGACACCGTGGCTCACATATGGGACACAGTGGCCTACATATGGGCCATGCGTGTATGAGTTTCAAATGTATTGCGTCATATGTGGGTCATACAATGGACGTGTTAAAAGTGATATCGTTTTCTTCCCAGGAAAGCAGGGTACGGTCCAGGCGCGGCGGTGAGTGGCAGTGAGTTCGATGCCAGCCATTACGTGCCCGACGCCCCGAGTGCCTTCACTAACGACGCCTTCTTAGCGGACAATGGTAATTTCATCTCTTTGGAGCTTTTAAGCATTTTTCTTCTTTGCGAGTCGATGGCGATCGATACAAAATTATTGCTGACCAATAATTGACAACATTTCATTTTTACTAAGGTGCCTTAAATCGAAAACCATTTCGAGATATTTCTATGATTTACACAAAACACATTTTTTCAGATTTTTTAATTCAGTAATAATAGAAATATATTGAAAAATCCACGAGGTCAGAAGAGAAAAGCATAATAAGTTCAGACCTTTACATAAAAATTATAAAAAAAGTAAATGTCATATATATATTTTTTTTGTTTTGTTTTTCCCCGAAGGGTAAGGCAAAGGCAACTATGCCCATACAGCCATGTCTTACGTATTTTTTTTCTTGATGATTGATGAAATGATGAAAGGTGATATGATGAAACCTAAGCCCCCACCCTCGGAGTAGACTCCTACTCCGAATCCCAAACGAATTAACTTCAAAAGTCCGCATAAACTTTCGAGTTATGAAGCGGCTTCCTGGCACGAAGCGAAAATAGGCAGATACACTTTGTTTATTGAATACTCCAATATAATAACACTCGCGAATGTCTTCCGACTAACTTAATGCGATCATTAACCACAAAACACCACTTCGTATTAATTATTTAGATTACTCAATGAAGAAAGCAACTATCCCGTTCCCGTTTCCCACCAAAAAGCAATGTCATATATAACATGACACTTTGTTTGCGACTTGTTTTAAATACGCATGCAAAGGTACATTACATTATACTGCCTTCATTCTATCAATGGCAGAATCCAATTTTCAAAAAATATTTTTTGTAACTTCTAGTGGAAAAATCTTGAAAAGAAAAAATACGTGTCTTCTATTTAAACAAGTACTTTCGAAATAGCACAAAAAAACCACGGCTTAAAAATTTGAAATGTTGTCAATTGGCCACGCTTACGGCATTGTCAGTGGCTTCGTAAAGGTCTTTAATATTGCAGGTGTTAGGGCACTTAGGACAGCACAAAAGGTGAGCCATAGTTTGTGGTGTTTTAAGCATAACTACGCCAAGCGGCCGGTGGGAAGTAGCGTAGACACATTTGAGAACCAATTACAGAATTTTAAAGTGTGCGTGCATGAATGGTCTAACAGAAAGCTCGGTGAGGTGTGGGTTCTTCATTCATCTTGCGATGGATGTACCTCTGAGTACACCATTGGTATATAGTCGTGAGCTTATGTTATGAATTATATTGGTACTAATTCCTGTAAACACCATCTAATTTTATTTTAAGTTATATCTGTAATTTTCTTATCCGCCGAAAAGGAAAGGGACGGGTAATCGACAAGCATAAAATTTATGGAACACACGTCAATTTTAAGCACAAATCTAAAACAACCGTCTAAAAATTTTACATTGGCCAATAACCCGACAGAATTATGTTGACAGCACACGTCAAATGGTTTGCATACCAGCGAGATACCTTTTTAATTCGCCCGGGTTATTCATTCATTTACTCATTCTTCCTAAAATTAAGAGCTGTCAGTCATCCGCCCCTTTCCTTTTCGGCGGATAAGAAAATGACAGGTATAACTTACAGTAAAATTAAGAGGTGTCTGCAGGAATCGGGGCCACTATCTACCTCAGTACAGAAAATAAATATCTGTGGTGTCTACTGTACTGTCATGCCGATTTTATGCGGGAAATCGCGTACGAAGATTGAAGCTTTACAATAATAGTGCTCGTCGACCAAATTATTTTTAAATTACTTACTTATATAATCGTGTTTTTCGTCGTTATTTTTATCTTTTTTTCTCACGGAATAAGTGGGGACATATCACAAAAATTACTTTGTGGTCCCTAGTTTGGTTAGGACATTACAGGCTGATCACCTGATTGTCCGAAAGTAAGACGATCCGTGCTTCGGAAGGCACGTTAAGCCGTTGGTCCCGGTTACTACTTACTGTGTAAGTACGTAGTCGTTATAAATGAGTCATGTCAGGGGCCTTTGGCGGCTCAATAGTAACCCTGACACCAGGGTTGATGAGGTTAGTAATTCGCCTCAAAACCCACACGATAGAAGAAGAAGACGGAATAAGTAGGTTATTAGCTACTTATCGTTGTTCAGCTTATGTAGGTTAGCAGAGTTTCCGATGTTACCTAAGTGGCACCTAAAATAATAGCTCATGAGATGGCAATTGGTGCTGATGATTAGGTTTCTAATAACTTAGGAAGTGAAAGTTTGGGGAGACGTCTATGAGTGTATTACACTAAGTATATCGGTTTTCTGGCTTAAAGGCATCGTCTGGGATCTTAGTCCATCTGTTAACGTTCTAATGCTTGCTGCACATCACACAGAAACTACGCATTCTGTGTGCATGATGCATACTGCTTACATTTTTATTTATTTTACTAAGTACAGTCATGAGCAATATAATGTACCCACTTTACGACTCTGTCGCACTAACATATTCGACATTTAGTGAGACTTACAGTTCAATTTGTCAAAAAAGTTAATGTGACATGGTACCAAAGTGTATACATTAATGCTCGTGACCGTCATATTTACGTATTAAACCGGCGCTGGATGATGCTATAGCATGGTTCTATCACAGCACAAGCTGAGCCATTTCCTTTTGCCCGAAACAAAAACAAAGAAAAAAGACAAAAAAGTAAAGTTTTTTTTTTTAAAGAAAAAGTGAACTGTTACTGGCAATATTTATACATTTATTTTATTATTATTCTCAATCTTATGTTCTGTGCAATAAAGAAGTATTATTTAAAGAATCTTATCAATTTCCAGGCAAACCCGGCTCGATGCCAGACCTCCGTCGCCACCTCGCTTCACGGCAGTCCATCAACATGGGGTATCCACAGATGATGTTACCGCAACCACCGCCAGCTTACTGGCAACATTTAGCTGACAGACAATACGCTGCCAGCTTAAGAGGATACCCGAAAGCGTTCAGCGGACCACAAATGTACGGCACCTGGGTCGGACCTAGATCAGGACCTTACGATAACCCTTACAAACGGCGACATTCCATAGTCGGGGCTTTTGATGAATACCCCGCGAAAAACTACGATGTTTACGAAGACAGAATGGACTGTAAAAGCGAAATGGCGTATCCATATTACAGACAACAGTACTACGACCCAAGAATGTATCCTCCAGATTACGACCCAAGGTTTTACCCAGAATACAAACGTGAAGATGCATCTTATGGGGTCAACCTCTTAAGACATGACCCTTACCACTTCGGGTCGAGAGAACGAGTGTTCTACGGCCTAAGAAACAGTCATACCTCAGTCGGGAATGAGTCTGACGACTTGACGAAATACAAAGACGTTGCTTTGTGAAGTGATTTTTAAGGAAATAGTGTTTGAAAATGGAATGTTGGTGCTGTTACTAGAGATTTAGGCTCAGTTAAGTGATATAATGTAGGTACGTAAAGTACATATTGGTATGGCAGTAGGTATATGCCTACACGCAAATCAGGAACATAGAGTTCTAGATTGATACCTTTCTCTATAGATCGTTTTACTTTCTCAGGTTATTAAGACATTAAATCACTCATAAGGTTTAATTCATAAATTCCAAATACCTACCTAATCTGTTTCTTGACATCAGGATAAAGACAAAATTGAAAATCTAGATAGAGAGTAGGAAAATTTACTTATCTACTAGAATAGACACTTCTTTGAGTGTACACTTCTTAGGCAATAAGCGTTTATGAAAGGAATCGATGTACCTATTGCATGAGCCTGAAAGTTTTGAATAGCAATAATTTAATCTATTGTATATTATTTCAAGAATAATAAGTAAAATGTTAAACATTGCGATTGCGACAACGTAGCGATCTCGAATATTTATCTGGCATTATTTTTTTAAAATTAAATTAGTATCTTTAGCCATAATAAGTATAATGCATTATAATGTTTATAACTTACTATTATGAGAAATAAGCTAATAATATTCCGTAAATAATATACGTTCTACGTAGTGTTATGGAACACGAAAAATAAAATAATTAGTTATAGTTACCTACCTAATTAACCAAAGGTGTAAATATGTTTTGGAAAAAATACTTTAATGAATTGAGTCACTAGGTACTTGTAAAGGAATTTAAATTCAGTAAACTATTTTCGTATGACTATTGTGTTTTATTGCTATGTAACCTTGTGTTCAAATAGGGTGGGAGTTAACCTACTTTTCTTCTTCTAACGTGTGGGTTGTGAGGTGGATTACCAATCCCATCGACCCTGGTGTCAGGGTTATTATTGCCATAGGCCCCTGACATGACTCATGTAACGACTACGTACTTACATCAGTAAGTCTTAACCGGAACCAATGGCTTAACGTGCCTTCCGAAGCACGGATCATCTTACTTTTTGGACAATCAGGTGATCAGTCCGTAGGTTCTAACCAAACTTGGGATCATGAAGTGATTTTTGTGATTTGTCTCCACCGGGATCTCCGGATCGAGAGCACAACCCTCGACCACTTGGTCTACTTTATTTAAGGGATATGTATTCCTATATCGACTTCCTGAAAGTTATTCAGTAAGTAAGATACACTCTAAAAAATACATTTATCCCAAAACGGCTGCTGCTAAAATAAACATAGTTATAAATACTCGAGGGCTCGCTTTACTCCAGAGCTTCGTGATAAACCAAGTGGTGACCTTCTATTCTTCGTCAGAAGAAAACAATATCAATAAAACAGTAAATGACGTAAGTAATAATAATCACTTCAATTCGTATTTTAGCGATCCCTCCGAAAAAAAAATTGAATGAAAGCGTTTTATTGTGTCGTTGTGCACTTATTTAATTTTACTTCGCAATCAAGTATGTTGAACTTTGATATTATTGTTTTACTGTAAATAGTTTTATCAACTAATAAATAATCCAGCCCGATTTAGTGTCACCTATCATAATTACCTAGGGTTGATGAGGTTGGTAATTCACCTCACAACCCACACGATAGAAGAAGAAGATCACCTATATTAGGATCTCAATGTCAAATATGTCAATAAATATCAAGCCTAGCCAGGTGAATATTAAAATACCTATCTCCCTCTTCTAATACTGTTCTCCCCGGTTGTGATGTAAGGTTCAAATAATAATGACCTTCTATTCTTCGTCAGAAGAAAACAATATCAATAAAACAGTAAATGACGTAAGTAATAATAATCACTTCAATTCGTATTTTAGCGATCCCTCCGAAAAAAAAATTGAATGAAAGCGTTTTATTGTGTCGTTGTGCACTTATTTAATTTTACTTCGCAATCAAGTATGTTGAACTTTGATATTATTGTTTTACTGTAAATAGTTTTATCAACTAATAAATAATCCAGCCCGATTTAGTGTCCGAATAGTAAATAATCACTATTTAGATAATCATTGCTTGAAAAATGTAAATTACTTTCTAGGAACATCAAAACGCATTACGTTTAGTGTTGCTATAACAATAAACCGAGATACCTTTACTTACAAAACTCAATGTTAAAAAAAAAGGCAGAATTAAAAAAAATCCCTTGGATTTCGTGGCAATAAGCAGTATTATTATAACACCAGAGATGTATTTTTGTTTTCTGTTGTTATGTTCAGTTCGGTTAGTGGAAAGAGGGACTTTCCAGGCTATCTATAAAAAAAGATAATAGCGTTGTATCTTTACAACGCCTTTGCCTTCGTTTTACCTTCCAATTTCATAGATAACAGACATACCTATGCATTTTTTATCTTTGTTTTTGAGTATAAATGGTGATTCTTGTTGGTAGCTCTTAAATTAGTGATGATGAGTCTGGAAAGTCCCTTTTTAGTTCACTATCTATTTTGTTGTTTTGGTCATTGTCTTGAAAAGGTACCCTGAAGTTTGAGATATTTTTGTGCAACGGCAACACTACACGGCGTTGGCTGTCATCGAGAAAAAAAAATAGAACGAAGTCGTCGACATTTCTAAGTTTCAAAGTTTTCAATAATCCTATTAAAAGTTACTTTGTAGTGTAGGAATAATGTAATAAAGTAAATATTTACGAAATCGGACATAACTTCTATCGTTGAAGTTGAAAAAAGTGAGTTTTGTGGTGTGATGAGACATAACTGTTTATTGTTTCGTGTAGGTGGCTACCATGGTTTGTGTCAATGTGAAAGTGTTTTAGCATAAAATTTAGACCCCATTGTTCAAATCTTTCCGGGTGTCTGTTGGGAAAAAGCCGCACGAGTGTTGCTTGCGCAAGATACGGTGGCATAGGAGACTTTTTCTGTGATGTGCCAACTTTGAAACATGTTAAGTTGATCCACTCAGATAAACCCCGTAAGTTGTAAATTATGTTTTCTTTCTGTTGTTATTACGTAAAAAGTCGGATTCGGTGTCCTTGTCCAATGAGGACACTTATACCGGTGCTGTAAAGTGAGAATCTTCCTTCTGGTGACTTTCTTTTGTTCAAAAGTATATATAAAATGTATAACCTAGATGATGTGTACCCCTATGCATTGAATGTTATTTATAAGTGTAACTTGGAAGTCTTTATAAGTGTCTAAAACACTATATCTACCGATAACAAGATTAACGTAATGAATATGTATTAGATTTTCATACAATAAACCATTAAATAAATATAAGCTACTCTTACACAATTCTGAGATTATGTTAATATAGTGTGTTTTTTAATATTTTCAGTATACCAATAGCAAGAATGAATGTGCCATCACAAGAGAATGTCGCCCTTCTGTCTTCAGGTTAGTATTTTTTCTTTCAATTTTTCAATCAACTTTCCTATGTTCATTTTAGTATTATTGCTTTTTTCGAATATTTATTGAAATTTTCCTTATCTTATTTATGATTTCATAAAGTACATTTTAATCTTAAAAATATGTTATGATAAACAAACAAATATATACTATATTTTTTAACTATATTTTCGCATCCCAAGTGAAATGACAATCAAAAACCAAACATTATTTAGTTTTTTCAAATAAAATTGGGAATATATTCTTGTCAGGCCCTTTGTACTTTTCTTGAGATTTTCAGTTGAGAACCAAATAATCTGGCAGAGCTAGTCTTAGTCCTGAACAATTAGGATAAAATTAAGTTGGTGGTTGCCTGAATGGGCACCAATTTGTCACAGTACATAATCACCTATCTTAGGATTTCAATATTAAATATGTCAATAGATATCAAACCTAGCCTGGAGAATATTAAAATACCTATCTCCCTCTTCTAATACTGTTCTCCCCGGCTGTGATGTAAGGTTCAAATAACAGATTACCAATCATCTCTATATATTGTAGCATCTGTAGTTTGCTTCCGTGACCTATAAATGAAAAAAAAAAAAAACAAAATCAAATGAAAACCGTTTTTGATTGGCAATTGAATGATTCTATTCTATACAGATAAAGCATAATTGAAAAAAAGTACCATCTGCTGCACAATAAAATTATGCCTACAAGAGTTATATTATAGAAATTCTAAGGATTCTTATTGTGGATTTCAGTTACTATCAAACATGTAATGTTTATAATAACCATCTATACTGGCTCCCTAGTAGTAGATGAGTCAGTAATGTAGTAATGTCTTTGTAAGTATGTTTGTATGTTTTGTAAGCTTTTTGCAATCGATAGTATCAATATATATATAATCAATTATATCTAACAATTATTAGATTATAATCGATATAATTGTGGAATTTGTAGCATCAATAGTAGTCTAGGAACTGATATTAGCTAGGCAAATGACTAAATTGAATAACAATATTTTTTGTTTATTATGTTTACTTATCAGCAGCCATAAGCAATGCTATCTTAAAAATGTACAACAACTTGATTATCAGCCTGAACTTTGTCACATTATTTTTCTCTTTTTTTTCTGAGGATTTTATTGCAGCTTCTTTTCCCCGGCTATAAAGATTTTGAGCAGCTGCAGTTTTTTTAGGCTGATGAGACATTTGTTGTGTAAAAAGTGACTATTGAAAGTGTTCAAACTAACTAAACTAAAATGTTACCTACTGAATTTTCTTCTATCGTGTGGGTTGTGAGATGGATGACCACCCTCATCAACCATGGTGTCAGGATTATTATTGAGCCGTCCCCGCTCTGCAGGCCCCTGACGTGACTCAAGTAACGACTACATAATTACATCAGTAAGTAGTAACTGGAACCTACTGAATAAAGATATTTTTGAATTTGCATATCAATATTTAGATTATTTAGGGGTAAATAATCGATAATCAATTATTCGGCAACACTACATCGGGGTTGATGATGTTGGTCATTGATCACAAAACCCACATGAGAGAAAACCATCTATCTCCACTTTGAATGCCAAGTTGTTTTTAGGTTCTGCCTACCCTAGCTTTGTATGTGAGTGTAAAAAATAATATGACACGGTTCACAGCAAGATCCAGCCACAAAACAGTGTTACAAGTTAACTAATTACTTGTCGCATTGCCTAACAATTCCTAGTGTTATACTTCCCACAGCTAATTACTTCATATTGTGTTATATTTTCACGCGATTCTCGTCTTTGTATTACTGTCTATAAAGCCTATGTAACCGTGAAATTTTTCGCGTTATCGACGCCTAATGATGTACAGTCGGTGAGAAAAGTAATGTGACGAAGTACAGACTGTGAATCAAGTTGTTTTGCATTTTTCGGATTGCATTGTTTATGGCTGCAGATAAGTAAATGTATAAAATAAATGCCTTTTGTCACACACTCATATAGCATACTAATCTGGCAGCTATGCTATAGTATGCTAATACTATGCCTGTCTTTGACGAGAGTGGAAGAAGGGAAAGTGGCGTGTCAGGATCGTAGTAAGTGCTCGCGACACCAAACACTTCAGGACCCGCCGTGGTCGACGACATCCCTCAACCAGCGCTTATCGCTATCGACCCACTAGGGTCGATTAATTCTTTCAATTATTTTCCCTCTCAGACGACGCCCTGACCCGAGGTTCGCGCCCAACTGGGCACCCTCAGGCCTGTTGTCTTAAACGTTGTACCGGCCAAATGGGGAGAGCCTTCAGCGCTCCCCATTTGGCCAAGTAGTTAATGCCATCTGCGGCAAATCTACAATAAGTCACGTCAAAAAAAAAGTAGAAGAAGCGAAAGTGGCGTGTCAGGATCGTAGTAAGTGGAATTCCGTGCTCTCTGCCTACTCCAACGGGAAACAAGAGTGTCTTATGTATGTATGTATATAGCATCACGCATATTAGTGGCTGGTAGTTCTTATCCTCATTAAAAACGAAATATTATATCGTAAACTATAATATTATGGTGTTTACCACATACCAGCCAAGGCCGAATAACTAGTACGTAATCTCAAGTCAATGTATCGATGAGATCATTGGCTTTTGTTAACAAAAAAATATTTTTAAACATACTTGTTTACGTTTACTAAGTTATAATCCCAAACTAACATCGTCCGTTGAAATATTTTCGTGTCTAGCAGTGATGGATGCATTTATAGACCAACAACTCGCCTGGGTTTTTATATGTTTCCGAAAGATTAGTAAATGACGTAACGGTTCAATATTTTTGCATATTACACTTCTCATCAAAAAAATCGAAACACCTTGCAAGTTTACGTTTTGTCAGGATTATCAGAAAAATGTGTACATTTAGGAATAAATGTTAAATGTCGTTTAATAGTGAGTAATATGAGCTTATCAAATCTTAATGTTAATGTTCTAAATTTAAATGAATTTTTCATAGGTTTCGTATTTTGTTAAATGAGTCATTTTTATTCCGTATGGAGTATAAAGGAAATGGATAAAACAAGACACGTAAATGAAAAAAAAAGCTAAAAAACGTTTATTTAATAACTTGTATTCCCTCCCCGAGCTCTAATTACTGCTTCCATACGGTTCTTGATCGATCGGATGAGAGTCACGATCACATGCTGTGGTATATTGTCCCATTCCTCTTGGATTGCATCTTGCAGCTGGCTAAGTGTTTCTGGGGCAGGATCTCTTGCTCGAATTCGTCTCTTTAATTCATCCCACAGATGTTCAATGGGATTCATGTCCGGGCTTCTTGCTGGCCATTCCATAATAGAGATATCGACTTCGTTAAGATAATCTCGTACGACGCCCGCGGTGTGAGCCCTAGCATTGTCGTGCATGAATATGAAGCCGTTGCCAATAAAATGTGCATAGGGCATCACATGAGGCTCGAGACACTCTTCGACGTACCGATGACAGTTTAGTGCAGGCAGACGTGGCCCAGACACGAAAGCAAGCTCTGTCTTACCGTCGGCGCTGATTCCTCCCCAAACCGTCCACGAACCGCCACCATAGCTGACCTTTTCTTCAATGCAGCATTGTGCATAGCGTTCTCCGTCTCTTCTGTAGACCTTGTTCCTTCCGTCGTTACCATACAGCATAATTTTACACTCATCAGAAAAGAGAACTTTGCTCCACTGTAGATATGACCAATTTAGGTGCTCACGTGCAAAGTTAAGGCGCGCTCTTCGATGGTCTGCAGTTAATTTCGGCCCATTTGCTGGCTTATGCGGTACCAGTCCACGATCCTTCAACCTTCTTCTAATTGTAGAGTCACTTACAGCCACCCTTCGTACAACACGAAGCCGCTGCTGCAGTTGAAAAGCGTTAAGGCGTCGATTTCTTAAAGAAGTTGTTACAATAAATCGCTCATCTCGCTCAGAAGTGACCCGATTCCTGCCAGATCCTGAACGGCGCGTGAACAAACCAGTCTCCCGATAACGTTTATAGACTCTATGAACAGATGACAGGCTTAGATGCAGTCTTGCAGCCACAACACGCTGACTAAGGCCAGAATCCAGCAATGCCACAACTTGGGCGGCTTCTGTGGGCGAAGTATCCATAAGTTTTAGAAAAAAAACCTTTTTTCAGACGTCCCAAAGTCACAGTATTGAAATAAAAAACAAAAAGTTTAAGGATAGGCGCCAATTTTTAGTTTTTAAACGCTAAATGTACTCCAACCCTAAACACACATTTGTCTCAAAACAGTGATTCATTTCGTTTATAAGATAAACAAATGAAATTCTAATTTTGAATTTAGAATTTTCGCTTATTACTGTAATGGCCAAACTGCCAGCTATACATTTATGTATTTTTTTTCATCGTATGAATTCTTTTTTGTGTTAAATTCGGACAGAAACAATGAAAACGGAAGTGTTTCGATTTTTTTGATGAGAAGTGTATTTGAATTCATCCCCATAACAAATGTTTATCAATCTGTTGCAACTTCAAGTCATGAAAATTCAAATTCAGAATTCGTTACTTCCGAACTTCATGTGATTCGTGTAACAGCGTACACGAGCGTGTCGAGCGAGTGATTCTGAGAACTGAGTGAGACTAGGTACTGGAGGGTTTCTGGATCGATTTCGCGCATGCGCCATGCTCGCGGCCCGTCCAAAGGCACGGCTCGAACGAACCCTGTCAAAATAAAACTTGCGATTTTGCGAAATTCGCACGCGATTCCCGCATTTAACTCCTTTATTTCAGTTTAATTACAATCGATAGTCTTTAGAACTATTTTCGTGTGACAAATTTCTTTTGATTTTAAATTATATCTATTGATCGTTCGTTTTGGGTTCGAAAGGAAAAAAGAAACAGTTTATTTTTTTATTGAAATATGTTTTCGATGTAAATTAAAAATGTGCGAGTGTTTGGTGGCCAGTATTTTAATTTGATTAGTGGACCCGTGCAAGATGTAGCCATTGCACCGCTGGATAGGTATGTATGGGAGACTTGTAGCATTCCTTTACTTGTTGCGCTCCTTTTACTGTTCCATTACGTAATGCGACATTTTAAAGCGGTTTTTAATCACTTGAACATTTCTATGAATAGACCTAATACTACGTTTTTGAGTAAGTTTAGATTTATAGTAATAATTCACGTGCACGTACTTGATTTTCAATATCAAAATGCACCGACATTATATGGCGCCCAACATGGGGCCTTCATTATCATAACATTTTACAGAAACTATATTGATTTTGACTTTTATAATATTAGTATTAAGGTTATTTGACCAGTCGACAATATTTTTTGATAAACGACTCTTCAATTCATATTTTTCTGAATCTGTATGAGTGCACTTTGCACTAACAAGCTCCAAGTAAAAAAGAAATGAAAAGTATCAGCCATTCTGTGTTTAGTATAGTACTAAGAGTAATGAATACATTAATCAATACTAGACTGTTCGTTTTAGTGTAACTATTTTTTTCTTAAACAGCTAGTGATGTTTCTTCAATACCACTACAATACGGAAATTATTGTATTGTAATCGTAAATAACGATCGATATAAATACAATACAGTGATCGTTATAGACAGGGTGACCCCTATTCGAGTGTTTAATAATCGGAGAAAGAGTAGCATATCATGTAATATATGAAGGTATAACTAAAAAGAACGTCTAGAACCCTGTGCCGAGGTTTTTCTTGCAGCTTCTTTTCCCCGGCTATACAGGCTGTGCGAAGCTGCAGTAGTTCCTTATGTAAAAAAAAAATCTCGATTCAAAGCTAACTATGTTACCTACTGAATAAAGTTATTTTTGAATTTGAATTTTACAGCCGTAATATAATGCATACACTTTAAAAAAAAGATAAGATATGTATTTATTTGGTCTCACTTGTTAGTTACAATCACTTAACCCTTTCACGGACAGAGACCATGGGCCATTGATGGTTCATAATAGGTAGTATGGAATCGGAACGTCCGCAGACGTGTCCTTGAAAGTGTTTAAAACATGTTCGTCACAAATTTAAAAAGACATACCATAGTAGTTAGGACTGCACACGGAATAGAAGAAAGAGGTTGGAGGAGCCTTGTGAGCGGGAAACGTGCGCCATACAAGTATGAGCAAATAGTTCATACTTCAACTTTGCACTCAACTCGTCCGCAAACATTACTACACACGGAGCTCCGCGATAGTATATTAAAAGGTCGTTTTATGCATTATAACATGCAGGGCAAAAAAAAAAAACAAAAAACGACTAAATAAACGACCATATAGTCAGAACAGCCCTAAATATCCCGACGTCAAAAAGAGGGCGTGGAAGACCCCCCGCCACATGGTTAACGACGGTCCAAAAGGACCTGAAACAATTAGACCTGGACGCCAAACTGGCCCAAAACCGACCAACCTATAGAAATAGGATAAGGAGAGCCGACCCTGTATAAGCGGGACAAGGCTTAGGAAGAGAGAGAGAGAGAAAAAACGACTATTATGCAAGATCTTTTCTTATCACAGGAAAGCTAAATTCGCCTAGTAAAACCTTAGTATGATCGGCTATTTATCAAAAAAATACTTTTGTATGCAGTGTCTTACGAAAAGGTTATGATAAATTTGCAGACTATCACATAACATATACGTGGCCGGTAAAGTGGCTATGGAATTTGAGAAGCAGTAGAGCTATCGCAGTTACCTGTTTGCAGGAGTAGTGGTAAAAGAAAGTGAGGTTGAACTGGCGACAGCGGTTTTCATACAAAATGCGTGTTAGGGCCTTTGCAACCTCTTCTATTCCATAGGACTGCCTCACCAACGAGTCAATTCTATAAGAAAACACCTTCAGAATGCTGTAAAGCTTAATTACCTGGTGAAATAGATAATTTAAAAAAATGTTGCCATATATACACGTGATTACTCCTATTTTTCTTCAGGGAAATTGGATAGTGTACATTTATCCAAATCAGTCACTTTTAACTAAACATCAAAACATAAAATGACTATGGAGTTAGTATGAAAACGTACACAGTGGCGTAATAAATAATTAACTTTAAAAAAAAAAAAGATTTTAAGTTTTGGATTTTTTTCATAATTATTTTTTGATCTAGGAAACTACCCAATTCTACTCGCTGCAATTTTGCCTCTTATCACTTTCGCCATATCAGAATATATTGTAAGGTGGTCAGAGTATGTTGTAAGGTGGACTACCAACCTCAGGAATCACGATATCAGGATTATTATTTAATAGGAGACACTAAAACACATGAGTAACGAATTTACCAACATAACAATATTAAAGACAACATAACAATGTTATAGTAAGCGATAAAAGTGGTCTTTCTATTACAAGCAGTAAGAGCCCTTTAGTGTCCTCGCGGGGCGGCATCGTGTTTATTATAAGAGTGAGTATAAATAGAGCGTTTTATGTAATACGACAATATTTAACCTTAAAGGCCTATGCCTAGTATACCGTATCATACTACCACCACCACAGTATCATAGTATCACAGTATCATAGTACTACTGGCCACACGATGCAGCTCGGCTATACCCCACCTGGGAACTGGTGCAGAGGGCACTCGTTCATTATGTGAGATATGGTTTGATCCGGGTGACCACATTTACAGTATGGCGACTCCTTTGAGCCCCATTTATACAGCAGAGACTTGGTTAAGGGAGCTTAAGCTGGATATTTGATCCACGCAGGATATTTTATTTGTGTCTGCCATACGCAATAATAATAAGTACTACTCGCATCGCCCGTGTTTCGGGCCTTAGGTCCGTATCACCGAAAGGTTGGTAGGACCATGGGAAGGTGGTGGGTTATACCGTATCATACTAGGACCGTATGGCCCACTGCAACGGAGCAACCTCGTTAGAACGGAGGAACTGTGTACTGGGAATTCTGGCCGGTCTGAGCATGGCACGCTACGGTTTTGGTCGGTGATGAAATGGTCTAGTGCGCCATAGAAATACATACAAAGAATATTTTTTTGCCAGTGTTGGGACGGATACAGTCCTGGTATGATACGGTGTAGTGGGCACGGACCTTTAACCGATAGGGATTGTGTCCTTAATAAGGTCGACCGTTGTATGGACGAGGGTTCTGATTCTGATCACCTGTCAAATATAAACTCACGCCTATTTCCCACCGATCGGGGTAAACAGAGATCCTATACTTCTCCTGATTCCTCCACATTCATCAACTGAATCATACACGCACGCCGCCGGTTCAGAGTAGATCTTACTGAACCTTTTCTTAGGACATGTCTAATTTGGACAATGTACGTCCTTCTAGGTCTTTCTCTGCCAGCCCTGCCACCTACTTTCGCCGACATACGGCTACCATACCTATTCAAGGACTTCGTCCAAAGACGTCACGTCACGTTACGTCACGTTGATCTAACTGCGATTCCCGAATTTGGTTGGTTCCAGAAAATTAAGGGAATTGGGTCGTGTACTAGGTTCAATATAAATTATAAAATTCTGATTACTAAATAAAGACAGATCTAAAACTAACGAAAAAACATTTTCTTTTTTCTATTTAACTTATTTATGAATTTTAATCAAGAAAAACGTAATAACAAGTCAGACATTTTATCACGGTTTTCCATGACGTCACAGTGTGCTTTTTCATACAAATTCCATAGTAATTTCGTTTTTGACGTTTAGTAAAAATTTACTGATTTGAATAGTTGGAAAGTAGCCTATTTGGTAGGTGAACAGTAAGCTCAGGAAATGTTGGTATTTAGTCCACCTTGCGACGGATGTACCTCTGTCTAGATTGGTTATGTTCGCACCAAAAGTGGCTGCAAGTTGTCGTCTGATTATTTGTGGTTCTGCCCACCCTATTAAAGATTACGAGCGTGAGTGTTACCTCTTATAATACTTACTTGGCTCTATGGAGGAATGTCCATCGCCTGTTTTATAGGTTGGCCTTCTGTTCCGTTTTATGTTTTCTCACGGGATTATTTACATTGTGGTCAGTTTTATATTCGTACTTGGAATGGAATGTAATTTTATTATGTAGTTTAATATCCCATACATCGTTTTGAATGAAAAGATTGACATCTCCTTGAATCCCGGCTCGGGTTCCATTGAATTCGAATTTATGAGTTTGAATTCATGTTTGGATAATTGATATGACGTGGTTACCAGGATGTGTGTCCGGTTAATGGCAATAGGCTCGCTCCTTGGGACTTGAACATAGCTGCCGAGGAGTGGATCTGTATAAAACACCTCTGCCTACCTTTGCGGGGATACAGACGCGATGTTACGTTAAATAAATAATGTTTATTCCAAGTAACCATTGATTTCTAGTGTTAGTGTATAATAAAAAGAACAGAACAATATCAAAAACTTATAATGCATTTGGGCGCGTGTAGTCTACTGCAGTGACGCAAATAGGGGCTCTCGTCCCCAATCGAACAGAGAGCAAGGTTGGGGCTGTCCCGTACGCGGGACGTATCCCTTCCATGACTTTCATTACTTTTTTTACCTTAATTGTGCAACTCTTTCATTGTTAAGGATTCCGACGACCCGATTACTCTAGCCATAGAGGCAACCAATCAGCTCGCGACACCAAACACTGCAGGACCCCGATACCGACCCCGCCGGCGTGGTCGACGATTTCCCTCAATCAGCGCTTATCGCTATCGACCCACTAAGGTCGTTTAATTCTTCCAAATATTTTTCCTCTCAGACGATGCCCTGAGCCGAGGTTCGCGCCCAACTGGACACCCCAGGCCTGTTGTCTTAAACGTTGTACTGGGTGAGAGCCTTCAGCGCTCCCCATTGGTCCGGCCAAGTAGTTAATGCCATCTGCGGCAAATCTACAATAAGTCACGTCAAAAAAAAAACAATGTTAAGGCGCCTTAACGCACCTGTAAACCGGCGTGTAAATCCGCCTTATACCTTCAATTTGCGTTGTAAAGCCTCCTCTAACCGGCACGTCCGACTATCCGTGTCATGAGCTGTCAGTAACGGTTAATTAGATTCCGGACGGATTATGACGGGTACGACGTCACGTCCGATTGGTGTCGTCCGACGTAATACGAGTTTTCATATTGTTTTATCAGCGTCACTTTCTTGTGCACTTCTTTGGCTTTTATGATGACAATATTTTTCTTGCTCTGTCATGATTATCATCTCGCTAACGATAATGCGAATAAATATTCCCATTACCTCTATAAATCTAGGTGTATTCCTCTTCCATCCATCTCTGTCAGTCGTCATCTCGGTACTCACCTTTCACGCACATCCCCCTTCACACAATCCATCAACACTTCCTTGGGTCCGCTACCCCCATAGCTGTAGGAAAGTGAGAATACTATGGAAGGATAATGAATGGGAATTTGATTGTTTATGGTATGAAAGGAGGATGGTTAATGAATGGTACGTAAGGCAGTTTTTTTTTAAATAAGAGAGGCGAGTCGATGGTGCAATGATTTGTGTAAAATATAAGGAGTAAAGACATTTAAAATAACCCGTGTTATTTCTCTATATACTCACACACATACACATAATATAAATAAAATAAAATAAATTTATTTTGTATCGACGCATATACAAAACATAAATATCTCATCATCTCCCTAGCATTATCCCGTTTTTCACAGGGTTCGCTTACCTAACCTGAAGATTTGACAGGTCTGGTTTTTTACAGAAGCGACTGCCTGTCTGACCTTCCAACCCGCGAAGGGAAAACCAGTCCAATACTGGTTAGGTCACATACCTCCAAAAATGCATTACTTGGGAATGTGGGTTTCCTCACTATGTTTTCCTTCATCGCTTAGCATGTGACAATCATTTATGATCCAAACATGAATTCGACAACAAATCCGACAATCATTGGTTTAGCACTGTGCTGGATTCGAACCTGCGACTTCAAAGTGAGAGGCAAGCGTTCTACCAACTGGGCTTCTAGGGCTTCATGACAATTGATAGTGATAAAAATATTATGGAATGGACATGTCACCTTATGTCAATTCCATTTTATCATTGCCACTGTCGATTGACGCCTGAAGGACGTAATATACGATCCCGACGACCCGATTACACTAGCCATAGAGGCGGCCAATCAGTTCGCGACAACAAACACTTCAGAACCCCGATACCCATTTCCGTCATTCAGCGCTTATCGCTATCGACCCACTGAGGTCGATTAATTCTTTCAAATATCCTCTTAGAGGACGCCCTGAGCTGAGGTTCGCGTACAACTGGGTACCCTCACGCCTGTTGTCTTAAATTTTGTACCGGGTGAGAGCTCTCAGCGCTTCCCACTTGTCCGGCCAAGTAGTTAATGCCATTTTCGGCAAATCTAAAATAAGTCACGTCAAAAACAAACTGTCGATTGTTAATCGTTCACGACTTGGTTAAGGCCCCTGTACCCAGCAGTGGGACGTATATGGGTCATTTATGTACGTTTAAGGTATTTTAAACTGCGTCACACCAGTCTTAACCCAAGCACTCAAATATCAAGTCACCATAACATATACAAATGCATGTAAATAAGTTCTCCGTTGTTCCCGTTTGGGAGCTGTCCGTTTTCCGAAGATCGGTGATCCGGTTTCCGGTTCCGGGCTTTTGTGCGGGTGTCGCGTCCGCCTACGAAATGGCCTTGTTTTGTGATAGGGGTGCGAGTATATTCGAATTGTTTGATTTTCTAGTCTTTTTATTTTACTTATTGCACTTAGAAAGAAAGTAACTTGTTTGATAAACTATGCGTAATTTTGCTCCTCTATGGCGCTATGGAGACAAAACGCGTGAACTGATATTCAATTACTTTTTTTTTTAATTTTAAAAATCATAAATTCACGTTCTTTATCTCTGTCACTCGAAAATCTACTCGTGACTTCTAATTATGATCCTAAGATAAATAATGACGAATTACAATTTACAATACACTACTACTTACTACTACTGGTTACTACTTACAGATGTTAGTATGTAAGTCGTTACGGGCCATGTCAGGGGCCTTTGGCGGCCCAATAATAACCCTGACATCAGGGTTGATGAGGTTAGTAATCCACCTCACAACCCACACGATAGAAGAAAATTTACAATAGCTACCAACGTTTACAATAGGACAAACGCAATATGATTTATGGTCTAGTTATTACCGCCTGATCATCTATAATTATTCCATCACCGTAGACAATACAGATTCCTTTAGCCCTTGGATGTACATTGGCGCCCAACATGGGACTATGGTAATCGTACCTTATTACTGTTGAGTCATCCTAATACCTCAACGGTATACAGGATTTTAGTGACATCGTAACGCCCAACATGGGACTATGGTAATCGTACCTTATTACTGTTGAGTCATCCTAATACCTCAACGGTATACAGGATTTTAGTGACATCGTAACGAAAACTTTGAGGGATGGATTAAACTATGATTCTGAGTTGATATCAAGTGGAATTTTCAAGAAATTCTAAGTGATATCAACTAAGAATCATGGTCTGAATCATCCCCGCAGTATTAGTTACGGTGTCACTAACACCCATACATACATGTATGGGTACCTGTGTGTACTTGTACGGAGTGTAAGTGACATCGTAACGAATACTGAGGGGGATGATTCAGCTCATTATTCTGAGTAAATATCAAAAGGGACAATCTTTTTAGTAATTAAGCAGAATCAAAAATATTTAAAATTGAAAAAAATATTTGGCACCCCTGTTTCACTTTTTCACATTGAAACTTTGAGCAAAAAAGTCAATAAAAGCTTTTCCATTACGTTTCAGAAATTTTACCTGTAAAAGGGAGTAGGGAAAACCAATTCAATTATCATGCCAACTTTTGTAGCTGTTCATGCGATGTGTCACTTTGCAGGGGTGGCGCTGGCGATGTAGCCGGGATGTTGGGAAGTCGAAATTACTTACTAGTTTTCTTTTTTAATATTCAGTTTTTTGTTGGGTTTGAAGAGGGGTCCGATAGCACATATAGAGGGCATATCACATCAAAACATCTTTGCCAGCTATGATCTTCGTTAAGCTGTCAGTCCTTACTATTTGGTTAATGAAGCATGTAGTCGTTACATGAGCCAAGTCAGGAGTGCTTGACGGCTCAATAGTAAACCGGACACCAATGTTGATGAGGTCGGTCATTGAACTTACAACCCACACGAGAGAAGATAGAATAAGTAGCCAGTAGTGTTATATATTATTGAATCTGAGCAAGTAGTAGTGTTGCCAAAGAGCAATAAGGCCGATTGTGCTATAATCTTTCTTGTGTATGTTTTATAATGTTATGTGTATGTGTGTGGAGTAAAGAATATATGGTTTGAGTATAACAGAGTTGCCTCGACCATTATAGACACCACCACGATAGATGACGACGACGATGATGGTGATGACGGTAAATGGCTCACCTATCGCGTTGGTCTAACAGAAAGCTCGGCGAGGCGTGGGTACTTAGTTCCTCTTGCAATGGACGTACAGTCATGAGCAATATAAACCCACTTTAGGACTCTGTCGCACTAACATATTTGACATTTAGAGAGACCTACAGTGCAATTTGTAAAAAAAAACATCATGTGACATCGTACCAAAGTATTGATGTAGGTACCTTTGACTACCCCAATTGGGATATAGTCGTGAGTTTATGTTATATGAGTATACCGCACGCCCCTGACACTTCAGCCTTGACCTACTGTGGTTCAGAGGCCGGTGCAGTTTCCTCGTGTGCTATGGATTACATACTTTCTTTGTTCTCTCGTATGAGGACCCGATTACTCTAGTTGTAGAGGCGGCCAATCAGCTTGCGACAACAAATACTTCACCTTAGCCCGCCGCGGTGGTCGATGATTTCCCTCTTTCCTCGCTTATCGCTATCGGCCCACTAGGGTCGATTAACTCTTTCAGATATAATTTCCTCAGACGATGCCCTGAGGTTCGTGTCTAACTCGGCACCCTCAGGCATGTTGCTGAAATTTTCTTCCGGGGTGAGAGTCCTCAGCGCTCCCCATTTACATAATAATAATAAAAAAGTTTTTTAGGTAAAACCTACAACGCACATATACATTTACAACATTAAAATACTCGTATACACACATTAATATTTTGTTTTAAGTTTACGCGGTTATTATCATAATTAAAGCACATAATAACGGGTTCTTAACGCGGTAAGAACCCGTTATTATGTGCTTTAATTATTAATATTTTGTTGGAAAACATAAAGGTATATATATGGGTGCCGCAGCTCACCAATAAAGGCCAGGGTTTAGTAAAAAAAACAGAAAAGTTGAATGTCATCTGTCGCAAATCTGCAATAAGTCACGTCAAAAAATCAAGGAATTCATCAACCCAAAAGTATTACTATTGAGCTGGTAAAGTCCCCTCACGTGGCGTATCGTTACATCTTGTAACGACCTCGTCTTCGGCGGATAAACTTAGATGGTGTACACTGGAATCAGCACCATTGTATGGATATGACCCACTGTTCCCCATTTCCTTGTCTTACCGCTTGTCCTTGACCCAGATTCCCTACTCAACCCATCCATGCATTTTACATGCCCGCTAATGTGCTTGCAATGTACACATTTTGTACGTTTAACCACGGGCGTTTGGCTTGCCCGCGCTAGGTCTTTAAGGTCATTACGTGCAATTGGTATTTTGTATTAGGGTCATTCTTCTTTTTTATCGACAATAAAAATACATTTTCTCGATATATCGGATTTAACACCTTTAAAATTATAACGACAATAAGTACTTTAAAACATCATATAAAAATGTGTCTATAAAGGACTATTTAGAGTTTCTCTTTATCTTGTTAACATACTTTTCTTTGCAGGGGCATTCAAAAAAAAATTGTGACAGAGTGGCCCTTTTCATCGGAGACATCATTTTGATTTACCAGTCTGTCACAGAATTTTGTGAAAAACAATCAAGCTAAGTTAATCACTAATCAAGGTACCGATTAGTATTTTGCTAGTATTTTGAGTATAATAAGATTACCTATATTTTTGGACAATGGAAAGATTAAATAAAATTCTAAAACATATAACCTATCAGAACTAAGTACAGATCATTGTCGATAAAAAAGAAGAACGACCCATTAGCATTTTAAATAAATAAATAAAAATAAAAAAATAAAAGTAAAAATCATTTATTTGCAGACAAAAAAGTCCATAGATGGTTAGTACAAAAGAAAATCTTACACACTATGTTAGATACAGGGTGTTAGTGACATCGTAACGAATACTAAGGGGGATGATTCAGACCATGATTCTGAGTTAATATCAAGTGGAATTTTCCGTCGCAAAAATTCATGATTTTTTTTTAGTTTTTTTAAATTATTTTCAATTCTATACTTTTGCGATCGAAAATTCCACTTGATATTAACTCAGAATAATAGTCTAAATCATTCCTCTCAGTATTCGTTATGATGTCACTTACACCCCGTACAAGTACATACTGATAGCCATACAAGTAGGTATGGGTGTTAGTGACTAAGTAACGAATACGAAGGGGAATGGTTCAGACCATGATTCTGAGTTGATATCAAGTGGAATTTCCTGTCGGATAATTCATGTTTTTTTTTTTGTGTTTTTTTTTAAATTATTTTCAGTTCCATACTTTTGCGACGAAAAATTCCACATGATATCAACTCAGTATCATGGCCTAAATCATCCCTCAAAGTTTTCGTTATGATGTCACTTACACCCCGTAGTATAATATTGAAAAAAATAAAATAAAATGTGAGTACACCCCAGTTAGACACCGGGACAACGAGAAGCCACTCACCGGCAGCTCACCGGCCTGCACAATAAATATGTAGGTCCGTGAACCGCCTGAAAACGGCCGCGTCCATCCTGTCCGCGATCATCTTCAAGATCACGTTGTCACGTCACGTTTTAGGACTATGAGAATATTCTAATATGATATGAGCCGTGGTAGCCCAGTAGGTAGAATGCTTGCTACTCACTTTTAAGTCGCAACCAAAGATTGTCGAATTTGTTTTCGAATTCAAGTTTGGATCATAAAAGATTACCACGTGCTCCGCGGTGAAGGAAACCCACATTTCTGAGAAATGCATTTTCGGAGGTATGACCTAACCTGTACTGGGCTGGTTTTCCCTTCGCGAGTTAGAAGGTGAGACAGGCAGTCGCTTCTGTAAAAAACCGGACCTGTCAAATCTGCTGGTTAGGTAAGCGGACCCTGTGAAAAACGGGATAATGCTAGGAAGATGATTATCTTGGAAATGACAAGTTCTGGTGTGCTACGTGATATGGGTATGTATTTTCAAACGTGAGTTAAAGGCGAGTGATTCATAAGTAAGGTCCCAGGTCGTTAGATATCGTCAAAATCCTAAGTTATGAACGTCCAAGCTTCGTGTGCATTTGCAAAGATTCAAATCTTTATTAAGGCTTACGTAAATATGCCCTATACTTTTTAGCTTTGCATACGTTCTGTAATCTCTAAAAGCGGTAGGTAGATCCCATTCTTTGCCCGTGGTCCTACTGCGTAGTCCTACTAGTAGCTGTCCAAAGGTAACTTGCAGCCCAACTTGGTATGATTCAAACTTAAAAACAAATTCGACAATCATAGGTTTGGGCCTGTGGTGGATCCGAACCTGCGACCTCAAAGTGAGAGGCAAGCGTTCTACCAACTGGGCTTCCACGGCTCCCATCCATTGTCATTTGCAGGATAAACTGGTATATATTTTCGCAAGCGATTGGAGGCCCGGGCGATTCAAAAACAAAGCCCCCTCTACGTAGAACATATCCATCATACGAATTATCATATCCATCGTGGACATCATACCTAGTATACCTGAAGGACGATGTGTCTTATGATGGTGATGTGATCCAGCCGAAAAAAGCTCTTCAAGTTCGGGAACACTAGGCATCACCCCCGGTTCTGCAAATATCCATAGGTGGCGGTGACCTCTTATCATCAGGTGGCCTGCCCGCCTGTGTATAGACCATGTAACATAAAAAAAACCGGTCAAGTACGAGTCCGACCCGCGCACCGAGGGTTCCGTACAAACTGCCTTCAATTACCAAACAATGAATCTTAAGGAGGCTTTGACTTTGACATAGGTTGAGATTAGTTTACTAACAGCAAATAAGTTTATAATTGCAATAACATGTTATATTGCGTTTAAAAACTCTTGTCTCCGTACATCGACATATGTCGCGAAGCGCTCCCCATTTGCCCGGCTAAGTAGATAATGCCATATGAGTCAAGATAAGTCACACAAAAAAAAGATATAGGACTTCTTCTTCTTCTATCGTGTGGGTTTTGAGGCGAATTACTAACCTCATCAACCACATATGATATAGGACTTATACACTCGCACTGGAAGTCAATATCCTTTTCCTGCTTCAGTTTCTATTGGCTCTTCTCTTCACATAGATGTACTTACCGCTTCAAATAGGTTTTGTGTTGGAGCTTTGACTTCAAAGGAAGTGCATCGCTGGTTCTTTGTGACTTTATGCCTTTATCCCATCACTTCAGAGCAGTAAGAAAGAGGATTCGGCTTATTAAATATGGAAAGGAAATCGCCGTGACGTCATTTCTCATTGTTTCGCGTACTTTATTTGTAGGCGCGTGGATTATTTGAGCACCCTCTAATAAAATAATAGGAATAAGGTACTATAGAATATAGATTAAAATATAAATAGTTTATTATAAAAGGCGCTATACACACAAAAATAAGACAATAAAATCATTTAAAATTTTCACAAAACAACTACAAGAAACAAAATGGATGTTCGTCGAATGATCGTAAGGTGGTGGACATGAGAGAAAAGGGCCTCACTCAGCACAAGTCGCGGCGTGAACGGCGACGCTGGTATAATGTGGACCCTGCTGGTTGAGGCACATAAATACGCGTTAATGGTGTACAAGTAGATAAATTATATAATACCAAATTACTTAATAGGATTAGTCATCATCAGCCTATTAACGTCCCCACTGCTGGGGCACGGGCCTTCCCTATGGATGGATAGGGAGATCGGGCCTTAAACCACCACGCGGGCCTGTGCGGATTGGTGGTTATTAACGACTGCTAATGCAGCCGGGACCAACGGCTTAACGTGCCTTCCGAAGCACGGAGGAGCTCGAGATGAAAACTTTTTTTTTGTGGTCACCCATCCTATGACCGGCCTTTGCGAAAGTTGCTTAACTTCAACAATCGCAGACCGAGCGCGTTTACCGCTGCGCCACCGAGCTTCTCAAATAGGATTAGTATTAGTAGTTAACTAAAACAAAATGCTGCATGACAACCAGTGCCTTGTCTATCAAAACTTACAAGCCCTGTATTACAAGAAATTTTCAAATTTACCCTTACCGGGTCCATGTTGATACTATAATACTTACTTCTGTATTTTTATAACACCACAATTTGTACTAACACATGGTCGCAATAAAACATTTCAATTTCTATTTCTACACGTACTTGTGAGTAACTTGTACTGTTGAGTAACGTCATGAATATGAGCGGTCAAAAGTCGTACTCATATCTAATTAAAATTCGAAAATAAGTCGAAAAGAAAAATGAGGTTGTTTTTTTTTTATAATTTTAAGATAACAATTTTATAATTTATTTTTACTCAGTTAACTAAAATAAAAATTGTTAAACCAATAATCTTATTATAAGGAAGATTAGATTAATCTAAGCTGATTTAAATATTTTTATTGATTTTGTGAACATATTAATACTCAATCAAGAAAATCGTTTTTAAATTAGTATTTTGATGGATGTTAATTGTGATCTTCTACTGACATAATTCTGATGAAATATTAATTAATTTATCATTAAAAATTGCAATCTGTAATAACCCAGTTCAGAAAAAACGTGACTTACATCGTAGAGTCACAGGTTCGAATCGAACCCCAGCTCGCAAACTACACTGAATTCGACTTTATGTCTTTGAATTATTTCGGTTGTAGGAGTTTGCTTTTGTATGTGGGTACATGTAAGTAAAATTGTGAGTGTATTTTATTTTATTTTGTATTTCTTTTGGAAACAAACAGCTATAACATTACAATTACACATTACATCTAAACTTTAGCATAAGCCAACAAGGTTTCCACCACCGAATAGAACAATTGTTAAAAGTGTACAATAAAAGTGCAACAGAATAAAAAGTATAAAGGGGTAGTTATTAATAATACAATTACCATATTTAAACTAATTAGGTCAAATTACGGACTTTGTTAAGAATAACTTTAATTTATAGTTGTCACAATTAATTCATGTTCCTAATTGACGAAAATATATCTGAAATGTTTTTTTTGCAGACGAAGGTGGCGGCAGCGAGGACTCGAGCAGTGAGGACGAGGTGACGGAGCACGTGACGTGCACGCCACCACCAGACATGGCCGCTGCCAGGGCGCAGGTAATAACTGTCGCTATCGGACCGCACACGCACACACACACACGCACGCACGCACGCAAGCACGCACGCAAGCACGCTCGCACGCACGCACGCTCGCACTCACGCACACACATGCACACGTGATGGCCAGTACACACTAAGATGGCCGTTTTGACGTTTGTCCCGCTCATAAGCATAAACAGTCTATACGTATATATACGTCCCACTGCTGAGCATAGACCATCCCTCAATCAATCGGAGGGGGTATGGAGCATACTCCACCAGTGCTGGTTGGTAGAGGTGTTTTTTACGGCATCAACGGCTTAACGAGCACGGAATCATCTTACTTTTCCGTACCGCCAAACAAAGGACAGACTCGCAAATTGGTAATCGAACCCGGACCTCCAAATCCTGAGTCCAACGCTATAACCACTAGACGGAGGCCGTCCGCTCATCAAGTTTCGTATTGATTAATAACTCTGTTTACGGAGCGTTTTTTTTTTTGACGTGACTTATTGTAAATTTGCCGCAGATGGCATTAACTACTTGGCCGGACAAATGGGGAGCGCTGAAGGCTCTCACCCGGTACAACGTTTAAGACAAGAGGCCTGAGGGTGGGTGCCCATTTGGGCTCGAACCTCGGCTCAGGGCGTCGTCTGAGACGAAAAATATTTGAAAGAATTAATCGACCCTAGCAGGTCGATAGCGATAAGCGCTGATTGAAGGAAGTCGTCGACCACGCTGGCGGGGTCGGTGTCGGGGTTGACGGAGCGAATTGTTGTACTTTATTATGTCAAAATGGCCGCATTAGTGTGCCGCTTGTTTAATTTGTATTGTCACTTTGCGACAATGATAGTCATGAATGGTCGGGAACAGACGTCTAGGGCCCTGTGCCGAGGTTTTTCTTGCAGCTTCTTTTCCCCGGCTATACAGGTTGTGAGAAGCTGCAGTAGTTATAGGCGGATGAGACGTTCGTTATGTAAAAATTTACGATTCAAAGTGTAACTATGTTACCTACTGAATAAAGATATTTTTGAATTTGAGACGTATGAGGCCCATGATGATGATGATGTGTTGTCGCGTAGGTGCCGACGATCAGCGTGACGCCGCACAGCCCCGGCGTGCTGGAGGACAGCCTGCAGCAGCTGCGCCGCCTGCACGCCGCCGTGCAGCGCATGCGCGCCGCGCCCGCACCGCTGCTGGTACGTTGCTCGTGTTACTCACAGGAGTCTCAGGGGGTAAATAGATGCATTGGAGGGGGACTGATCGGAACGTCGTTCAGGACGTCCACTACATCTTTTTTGTTTATCGTTATTTAAAAAAAAAATATAATGGAAAATTAAAAAGAAAAACAAGGACAGGCATTTGTAGACAGAAGAGTCTTTAATTAGGCTACCCAGCAGGGTCTGCACGACAATCGCGCCGCGCGCGACTCGAATTATATTACGGCTTCGATTCGACTAATAAACGCAGCAAAATAAATGCTATCTACGTAGATAGACGTCGTGCGGCTACTGGTTGAAGCTCTCGATATGTGCAGACCCTGCTGTATTTTATGTGATTTTTTTTAAATAACGACCTTTTTTAACTTACACCCCACAGAGCACAGGCACGAGTAGGCTGAGCACGTCGTGTCCGTCGCTGTGCAAGGACGGCGTCGAACCCGACTGCTCCTCGCCCACTCACCTCGACTTCTACCCGCAGAGCAGGAAGGGCAGCGGTAAGTATGCTTTACCTACTTTCTGGAAAAGGAAAGTCAAACCATCACCTACATAAATGGGGCTTAAAGGAGTCGCCATACTGTGAATGTGGTCAACCCTGGTGTCAGGGTTGTTATTGAGCCGCCAAAGGCCCCTGACATGGCTCATGTAACGACTACTTACTTACCATCAGTAAGTAGTAACCGGGACCAACGGCTTAACGTGCCTTCCGAAGCACGGATCATCTTACATTTTGAACAATCAGGTGATCAGCCTGTAATGTCCTAACCAAACTAGGGATCACAAAGTGATTTTTGTGATATGTCCCCACCGGAATTCGATCCCGGGACCTCCGGATTATACTAACCTAACCCAACGCTCAACTACTGGACCACGGAGGTTGTCAGCACTTGATATAATGTGGAAAAACAAAACAGAGGCTTAAATGTTGTGCAACAAGGCAAAAAAATCCAAAAAACCTATGTGACGTCATAGATGGCGGCATAACATTTTGATTGTTGTATGGTCCGTCCGGCAGGTGAGTCCCGACAATGGGGGCTGTGGGAGCGGCGCGACGAGGGCCGGCGCAGCTCGTGGGCGGCGCTGGAGCCCGGCGCCAGGCAGCCAGAGTCGCACCGACCCAGGAGGTAACACGCTGTTTGTTATATATGATATTTTTTTGTTTCTGCTCTACCGAACCCACACCGCCTCCTAGTGTTTCAAATAAAAGACAAGAGTGAAGGCGCTTTTTCTGCAGGCATAACTTGGAAGTGGTTTTCTTATTCTCCTTATATTATGTATTACATATATTGTATAGGCTATTTGTATGTATGTTTATGTATGCGTGTATATATGTGTGTATGTTTATATATATATATATATATATATTTATATATTATTTCTTTAGATAAGTATATATTATTTATTATTCTTTTTTTGTTATGTTGGTATCATTATATGTTTATTGCACCAGCCCGTGCTCCAATGAATAATCTTCTTTCACCCTAAGGTTGCCTGGCAGAAATTGCTGTTTAGCAATAAGGCCGCCTATTGTGCTTATGTTTTATTCGTATGTTTATGTCCTTTGTTTTGTTGTTGTGCAATAAAGTATTATTGATTGATTGATAAAGTCAAATCAGTTACCTACTTGTGATTTACTATTATAGTTCCTTGAAAATCTAACATCCGTATCCGAAACTTCATATCCGTAACATCTAAAGTCTCAAGTCAGCTGCACTCGCCTAGATGAGAGGATGATCAGTCAGTTCTTTCCCTCACTCTCTTCTTTTTTTATGAATTCTTTACTCTTAGGTTTAACAATAATTACTTAAATGTCGTAATGTGTATGTATTTGTCGTTTAATTGGGTTCATTTTTGGTTTAACAGTACTTTGAACGGGCACAGCGCGTCTCTTTCCTCGATGGAGTCGGAGGGGGAGGTGCCGCGTCCAGTGCGACACTCCACGCATTCGCTCAATGACAACGATCTCGCTGTAAGTACCAGCATAGAATAAGCAGCAGAGGCTTGGTCATCAGACCAAAGCCCGCGAAGATGCCTGCCACCTGGAATATGCGCCATAGAATAAGGAATAAACCGACAACTCATATAGAACTACTTGTATAGAACTGCAACTCTACCAGCGTCTGAAGGATTGTCAAAGATTAAGTAGGAAGATGAGGAGCTCGGTGGCGCAGCGGTAAACGTCTGCGATTGTTGAAGTTAAGCAACTTTCGCAAAGGCCGGTCATAGGATGGGTGACCACAAAAATTTTTTTTTCATCTCGAGCTCTTCCGTGCTTCGGAAGGCACGTTAAGCCGTTGGTCCCGGCTGCATTAGCAGTCGTTAATAACCATCAATCCGCATTGGACCCACGTGATGGTTTAAGGCCCGATCTCCCTATCCGTCCATAGGGAAGGCCCGTGCACCAGCAGTGGGGACGTTAATGGGCTGGTGATGATGAAGTAGGAAGATACCATCACCGATTTAAGTTAGTCTCCTGTAAAAAAATATAAAGAGAAAATTTTAATCGAAAAGAAATTCTGACTCGTATGATTCTGACTTGATCCCGCAGCTCTTGTCCGGGACGAGCGTGTTAACCATTACACCACCGGATCCTCCCCCTGTCCATGTGAAATTCTTTCGATCTATTAATATAATTTTTAACTGTATTATTCTACTAGTAAGTTAAGTTTCCACCGGACTTGATGTATAATTTTATTAATTTTAAGCGAAAATTGTATCTCATTGAGCCACTGCGATACAGGGTGATCCCTAGTGCAGGGCTCGCTGTTAAGTGTTTAAATTGTACCTTGTTTAAGTAATAAAGAATTTTATTATTATTATTATGTATCATCACGTCGTTAAACCGACACCGGCGCCATCTAACTAGAATATTGAGTACTAATATTACTTTAGACCGACAAGTCTACAGTTATTATGTAGATTTAAACTTCTCGTAAAGATGACACCTTAAGCTATTTTTTTTTATTTATTTTTTTTCATTGTGGGTTTCCCTAAGAATGAAAAGAAAAAATATTTAAGAAATAAATACTCGTGGTCGCAGAAGGACTTCGAGAAGGTGACAGCGGCGCTGAGGGCGGGCGCGCCCGCGGCGGCGGCGCCGGGCGGAGCGCGGCTGGCGGCGCGGCTGCCGCTGCAGAAGTCCGTGTCCACGCCCAGCATCGTGGCCGCCGTGCAGCCGCCGCAGCCGCCGCCGCCGCACGTGTGAGCACGCACCTCTACATGCTACAACACACGCACCACCATACGCACCACTACACGATACAACACACGTACCACTACACGCACCGCTACACGCACCACTACACGATACAACACACGCACCACTACACGATACAACACACGCACCACTACACGCACCGCTACACGCACCACTACACGATACAACACACGCACCACTACACGCACCGCTACACGCACCACTACACGATACAACACACGCACCACTACACGCAGCACTACACGTATCACTACACGCACTACTACACTCATCGCTACACGCACCATTACACTCTTAATTTTATTGAATTTTATTCAATTTAACGGACTTTCAACTCACACTTTCAACGGAAACAAATCATTTCTATGTGTTAGTGCAAAATATTCACCGAAACATAATATTATATTTGCATGATTTTTACGAAACTAAGGATTGTTCATTTCATCGTTGCGTTATAAAAATATATTTGTAAAAAATGGCACGTTCTGTAAAAGACAAGTTTATTATTATTAGTAAAAGTATTCCTTAAAGCCCTAACATCCAATGCGATGACATGAACATTCCCCGTTTTACCCGACTTAAGAAAAAGGCGGTTCTTAATACAGGTTTCGACACACAAAAGTGGCACCGAGAGATTTTGTTTAACTTTTTTAAAATTTTTGACTTGAACCAAAGGGCCGGGTGATCAGCTCACGACAACAGACACTACAGGACTTCGATACCAACTCTGCCGGCTTAGAGACGCATTCCATCTGTCAACGCTTTCGATTCTTTAAAATATAATCCTCTCAGTCGATGCCCAGATCTGAGGTTTGCGTTTAACTGAACACTGTTGTCTAAAATGTTGTACTGGGTGAGAGCCCCCGGCACTCCCCATTAGCTGGCTAAGTAGTTCATACCATCTGATGATGAAAAAATGAACTCTCTTGACACTGCTTCTGTGTGTGGATATCCAAAACTAGATTCTCTTTTTAATTTTGTGAACTGTGCATGGGATTCAATGTGTTTTCATTTATCAGCACTGTTCGCTTTGCAATAATTTCAACTAGCACTAAAGTCAATCAGGATTGGATTATATTTTTGTTGTTTTGTTTATGCAGTTTGCACTTTGGAGTGAAACTATCGCGATGTTTTATTGTTTATTACGGTCTTGTGACTCAATTCTTGCAGAATAATTCGAAGAGTTTTGTTTTAGCTTTTGTATAAGAGATTAAACGCAAACACCCCAAACACCTCTATCAATCCGCAGTGGAGCAGCGTGGTGGTATGCTCCATACCCCCTCCGGTTGAATGACGGGAGGCCTGTGCCCAGCAGTGGGACGTGCATAGGCTGTTTATGTTATGTATGTATAAGAGTTTTAGTTCCTGCGCCTCGTTTAATAGCGCGGGTCATCGAGAAATTGAGGAGCAACAGGTTAGCATGGTTTGGGCATGTAATGAGGAGGGATGAAAGGCATATTACGAGGAAAGTTGTGAGTATGAATGTGGATGGATATAGTAAGACGATCCAAGAAAGCCGAATGTGGATGGATTGTGTATAGAAGGATATGTGAGTGAAATGTGTGAGTACAAGTACAAACAAGTACAAGTCAGTCGATTACATAAGATTACTAAATCTTTTAAGGGACAATGTATACGTTTTTACAATAAGATTCCCATTGACATTCAGAATTTGCCTTTCACTGTTTTAAGACAGTAGTTAAACAAAAACTTTACAAAAAAGGTTATTATAAAGTTAGTGATTATTTTGAAGATATGAAAGCACGGGATTAACTGTCTGAGAACTGATATTAGGCAGCTAAATTACTCAATTGTATACCAATATTTTATGTTTATTTTTATTTTTTTTAAAGAACGTCTAGGGCCCTGTGCCGAGGTTTTTCTTGCAGCTTCTTTTCCCCGGCTATACAGGTTGTGAGAAGTTGCAGTAGTTTTAGGCGGATGAGACGTTCGTTATGTAAAATTGACGATTCAAAGTGTAACTATGTTACCTACTGAATAAAGATATTTTTGAATTTTGAATTTGAATTAGAATTTTAGAATTTTGAGTACCGAGATGACGTCTGACAGAAATGAATGGAAGATGAATACATGTTGTGCCTACCCTACCCAGAGTGGGATAAGGGCAGGAGGATGATGATGGGTTCCTGCGTCTCGTTCTGTTAATTGGACTCAATCAACAACTATGCCCCAATTTGGGCATATCTACTCCATTTGAGTTAAAAAATATGTTCCGTTAGTGAGACATATTTGCCTTCTTTAAACAAGAATTGCGTCACAAACAAAACCACCAAATCAAAAAACGGATAAAACACCGCGACAGTCGCGCTCCAGCATTGTATGTTCGTCTCGCTCGGTGTTAGTTTGACGGGTGTGTGTGCGAGCGAAACGGAGAGCGACGAGGACACGTCGGCGACGCTGCACACGGCGCCTGCGCGGAGGACCAACGCGCACCAGGAACACTTGGGGCTGCATCGGCTCGCGTTCTTGGAACAGTGAGTACTTATATGGAAAGAGGTCATAAAAGGCGCAGGAGGTCCGATTTAGGTGTCACGAACAACGCGAGGTCACATCACAACAGACATCTTCCAGAGAACTAGCGGGCAGGAGAAGTAACTTAACCTGTTAAAAAATATGTTCAAAGGTCTAATAGGAATTAGTTTTCTTTTTGGGTTCCACTATCTGGAAGTCTGGGTGCGATTCCCGATGGGGACATTGTCGAAATCACTTTCCGAGAATGTCTTTTGTTTGGTAAGGATTGTAGCCTTGAATCACCTGATTGTCTGAAAAAGTTCAGAAGAGCTTCGGAAGGCCTTTAAAAAGTACCAGCAATGGAGCACGTGGAGTATCCTCCCCCTCCAGCTGATTGAGGAGAGGCCTGTGCCCAGTGGGACGTTTATAGGCTGTTGATGTATGTATATGCAAAGCAGTTGAGGCAGCATTGTTATGGTAAGTAGACGCTCCTGAAAGGTTGAAAGAAATGGGAATTGCATGGTGCCGGGAAGCCAATATCTATATCCAGAACCACAAAAGTAAGTGTACTATAATTTATGCAAAACCCATGGTCCGATGGATTCTATAACTAAGTAAGTAAAACCGCAACTGTTACTACAGAACAATACTTTAACATCTAAACAATGCACTTAAATGCATAGTTATAATTAATTACTCAATGGTGCTAATTCCTGTAAACACCATCTAATTTTATTTTGTTATTTCTGTCATTTTCTTAACCGCCGAAAAGTAAAGGGACAGGTAATCGACAGGCATAAAATTTATGGAACACACGTCAATTATAAGCAGAAATCTAAAACAACCGTCTAAAAATTTTACATCGGCCTATAACCCGACAGAGTTAAGTAGACAACACATCAAACGGATTGCATACCAGCGAGATGCCTATTTTATTCGCCCGTGTTATTCATTCGTTTTAAAATTAACTTGTTGATAATCATCCGTCCCATTCCTTTTCGGCGGATTAGAAAATGATGGGTATAACTTAAAATAAAATTAGGTGTCTGCAGGAATCGGGGCCAATGGCATGTCAAATGCACAAAGCTTAGCTTTTTGTGTTCGTTTGTTTCACGAGTTTCGAGTCAATGGAGATTTTAATTTTCGCTTCAAGTTCTTCAATGTTTTTGCATGGAATAGATGAGGGTCGTATGATAGCTTTGTAGGGACATCGATGGTTTTATGTATATTGATGATTGTTTAAAATGTGCTTTGTTTATGGTACAGAGCGGCGTACGACCATCACGCTGAGAAGAGGCGGAAACGGGGTAGTTTGTTCTTCAGGAAGAAGAAGGTTTGTAGATAAATATTGCGTCATAGTTTTCTAAATATAACCGCTGGAGTGGAAGGAACAAAAATTCAGTTGAGTTGTTTATTACTTCAAAATTTAAGTAAGAATTTGATGGAATATTTACATGAGCGATACATGAAACCTGGATAGCAAGTTTGTCTCAGTAATGTGTCGTTCCCACTTTGGGAATATTATCGGCAGAAACAAAAATGTTACCTAACCTTTAGGCAGATAGGATCTAAAGAACAATTGAAAAAAAAAGCAGCCAGTGTTTTTACTGTTAAATAATTATACACCAGGGACATTACCACTTTGGGAACATTTCCAAGAACAGCACATCATTACAGGTCTCACTTATTGCATTCTCATTTATCTAACCAAGTTTCATTGTTTTTGTTTGAAAAAGTCTGTCTGTAATAAAATAAAAAAGATTTGCTACTACTGTCATTCCTCCACACCTGCTGCTGTCATTTGTTTTTTGTGTCCTCGGATGAGATGGCACGACGACTTGACGCTTGCCGCTTACCTAGAGGTACTGGCCAGAATACGCATAGGACCGCGAAAAATGGAAAGAGGAAGGGGAGGACTTTCCCCAGCAGTTGGATCTTGAAGGCTAAATTGTCATTCATTACATTACAATCATTACATCTTCCAAAGAAAGTGGTTTTCATAAAAGTATCTCATTTGACTAGAATATTACGTAGCCTATTAAAGTATTGATATGCAATGAGATGTGCGCGTACGCAGGACAAGTCCCGCAAGGCGGCGCATGCGTGGCAGGCGGCGGGCGCCGGCGGGGACTGCGACTGGTGCGGCCGCGCGCTCGCTGACAAACCCTCGCTCTACTGCGACAGTATGGACTTTATCTTTTATTTTTATTACAACATAAGTCAGAGGACAGTCAGAGAACATCCATCGGAAGATGAACTATGTACCCGCCCCATTGAGCTTTCTGTTAGACCAACTTGATAGACGATGAGCCGTATCGCCGTCTATAATGGTCGAACCAACTGTGTTAGTGGAAACTTCACTTAAGATAAATGAAAAACTCGTCGGTTTAATTCCGGAAATGGGGTCGAACCGGCGCACCCCGTTTGAGAAGCAAGTCGGTGGTCGGTTGGTTGTCGGTTGGTGTCGTCGGGTTGATGGGGTTGGTAATTCACCTTACAACCCACACGATAGAAGAAGAAGAAGCAAGTCGGTGTAACACAAGACCACAGTGATTAAACCCCTCAGATCTGTGAGGTAGGTAGCCAGGTGATGCTATGGTATACAGGGTGTTAGTGACTCGCGAAAACTTTTAGGGATGATTCAAATCATGATTCTGAGTTGATATCAAGTGGAATTTTTCGTCGCAAAAGTATTAAAATAAAAATAATTTTAAAAAATACTGATATTTTCATGACCTTTAGGTAGGTGTGCGCTTGGCGCTTCTCTCTCTCTCTCTCTCTCTCTCTCTCTATGTAAGAGCTGCGCTCTTGCCGGTGGAGTAATCGCCATTCCTCTCTTCTTCCCGCCAAAACCTTCACCTCCGCTTGGCGCTTGCAAAACAAAAAATAACCAGGAATACTAAGAAGTCTACTGACATGTCTTATTTACCTACGACAAATAAGTTACAAAGAAAGATGCAATGTTACAAATTTGAAATTATATCTTATTTATTAGTTATAACCTTAAAAAAATGGCGGCTGTATTAATATTTACATTATGTATTCTTTTCGATTTCAGATTGTACAATGACAGTTCACCAAAACGTCTGCAAAGACTATATTGTTGAATGCAACAAGCCTAAATCTTCAAAGGTATGCTTATTCACTTTATTTACACTAAAAGTCAAACCACATTTGTGAGTACCTCATCGCACTTTCCTATACTTCTATCCTTTTCTGTAACGGCCTCGGTGGTCCAGTGGTTGAGCGTTGGGCTCACCATCCGAAGGTCCCGAGTTCGAATCCCGGTGGGGACATAACACAAAAATCACTTTGTGATCCTTAGTTTGGTTCGGGCATTACAGGCTGATCACCTAATTGTCCGAAAGTAAAATGATACGTGCTTCGGAAGGCACGTTAATCCATTACTATTTACTGATGAAAGTGAGTAGTCCTTACATGAGCCATGTCAGGGGCCTTTGGCGGCTCAATGATAACCCTGACACCAGGGTTGATGCGGTTGGTAATTCACCTCACAACCCACACGATAGAAGAGAAGAAGTGAGTAATAGTTACATGAGTCATGTCAGGGGCCTTTGGCGGCTCGACGATCGACGTTCAAATATTGCTTCCGATTTGTTTAATAATTACACACTTCTACACACCGGAGATGGACGTTTTAAGTACAGAAGAATACTAAACATAACGATCTTTTTTACAGACTTCAGTCGGAAAATCGCTAAGCGCGAGCAGCGGGAAAAACAGCAAGCGGAGCTCAGTCTCCGGCCAATCACAAAACTCGAATAGGTAAGTGCACTCGATATTGGCCCGTTCGAAAATCGAATGCAACCATTCAAAAATCAAATAAAAACGAAACGCAATAACTGGCACGTTTGAAAACTAAATAAAATAATAAACGCTAATAGTGACATGCATTTTACAAGGCTTTTACGATTTTGGTTTTGTTTTAAGAATTTTAAGTATTAAGCTGGCTTATATCCTAACATACCGATTGACAAGGATGGTATAAGAAACGCTTTTACCAATTTTGTCATTGCAATTCTTTATATTTAATTCTTAATATGCGTGTAAAATGCTTGTTTCATCGACTCCCTTCTTTAGTTCGCATCGACATTATACATTATCTAAATTATCTGAGTAAAAACAAATGCCATCTTCCGCTGTCCTGTCACCTTTTGTTTTTTAATTCCAAGAATAATTTGATTTCGTGTATGAAAAATAAAAATAAAACATACGAAGTTGATGTCAGATTTCTAATAGAAATTAAAGAATGTCGCTGCGTCCTATTGAACACTCAAACAGGGAGTCTTCTAATGTGAAGTAAAATTTTCTATGTATAAATGGAGAAAGCCATGAGAGACGGGCATAGCGTTTTGGGTTATGTATGGCGTATATTTTGCTGCTTAATTTATTTGTCGACGCAAGGAAGAAGTGATTTTACGCTGATGCATTTTCGATTTGATTTGCGAGAGGCGCGACCTTTGTGGGCCGTATTAGTGGGCAATCGATCTGGTTCAAACCTGATGCTTGTGTAAAAACCCGATAAACAGTAAGTGAATTGTTACGGGTATTGGTCGCGTTCTTACCCAAATACCGGGTTTAAACCCGGGTGAATTGCCCAATTACAGTCTTGCTACAAAAAAAGTGTTATTACAAAACGAAGACTGAAATATAAACTGGGTTTAAAATATGGTCCGCGTTTTGTAACAACACTGTAAGTGTTTAAGAAAACTGACAGCTTAGCAAAATTCTACATTAAAAAATGGATTAAATATAGCTTAGCTGTCATTCTCGTTAAACGTGTAAACTAAATACAGTTTTGTAGTAAGAATACGTATATCTCAAGAGGGAATTTGACAAGTTAGCGCAGAGATTCGAATTGCAGAGCAGTTTTAAATCGCGTATTAGTTTATGCAACATAGTTTAGAATGTAGGTATAGCAATTTCTAGATCCCTTCCGCCTTTTTACAAAACGAAGAATAAAGATAATACCAGGTTATAAAATATAGTCCGCGCTACGAAATGAGTATCGTGGCCGCCGCGATAGTGTCTCATTTGCTCGTCACAGTGATAAAGTAAGGGATTAGTGCTGTGAACCTGTAGCTTTTTGAGCGTTCCTACTCTTTGGAATCCGGTTCTGTAATTGCTTCTCTATACTGGAATCAACTTCATTTAATAAATAAAATCAAACCGTTCTATATTTGAGTTATCTGAGAATGAGTATTTAACTGAAGTCAACAAAGCTCAATTTTAAATACACGATTTAAAACCTCTGCATCGTAAAGGTCCGCGACGCCAGTTTTTAAAATGTCAGGTGTAATGATTTAATTATAAGAAGATACACAAGTACATAGACACAGAATTTACATGTATTTTAAATTAAAATACACTGTTTTGATACTACACCATGTCTCGTTTTGCTTTATCATTGCTAGATTTCCAAGTTATTTTTTATTTTGTTTCTCTCTTAGGTTGATTTATGCTGTCCTCTTCGTTTTGGTTTTCTTTGAGCTGTTTTTGTTAATTTAATTTCGGTGAAAGAAATGTCTTCTTATAAAGAAAATCATACTGTGGAGATGTTGAGGTGACATTTTAAAAAGTATTCTTTCGGGTTTTTAATTTAGTTACGATAAATAATCTATTGAAATGTGTATCTAGTAAAAAAGTAATTCGTTATTTGATAATCATACAAACAGCGTTTCCGAAATGATAAGTAAGTTGCGTCAGGATGAAATCGTCCGAAAATCTGGAGTCAAAATTTTCACAAATTAAAAATATTTTTTGGCATATGAAAAAAATTGAAATGCCACCTCGATGTATTGTACACACACATAGATTATTACACGTGTGTTGTTGGTGTAATCCGATCGCAGCAAGAAGTCCGGATGCTACTCACCGTGGCGCCGCGTCGCGACCAAACTCGGCGTGCAGTAAGTTGAGCGGGAATGTTGCGATATCGCGCTGCCTCTTTCTTACTCTCTCATCATACATACATTCACCGTCATCGTCTGTCTCTTTCTCTCTCTGAGATCACCTGCGGCGTTATCAACTCCTGGTACTCGATTGTTTCGGCGTTTTTTTACAGGTTTTTTGGTTTGTTTCTTTTTTGTCGTTGTGATGTTTTAAGTTTTCAGGTTAGGAGATTTGTATTTTTCGTTTTTGTGTTCGATTAGTTGGTGATTTTATTCGCTAACACGACATGTTATTCAATTCTTTTAAAGTCTACAGTGATAAATTCACTTCGTTTTCAGTAGCAACGGGCTACTTAACCATTCTGAGTACACAATCAAATAAATAGTCAAAAACTTATCACATCCTGTTTATTTCACGAACATTATGCTTCAAAATTAATAGTGAAATACGCCAGTATTTATTAACAACACAATACCTTCTTATAGATTACAATTATTTCATAATTTATGTGCAATCGTCTCCGACCGCGCGAAAGTAAATGCGGCAAAACACAGAAACTCTTAATGCATATTCAATCGTGGGAACCAAGTCACATCGAAACATCGAGACATTCTCTACTGTTGCGCTTTATGTTTATATTCAGCCCACTTATGGAGCAGTGAGTAGAAGAGTTGGCTAATAAATGAAAACACGACACGTAAGACGAGTGTCCGCCAGTGTTTCCACTATAGTCTGCGCTAGTTCTTGTCACTGCCCGAAGTATGCTCACGGCATGACGAGAGTCTGCTGGACGCTGATTGGCTAACTTAGTCAGATTGACACTTAGTCCGCCAATCATACTATCTCACCGCGAGCATAGTTCAAGCGGCGACACCAACTTGAGCGCGGGCTATAGTTACCGCGTTTGTACGGAAATCAAAGGCTTCACTTTAAACGCGGTCTTAGGCGTCAATCGACCATAAAGCCATAAGACCAATTATCCTTTTAAAATCCAAACCCTCATTGTTTAAATATTGTGTCTGACAATCTCGACCTTAGGAGATTAAACGAAGTAATCTCACGTTAGCACTATACTGGTGTATTCCACATCTGTCCTCATCACACATACAGAAACTCTAGTAGTTGTCGATTCATCCACAAAGCCTTACTTGTGTATCTTTCTATCTACTCGTATGGAGGTAGTATCTTGAGAAGCGTTGTCGTAGAATTGATTTTATTTCGCTCAACTGTTCTTTGTAGGTCGTCTGTTTGGGAAGAATGGGTTTATGGTTAAAGGAGATGGTATACGTCGTTCCACGCATATACATAAAAAGAACCTTCTGAAGAAACTGGCATAGCGTCCATGTAGTGTTGCCTATCTATGTAAAAAAAAAAGTTTTTTGCAGTAACATTTGGTACATAGCATTAAGTAAGGGTTGGAACCTCCTTTTAAGCAGGCATATGCTTGTATTAGGAGACTCCGCTCTACCGTAACAGTATATACCACTATCGATAGTTCTGCAACACACAACACAACAAACACTGCTATATTAAATTACAAAAGCCAAACCAAATTGGAAACGTCCTTAGAAAAGGTTGATCTACTCTGAACCGGCGTGATTGTATGAATCGATTGATGAATGTGGAGGAAGCAAGAGAAGTGTGTCAGGATCGAAGCAAATGGAATTCCAAAGTCTCTGCTTACCCCTGTGGGAAATAGGCGTGAGTTTATGTACGTATATAACTAATAATTTGTTCAATAAATGATGATGATTACTTTAATATCTTAATGTAATTTCTGATGAACAATATCACATTTATAAAGTGGAAAGACCGATTGTCCTTTTACAATTTAAACTGCATTGTTTTACGATTGTGTCTTGTAATCTCGGCCGCAAGGAATACAATACAATACAATACAAATACACTTTATTGCACCAAAATAAAAATATATAGATATTTAGAAATTACTCTTTTTCAGAATAACTGTATGACGCATGTTGTTTTCGATGACTCTCTCATGAGCTCTGGGACATCAATAAAGAATATAATATACCTTAGCAATAGAGACACATGAAGAAACACTTCTACCAGTGTATCGTTTCCTTTAATCATAATAAGAAATCTTCCTCGAACAGTCTGCTTTTCTATTCGTTGGAAAGAAAGAAATATTATAATATTATCTGTTTAGGCAAACTTTTTCGCTGTATTGGAACCCTAAAAATTTTCGTACTATGCATGTTATATGGTGTGACGTCTTTTATAATTCGCTTCTTATTATTATTTAGCCTTTGCTGACTGTTAACTTAAACGATACTCTAAACCTGACTCCTTTAAACAAACTGTTTATCCTTACTTATGTATGTTGAATCTACTTTATTATTGTACGGTGTAAAAGGATATTTATGAATAAAGTGACCTAATGTTTCGCAAAATCATTTGTAATGTCGATCGAATATGACCCTGTCGTTACCTTTGTTAGAATTACCACAGCAGCATAGAACAACTTAGTCTTACAAAAGACATTCAAAAGTTTTTCTATGTAGCATGTGTTTGGGGAGTAAGATGTAATATGACACGTCTTTTTCAGCACAAGTCACACGTATAATGACGACAAAGACGGATCCGATCACAAACACGATCAGAGCAAGTGAGTATGGAACTTACACATAACAATTTTATTCAATGACATCTATCTAATAATGTCCAAGACCGATTGTACAATACAATACAAATACACTTTATTGCATCAAAATAAAAATAAATAATTACAAAAACACTCTTAACTAAGTACATGGCAAATGGCGGCCTTATCGCTTAAAGCGATTTCTTCCAGACAACCATAAGGTGAGGAAAAAATTGAACAACAAAATTGAATTTTTTTTTTTATATTGTTGATTGATTGGAATTGTATAATAATCTGCCGAATTACTTGGCTAACCAGTTTCAAAAAACGGATGTTTTGTAATGCGGCGGGTCAGCGATTAGCCAGATTGTGATTGCAACAACTTAAAATAAAATTAGGTGGTATAGGTGTCTGCTGTAATCAGCACCAATATCAGGTTTCAGTAGTTTGAGATTTGTGGCACATCCTTCAAACCGCGTTGTCAAAGGCGCTAAGCTACTAGTGGTATCAAGTCGAAGAAACCACTTCCCTAATATATTTTTAAACATTCCAGTGCATCAGACGAGGCCGGGTCAGTGGAGTGGCCTGAGGTATACTTGACGGCTGACCAGCTGGGAGACGAGGCGATCCGGCTGGGGTTGGGCGCGTCAGAGCCCGACACCTGGGCCGCTGGTGCACCTAAGGGACTCGCCAAGTAAGTGGAATATGGCAGTGCATCAGACCATGGTATAAGAAAGCCAGGTATGCCCAAAAGTGACAGCTAACATTTCAAGGTTAACCCAACTGACGTCATCCAACCCTGCGTAAAAATAAATTACCTACGACCAATGTTTTTATATTTACTTCGCAAGGAAATTTTGAATTTCTAGTAAAAGAGTTACTTACAGTTTTAATGATTTTTGTATAGTAATTATATACATTAATCAGTAATTCACTTAATTTTCAATAATAAAATTAACGTCCCTGGAATGTTGGAGATACCAATTTAATGGTAACACAGTGGTAACCTACCACCCTACAACCTATACCTGATTTTCTTATTTATACCATGCATCAGACGACGCCAGGTGAAAAGGCCCGAGGTATCCCTATATGGGACTCGCTATGTATTAATGCCAGACGTGAACTTTACACACTTTAATGTCGTAACACCGAATGTCCTTTGAAAATCCAAACCTCTTTGTGTAACTATTGTGTTAAATCTCGGCTTTAGGAGGTCAAACCCATTAAGGGAATGGAATTTTGTATTTAGTTGTAATAAAAGGAATAGATAGCTGAAGGGTGGGTGTTAGTGTAACTTATTGGCTATCAACACGATGTCATCACAGAATAGGGTTTCTAAGGTAGAAACTGTTACACAAACGCCCCATTGATTGCAGTGCATATAATGAAGTGGCTCTAAGTTGAAGGCCTATTCGTCGCAAGAATATCCCGTGGTTGCAGAATGTCCATACAAAAAGGTTGTCACAGAAATATGTCGACCAAAATTTTCTCAGTCTTGCGAATTCTGCTACGAAGTCATTTTAAGACAGCGCAGGGTGTTTAGACGTTATTCTTCTTTCATCAACTGCAACAAGGATTGTTATCAAATAACACATTTGTTCCAGACAACTCGGCGACAGAGAGACTAAACGACAAGAGCACATATACGAGCTCATTCTGACGGAGAAACATCACTGTCTTACAATACGACTTATGCAAAAGGTACAATATTTCGTTTCTTCATTGTCTTTCAATAGATACTAAAATGTTATATGTACTATGACGTCATAAATAAACGCAGAAAAATATCGAATCTATAATTATGTAATCAAATTTCGGTAACGCAAAGAAGTAAATACAAAATGATTTTACTTTTTATTTCTAGATTAGAATTTGTTGGACGCGTAGCTTAGCGCAGTACAAATGAAAATTCCAATGTTTTTATTTGATTCTTGTATTGTAGTCCGCGTGGTACATCCATCGCAAGATGAACTAAGTACTTCACCGAGCTTTCTGTTATACCAACGTGACAGGTGGTGAGCCGTATCGCTGTCTATAATGGCTACAAGAACCATATACTCCTCAAAGTTGTCCAGAAGACTGCTAAGTTGTTAGTGCTAAGGTTTTTTCTATGAACCTTGAACTTTCGGGAGCAATAAACTGTGACGTATTATCCTGGTGTGCAGATGTTCGCGGAGGGCATGTCCCGGCTGGGCGTGGTGTCGGCGGCGCAGGTGTCGCGCATGTTCCCGCGGCTGGAGGAGTTGTGGCAGCTGCACGCGGCGCTGCTGGGCCGCCTGCGGGCGCGGCAGGCGCGGGCGCCGCACGTGGCCAGCGTGGCCGACATCCTCGCTGACGCCTTCGCCAAGCCCAACATGAACAACCTCAAGGCGGCCTATGGTGAGTGCCGGTTGCTCTTGTGAGGTCAATGACCTGCACCAATCAAGTGTCCTGACGAGGCTCAAAGAAATAGCTGGCAAGAAATGGGCATGTTGCTATGTTATATTTTGTAAGTTTTACCATAGCGTCAGGCCTGTATCCCCGATGAAATAGACAAAGCTATATAAATCCCCCCCCCCCCCCCCCCCCTCTCTTTGCCACATATTTAAGACCCATGTAATGAAGGGCGAGCCTATAGCCATTACCCGGACATAAATCTTGGATTTCACGTGATATCAATTATCTATGTTCCAAACATGAAATCAAACTCATAAAATCCAATTCAATGGTTTAGAATCCGAGCCGGGAGTTGAGCCAAATCACGCGTTCTCCGAACAGAGCTATCACGGATTTTAACCAAATAATTATTGCCCGTAGGCGAATTCTGTTCCCGTCACCGCGACGCGGTGGAAGTGTTCAAGGAGTGCTGCACGCGCGAGCCGCGGCTGGCGCGCTTCATCAGGAAGTGCCAGCAGAACCCGCTGCTCAGGAAGAAGGTATAATACTAATAACGGTGGAAAAAAATAAAAAATTAAAGCAATCTTCAGACTTGCTGCAGTTGATCATTGACGCACACACTAACAGTCGCAATTGACTACATGACAGTTGTAATAATAAAAAAGGAAATATGTCGGATATGGTACTTTATCATTTAACGATAATTATCCAATAGTATTTTTGTATTAAGATTTTTAAATATTCGATTGCGATTTTTTCATCTTTGATACAAGACCCGAAACACTGGCGACCATGATTGAGCTTCGTGTGACGTCACATTTCACAAAATAAAAACTATCTGTCAGGGGTCAAGTTATACTGTTTGACAGTTTGTTTTTTTGTTGAAATTTGACGTCAAAGTTATTGATTTTATGTCGCTATTGGTCTGGGCTTAGCCACTTAAGACGTTTCGTAAATAAGTTGATATACCGATAAGTGACAAAAGGCGTGTGCCGATTTATGAATCACAGAGTACATATATATCAAAAAACGTGAATTTTGCGACGCAAAATTCCACTTGATCAGAATCATGAGCTGAATCATCCCCCTCAGTATTCGACACAGTGTCACTAACACGCTGTATAGAAGAACTAAAGTATGACGTCATCAATAAATATCTTTATCTTTATTTCGTACCATTAAAGCCTTAAATATAAAATTGTGGGATGGGGCAAGAAGAAAACGATTACTATTTCTAATAAACTTTGTTTATTTTGCAACGTTGTATGAGTTTGTACTTTTCCGTTATTCAAAAACACCCGTTCGCCATTTTTCTGTCATTCTCTACATTGTATCTATCATTTCCATTTATTCCTGTTATCTTGTAGGGTCCCAAATATTTTGCTTTTAGCTTCATAGCTGTTCCAAACTGTGTTCTTTTAATAGCAACTAAATCTCCTATTTTATACTTTGTGCTGTCTTTTCTTTTCTTATCAAAATTTCTTCTATTTTCTTCTTGTATGTTTAGTATTTGTTCTTTAGCTCTTTTCCTTGTTTCTTCCCTCTGTTCTATAAAATTACTAATATATTCTTCTTTTAACATATCTATAAGCTGTAGGTCTTCTTTCTGTCTCATTTTAACTCCAGTATGTAGAAAGATTCTACAGAAAATGATGTGCCGAATATTCCAAGTTATTTTCAATAGGTATAAAATATTGGGGGTAAGCTAACATTACTCTACTCGTTGCAGGGCGTACCAGAGTGCGTGCTCTTCGTGGCGCAGAGACTGACAAAGTACCCACTGCTATTAGAGCCGCTACTGAAGACAGCGGGAGACGACATGACCGAACGAGAGTTGCTGCAGAAAGCTTTGTGTGGAGTCAAGGTAGGTTTGAATATCAGATGCATTGATGTACAACTATACTGTCGTGTAGCTAAGTTACGTAACATAAGCTCTCGACTAATTCAAAATTGGTTTGGTCAGAGGTACATCCATCGCAAGACCATGTGGCAGTACTAATTAAATAAATAAATAAAGACGAACTATATACCCACACTTCACCGAGCTTTCTGTTAGACCAAATAGTTGGTGACGTATCGCCGTGTAAAATGGTTGAGCCAACTGCGTTAGTGAAAACTGCACTTAAGATAAATGAATAACTCATTGGTGCCAGTCCGGTACCGGGGTTTGAACCGGTGCTCCCATTTTAAGAAGCAAGCCAGTGTACTACAGGAAAACAGTGACGTACAGGATATATCTAAGTTAGCGTCAAGTGTTAGACGTATTTTCGTATGACGTGGATAGATAATAATCAGATGTTTCTATGCTGAGTAAGGACTGTCCGTGTAAGTCGATTTCTATCGTGACAGATTGAAATGAACATATTGATTAACCAATTATTCAAAAACTGAATGAAGATCAGCTGCTTAGGAAATTTTTCCCAGACATATTGTGAAAATCGACAGAATCGTCCTTTCTTACCTGAATCATGTTAGCATTGAGCTGATCTACTACTACTATCCGGTTCATGATATCTTAGGACTTCGCATCAAAAGAGGGTGACAGTACCAATATCAGAGATTACAGGAATGTCACATACTGAAAATTATTGTGTGTATAGGAAATCCTAGTGGATGTGGACAACCAAGTGGCGGCGAAGGAGCGCGAAGACCGCAAGTTGGAGATCTACCACCGCATCGACGCGAAGAGCTTCGCCAACTTCCGCGGACGCAAGTTCAAGAAGAGCGACATATTGCAGGGGAACCGGAGCCTCAAGTTAGTATTTATATTTCAACAGCCTCCTGCCCTTATCCCACTCTAAATGAGGTCGGCGCAAAATATATTCGTGTTCCCTTCATCTTTGTGAATCATCTCAGTACTCACACCTTTCACATACATATACTTCTCCCCACAATCCATCCACACTTTCTTAGGTCGTCCCCTGCCTCTATATCCGCCCACATTCACACTCACAACTTTTTTCGTAATATGCCTTTCATCCCTCATTACATGCCCATACCATGCCAACCTATTGCTCCTCAATTTCTCACTAACCAACGCTACTTTCAGACTTCCTCTCATATATTAATTCCTAATCTTGTCAATTCTGGTCACATCACACATGCATCTTAACATTCGCAACTCTGCCACGTATACTTTTCTTTCATTCGTCTCCTTTGTCGACTAACACTCGGAACTATACAGCACGACAGATAACAGATCATGGGAAGCAAGCAAAACTGAACTTTCTAATTGAACAGTTACGCATAATTAGTATGCAACAGGCGCTTTTGTGACAAATTTTCAAAAACAAATATGTGCTCCCGACCTCGCAACGAATCAATTTTAAAACTGATAAACCTTTTCGGGCAATGACTGCACCTACATATTGTATGTATTTGTTACAGGTTTGAAGGCGTAGCGACGCTTATGCAAGGCCGCAGTAAGATGCAGACGTTGCTGGTGATAGTTCTGACAGACGTATTGTTCTTCTTGCACGATAACAACAACAAGTATACCTTCTTCACGCCCGATAATAAGGTAACTCCACGCTCTTCTTTGTTCTTCTGTCGATGGGTTTCTGAGGTGACAGACTTCCTAAACCCACGTATCGGGGCGCCGAAACGCCTCTCTCCTTTGCAATAAAAAGCTGTTCCTTCTGTATCTTCTTGTGATCATGTAACTGGTGTTGTCTTGTATGGCATGTAATGTCCCTAGCATAATTCCGTTTTTCATGGAGTCCGCTTACCTAACCTAACCTGAAGGTTTGACAGGTCCGGTTTTCACAGAAACGACTGCCTGTCTGACCTTCCAACCCGCGAAGAAAAAACCGGCCGAATACACGTTAGGTTACATATTTCCGAAAATGCATTTCTCGGGAATGTGGGTTTCCTCACGAATTTTTTTTTGTATTGTACAGAAAAGTCTCCTGTGTACATGTTTTAGGCCGCTAGAATTCAGTAACCGCTTAACGTGCCTTCCGAAGCACTAATCATTTTACTTTCGGATAATTAGGTTATCAGCCTGGAATCCTCGTAGTAATTCCTAACCAAACTAGTGTTTACACAAAGTGATTTTTGTGATATGTCTGTGCCCAACGCTCAACCACTGGGGCCGTATCAAGGACTCGAGGGATTAAAGCGGGATCCAAAGATATGTGGTATATTCCAGACAGGAGTGGTGTCGCTTGTGAAGCTGCTAGTCCGCGAGAAGGCTGGCGCTGAGGGCCGAGGGCTGTACCTCATCTGCAGCGGGCCATCGGAGCCGGAGATGTTCGAGCTGAGAGTGCACCGCCCCAAGGACATACACACCTGGATCACTGCTATCAGGTAGGGTATGCAATCCCGACTCAAGATCGCAAATTCGAGATTCCGAGGGATTGGAAATATCAATCCCGCGAGATCCCGAAGTTTTCGGGATGCATTGGCTGAAGTCCTACGACGCCCACACCTAGGAGCTGGAAATTTAAAGAATCGTGTAAGTAAATAAACGAGTCATAATTCTTACCATTACTAGGCACGTCTAAGGTGGACCCGCCTATGTGTCCTACCATCTTCATGTGGAGCGCCATCTTCTCTTCGAGAATCGTCGCCTGTTCCCTTCAACCTGCCTCTGTTAAATAAAAATATACATTACATTTGTAATGTAATCCTACCATCTTCATCATGCGGTTTTTTGTACGAAGTTTTCGGGGTGTGCTCATAGACACTCTGTAAAAAAAACTGATTTGTACTGTATGCCGCCTTACCTATTGTAACTGTTTTGTTGCGCAGGGCGGCGGTGGCGGCGTCCCCATCGGAGGCGGAGGAGGGCGAGGCGAGCGCGGGGGCTGCCAGCGCCGAGGACCGCCAGCGGCTGCTCGACGCCCGCCACCAGAACATAACACTGATCACTGGTAACTATACGGCACCGTGCCAACTGTATAGCTCGGAAATGCGGTGCCATATATACCTAAACTTAAAAAAAAGGGGTTTTTTTTTTAAACAACATAAAGTTACGAGGCAACCCCAGGAAGCAAGGTTAATGCTTGAGTTGGGGACTTATGGAAACTTAGTAGTCCATAATAATAGAGTTGATATTACCGTTGATAACATCACGATGTTTCCAGGATTTATGCCCGGTTTATGGCAAAAGAGGGTATTTACTGTACACCTCTGCCTACCCCTTCAGAGATACAGGCGTGATGCTGTTATGTTATTACCGTTCACAGCCTTATCTGACCTTTTTGTTCGCCAGATGTTTGGACAGCGAATTTTTCATCGGCACGGGAAAGATTCAATTTTCTTTCTTTGTAATTCCTTATACAAAGGCTACGTGTATTCGAGCCGACTAAAGTTATTTTTTTTTTATGTACTCAGTACAGGAGGTTCCTACAACCTATATATCTGTAAAGTATAGCATTTTATCTTGCAGAAATTAGTAGTATTAACATTATATTTGACATAGCTACAATAAACATACGCGTTAACGAAATTTACACATTTTTTTTTGACGTGACTTATTGTAGATTTGCCGCAGATGGCATTAACTACTTGGCCAGACAAATGGGGAGCGCTGAAGGCTCTCACCCGGTGCGAAATTTACACAGTACGATGCACATATATAACTTCCAATGTAACACCGTCGGATCGTCGATCCCTAGTCACACTACCAACTTTCGGTACCTACCTTGAAAAAACCTTTGGTGATAGTAACATCTCTGCTGCCAAATATATAATTTACACCCCATACAAGTACGTATGGTTGTTAGTGACACCGTAGCGAATACTTAGGCGCATGATTCAGGCCATAATTCTGAATTGATATCAAGTGGAATTTACTGTCGGAAAATATATGAAATTTTTAGTGATGTTTTCAGTTGCATACTTTTACGACGGAAAATTCCACTTGGTATCAACTCAGAATCATGGTCTGAATCATCCTTCAAAGTTTTCGTTACGATATATGTTAGGGATTTTGTTTTCTTCTTTCTTTTTAGGGTATAAAATTACATATTTATACCCTAGTATAAAATTACATATTTCATTAAAATTATCATATAAAATTAGTATTATTAGCTTACGCCCCTTTCTATAGCCGATAGTATAATCCCGTATAGCTTCCAAAAATACTATTTACATACGATTTGTTTTATCATTAAACAGATGAAACTCCGTGGTGGCAAATAGAAGGTGATAGACTTTATTGATAAGTAATAAAACCTATGTTCGCATGACAGATTGCATGTGCCGCAGACGTTTTAATAGTTGGGAATGTATCTTTTATAAATGCGTATTTAAAGGTTTTGGTTTTTGAATATAAGGGGCTCGATCTTGGGACTTATGTACCAAAGAATGATCAGAAATCTAAATTGTTTCACCATATTCTACATTCTTCTTCCTTATAAACAAAAACCTCCGACCTCCGTGGTCCAGTGGTTGAGCGTTGGGCTCACGGTTCGATTCCCGGTGGGGACTTATCACAAAAATTACTTTGTGGTCCCCAGTTTGGTTAGGACATTACTGGCTGATCACCATATTGTACGAAAGTAAGATGATCCGTGCTTCGGAAGGCACGTTAAGCCGTTGGTCCCGGTTACCACTTACTGATGTAAGTAAGTAATCGTTACATGAGCCATGTCAGAGGCCTTTGGCGGCTCAATAGTAACCCTGACACTAGGGTTGATGAGGTTGGTACTCCACTTCACAACCCACACCATAGAAGCAGAAGATAAACAAAAACAATATAACATCATCATTAATTTTAGAGCCAAACTCTTGTGGGTGTAGCATTCTCCATTCTTGTCTACATAACATTCATAAACATAAACAGTCTATGTACGTCCCACTACTGGACACAAGTTCTCCCCTCAATCAACCAGAGAAGGTGTGGAGCTTACTCCACCGCGCTGTTCCACTGCGGATTGGTGGAGGTGTTTTAACGTGCTTTCAAGTACCAATTCTTTGACTTCTTTATAAGACACGTTCGTCTATAACAATATAAAAAAAAAACGAAATTGTTTCAACGTATCATTTTGTCTTTGCTTCTTCTGTCGTGTGAGCTGACTGACCACATCAATCCTGGTGTCGGAGTTATTGAATCACCAGAGGCCCCTGCTATGGCTGATAGTATATTTCTAGACTCGCATTTTTAATTTATCTTTGACCCAGTCACCTGTGCATTGGATTCAATTTTGCTAAGCTGTAAACAAGAAACATTTATTGAGAAGCTGTCAAGTACTTACACACGTTCAAGGCTTGTTCAGTTTTTATTGGTGAAGCGGTCAATCTACAGTTCTTCCAGATCGTGCTCCTTCATATATTATAATCTAAAATATTTACTTAGTCAAAACATATCTTTGTATAGACACTTAGTTGTACTTAGTAGAAGTTTAGCTCATTATTTTCCCCAATTCCTGCAGACACATCCTAATTTGATTTTAAGTTATACCCGTCATTTTCTTATCCATCAAAAAGGAAAGGGACAGATAATTGACAACTGTTAATTTCAAAATGAATGAATAACCCGGGCGAATAAAAGAGGCATCTCGCTGATATGCAACCCGTTTGACGTGTGCTGTCAACTTAATTCTGTCGGGTTATTAGTCAATATAAAATTTTAGGAGGGTTTTTTAAATTTCTGTCTAAATTTTACATGTGTTCCATAAATTTTATGCCTGTCGATTACCCACCCGTCTCTTTCCTTTTCGGCGGATAAGAAAATGACAGGTATAATTTGAAATAAAATGATATGGTGTGTACTGGAGTTAGCACCGTTAGTTGCCTAGAGACACACACATAACCCATCCCCTGCTTTCAAAACTTTCTATACCCTTCGTTTTATTTCAATACAAAAGTTAGTGATATTCTATGTTCAGAGAGAAATAAAAAAACACGTGATAAACCTCGTAAGGCCCAGATTTCCAGAAATAATAGTAATAATGCAACTGATGCCTTTGTTTGTTTGTATACTCTTTATTGCTTTAAAATACAAAAAAGAAATACATATAATTTATCGTTAGATAAAGCATAGGCGAGCTTATCCCTAATTGGGATTTCTTCCAGCTAACCTTCCAGCTAGCCTTTCATATTGAGAAGAGATTATATAATCTGTAACATACAGGTGAAAGCTCAGTGTGGGTACTTAGTTCATCTTGCGATGGATGCACCTCTGATGTCAATTGGGAAATTGTCGTAAGCTTGTGTTACGTAACTTAGCTATACACGGCGATATACTTGTACGGTCACGAGTACTAATATGTATACACTTTGAAACCATGTCACATTATCTGTTTTGACAAAATAAACCGTAAGTCTCACTAAATGTCAAATATGATAGTGCGACAGGGTTCTAAAGTGGGTACATGATATTGCTCATGACTGTACATCAATGCATCTGATATTCAATCCTATCTTGACTTCACACAAAGCTTTCTGCAGCAACTCTCGTTCGGCCATGTCGTCTCCAGCTGTCTGCAGTAGCGGCTCTAATAGCAGATAGGCTCTAATAGAGAGATATTTTTGCGTTGACGTTTGAAGAACTTCGCTTTTACCTCTTAAAACGTAGCATGATTAGAATGACAGCAGGACAGAGGTATAGTACAGAGACTAGTGCAAAAGAGACGAGTGATATGTATCTTTTGCACTATTGGTAGACAGCTTAGTACAAAAGAGACAAAATATATGTCATGTTTTTAGAAATATAAGACTATTTCTACAAAATTCTCTCTGATCATAGACTAAATCTAACTTTTTATATAGAAGTGACGAGAAATTATTTTTATATTATACACTTCCGGACACATGTATCGAGCAACCCTGTGTTGTAATGTTTAAAGAACTATTATCATAAAAATATTTTTTATCTCTTATTTTCTCAAAAGGATGCACACCGCTTATCTTTTCTTTTGTTTTTCAATATTTTGAATTCAAATTTGGAACAACAGGACATTAAAATTTATTTTGAATATGGCAGCTTCAAATCTGCATAAAAACTGTTTCTTTAACCAAACAATATTTTTATGATCTAGTACTTTGAAAAAAAAAACACAAAACAACACAAACAAATGTACTGTTACAAATGTAATATATTTTTATTTAACAGAGGCACTAAGGTTGAAGGACAGGGAACACGCGACGATTCTCGAAGAGAAGATGGCGCTCCACATGAAGATGGTAGGACACATAGGCGGGTCCACCTTAGACGTGCCTAGTACTGGTAAGAATTATGACTCGTTTATTTACTTATACGATTTTTTACATTTCCAGCACCTAGGTATGGGCGTCGTAGGACTTAGCCAAAGGCACACCCCGAACACTTCATACAAAAACCTCGTTTTACCAAGATTTCACATTGACGTTATCATACACGCGCATATGTGTGTGTGACGTCTGACGCCCATACGATTGAAGACTAAAGTAAGACAGAGGGGGTGAGGTAAATCTAGCTCAGCCGCTGGTGGGGAGCGGACAGTTGTGGTTCTTGTAAAAGACTTCCATCGTGTGTGCTTTGTACTGTTACTAAATGTTTTATATTTTTGATTGCCAGGGTTATTATTAAGCCGCCATAGGCCCTTGAAATGGCTCATGTAACAATTACTAACTAACATCAGTAATTAGTAAACCGGACCAACGGCTTACTTAACGTGCGTGGATCATCTTACTTTCGGTCAATCGGATGGTCAGCCTGTAATGTCCTAACCAAACTAGGGATATTTCTCCACCATAATTTGAACCCGGGACCTCCGTGTGCCCAATGTTCAGACAGTGGACCGTGGATGCCACGTGTGGGTAGTTCATCTTGCGATGAATGTACCTTTGCCTTCGCCATTGGGATGTATTCGCTGCTGCTCTGCTCATGTTTTGTTGTTATTCTATTTCCAGGCATAAACACAGTGTTCCCGGGCGGGCTGGTGTTCCCAGACTACGTACGGCTGGCGGCGCCGCCTGCCGACACGCATGCGCTGTGGCAGGAGGTCTGTCGCGTCGTCAAGGTGAGTACAGTCGTGACACAAGTCGCGATTTGAATACAGGGTAGGGGACAATACATACTTTTTATTACAGATAGTCAAAACATGTCGATAGTATTAAAATACATAACCCTCATTTTTGCTTCGCCGCTGCTGTTAGGTAAACCACGCAATTGGCAATGCATGACGGAAAAGTCGAGTCACAGGGACTGTAACCTAGAACCTGACAGAGGGCAGCAATAACTGTCAGTACTAATCAGGAGCGGAGAACAGGAGTCCTAGTGCTGCTTTGAAATATACTACTCTGGGCGCCATCACACTCGCGTCAGACAGTACTGCGGGGCGGAAGGCAAGAGGGAAACTACTGCCCTATTTTTCCCTAAAAAGTAGCATGGAGAATGCTACACCGACAAGAGCGTGGCTCTTAAATTAGTGATGATGATGCAGTTAAAAATGAGTTACGATGTCTAAGTTGAACTTTCTGTAACATCGCACTTCCCATACGATTTGCAATTTCCTATTTCTGTCTTCCAGGATGCCCTGGACGCGTCCAGCGGCACGTGGGCCGGCGGCGTGGGCCTGGGCCGCAGCACCAGCTCGGCCGGGGAGAGACACTCCTCCGCCTACGAGAGCCCCGCGTTACCGCGCCGCGCCGACACCTTCGCAGGCTTCGACGCTAACAGGCATCGCAGTGAGTCTTGGCATCCTGTAGGAACCACTCCTCTAGACGCCTCAAGCGACCCGTTAAACAGTCAATTCTGATGGTTAATTTATGTTAATTAGTGAAGTCACCGTGGTTCTATGGTGCACCGTTTTGCTGCTCAAATGGGGAGTGCCTGTTAACCGTGGTACCGAGTTATGTATTTATCTTAAGTGCTAACACAGTTGGCGCGACCTTTATAAACCGCGTAACGGCTCACCACCTGTCTCGTTGGTCTTACAGAAAGCTTGGTGAGGTGTGGCAATAGGCTCGCCCCCTGTTATATATGGGACTTAAACACAGCTGGCGAGGAGTGCGTGTATAATATTAAACCTCTTCCTCTACGAGGATACAGGCGTGTTGATATGTTAACAACACAGCCAGATAACAATACAGATGTAACAGTAATGTGTCCTGCAGGCGTAGTGCCCCGCATGTCATCAGACACGCCTCCCGAGGCGTCGGAGGCGGCGGAGGCGAGCCCCGCGCTGGGCGAGGCGGCGGGCGCCGACGTGGCGCTGCGGCTGCAGCACGCCATATACACGCTCACCTGCATCGCTTGGCAGCAGCTCACCACTATACACAGGTATCATAATCAGCATCCTAGCGTTAACACGTTTTCTACAGAAGCGACTGCATGCCTGACCTTTCAACCCGAATCAGCAATATTCTTCTATCGTGTGGGTTGTGAGGTGGATTACCAACCTCATCAACCCTGGTGTCATGGGTTACTATTGAGCCGCCAAAGGCCCCTGATATGACTCATGTAACGTCTACGTACTTAAATCAGTAAGTAGTAACCGGGACCAACGGCTTAACGTGCCTTTCGAAGCACGGATCGTCTTACTTCCGGACAATCAGATGATCAGCCTGTAATGTCCTAACCAAACTAGGGATCACAAAGTGATTTTTGTGATGTCCCCATCGGGTTTCGAACCCAGGACCTCCGGATCATGAGCTCAACGCTCAACCACTGGACCACGGAGACCGTTGAACCAGCAATGGGAAGCGCTGAGGATCCGGCACAAAATTTCAGATAACCGACCTAAGGGTACCTAGTTGGGCGCGAACCTCTGCTCAAGGCATCAGGTGAACGAAATCAGACACCTCTTGGACGCAGAGGTAGAGGCAGATGCAGGAAGCGTTAGAGATATGATCTGGATGCTTTTGAGAAAGAGTAAAGAGAGATCGCTCGAGACAGAGAAGGAGGGTAAACTAGGAGGGAGATCTTCTTGAACTGTTTAGGATAAAGAGACATGACATTTGTTTTTTCTGTTTTGAGGTGATACAGGAAAAAAAATATAAATTTCAATATTTTTGCTATTAACTTTGACTGTTCTGACAGAAAGCTCCTTGACGTGTGCGCACTTAGTTCATCTTGCGATGAATTTGCCTCTGACTATCCCAATTGGGATATAGTCGTGAGTCGTGCGTCTTTTGTTACGTTAACTTTGACTGGTTATATCTCCAACACTTTTCATCGTAGAGATTTGAAACAAACTTGGAACCGTTTGTAACCGAAGTGCTTCCTCCCCGTGCAGCCTGGAGGCGCAGGTGTGCGCGTGGCGCTCGGCCAGCAGCGGGGCGCACGCGGGCGCGGGCGGCGCGCGCGCGCACGACGCGCAGCTGGAGGAGCTGCGCCACGCGCAGGCCAAGCTCACGGCCGACCGCGCCGCCTGGGAGGCGCAGCGGGCCGCCGACACACGGGCGCTGGCGCACGGTACGTACGCCGCGCACACGGCCCGGGTCACACGGCACATATATCATGTCACACGTTAAGTTTACCATCTCACACGGTATGTATATCACGTCACACGGTACGTGTATCTCATCACACGGTTCGTATATCTCGTCACATAGTACGTATATGCCGTCCCACGGTACGTATATTATGTCACACGGTAACGTAATTCACGTCACACGGTACGTATATCACGTCACACGATACGTATATCATGTCACACGTTAAGTATATCATGTCACACGTTACTTACATCACGTCACACGGTACGCATATCATATTAAACGGTACGTATACTACACATATATGACACACACACACACACACACACACACACGACGCTTACTTACTTATTTTCCCAATTTAACTAGTCAGATGACATCCATCGCTTCCAAATGGTAGAGGGCGCCTATTACTTACAAATCAAATCAATTTATTTACGAGAACACATAAAATACAAAAAGGTGGTAAACACACAAGAACTATAATATCTTTTATCTACACTCCATAGAGAGGCGGCAACTGCAAGCAGCGCGACAGGAGCTAGCAGAACAACAGAAGGACGTGGAACAACAACGGGAGAGGCTGTACCGACGGCTCGAGCGGTTACAACAACATGGTGACTATTTGATATTTGTTGACATGGCGCATTTACTTTTATATGCACACATATCAAATTGCTTGTTTGGATGAATTGCAACATTGCGGCCTTTTTAGAACCCCATATTTCTATCATAAAACAAGGTCAGATTTCTGTAAAAAACCGGATGGAAGGAAAACATCCTGAGAAACATCCACATTTCCGAGAAATGCATTTTTGGAGGTATGTTTCCCTTCGCGGGTTGGAAGGGGAAAAACCGGACCTGTCAAATCTTCAGGTTAGGTAAGCGGATCCTGTGAAAAAGGGGATAATGCTATGGAGATGATTATGATGATTTCTATCATCAATTCCGGGATTTTTGGGTTTGATACCTCTAATCGTGTTTCAGGGGGATCGCAAGAAGAGATCGCGAGTGTAGGCACGCTGTCTCCAGACTCCAGCGTGAGTGACACTACGCGGCGGAAAGAACCAAAGTGGAGAGGTAAGTTTATACAGATTTATATTGCTAAGTCAATGACAATTGGGTATTCCTATTCATATTCTTATTACTAAATAAAGACGGATCTGAAGGTGACAAAAACGTTTTCCTGTTTCTATCTAGCAGTTTAGAATAATTAAGCATAATTCCCTGTGCAACAGGCATTTATGTGATAAATTTTCAAAAGGTGATTTGGTGCTTATGTACTCTCCGCAATTAATGAATTTGAAAACTGACGAATCTTTTCGGACAGTGACTGTACTTTTTCATGTTTATCTTACGATGGATGTATCTCTGACTATCCATTGGGGTATAGTGGTGAGCTTATGGTGAGTGCACACGCTTAATGCACTCCTTGCATTAGCGTGTGATCTGTTTGTGAGCGAGTGGATGAATGATGTGTAAATTATGTTTTGATGATGTTTGTTTTGTTTAAGTATGCATAGTTACTTAAGTCTGCGTACTTATATTATTATAAAAGTTTCACGGCGCATTGGCGCTTCTGCATTGTAATGTCGTGAAATGTAAATAAACGGTGGTCCGCAGGCAGCCGCGGGTCGACGGGCTCGGAGGCGGGCGGTGCGCGGCCGGCCGCGCTGCCCCCGCCGCAGCTGCTGTCGGCGCACAACGAGACGCGCGCCGCCGTGCGTGCTGCCGCGCCCGCCATACAGGTACCAACATCAGCCCACCATACAGGTACCAACATCAGCCCACCATACAGGTACCAACATCAGCTCGCCATATAGATACCAACATCAGCCCACCATACAGGTACCAACATCAGCCCACCATACAGGTACCAACATCAGCCCACCATACAGGTACCAACATCAGCCCACCATACAGGTACCAACATCAGCCCACCATACAGGTACCAACATCAGCCCACCATACAGGTACCAACATCAGCCCACCATACAGGTACCAACATCAGCCCACCATACAGGTACCAACATCAGCCCACCATACAGGTACCAACATCAGCCCACCATACAGGTACCAACATCAGCCCACCATACAGGTACTAACATCAGCCCACCATACAGGTACCAACATCAGCCCACCATACAGGTACCAACATCAGCCCGCCATACAGGTACCAACATCATCTCACCATACAGGTACCAACATCAGCCCACCATACAGGTATCAACATCAGCCCGCCATACAGGTACCAACATCAGCCTGCAATACAGTGTGTGGCAGCTATGTATGTATGTTAGTATGTACTTCTGTTGCTTCTTAATTTCCAAACCATCTGTCAGAATTTGACAAATGTTGTGTTACTAGAAATGTCCTGATTGTCCGCTTGTTATAGGCAATGTGACGTCACGCTAAATTCAATGTGGCCCCCTCTAGAGGACATAACCTGAGGTAGTTTTTTTATTTTTTGTCATCTCATCCTTCATCTGGATGGCTTTCATCGTAGTGTCATGAGTTTGAATTCATGTTTGAGTCATAGATACTTGATATCACAGTTTCGAGGATTTGTGCACAGTTAAAGATAATAGGCTCGCACCCTATTATATGGAATTTAAACATAGCTGGTGTCCTATATTGTGGAAAATTTCACTCCTCTTCTTCTATCGTGTGGGCTGTGAGGTGGATTACCAACCTCATCAACCCTGGCACCTCCACTCCCATCAATTCATCAATTCCAATTCCACTTTATATTAACTGAATAATCTGCGTCATTCGTATTCGACACGGCGTCACTAACATCCTGTATACCATAAACCTTCAGGGTAAAAGCATGATGCTATGTTATCTAATATCAATGTGTCAATTTCAGCAAATAGTGAAACAGCAGTTGCCACTGAAATTAGCGAGCGGCAAGACCCAGCAGCAACCGCCGCCCGGATACCACCGACTACACGAGTCTCCTAGCGAGGTAAATTATATCTCATTATATCATATTAAATACACACACATTTTGTTCAGTTTTAAGATTTAAATTATTTGTGAGAAAAAAGAAGTAAATATTAGAAGAATAATAAAAAATATATTTACTTATTAATATGTCAGACGCCACATTATATACTTAAACGAAAACACAAAAGAAAATAAACAAAATACCTAATAACACAATAATACAAAAAAGAAAAAGAAAAACACTTAACAGGTGTGTGTGGAGGGCGTCCAATATAACAAAAGGTCATACTCTGCAAAATGTCGTAGCACGGACCACGGCGGTTGTATTATATGAGTCCTCAAACCCAATGATTGCCATTCCCGGAAATTTTTCCAAAGTGAAAATGTTCCTGCTGTAAAAAGTCATTAATAGTATAGAGACTAGATGCTTTTTTGTGCAAATTGTTCCATTTTGTCTCAGATAGGATCTACGTAAAGAATAGCTAATAGAGCTCATTTTATATAATTTTTGCGCCATTTAATCTACTTAAATGACTGTTATTCTTCTCAAAACGTATTTATTTCGAGCATAATTGCGTCGATCAAACTCCAGTGTTGGGTAGAGAGTGGCATACGTTTATTTTAATAAAGCTACCAACATACAAGAATAATAATAATGAAACCACCTACATTTACTGTCTCTCTTTGGAAACATTTCCGGGAACGCAACATAACTGCTCACACCACATATTGGCCGTGATTCCTGCAGACTCCTAATATATTTTTTAAGTGATACCTGTTTCTAATCCGTCAAAAAGGAAAGCGACGTAAAGAGTGGGAGTGCTTCAATTCCGCCGAGCGATCACATTATTTGGCTCTAGCAAATGTCTGAAAACTGATATAAGGCAGCTAAATTACTCCATTGTATAAACATATTTTATGTTTATTTTTTTAAGAACGTCTAGGGCCCTGTACAGAGGTTTTTCTTGCAGCTTCTTTTCCCCGGCTATACAGGTTGTGAGAAGCTGCAGTAGTTTTAGGCGGATGAGACGTTCGTTATGTAAAAATTGACGATTCAAAGTGTAACTATGTTACCTAATGAATAAAGATATATTTTTTTAATTTGAATGACGATTGCGAGGAGTGGGAATCTGTTATTCGACCCCTACATCCCAGGGGACAAAAGGATTAAAAGAAGAGAAGAAGAAATTACGGTTCTGTGTGACCGAAAATGATAGAAGCATAGGGAAGTGCGATGCGGTACAGCAGATGTAGTTCAACCCGAGAGAAAAACACTAAACAGACTTTTTCGGAGTTGTTTATGGTTGTCAATCATCCGTCCCTTTCCTTTTCGGTGGATAAGAAAATGACAGGTTTAACTTAAAGTAAACAATCATAGCTGCATTCGCCTGAAGTAACGCATTTTTAATTCTTGACCAGATCAATCTTTTATAGTTACATCACGCTCAATATACGGCGACTCCAAATCCATTAAAAAAGTTTACATTGTAGACTGACTTTGTATCAGTTTAGCTTAAAATAACTCGATTCCAAACCTTAAAAATAATGTAGTCAACAGATAAAATGGTTGCTTGGTGTTTCAGGATGCAGAATATCCGAACGTATTTTAACAAGAGAATAGTTCTTTATATATAGTGTAAGTAGTCATATGTTTTGTAGTTAGATATTCCAAATTTCGATGTTGTCTGTATATAACACTATCGGCTTCGCGACAGGTATATCGGATATGAAAGACTAAGAGAATTGTGGACTCTTAAATTTTTACCGCTTATCAAACTAACATATTAGACCACTTAAGTTACGGGCCGAATGGAGTAAATACGGGTAGAATTACGGATAGTAAAAAAGACTGAGATACCGGCTGGATGTAGTGTACAAGCTAGCGGTAACCGAAATTAAACATGGAAACAAACTCTTCATACTCGCTGCAGTTGATTATTGACGCCAAAACACACTCGCAGTAGCAAAATAATATTCAAAAACACGTTAATGTTATAGATATTTCGCTGTTTCGTAAATAAGATGATATACTGGAAAGCAGCAAATGGCGCGCGCCGATTTATACCTTTATACCGCAATAAAAGCCAAGACGATTACGGAGGCGGTACGATTTCCTTTGCGTCATTTTTGACCCACAAAAATGCTTCCGTGTTTTTTTTTCCGTTCACCGCAAGCTAAAATACAATGGTCCTTTGAGACATCGGTTCGGAACATCGGCCTCCGTGGTCCGGTGGTTGAGCGTTGGCCTTCGAATCCCGGTGGGGATATATCACAAAAACACTTTGTGATCCCTAGTTTGGTTAGGACATTACAGGCTGATCACCTGATGGTCCGAAAGAAAGATGATCCGTGCTTCAGAAGACACGGTAAGCCGTTGGTCCCGGTTACTACTTACAGGGGCCTTTGGGTACACAATAATAGTCCTGACACCAGGGTTAATGAGATTGGTAAACCACCTCATAACCCACACGATAGAAGAAAATGATGCGATCGGATAAGAATTGGCCATGCTCGGTTTTTGTAAAAGTACAGAAAGCTGAAAACCATTTCGAGATAAATGAATTTGAAACAACTCCCTATATTTACTTTTCTTTATTTTTCAGTATTTTTGAAGATATTTTATTAAAACGATTGACCTTTATTTGACCTTTGTAGCAAGATGTATAAAAATATGCCTTTGCCTGCTTACAAAAAGTTCATTTATGACAAGTGGTATTGATAGTTGACACAAGTTGTTGATGAGGTTATATTCAAACGAATAACAAATTCGGATTATCACTGCTGTTATTCGTGCATGATGGAACAAAGCATTCTCTTCCTCCCATTTTGAAAAAATAAATATGTAATTAGGTACACATAAAGTAACGTTTCAACAAGTTTCATCTGAGTTTGGCGAGATGGACTGAATTGGACTGACACTCACTGACAGTTCAGTATTGAACTGACAGTATTGATATTGACGCTTTTTTTTTGTAGGCAAAGGCATTTTTTAATTCTTGCTTTAATGACGTCACCAAGGGTGAAATTTTAAGTGTTTCTAAAAAATAGATAGGATTGATAAAACACAAAAATATCGAAATTGGTTCCTTAAAATGGACTATATTTTCAAAACAAATTATAAAACAAATACATAAAAAAATCGTAGCATGGCCAATTGGAGTTGTTCAAAACGCCAATGGAGTCCACAGTTCTCATAATCTCTAAGCTCCTTGCAATATATTGGCTTTAAACTCTATTCAGTAGTTGGTTTTACAATGGTGCTGATTGCAGTAAACACCATCTAATTTTATTTTAAGTCATACTTGTCATTTTCTTATCCGCCGAAAAGGAATGGGACGGGTAATCGGCAGGCATAACATTTATGGAACACACGTCAATTTTAGGCAGACATTTAAAAACTCCCAGCATTTTATATTAGCTAATAATCCGGCTAATTAAGTTGACAGCACGCGTCAAACGGGTTGCATATTAGCAAGGTGCCTATTTTAATCGCCCGGGTTATTCATTCATTAAAATTAACAGTTGTCAATCATCCGTCCCTTTCCTTTCCGGCGGATAAGAAAATGACGGGTAGAACTTAATAAAATTAGGTGGTGTCTGCAGGAATCGGGGCCATTATTGTAATAATTTAATATAACAATACAACCATTTCGTCTGTTTGGCTTTTGTTTGTTAGAGCATGTTATTTTGTAAGTAATTAAAAGTAATTAGGAATTGGGTCTCAGGCTCAGGGAGAAAACAGGTGACTCCCGCTCCGGCTCGTTCCTGGTCCAAAGGCTGGCCATTGCCATTCAGCGCGGTAATGCGGCTAGTGTTGTGGGCACCTTTGCTCGGGGAACAGTGTGGGGCGGGTTATTTAATGACTAGTTTTTATGTTTGTATTTGTGACGTATTGTAAGAAATGTAACATGGAAATGTAAAGTAAGATTACGTATTGTACAAAAAAGGGAAATAAATAACATCCGTGATGATCACGGGATGACTGATGAGATTGGACTGGAGTAGGTAGATCCATAATTTTCTACGGGCAGACATATCTGTCTACCCTCTTTCTTTGCCGCTTGTTTATGTTTTTATCCGTGATAGTCCTGTTCGGAGAACTCGTGTGTCACGGGTTCGAATCCCGGCTCAGGCTATTATAAACTATTCAATTCGGCTTTATGTTTGAAGCTTAAATACTTTATATCACGTGGTTTATGGCCATTGTCTCGCCCCCTCATATATGTGCCTTTAACACAGCTGGCGAGGAGTAGATATGATTACTATACCTCTATTTATATACCTCTGCCTACCCCTTTGGGGATACACGCGTGATGCCATGTTTATCATTAATTTAAGAGCCACGCTCTTGTCGGCGTAGTTCTCCATGCTACTTTTTTTAGAGAAAAATAGGACAATGGTTTCCCCCTTGCCTTCCGCCCCGCAGTACTCTGTCGACGCGAGTGGGATGGCGCCCAGAGAAGTCTATTTCAAAGCCGTAGCAGGACTCCTGTCCTTCGCCACTGAATAGTACTGACAGTTACTGCTGCCCTCTGTTAGGTTCCAGGTTACAGCCCTGTGACTTGCCCCTTCCGTCCTACATTACCAAACCGATGGCTCCCATCTCCGCCTCTGCAACCGTTGAGGTCTTCACCCGTATCTTTGGCCAAGGGTTCTAAGTTATATCTACCCCGTAGGTCTGGGTCCCTATCCAAACTCAGCCACCATCTCATTCCGGCCTAACACATATTTTTTATCGTGTGGGTTGTGAGGTGGAATACCAACCTCATCAACCCTGGTGTCAGGGTTATTATTGAGCCGCCAAACGCCCTGACATGACTCATGTAACGACTACGTACTTACATCAGTAAGTAGTAACCGGTGCCTTCCGAAGCACGGATCATCTTACTTTCGGACAATCAGGTGATAAGCCTGTAATGTCCTAACCAAACTAGGGATCACAAAGTGATTTTTGTGACGTGTCCCCACCGGGATTCGAACCGGGGACCTCCGGATCGTGGGCCCAACGCTCAACCTGTGGACCACGGAGGCCGTTATTATAATTAATTATAACACATACTTAGAACATGTAACATAAGCTCACGACTATAATGTAAAGGCTAGTTAGAGGCACATCGTCCATCGAAAAAAAGCATCTACATTATAACAGCCTCCGTGGTCTAGTGATTAGAGCGTTAGGCTCACGTTCTGGAGGCATTTTATAAATAAATACACATTTAAATACACAAGTAATCAAAGTCAACGTGCATCCACTGTTGGTACGATGACCTAAAGATGCACATTTTCGTCATCTCGTCACCCCACACGAGTTACCAGGAGCACATGAGCTAATGAGCGTGTGTCTGCGACAGAGCCAGCAGCTGGTGGCGTCGCACCAGCGCACGGGCAGCTCGCCGGCGCCGCTGCCGTCGCCGCAGCAGCTCCCTAACAAGGCCACCAGGTAACAACGTAAATATCACGCTTTGCATTCAGTCTTACCGTACAATAAGGAATAAATACATACATAAACTCACGCCGGGTAAGCAGAGACTAGAGTTCCATTTGCTTCGATCCTAACACACTTCTCTTGCTTCCTCCATTCATCAATATTCATTAAGGAATACTACGCATAGAATGGCAACTCTCCGCTCCCCACCAGCGGCTGAGCTAGGTTTACCTCCCCCCCTCGGTCTTACTTTAGTCTTCAATCGTATGGGTGTCAGACGTCATACACACAGATGCGCGTGTACGATAACGGCAATGTGTAGTGTCCGTGTAAAACGAGGTTTTTTGTTTGAAGTGTTCGAGGTGTGGTCTTACGCTATTCCTAAGTTTTATCTAGAAGATAATAATAGACCAGTTTCCAACTAGTCAAATCAGTTACTTTTTACTAACGTCAAAACACAAAATTACTATGGAATTTGTATGAAAAAGCACACTGTGACGTCATAGAAGAACGTGATAAACATGACTTATTATTACGTTTTTTTTTTTCGATTAAAATTCATAAATATTTTTTTCGTCAGTATCAAATCTGTCTTTATTTAGTAATCAGAATTTCATAACTAATCTTTGATCTAGGATACTAACCAATTGTTGTGTGTATTTCAAAATCTTTCTTGAATGTTGGGGTTTGATTTGATTTTGATCGTTACAGAACTAATACGTACCCGAAGCTCCCCGACAAGTTCCGGGTGCGGCCCGAGAGCGCCCCCGCGGCCGCCGCCGAGGAGGAGGTCATCTACTTCTGACAGCACCGGGACTCCGCCCCGCACACGCGCTCCTGAGACTGCCGACTGTCGTAGGCCGCCGCGGTACATATGGACTCCTGGTACACTACTCCCAAATTGCTTTGAAATCGTCGTCTTTTCCGTTGTTTCTGCTCTGTGTAATAAGTAAACCAAGGTCTAGAGAGATAACTTATGTCACTTATATCAGAGCCGTGGTAGCCCAGTTGGAAGAACGCATGACTCGTATTGTGAGGTCGCAAAATCGAATCACAGAACGGGCCTAAACCATGATTTTCGAATTCATGTTTGGATCGTAAATGATTATCATGTGCTTAACGGTGAAAACCCACATTCCCCAGATATGCGTTTCGCAGGTATGTGACCTAAACTGTATTAGGCTGGTTTTCCCTTCGCGGGTTGGAAGGCCAGACAGGCAGTCGCTTTTGTAAAAAACCGGACCTGTCAAACCTTGTGAAAACAGCATAACGCTAGGGAGATGTACAGAAACTGTAGTATAAAAAGAGATGAACTATGAACACTGCCGACTCTCATAGACCACTCACTAATAAAAAAAACGGGTATTGGCCCCGATTCCTGCAGACACCTCCTAATTTTACTTTAAGTTATACCTGTCATTTTCTTACCCGCCGAAAAGGAAAGGGACGGGTGATTGACAACTCTTAATTTTAGGAAGAACGAGTAAGTGAATGAATAACCCGAGCGAATCAAAAAGGTATCTCGCTGGTATGCAAACCGTTTGACGTGTGCTGGCAACATAATTCTGTCGGGTTATTGGCCAATGTAACATTTTTAAGACGGTTGTTTTAGATTTGTGTTTAAAATTGACGTGTGTTCCATAAATTTTATGCTTGTCGATTACCCGTCCCTTTCCTTTTCGGCGGATAAGAAAATGACAGATATAACTTAAAATAAAATTAGATGGTGTTTACAGGAATTAGCACCATTTTGTCTCTAAAGTACTTATTGACTCAAAGTACCTTGGTATCACGTTAATATATTAAAAAAAAATCCCTCTCTATATTTTAAGATCTTAAAGTCTCGACTTTACTAGCATATTACTGTATTAAATGTGTGACGACTTTAGTACCATGCAGCGGGCGGTCTACCTATCCTATAATTAGTCATATACATATTTATCAATATCTAATACTAATACATCTCCGAACGCATTTAGATCAAATCATCAGAACATTCCACTCGAATATGATCTCTTTCTAACGTATATACAACAAATATTATTTTTACTATAACAGTATTCTAAAGGCAGCTAGATAGAAGCGACTGTTTTAAAATCCTATTTTAATCAAACTTCTTCCTTTTTGGAAAGAAATTTAAAAATCATTCCATATTGTCTCAAAAGTAAATTGATATTTTACTTAGGAATAAGGTAATATTAAAATATCGGATGTGGTATAAATAAGGCAAGTTTCACAGGTTAGTTGCAACCGTTACCTAAGGCATGTTTTATATTGTAGAATGAAAATGATGTAAATACAACGGTTGGCTAACTTGTGGCATGCTCAAACCCTGAAATTGGGAACCTTGCTCACTGTAAAGAGTAAAAGACGTAATGTTATTACTGTTCGTGTTATAGCAATATGTTTTGTTTCAAAGACGAGAAATGTATAAATCGATTTCAGATGTTTGTAAATAAATTGTCTTAACAAGACGTAGGAATAATTATGAAGTAAATTAAATTTGAAAAACCAACTGGCAATGAGAATATTCACATTCGATAGAACATTTAAAAAAAGTAAATTCAACGGATGTAACACTCGGTCGGCTCAAGTAAATTAATTGTGTAAATTCAAACCTAAGAAAATTTCTTGTTTTTACCGAGTTCTATGCAAATAAGTTATTTGACGTTCGCTGTATCGTATTATGTTATGATGCGTGTATGTAACATCGTGTTATTAGACAATTCTGAAAATAACGAACAATACTCTATCAACAATGTTTTTATCGAAAATAGTAACGGAAAATTTGAATCAATCTGAGTATGTAGTCGATAAACCTACAGCGCCATCTGTGATCAACTCTAGTAAAAAAACACCTGACGTAAAAGATGGACAAGGTTCACACTAGATTTCGCTACAGGTTCGTGGATGACCGAAATGCTACGTTACAACTTAATGTTGATATTTCCGTTAAGAAGTAATTTCAATCGGATTTTAACTTATAGACGCGACATATACAGTCGTTTCGTAAACCACATAAAATAAATAATAAAATTAGGTCTTCGGACTAACCATTATAATGCACGTACGGTCACGAGCATTAATATGTATACACTTTGGTACCATGTCACATTAACTTTTTTGACAAATTGAACTGTAAGTCTCACTAAATGTCAAATACGTTAGTGCGACAGAGTCCTAAAGTGGGTACATTATATTGCTAATGACTGTAAATCTAATAATTTCTTTACATTAACAAATCAAATATATTTAATTGCACATGTTTTGCTCTAATGAAATATTGATTGTTTCTACAGAACCTGTTTGCAGTACGTACACGTGTTGTATATGCGGTGTCTTACCATTTAATGGTGTACTCTCTTTGAAGTTATAATACTGTTACATAACATTTTATACATAACAAATGCTCAAGACCACTTATATACTTGATATATACTTTAACAGCATAATAATTTTGTTAGTATCCAGAAAATTTGTAATATTTACTGACTGTGTTTGGGGGCTTGTTATGTAATGTTATATAACAATTTATAACTTCGATATAGGAGCACCATCTGACAGGACTGGCTATTACCAGATAAATAATAGAGCTTATATTAAAGTTGTCGTCTAATAGTCTATAGTGAGGTAGAAATTGTTATTATACATAGATGTTTTTGGCATAAAACAATTGATTCTTGTTGTTGACTTATATACTTACATTGAAATGTTATATTCACATTTTAGGTAATGGGATCGGTTGTGGTTGACGTGTGTACGTCCCACTGTTGGGCACGAGCGAGTTTCTATTTGAGATTAGATTTAAAAAAGAAATTATTGCCTCTCCGTAAGAGCTAATAAGAATTGATTCCTTACTTATAGAGGGTACAAATGAGGACACGTCAAACTGGGCCTGAACTTGGGCTAAGACCAATACACACGAGATATTGTTTTTGGGATAGGTCATTACAGGTTGTGAGAATCTGCAGTAGTTTTAGGCGGATGAGACGTAACTATGTTACCTACTGAAAAAAGATATGTTTTTTAATTTGAACACATACCTAACAAAAAAATAAAATAAAAAAATTAATCAACCGGGTTCTTGTACAGTCAAGGTAAAAAGTTTTATTTATTTCTCTATTATTTTGCAAACAATAATGGTCTTTTAATTCGAGTGAAGTAAATATAAGCCTAAATATATTTCCCGTAATGTATGTGTTATGATCTATCATAAAAACTCAAGTTCAGGCCCAACTCCCTAAAATACCCATTCTCCTTTAAATACCGTTTGAAATGTATTGCTGTTGGTATCAAAAAGGTTTAATACAAGAATGAAAAATCCGTTGCTGCCTGCCCTTATGGGTAGAATCATTCCAATAGAACTAATTCGATACGAATAGTATATTTAAAACAATTTTACCTATCATGCAGTTTGACTATCGCCGATCTGTCGATTAGTAATATAATATCATAGAATACATAATAAAACTACGTATAGAACGGTAACTCTCCGCTCCGCGCCAATTCGTATCGGGCGTCGACACCCCCCCGAAACCCCCGCCACCTGGTGTTTGTCACCCCCTTCTGGAGCTTAAATTGCCGTAAGTCGCTAAGGAATAAAAGGGAACGCGTAGTCTGTCTCCCTTACACTTTGATAGGTTAGGCGGCACACAAGTAGCGGCACAGTCTACAACACAATTTAGGAACTGTGTTAGGCCAAGAATCAATATTTATTTTTTTATCTAAAAGGTTCGTAATACAGCCTCTAAGGTTGGATACTTGTTGTGGCATTGGGACTATTAAATGTTAGATGTTATCATGTGTACATTCCTACGGTAAGTGTATAGAATGTGTAAAAATCGAGGAAAAGTGTGATATTGAGGCAGTTGTGCCTTACTTATAGTGTACTTTTAGGAAAATCTTGCAGCGGGCGTACATACGACACTTATAAATATAATCATATAATAATTAAAACCGTTTCGACCACCACCGATCCCATATAATAGTAAATATAAATTAATGTCTGTGGAAATAGGTTTAAAAACATATTATTGTCACTCAAAATTTTATCTTTCTGATATAGCACGCTATTTTTCAATGGGACATGTCTAATGCAATGCACACAAAGGCGGTGCCGGAACAGCGCGGAGATATTTATAATATTCGAGTTGTATGAATCCGTTAACACAGACATGTAGATAGGATGAATGTGTCATGTTTTTAAACAAATCAAACATATTTTGTAACACTTGTCAAGTTATCAGTTATTAATCTATGCTCTAACAATGGTATTTAGTTATAAATCTGCGGTATTTAGTCTATGATTAGCAGTGGCGCCATCTGTAGGGATATTAACTGTGGAGGTAGCACGCGATTGGCGAGTTACATTCCCGTCAAAAAAGTTACATAGACCAGACTGCGCAACGTAATCAACAACCGCTGTATTTTTCAATCGCTGTTCCGTCACGGTTTCAAGAAGTATCTAATTGGTAGATCGCCGGGAACTTGGGTCTAATCAAGTTGGCCACACCTGCAGTATACTATACACCTATGTTATGTTACGTTCGTACGTCGTATAAAGATGTTGATAGACTTGAGCATTCACTTGTAACAGAACATCGAGCATTCGCCGTTTTTATATTTGTCGAACTGAACAACGAGCCAAGCCAAGCATAGAGCCAAACATTGCTATGAACGTTTTCATGAGCAAGAACGCTCGATAGAATACTCGCTATAATGTTCTCGTATTTTTCTCGTGTTGTAACATTCGCACAAATGCTCATTACAAGTGAATGCTCAAGTTTATCAGGACCTTTACGGTCACGAGCATTAATATGTATACACTTTGGTACCATGTCACATTAACTTTTTTGACAAATTGAACTGTAAGTCTCACTAAATGTCAAATATAATAGTGCGACAGAGTCCTAAAGTGGGCACATTATATTGCTCATGACTCATGACTGTACGTATGTTACGTTCGTCGATGCGGTTTCATACGACATCCGACCGCAACGCGCAACGGTCTTGGTACTGCACAACAGCCTCTGTGTGAATTGTGTTTTATATTGGGTTTTGTACTATGAATTATGTAAAATGTACTTGTAAATACAATTATTACGACAGTTTGAATGTGAGGCTTTTCGATAATTTACGCATGTTTATAATGTCTGTTGGCGTCAGATCTGGCAACCTCCGTTGCCTAGGTATTGTTGATGATATGGCGCATAGCAACGGGGGTGTAAAGTAAGGTTTACACCCAAGTAAGGTTTTTTGAGGACCAACTGAATTAGCGAGCGAAATCAAAGATGACCTACTCAGTATTAACGTATAATAAAGAGTAAAAGATCACAAAATTATAATAATGTAAAAACCCTTACTTTACACCCCCGTTGCCCGTTAGTGGAAGCTACAATAGCATGATAGCAGTTTCTGAACCCAAGACAACATTTAACTCGTAGGGCTAACGCAAGCACTCACACAGTCACACACAAACACACACTAATATATACACACACACAAACACAATTAACATACAAAATGCATGTTTATTTGTTCGTATTTAACCACAGAGTCCCACAGTGATATTGTCAAAATCAGAAATCAGAATCATTTATTCAACGTAATTATCATGGATAAACTTGTTGAACGTCAATGTAACATTTTTGAATCTACGTCATTTCGCAAGGAGTTATGGCTGAGGAGAAGAAATGACAAGAAACTACAACAGCAACACATCTTTTAAAAACCAATGAGGATAAACAATACCAGACATTTTTATCATTTAGGTAGTCATTAATGTTAAATAAATTCAGTTTAACAATGGTCTGCCTCAACCGACGTTATAAAAGATGTAATTGCTGAATACTGCTTCCTGAGATACAGGTCTCCTAGTTCAAGTAGCAGGGTTATACTTCTGTAGCATTTGTGTGTCCTAGCTATAGTACCCAAAGTTGTGTCGACCTTTTTCTATGACATAAACAATTTTTATTTTTGCTATGCGCCATATAATCAACAATACTTAGGCAACGGGGGTTGCCTGATCTGACGCTAACATATGTCTATGAACGTGGAGAATTATATACTAGCTCACATGATCCTAATGCTGGGCAGGCCTCCCCTATGTCTTTCTACAAGTCGCTATCCGTGCGCGAGAAATTTATAAATTATCATTATTTAATTATATTTATGAATTGAATATCAAAATTCGTTGTACAAAACTCGACGGGAATTGAATTCGGATTGTTGGAACTAAATAAAATATATACATACATACATACATAAACTCACGCCCGTAATCCCTAATGGGGTGGGCAGAGCCACAAGTAATCAAAGACAACTTGTGTATAAATAAAATATATAAATAATAAAAATATATCCTTTCTCTATGATTAAAGTAATCGATACGTTGTTCGATGTAAATATGTTGAAGCGTTTATTAAATTTAATAGGATGTTATATTCACAACTGGGTAGTTTCCTTAGTCAAATCAGTTATAACTGATAAATGTGCAAGATAGCACAACTTTTAATAGAATTTTACCTCTTTTTATATAGTTTTTTATGCTTTTTATTGTCTTTGTTTTTGATAATCACTTTTGTTGTTTCTTCTTCTTGAAAATATATTAAATTGCTGCTTGCACGAGAACCGTTTTTATTATTGGTAGATCGCCAATAAGTTACTTAACGTCAAAACAATAAAAATTAGGGGATTTGTATGAAAATTATAATTGCGTGTTTTTCTCATTAAAATTAGTCAATAAATCAAATATAAAAAGAATAATGTTTTTCAAATATTTTTTTAAAATTTTAGACTAGTATTAATATATATTTCTTTTTTTTTGACGTAGGAAGCTACCCAGTTTTATTACTATTTACACTATGATGTTTGAGTAGCGATCGTATATACGGACTGCTAAGATCGATAAGCGAGCTGCACCGTACAAAAGCTCACGACTATATACCTAATTAGGGTAGTCAGAAGTTACATGTCATCACAAGATCAACTGAGTACTCGCGCTTCACCAAGCTTTCTGTCTTAAAACACGTCTTTATGATTTTTAAATTTGACAGTATATAAAGATTTTAATTTCTATTGCATTAATTGTTATTATATTTTGTTAAAAATTATTAATTGGTCGTTTTCTCAAATATTATTCGGTGCCATAACAAATGCGAATACGATACGATTCTGCCTAAAAAGGTTGAGACGTTGACGTAAGTCTACATTATACGGTTGTTATCTCAATCCGTTACTCTAGGATTGTGTGCAGACATTCTGAAGAAAGATTTTTAGCATTATCAGTACCTTAAAGTCTTACCTACTAAATAAAATATACCGAAAATAATATTAAAATGGACATGAATAACTTAAAGGCTGTTCAATTAATGAAAGTGTATATGTAAAAGTGGTCCCTGGGTCTCTATATTCCGCGGCGTATAAGTTGAACAACCTTGAATCGCAGTGGCAAATTATTGGGTCCCAATTGAACTGCGGCAAGAGGTGAGACTTGAGGGGCAGCGCGTTACCATGACAACGTAGAAACGCTATGCACGCATGACCGCCATTGTTAGTCTTGGCTACGCTTCTTTCCTTTTCTGTCACTCAGAAACGTCATTCGGTCTAGTCGTATTGCGGTCGCACTCCCGCTCTTTATCTCACTCTAGCAAGTAACGGTTCTGAGTGACAGAAGAGGATAAAAGATAGTGCAACCCTTAAGCCGCGGATTATACGAGTTTGCTTGTACATATTCGACTAATGTCTGCACGCAACAGTTGTTTAGATCACTAGAATACTGTTGTTACAAGAACCCATGAGACTATGTAACTATTTTTCGTGCATTTACTGTAATCCTTTTTACTATTTAGATCTTTAGAAATGGTGATATTTTAACTATTCTCTCGTTTAAGATACTTTTCATACTGTATGTATATAAAACGTTGATGTTTGAATATAATGTAAGATGTAACTTAACTGAATGAATTATTGGATAGGGCGGGCGGATCTTAATTCGCAATAAATTGCTTAAATTATTTTCTAAAAACTAGTAAAATCATACTTAGTCTGTACTTAAAATGAAATGTTTGTAAATTTGGCAAATGGTGATTTTATAATTTTTAACGTTCGTCGGACGACGTGTGACCGCAAAATATCATGACAATAAATATATAATGTTCTATTTTTCTGGAATATGAGAGGCATACGGATTATTCTAGTTTATATATTCAGTGTCAAAGGAAAAGTACTTAATGACTTTGACATCTGATTTGTTTCGTTTGGAACTATGTTTGTCCTCACGTCACCAAACTACGACTGAACCTTATAACTCAGATTCGTGTTAAAGTATTTTGTTACCCCCCGTATGAGAGTTAGTAATAATTTGCACTTTACGTTTATAAGACAAATTAATGATATCTATATAATAAAATAATAATCTTAAAAGTTACAATTTTCTTGTTATATAAAATTATGCTGTTTTGGGGCGCGTATACATAAATACATTACTGTACGGGACTTTTCCGGGATTAATGTCCCGTTTAGTCCCGTAACAAGTGCATATTCTCTACTTCCTTTTATATTTCGGATCTAATTAATGTTCACTATCAATGGCCAGAGTTAATGCATTTAAATAATTGTTCCTTAATAGGATAAAGTTTTCTTATTCATTGGATACTTTTTCTAATAGATATCTAAGCATAATAATTGCATTTAGCTAATGAACGCATTGCAATGTAACAGTGAGTGTGATATTTTACGTCGTGGGTAGAAATCGAGACGGGCATTCATCAGGGCTTGTATGTTTTAAATTTAGGCTATGTGAATTAAAATATATACATATATGTAAATAATATTAAACCTGCATTATACTGGCTTCCAAGAACACACAGGATGGTATTGTGATATATTGAATAGGCCTTAGAAATGTTGAATATAATTAAAGCGACCTAAAATATCAGTCTCACTGTATCTACAAACAAATAATACGCTTCACAAAGTGCTTCTCAATATTTCAATAATTCCTAAAGTTGCCATTTAAATTATACCAGCACCATAATATAGATTCCCGATTTATTTATTTATAACTTCGGGTATAAGTCTCGTGTATGACTTTCCGTGCCTTCTAAACTGTATGGTTTCCATTTACAATATAGAGGATTTTCTTTTATAAGATTTCAATAGGTCGATGTATTCGTTTCACGATAATATTCAGTATTTTAATCACTAGATTTATGTGTTTAATACGGCACAAATTCTCAAGATGGCGGATTTCGGGTTCGCAGTGGCAAACTTTGTTCCGTATTGAATTCATATTAAAAGTTACTTTAAAACATAGATTTACTTTAGTGAGAGAATGTACTTAATAAAATGTAGCCCGTAATATAAGTTCTTCGTGGCAATATAAATGATGTATAAGCTTTAAAACGTTTAGTTTAAAATTTAAATTCCCTCCAAGTTTATTTTACTTATCGAAGACAATACACTCTTATGTATTGCTCAAATTATGCTCATTTCATGATATTATTGTATCTGTTTTGCTTTTAAATATTTTGATATTACTCAAAATTCAGTGGAATAATGAAATTTCGAGCGAGATCAGAATATTTGAAGGTTTTGAGCGTGTACTTCTGCTGAATGTTTAGAATCAAATATATTTTGTCTGACCTGTGACAGTTAAGGCTATGCCTGCTCTGTATTTAGAATAGAAAATGAAATAAACATTTACTTAGAATCACATTTTGTTTTACTTCCGTTTACCTTATTTTATTGATTGTTCAGTGCATTAGTTGAGTTGCGTGTGAGACCAACATATCTACACTCAAATCAACGAAATACAAAAAGAAAACAACAGGGTATTCGTGTAATAAAAACATTTTATTGTTTGAAGTAGGAATGAGTAAATTTTGGATTGTGAACACAGAACTGGGGGGTTAAAAATGCGACATCGAAGCAATTCATCTAAAAAAGCAATATTGCTATTTGTCATTTGTTTGCATTGCGCACTTACTTTTATATGAGCAAATGTCAGATTGCAATATTGCTTTTCTAGATGAATAGCTTTGATGTGGCCTTTTTAATTCCCCTGTTTAGTGAGTTATAATTTATTGGCAATACTTAAGACTAGATTTATTTGTGACCAAAGAGCATTATGTTAAGAAAATGTTAGGCTCGAGACTGAGATCGTCCTGTGGACTTTGCGTTAATATATGACCTTTGTTGACCCTTTCTGTGCGGCGGCGTTGTACTAAAATATCTGTCCCACATACTGATTAAGCGAAAGTGTAAATTCGTTCACCACATATAAGTTGACATTTTTAGGAACGAACACACACCTCCATAGCATTGAAAGGGTTAACGATGAAAAGAAGCTTTATTTCAAAACACCCGTAAGATGACCCTAAGATGTTAACTCCCTTCCTCGAAGGAAGACCTCAAACTCTGTTCAAAATCCGTTTTTTACGCGTCGCCTCAACCTTACTTCCTGTTTACTCCAGTGAGGTTTAGTGGAGGCATGAGGAGGAGGCGTCATTATCGACGTATTATTTTGTTGACAATATATGCATGACTTCAGTGAGTAAAATTCTCGAATTAAAATACCAAAATGCTCAGCCGAGGCCGAGTCGAGTGGAGGAACTTTCGAGTTAATCTTACGGGTGTTTCTTACGTTTGATTTGACCAACAGCGGGCCATATCATGTACCCACTTTAGAACCCTGTCGCACTATCATATTTGTCATTTAATGAGACTTACGATTTAATTTGTCAAAAAAGTTAATGTGACATGGTTTCAAAGTGTATACATATTAGTACTCGTAACCGTACATAAGGCCGTGTTATGTTCAGTAGCTTTAGATCTCGTCTAGGACTATTTAAATTATTTAGATATTCTCCTATTTTATAATAGAGCAGGCACACTCTGAATTCCATCGTTTTACAACGTAACTATTAACTAATATCCTGCTTTATACGTTAGGGTTGAACTACATCTCTATTCTTTTTTGTCACTTAGAACTGTCATTGGCTAGAGCGAGACAATGCGACCGCACGCGACCGAACCGTCGGGGCGGCAAAACATGTGGTTCAACTCTTAGTCATTGCTATAATTAAGAATTTCTAATAACTAACAATAAACAATTCACTGAGTAGGTAACTATGATTATTAATATTATCATTAATTCATTACTAATATAGGCAAAATAGTTCTTGGCGGAACTTTTATTATGGGTAGGTTACCAATGGTTCCGATCCCTGAAGACACCTCCTAATTTTATTTTAAGTTATACCCGTCATTTTCTTGTCTGTTAAAAAGGAAAGGGACGGACGATGGACAACTGTTAATTTTGAAATGAATGAATAACCTGGCGCCTAAAATAGGCATCTCGCTGATATGCAACCCGTTTGACGTGTGCTGTCAACTAATTCTGTCGGGTTATTGGCCGATGTAACGTTTTCAGAAGGTTGTTTTAGATTTCTGCTTAAAATTGGCGCGTGTTCCGTCTCTTTCTTTTTCAGCGGATAAGAAAATGACAGGTTTAACTTAAAATAAAATTAGATGGTGTGTATAGGAATTAGCACCATTATACATGGGAGTAATTATAATAATAGTCATCCGTAAGCTCGGCCGGCATAGTATGTGCTTATACATGAATATTTACCTAATAAGCAGTCTTGTTTACGCGAGAAGGTATAAATGGGATAAATTTAGAGCCATACCTCAGCTTTCATTTAAAGCTCATTGCACATAAAGTCGGTACCAGGAACGTTCCGGAGTGCGGGTATTTTGTGATGTTTCCACTTTCCCGCACTCGCTTTGAGCCTCGGTATCTAATCTGTGCAGATCTATCTTATTTTTTTTCGTATATCTACAGTCCAGATTGACTGCAAGGCAATAGCAACACTGAATTCTTAGAGCAATTTTGGACAGATAATTAAAAAATGGTTTTTCACATTTTAGCAGAAAAACTAGTCCGTATACAATTATTAGAACTGTCCAAAAATATGTTTTATGAATGATGAATGACTGATCTAGAATGTGCAACCATTTTCGATGTAGGACTTCATAATTGCAGGAAAACTGTAGTATTGCACTTGCCTTGCAGTCAAAAAATTCTCAACCACCCTCATACAATCAAGGCACTACTTTCAAAATTATCAACAATCCAAAATATAATCTTTAGTCTTAAATGCAACGATACATAAGCATAAATAAAGAATAATTTACTACTATGTAGAGAACGGTAACTCTGCCCCACACCAATTGGTATCGGGCGCGGATCTCACCCCCTCTGAGTGTTGTTTTAGTCTTAAATGGCCGAATCCACTAAGGAGTCAGGGGGAACTTGCGGAGCGTTTGTCTCCCTCGCACTTGCGCGTTAGATTTTTGTAAGGAGTAACCGGGGACAGGACACAAAAAGAAAAATAAAATATCCAATAGGTACTTCTACAATGTAAAGGAAAAATAATAGACAATAGAGAGGGAAAGAGAGCCTAATACTCTAAACATAAAGTTAAATTCTAACTTTGCTCACAACATATAAAAATATTCTAGCTATAGGTAAATAAAAAAATAATCTTGTACAATCTTACTGCTTGTTCAACACAACACAACCCTTACATTTTATGATACTTTGACCCTCAAATGCTGAGAATTAACACCATTTTAATTATCATAAGTTATCCTTCTTTCCTGGATTTGTTCAACAAACAATTCACTAACCATTTTGTTTTACAACATGTCCCTTACAGTTTCACTTGATGTTTTTTCCCAGATTTGACCGGAACGGTACAACCTGTACACCTTATCTGTCACTAAGGTTTGATCAAACTTCAACATAGCACCTTCGAATTTGTGCTGGAACACCTGCATTTGTGTTTCATTGTATCCCGCACCGTTTGTATGGTAACTCTTTGGATCTCTACATACCATATACTTATGCAGTCCTAGTATTTCCAAAGGTACTATTTCACTAGCGCCTAGTTCAAATATGTCATCAAAACTTGTCATAGAATCTAAATTCCTGATATATACTGACTTCAGATCCTGCTGCAACATAAAATAGTGAGTTTTCCTCATGATATCAGGATGTCCAACTTCAGAGTTATCATCGTCAGCTTGGTTCAAACAGAATAGTAAGGGCTGTATTTTAATAGATCTCATTTTTCTTCTTGGATCAAAATCATCAATAGTTGCTTTCAAATTGGTATGAATTCTTGGTACCATGAACTCATCCCAAGATAGTACCATCACATGACTTGCTTTATCAGTGTCTTCTTTGTCAATTCTGAAGTGTCTGAACAGACAATCAAGTTCTATGGCGTTTCTTATTATGCTGTATGACTTCGCGAAAATGAAAGGGTAGTTGAGTGGAAAGAATTGAATGTTCCATTGTGTGATGTCTGCAGGCAACAAGTTGAGCCTCCGGATTATGTCTTCGGACATCATGCTGTCATATATCGTAAATTGGTTCACTCCCATCATGTGGTGAAAGACTAAGAACTCTATAAACGAGTCTCTTGCAACTAACGGTACCTGGTTTGGTATGACACACACAGCTGGTTCTATACTATTAACAAATTTAATACTACTGTTCTTTCTTACTTTCCTCTTTGTATTGACTTGAATTAACCTATTTATTGGTGCATGAATAGGATTTATGTTGTAATCATTGAGATAAAAACTTACACCTTTAGGTTTACCCAAATTTTGATTCAAAGAGCATTCAAACACATATAAGCGGTATTCATTAATTGGTTCAGACATGACTTTGTAAGTAAATCGGCCCGCTTTTGGTGTAGCTAAGTTTTCCAGCCAAATATTACATCGAAAGTTAGGTCTAAAATGCGCTTTTCCTATAACTATAGTGTCTATTATGTGTGCGTGGGTCGGCGTGAGTTTTTCGTATTTCTGATAAGATCTTAAAAATGAGGAGTAAGAGTAGAAGTTGTCATCAATCTCTTGGAACAGTGGCGGTGTCTCACGGACCTCCATTGAAGAGTTCCGCAGTATCTCTGAGAGCATCGTCGCGTTAAACCCGGGACCGCAAAACTCAATCTCCGAAAGGCCGGGTTTGCCGAAAAAGTTGAGCACTTCGAGTACATACCTCAGCCTATAGTATTCGTGGCGGTAGATGAGCAATGTAACTATACTGATACAACACACTATGACGAGAATCAGCTGATAATATTTCCTCATGTTCCCTGACGATTTTCGAGGAGTCTTCATTTATTAACAAACATCTGTAGACAATAATAAAGTACGTAGGTAAAAGGCTATTATTTGACTTATGAAGTTATAATGTATAGCCGAAGAATAATACTCACAAATTTGATTGTAATTTCTTAAAAACACAAAGTAAAAATTATCTACTGCGGCTGCATTTATCATTGAACGTCAGTCAGTTGTCAAAAGAATGTCAAAACAAAACAATAAAAACTCGGATACCTACTTCATTCAACACTTCTCGCACTTTCTGTATTTCTTGTTTGATTTCAATTTGATTTGTTTTGATGATTATTTTGTTCTTCTTTTGTTTCAATATTTTGAAATTGCGTACGTTGCTGCCGTTGCTGCGGCAAGAAAAGTATTTTTGCCCTACAATTTCTGCCAAAGACTTTTCTATTAGTAGAATAAAGAGTAGCACTTCATCATATTAAGAGAAGTGTATCCGAACAAATTATTAAAGTGACTTATATTTTCTAGATATTGGCTAAACTGAATACCGCAATAGAGTTGCTCAAGTCGATTTTCACACGAAAGTTACATTAGTGGATTTTTATATTTTAAAGTTACATTTCATTATTTTTATTTATTTCGTTTTGTGCCTCATATATATAGTAAAGTATAAAACATGAACCTAATAATATAGGTAAGTTATTTGTAAAAAAAAAAACAATGTAGTTAACCGCTAACTAACCGGTAATAAGATTGTTTTGTATCAGCTCTATTTGATATTCACGATCGCCAACATAAGATAACGAATGAAAACGAAAAGCAAGCAAGTCAGGCTTTTCGGCGGGAAACGGGAACGGGACAGTTGCTTTCTTCATTGAGTAATCTAAATAATTAATACGAAGTGGTGTTTTGTGGTTAATGATCGCATTAAGTTAGTCAGAAGACATTCGCGAGTGTTATTATATTGGAGTATTCAATAAACAAAGTGTATCTGCCTATTTTCGCTTCGTGTCGGGAAGCCGCTTCATAACTCAAAAGTTTATGCGGACTTTTGAGTTAATTCGTTTGGGGTTCGGAGTAGGAGTCTACTCCGAGGGTGGGGGCTTAGGTTTCATCATCATCATTCATCACCTTTCATCATTTCATTAATCATCAAGAAAAAAAAATACGTAAGACATGGCTGTATGGGCATAGTTCCCTTTGCCTTACCCTTCAGGGTAAACCAAAACAAAAAAAAAAGCAAGCAAGTCATCGGCGTTTTCATTTTCTGACTGACTAATTTCTTGAGAAGATTTCATAGAAAATTCGTAGAATTCATTAAATTCCCGATGTCTGTAAACAAGGATGATACGTTGCGGCAGTTCTGTGATGTCACAGGAGCTGACGAAGCTCGAAGTCGATTCTTCTTGGAATCTTCCAATTGGCAGCTAGAAGTAAGTGCAACGCATGATTTTGATTATTTTTCATTGTTTGCATCACTATAATTTGTATTTCATTAAATTTGTAGATATTCGTCGTAGTTACTGATGATTCGACCTGCCGATCACTGGTTTACATGCTCTACTATCATAGTTCAAGATGTTTCTGTGATACACACAACTATGTAAAGGGGTTTTACTCTTTTAATTCAATTTAAACGTTTGTTTTCCTAATCTACTACACCTCCAACGCTCGCTCTAAAATGGGACACCTTCAGCCAAATACTAATACTATTTAACCTATTTACCAATAGATATTTTAAAAAACTTTATTAATGTAGGTGGCTTTGTCAAGTTTCTACGAACATGGTGGAAACGCGGACGAAATGGCTCCGAACCCGGCTGCGGCACCGCCATCCATGCCCGTGCTCTCAGATAGTGACATGGATTCACCACCTGGGTCCCCCCTAAGGGTCCAGAAGAAAGATAAGAAGAAGTCCAACACTAACTTCGCTACACTGGGGTCCCTTCAACAAAATGATAGCTCCAGTGAAGATGAAGAAGGTAAGAAAAAAAATCTGTAAAAATAAATAAATAATAAATAAGATGATGAATTGATGAACTAAGTGTTTAGTAGCCTATCAGTGATGAATCAAACAAGCCTTAACTGACATTAGATTGTTATTTTCACAAAGTTTTAGTTGTAGAAAGGATATTGTAAAAGCATCACACATTTAGTTCTTCAGTACTAGCCCCTATAATACAGCCATTACATTCTACAAAATATTATTGTTCAATTAAAGAAAAATATTTTAGATGGTAGGTAGGTATACAATTTTATTTGCAATTGCAAACTTATAGATCACACTTGATTTTTTTTAATAGAATGAATGGAAATTATTTATTGTCTGACTAAGTAGGTATGTATATATAAGATGGTAATCATTAATTAATATTTTGATAAAGATTCAGCCACATCTTTATGGCTATTATGACCATTTCATGTCAATAAGATACTACAAGACAATACTTATTTCTATGAGACTACAAACTTCACATAAAATGAGAAATTACCATACTTTAACTATTATAAAAGTGTGAAGTAACATTATATTTTACATCTCTGCAACCATACTCAATAATGAGACATATAGCAGATACTTTTTTACAATTAAACAATTTTATTTTTGGCTTGGCTAGCACGCAGAAGAAGAGCACTCAAAGTGGACAAATATTTCTGCGATGAAGCCTCTTGTTCTAAAAGTCTAAAAACCAAGAAAAATACCTCACAGTATCAATCTGAGAAAGAAGATGTGGATAGTTTGAAAAGAGAAATTGAAAGGTTAAAAAGAGAGAATAGTGCTTTGAGGAAAGAGATAGCAAGCTTGAAAGGGATGCAAGATGTGAGTGATCAAGGTCCGTGGTTGACTGTAGGTTGAAATGTCAAGGCGTAGATTTTGTTTAGATGTGTTTGGGTGTTGATAATGTGTGGTGACAGCTGGTACTAAGTGCCAAATTTTGCCTTACGTAGACAAGACTGTTTTTCATGTATAAGCTTTACAAATTTATTAAACATCTCATAAGTAGTCCAAGGATTGTACATTACATATATGTGTAAAAACTACGTATTGAAGTTTCAAGTATAGATGTATGTTAGAAGTATTTACATGTAGATGTATGTATGTATAATTATTTATTTATACAGTTATATACATTCAGCCATTATTGTAAAAATGAAGGTGATTAAAAAACAATCATTTTACACAAATAGATATGTATAGTTATGTCAGTTTGGTAAGTTGTGTAAGTTGAGCATAGGCTTGGCAATCTTTGATCGTTCTATTCATACATAGATAAGCTCACAACTACATCCCAAATAAATAAAAAAAATCTGTTAGACCAACGTGACAATAATGTGGTGAGCCGTATCACCATCTATAATAGTTGAGCCAATTGTTATGAACACTGCACTTAAGATAAATTAAAGTCTGGAACTGGGGTTGGAACCGGTGTTCCACAGTGACTATACCATTCTACAGTGTAATATTATTCTTCAATCTATGGCTGCACTATCAACTGAACTCGTGTTGTGAGAGACTATCATTAGGGTAACCAATTTCTTTTGTCTATGGTTATATTCATAAATGTGTTTGTTGGTTACAGGACAAGCTTTCTACGCTGGAGGATCTGAGCGTTCTGGACAACAGATTCTGGGCCCTGGCAAAGGTCGGAGGGATATTGTCACTGAGATGTTCAAGAGTGTCAGGGAGTAAGCATCCTTATTCACTTGTATTTAAATAATCACTTTATATGTAGAAGACTATTTTTTCGGGTTGATATTTTATACTTGATTAAATGTTAAATAAGGTGAAAATTACTGTTCGGCCCGTCCTCGCCGCAGGGTGGGCGCCTCTTACTTCAGTAGGAGATGTTGGATGAGTTCAGATAGGGACCCAGACCTACTGCATTTTCCATGCTTTTTTTTTAGGGAATAATAGTGCTTTCCCTCTTGCCTTCTGCCCAGCAGTAGGTACTCCATTTGACGCGAGTGGGATGGCGCCTATTTCAAAGCCGTATTAGGACTCCTGTCCTCCGCCTCAGAATAGTACTGACGGTTACTGCTGTCCTCTGTCAGGTTCCAGGTTACAGTCCCGGTGACTTGCCCCTTCCGTCCTGCATACCGTACCGATAGCTCCCATCTCCGCCTTTGCAACCGTTGAGGACCGTAGTATTATTCTATGTCTCATCTCACGCCGTACGTTTTATACCTACACCTTTCACTACACCATCTGCGTCAAACCCGATGAATCGCGTAATGTAATAAGCCCTTCAAACGTTGTGCAAAGTGCGAAGGCTGAATTTCCCCTTACGCGAAGACTTGATTGGCCTAAGACTGACTGATATCATGTGTTCTGTATCGTATGTTTGGTAGGCAATGCAATGCAAGTTATATCGTGCGGGTACGCGATGTTAACTTCAACTTTTTCTTCTTTATGGCTGCATCGTTCAGAAACGATGATTCTGCCAACGTGAAGGTTCTAAAGAAATTAAACATTAAAATATAATTTTGATCAGTTAAATTAAAATAATCGGTAAATAGTCCATGGTTGTAGAGAATAGAAGAGATGTCATAGACAAGATAGACCGCCGGAACCGGAACGTCGGTGTTGCCGTCGGTCTAGCAGTATAGAATAAACAAAAAAAAAACAACAACAGTCAACTAAGTCTAATGAGATACTTGTTACGAAACGTCTAAACGAAAATTTTCTATGGAATTTGTATGGAAATACTGACATATGACGTCATCAGTAAAAGCAATCGTAGTAAGGGTGGTATTAATAAACGAATCTCAGCTGAGACTGCCCTCAAGATCATGCTCAAGTCTCTGTGTTTATATGAGAACTGTCACATTGACATGATCTTGAGGGCAGTCTCGAAGCTGAGGTTAGTTTATTAATACCAGTGTTATTGTTACTTAATTCAAAATAAGTCACCCTTGATTGCACACGGTAGGAACAGAGTGTCCTTGCTGGGACGTTAGCGTGAAGAAGCTCTGACGCTCTTTTCCTTTACCAAAGCAATTATAAAAATAATGAATAATATCCATACTTATTTCTATTATATCACTGGCTGACTTATGATTGCTAGAATTGTGTAAATGTCAATGTTGTCAATGACATTGCAATTTTTGCAAGACGCGTTTTGTATAAGTCACACTAGTCCCCGAAAATGTAGTTGCGAAGTATTCAAATTTATCTTTACATGCCCACCCGTTTTTAATACAATTTTTTACATAACAAAATGGAGATCCCTTCTAATCAAAGATAAATTCTTTTTCCATACATTAGCATCAAAATTGCATTCAAATCGACCTTCTTTAAATCACGAAACTTTCGAAACAGCAATAACATTAAAAAACCATAGAATTTCCTTATAAAGTCATTCAAATACTTATATAAACAAAGTGCAATATTTAAAAACATATAACCCACCTCGCAGTCGGGTAATAATAGTTTATCATGAAGAAAAAGGTGAAGAAGAATAATAATAATAAGAAAATTCAGACTGCAGATTACCCGCTACTAATACTGTTCTATCCAAATGCCAATAAAATTAAGTATGTATTTTATAGATTATCCATACCTACTAATATTATAAATAGGAAAGTGTATGTGTGTGTCTGTCTGTTTGTCCGTCTTTCACGGACAATTACACGGACAATCTTTGAAAACTTAATATATGTAAAAAAACATATAGGACTATTTGCAAAAAATAGCGATCGGCACATTGTTAATACCCGGAATAAAAATAAACTTGCTTTACAAGTCAGTCGATTACATAAGATTACTAAATCTTTTAAGGGGCAATGTATACGTTTTTACAATAAGATTCCCATTGACATTCAAAATTTGCCTTTCAACTGTTTTAAGACAGTAGTTAAACAAAAACTTTACAAAAAAGGTTATTATAAAGTTAGTGATTATTTAGAAGATATGAATGCATGGGATTAACTGTCTGAGAACTGATATTAGGCAGCTAAATTACTCAATTGTATACCAATATTTTATGTTTATTTTTGTTTTTTTAAAGAACATCTAGGGCCCTGTGCCGAGGTTTTTCTTGCAGCTTCTTTTCCCCGGCTATACAGGTTGTGAGAAGTTGCAGTAGTTTTAGGCGGATGAGACGTTCGTTATGTAAAATTGACGATTCAAAGTGTAACTATGTTACCCATTGAATAAAGATATTTTTGAATTTGAATTAGACGTGATTTTTAAGTGGAGATAGTTTGATGAGATGGAGAGTGACATAGGCTACTTTTTCCATAAAATGGGGGGTGGGAGTTTGTATGGAGCATTCTGCAATCTTCAAGGTAGAAAGTTAAAAATTGGTATGCGGACTAATTTACTTATATATATAACCGACGCCAAGCCAAGCAAGTTGTAGCTTGGTTTTTATATTTTTTTAGTCACTATTCTAACTTTATTATTTTTTTAAAGTTAGTATAGTGACGCAGACGAAGAGAGAATAATACTTTGTTCCACCAGGCGAGGGGCTGTGGTGTTCGAGGATGAGCCGTCCACGGCGGGGCGGAGCCGCGGGGTCTTCTCTGGTGTCGGCTACAGACTTGGTAATATATAAATTATTCTTTCGTTTTTATAGAACTTTATCGTGCTTATTCGATTAAGAGTACCACATCTAGATAACGAGTTAAATCGTTGCTCTAAACTCGGTGAGGTGTTGGTACAGTCATGAGTCATGAGCAATATAATGTACCCACTTTAGGACTCTGTCGCACTAACATATTTGACATTTAGTGAGACTTACAGTTCCATTTGTCAAAAAAGTTAATGTGACATGGTACCAAAGTGTATACATATTAATGCTCGTGACCGTGCGTAGTTCATCTTACAATGGATTTTGTAATTATTATTTTTTAATGTGTAATGAATGACACCTAATGAACTATTCTACTAGTAGAATGTAACCTAGATTATATACGAAATATAACATGTAATATTTACCCGACCCGACAACCTTAGACAGAATGTCATGGCGCCGCAAAATTAGGAGAGCCGACCCCACTTAAAGTGGGATAGCGCAAGGAAGAAGATATAACATGTAATATGAACTACATATTATGAATAAATGAATATGAATATGGATGTACTACTGAATACCCCAATTGGGATATAGTTGTGAGCTTATGCCAACAGTACTACATCTAGGTAAAGAGTTAAATCGTCAAGAATTGCTTGGGAAATAAGATCCCACTGAGGAATAAGAATTTAGCATTTTTGAACTAGCGGTAGTAAATAAATAATGGTGCTTATTCCTGCAGACGCCATCTTAATATAAATATAATAATAATCTAATTTTATTTTAGGTTATACCTGTCATTTTCTTATCCGCTGAAAAAGAAAGAGATGGGTAATCGACAGGCATAAAATTTATGGAACACACGTCAATTTTAAGCAGAAATGTAAAACAATCGTCTAAACATTTTACATGACCCGACAGAATTAAGTTGACAGCACACGTCAAACGGTTTGCATACTAGCGAGATACTTTTTGATTCGCCCGGGTTATTAATTCATTTACTCATTCTTCCTAAAATTTTTACGACTGTCAATCATCGGTCTCTTTCCTTCTCGGCGAATAAGATGACAGGTATAACTTAAAGTAAAATTAGGAGGTGTCTGCAGGAATCGGGGCCAATGTCTAGTTTTGTTTTGGTTTTTGGCATTTTCATTTAGTTTACTTATTTTATACGATATTTCAGGTCCTCTCAATCAAGCCCAGCAGTGGTGGTTGAGGAGGCCTGTGCCCAGCAGTGGGACGTATATAGGCTATCTATGTTCTGTATGTTATGTATTTCAGGTCAAACGGCAGACGACCACGAACAAGTGACGCCGACAAATACCACAGGAGGGCAGCAGGTGATTATTGTACCACCCTATACGGATATTACGGAGTTTGAATTAAGACTTCGAAAACTCAGACTCAGGCACACTCCAGACACTTCATACAACAACCTCGTTTTACACAGACACCACACATTGACGTTATCGTACACGCGCATCTGTCTGTGTGACGTCTGACATCTGCTCATACGATTGAAGACCAAAGTAAGAGCGAAGGAGGGCGGGGGTGAGGTGAGGGGGGGAGGGGGGGGGGGGAAACCTAGCTCAACCGCTGGTAGGGAGCGTATAGTTGCCGTTCTATTCAAATTCAAAAATATCTTTATTCAGTAGGTAACATAGTTACACTCTGAATCGTCAATTTTTACATACCGAACGTCTCCTCCGCCTAAAACTACTGCAGCTTCTCACAACCTGTACAGCTGGGGAAAAGAAGCTGCAAGAGAAACCTCGGCACGTAGTCATCATCATCACCAGCCCATTAACGTCCCCACTGCTGGGCCACGGGCCTTCCCTATGGATGGATAGGGAGATCGGGCCTTAAACCACCACGCGGGCCCAGTGCCGATTGGTGATTATTAACGACTGCTAATGTAGCCGGGACCAACGGGCCTTAACGTGCCTTCCGAAGCACGGAGGAGCTCGAGATGAAAACTTTTTTTTTGTGGTCACCCGTCCTATGATCGGCCTTTGCGAAAGTTGCTTAATTTCAACAATCGCAGACCGAGCGCGTTAACCGCTGTGCCACGCTGAGCTCCTCAATGAGTATTATCCCTTATTCCATGCCCCAGGCGAAGATACATTCGCCGCAAGCAGGGATGTGCTATAAAATAAAATTGTGTTGCAGGGACAAGAGCAGGCCCGATCGGTGCGTCTGCGTCTGTACCGCGAGGGCTTCACCGTGGACAACGGCGCGCTGCGACACTACACCGACCCCGAGAACGCAGAGTTCCTCAGCTGTATAAGACGCGGGTGAGTTTATTCCCTTTGCGGCAAGATGGGTGAGGATGGAGTCCCGCCGTGCCGGCAGAGTAGTGGTATTATTGGTAATAACGACGACAAAATAACGTTTTAAATTCAACAGAAATATCCAGTTTATCCAACACTTCACAAACAAATTATAACCATGCTTAGATATAAGATCAAATCCAAAATTAGAGGGCACGGCCAGAGCTAAATAGTATAATATTATGTTGTTCTTATGAAGGTCGGGAATGCAATGAGTCAGTGTAAAATGAAAGGAAATGCGTAATGGAATGAGAATTTCGAAATTTAAAATGATTGACGGTCAGAACGAAAGGCCATATGTACAGAGTTTGTACTCTGCTACGCCTTCATATATCGACTGTCTAGATGTGACACCTCGAATACACCTCGGAACAGGCGTGTTATGTTTGCTAAGAAGGGTTACGTGCAATAAAGTATATTTGATTTGATTTGATTTACGTACGTGTATGACGCGTAACTCAAAAAGTTACGCGTCACGTAAAAAATAAATAAAAGAAAACACCGAATGCCCTTTTAAAATGCAAACGCCATTATTTAAATACAGTTATATTTTATTGCACCAAAATAAAATGAAATAATTACAAAAGACTCTTAACTAGGTACACTAACACTACACTACACTAAGTAGAGTTTAACTATTGTGTCTGTCAATCTCGGCCTTAGGAGGTTATAACGTGTTTGCAGTGAGATCCCGCCGGAGTTGTCTGGCGGCGGCGGCGAGGTGCGCGTGAGCCTGGAGGACCGCCGCCACGAGGACTGCCCGCGGGCCGCCAGCAGGCAGCACGTGTTCAGCGGGAAAGGACAGATGCTGGGCAGGTACCCCAACTAACTATCATTATTCTAAACCTGACCCCCGCGCCAGCTCGTTCCTGGTTCAACAGGTTTCCTTAGCAATAGTGCGCGGTAACGCGGCCAGTATAATGGGCACCTTTGAACCAGGTACGAGAGGGGGCGGTATTTTGAGACTGACCTGCAGTGATTGTACTGACTAATGTATTTAATTACTATTTTCACATGAATAAAAAATAACCTCTTTTTTAGGCCTTAGAGAAGTTATAGATTATAGTTGCCAAGCGCATACGTTCTCTGCCGAACTACGTGAGCGATAAAAGAAAAAAACATAACATAAACAACCTATGTACGTTGTTTATACGTTGTAGTCTCATATCCTTGATTAACGCGGTTAGAATCCGGTATTATGTGTTTTAACTTATTTACGTTCCACTGCCGGGAACTGACCTCCCCTCAATTAACCGGTCCCGGTTGGTCTCTGTTACTACTTACTGATGTAAATAGTCCTTATATGAGTCATGTCAGGGGCCTTTGGCGGCTCAATAATAACCCTGACACCAGGGTGGATGAGGTTGGTAATTCACCTCACAACCCACACGATAGAAGAAGCCGGGACGAGCGCGTTAACCATTCACCACCGGGTCCTCCTGGCCATGCGAAAGTCTTCAAACCTATGAATCTTCATTCAGTCGAAGCAGGAGGTGGACCCAGTGGTGTAATGTTTAACACACTCGTCCCGCCCAGACAAGAGCTTCGGGTTCAAGTCCCGTTCGAGTAAGATTTTTTCGATTTAATTTTCTCTTTGTGAGTTTCCCTAAGCACGGGTAAGTGGTATACAGAAATATTTCTTTATGTTATTCCCAGCCCCACGCCGGCCGTGGTGGGCGCCACGTCGCCCATAGCGGCGTCCAGCACGGACCGCGCGGCCAACATGCGCGCGGCGCAGCAGGCCGTGAGGCTCGACGAGACGCAGCCCGTCACCACCGTGCAGGTAATATAGGGCCTTACGACACCTTGGCTGACCTACTTGGGCGAGCCGGCCCGGCCAATGTACACTGCAAAGCCAGCTCGGCCATCGTATACTGGGACCACAGACCGTGGCGAGTCAGCTCGGCCAACGGACATTGGGACTACAGACCGTGGCGAGTCAGCTCGGCCAACGGACATTGGGACTACAGACCGCGGCGAGTCAGCTCGGCCAACGGACATTGGGACTACAGACCGCGGCGGGCCAGCTCGGCCAACGGACATTGGGACCACAGAGCGTGGCGAGTCAGCTCGGCCAACGGACATTGGGACTACAGACCGCGGCGGGCCAGCTCGGCCAACGGACATTGGGACCACAGAGCGTGGCGAGTCAGCTCGGCCAACGGACATTAGGACTACAGACCGTGGCGAGCCAGCTGGGCCAATGTATACTGGGAATATAGACCGCGGCGGGCCAGCTGGGCCAACGTATACTGGGACCACAGACCGTGGCGAGCTAGCTCGGTTAACGTATACTGGGACCACAGACCGTGGTGAGTCAGCTCTGCCTACGCACTCTGGGACCACAAATCGTGGCCAAGCAGCTCGGTCAACACATACCCCCATGTCATACGTTTCACACATAGATGCGCGTGTACGATAATGTCAATGTGTAGTGTCTCTGTGAAACGAGGTTGTTTGTATGAAGTGTCTGGGGTGTGCTAAAAGTAATAGAAATCCCTTTTTCCAATTCGCAGTTCCGTCTGGTGGACGGCAGCCGCATAACGGGGCGGTTCAACCACACGCACACAGTCGCCGATCTACAACAGTACGTGTCGCGAGCAGAGCCCTCATACCAACTGCAGCAGGTATTATATTGTCATCATCATCATCATCATCATCATCATCAGCCCATTAACGTCCCCACTGCTGGGGCACGGGCCTTCCCTATGGATGGATAGGGAGATCGGGCCTTAAACCATCACGCGGGCCCAGTGCGGATTGATGGTTATTAACGACTGCTTATGCAGCCGGGACCAACGGCTTAACGTGCCTTCCGAAGCACGGAGGAGCTCGAGATGAAAACTTTTTTTTTGTGGTCACCCATCCTATGACCGGCCTTTGCGAAAGTTGCTTAACTTCAACAATCGCAGACCGAGCGCGTTTACCGCTGCGCCACCGAGCTCATTATATTGTATAAATTATTATTACTAAGCCCCTATTCCGTGCATGGTTGGTTGACATGACAACCAACATCAGCTCACCATACAGGTACCAACATCAGCCCACCATACAGGTACCAACATCAGCTCACCATACAGGTACCAACATCAGCCCACCATACAGGTACCAACATCAGCTCACCATACAGGTACCGACATCAGCCCACCATACAGGTACCAACATCAGCTCACCATACAGGTACCAACATCAGTCTGAAGCATTTGTCGGGAATGTGGGTTTCCTCACGATGTTTTTCTTCACCGCTGAGCACGTGATAATCATTGGATTCGAACCTGCGACTTCAACTACTTACTGATGTATACGTGTAGCATTATTGTTTATTGTATGGTGAGTCACCTTTATGCAGATTCTGCTTAGGGGAAGATGAGACGCTACTACATTGCTGTGCAGCTGTGAGGCTCTCATACATAGTAGAAGCCGTACACTTGGGGGCCACATGATGGACCCCCAGGATGTCATGGAGATTTCTCCCAAAAAGGCGTTGGATCTCTTCGAACGGATCGGTCTAGAGGAGGATTTTTTAGATTTAGGTCACAATAGATCTGACAAGGTCGCAGTGATCTCGCGGGATGTATTCAGTTCGGCCCTCACAATTCTCAAATACTAATAATAATAGTGTGTTTGTCGGTGTGCCAGTTCTCGCTGCTGGCGGGCTACCCGGGCGCGGAGCTGGCGGATCCTTCGGCGTCCCTGGCGCAGGCCAACCTGCTCAACTCGACCGTGCTGCAGCGGCTCAAGTAATGACCTGGCACAGGTAGCTCCCTTCGACGACTCACAGGCGCCTGGCTAAACAGTGCTACCTACTAACGCCTACGTACAGATAGCTTAAGGCCTTGTTACACTACCCAATCCATCTGGCGTTTTCTTTTTATATAATATAATCTCGCGTTTGACCACAATCTCACCTGATGGTAAGTGACGATGTGGTCTAGGGTGGATCACACTTACCTAGCAAATGCCTATCCACTCTAGCCTTGAAGACTCCCAGATTATGTCGAGTTGGAAAAACAGACGACGGCAGACATTTCCTGTCCTTTGCTGTTCGCATCAAAAAAGAAGATGCAAAACGTTTAGTGCGGATTGGTGGTATATCCACAATAAGCGATAAGAACACTCCTGAGAAGACTCTTAGTTTAGAGTCTTTTTGGAATTATTTCTTTTTATTTTATTTGTATTGTAAGCGATGCGTGTGCGATACATTTGTACCTACACCCGATGGATTGGGCAGTGTAATAAGCCCTGTACCTAGCTCTACTTGCGTTCAGCGGGAAAGTTGTAATACGTGGGTCCATATTTCCATGATTATCTTCACAGGCGTTTAGATAACGCGCGTTATATCGGAACACGGGTTTGCCGTTCAAAGTAACAGACTTAACGCTGCCTGTCTACCGGATAGAAGCGACGCAGCGGAGCGGAGAGACGGAGTAGCGAACTAGTATATCGTCGTTGCCAATTTAAAAGCTCTTATGTGTCTATCTTATAAGCTCTAAATTTCTTTTTTGTCAGGATCGAATAGTATTTTGCTCCTAAAACATTCAGTACAAACTCTTATGTACTTAAATATCAGTTGTCTTTCAATATTTTTTAACACACAGTCCATACACTAAAATTTTTTTTTAATTCGGTTTTGCAAGCGGTTTTTTTTAATTTCTGTAAAATTTACCCGATTGCACATAATAGACTTTAAATTGCCAACGAAGATATGCAATCCTATTGGTTAATATTTCTCCGTTTTTCCGCTCCGGTGCGTCGCTCCGCTCCGATGGTCAGGCTGCCTTAGAACCGCTTTATTACTCTACTAAAGGCCCAGGCGCTAAGTAAGCCTGGCAGTTCGGATGTAGCCTCATGGTCTAAAACGCCAAACACCTTTAAAGCTTGATGTATACAGACGTGGTACCGCGAGCGTGGTAAGGGAAAGTGTAAACGCGTGCATACAAAAAAAGTTTCCTTATTTCAAAACTCTTAGGTGGCTAAGAGTTCCCCTTTATGTAATCCTGTAATCCTAAGATACTTATGGTGACAATGTCCCTCAACTTCCTTGGGCTACAGTATGATACAAATTCGAACATTGCAAAAGATACTTCTCATCAAAAAAATCGAAACACTATCGGGAAAACATCGAGGTCTTCGAAAATTGCTCCGCATCAGACACCCTTCGGCTTGACGAAATTATGACTTTTGGATCATTTCTTTTTCACATAACCTATTTAAACCTTGGTTAAATTCTATTGCTAGTGAAAAACAAAAACAAAATGTCGGAAAAACAAGATGGCCGCCATACAAATTGTATATTTGCACGGTCACGTTTTTAACAACAACAATTACAATTTTACCATTTTTTGGTGGCGGCGAGCGCATCGAGGACCATCTAATTCAGAATTATAAACCTTATAACACTCACTGTAAAGTGACATTTATTTTTTAATTCAAATACTTGTATTTGCTACTATTAATACTTGTTACTTTAATACTTGTCTTTGTTTTTTTTTTTATGATAATTATTATGAAACGTGAACTTGCAAGTGTTGATTTTTATGATGAGAAGTGTTTTTCAAGCCAGTACCGCCTATGGTGCCACTTCTGTGCGCATTGCCTTAGAAGATTCATAAACATAATAACAACGCACATAATAACGGGTTCTTACTGCGTTTAAAGCAGGGATATGAGACTCCCGATATTTCAGTGACCCACAATGAGTGCGGTTTGTCGTAGTGAGTTTGGTGCGAGTTCAGATGATTCCGAACACTCCGATATCAAATACATAAACAAGCTGCAAAGAGGGTAGACAGATAAGTCTGAAGAAGGGCAGAGGTGTACTTTTCCCTACTCTGCTACTAGCGAAAACTGGGTATTTAGTGTAGTATACTTTGAGATTTTATATCGTGGTCTATAAAACAAAAAAAACTATTTCTTATAGGGCAACAGAACAAGTGGGAAAAAATATGACAGATGAAGTGACAGATAATAAAAGTAGTGTCATAGAGATGCTTTTTTTTATTTTATACAAACTACCAATACTCCCCCCACTCCTCGCCGGCTATGTTTTAGTCCCATGTAATATAGAGCGAGCCCATTGCCACTAACTGGGCACAAATTTGATTGCATCTACACAAATATCTATTCGAAAATCGAATCAGGGGGGTTAAAAAGAACACATCGAATTAATTCATATAAAAAGCAATATTGCAATTTGACATTTGCGCATGTAAAGGTAAGTGCGCAATGCACGCAAATGTCGAATAGCAATATTGCTTTTTTAGATGAATTGCTTCGATGTGGCTTTTTTAACCCCCTAGAACATGTGTATGAAATTTGCTGACGTACATATTTTAGACATTACTGTACAGTCATGAGCAATATAATGTACCCACTTTAGGACTCTGTCGCACTAACATATTTGACATTTAGCGAGACTTCCAGTTCAATTTGTCAAAAAAGTTAATGTGACATGGTACCAAAGTATACATTAATGCTCGTGACCGTACAAACAACCTTTATCAACAGCGCAAGTAATGCCACATAGTCAACTGATTAAGAGGTTCAAGAGCGTCTACTTCGTCCTGAGTGCCACAACGTAGCGACGCATCATATAATGTCGTTTAGAAAAATGTTTTTCGGGACTTAAATATCATGCTGCACTCTCGCAGATGAATCATACAAGGGAGTATCCTTTGGGCTAGCTTTACACTCCATTTTTTCTGCCACTTTTTGAAGTAAGTGGAAGTGAAAGTTTTAAATCGGTTGTTTTACATCTATACATACGACACGAGGGTGTCAGCGTTATCGACGACAACGTACGGCGCGTCTGACGTTCAATATTGCTCCTCTATAAATAAATATTATCAGAAATACATTTCCTGTCGTTTGCATTTGCGATAACGTTACGGTCACGTCTAAAATTATGTTTATACTTAATAATATTTGACATTTACAAACCTAGCTGGAGAGGAATTTTATACTATACACCTCTGCTTCCCCCTTTCGGTATACAGGCGTGATTTTATGGTATGTTTGTGTTTGATTTTAGCTCCTATTGGTTCATGTTAAAGATCAGAGGAGGTTAACGGGCCACATCGAAGCAACTCGCCTAAAAAGCAATATTGCTTTTTGACATTGCACACTTTTATATGCGCAAATGTCAAATTGCAGTATTGCTTTTCAGATGAATTGTTTGGATGTGGCCTTTTTAACCCCCCCAGGTCTCAACTACTACTTTTAGCTTACTTAGATTTTGTTTCAATTTGTCACAAAAGTTAGTGCAAAATCAGCTTTAACCTTCGGAATCCTTTATCACCCTGACCCTTAATATTTTTAGACGTGAACGTGCCATTAAGCTAATACACATGTTATAGAAAATGGGCTATTTTAGTTGGTATGTTTATCGGATTGCGAGCTTTGAAAGACTAATATCAAGTTCTTTATTTGGAGTCTAAAAGCGGATCGTAAGATATCAGGCAGTCCTATGGATTTGATTTGGAGAGATCCATTCCCATGGCTAAATCCACATGTCGGGAAACAGAGGCAAAAACTTGTACGTTTAGTAATAAAACGTACACATTTTCAAGAACGTTCTTTGTCTGCTTGGGCTACATTACTTAGTCCCTTTTTTGTACTTGTAGTATATTACGAACGCACCGACAGGCCAGATGCGCTCCTCATTTTTTATTGTAAACTATGAAACATTAGAATATTAATAATAATTTTTGTATTCATTAAAAATGAAATGTTCGTTTTTAATGCATTGAAGATTATCATTTTTTTGTTTGTTATTTGCGGGCTGTAAGTGTAAATATGTCGCAATAAGATACAGCCACTTATCGTGGTCTTCGTTAAATTAGTTAAAAAATAATAATAGAGCGACAAGGATCTTCTGAGCCGTGGCCATAACGACGTCAGTTTTGATAGTTCTAAATGGAGAAAATAGTCACCGTTTCGCTGTGACACCGGGTTGTTTCTCAAACGGAGAGCTCCGGATCGAACCCCTGTACTGGCCTTGCACCAATGAGTTATTAATTTATCTTAAGTGCAGTTTTCACTAACACAGTTGGCTCGACCATTATACACGGCTCGCGCATTGGTCTAGCAGAAAGCTCGGTGAGGTGTGGAGCGGGTAGTTCACGGTTCACCACTGATCACGTTGGCCTAACAGAAAGCTCGGTGAGGTACTTCTTCTTGCAATGGATGTACCTCTGACTACCCCAATTGGGATATATTCGTGAGCTAATGTTATGTTTTAGCCGTTGTTGGCAGCTGCTCCGACTGTCAATGTCATTGAAGTGCCATAAGATGCTTGTCGCTTTATCATTTGCTCTTTCTGGGGTAATATGGTTAAGATTTGCCCCATTTTTAGGGTACTTACGATTTAAATCACTATTGCACTTTTAATACATTTTTATTATCTATAGCCAATCGCGGGAACGATTACTTATTGCGACGTACGTACAATGTGATGCGCTGAGAACTTTTAAATGTAATAACTTAATATGTACACAGTCCGAGACAATGTATAATAGTGACTGTCAAACTGTAAAGTTTAGCTATAGTACGGGCCTTAATTTTAATAAATAAACGTTTTTAATTCAATAAACAACCGTTTTATTCGTTATACTCAATATATCAACTAGTTTAGATGGTAACTATAAAAACAGTACCTATCCGTTTATTATAGTGACAGCTAAATATGAAAACAATGGGAGGTTTTCTTTTTTAGAATTAAAAAAATATAGTTCTCAAGAACTCGTTATATGGCGTTTAATTCATAAATAAAATGCGAAAATCAGTCTAAAAGTAACACCTCGGTGCTATAGGCTGCATTTAAGGAAATGTATCAGTAGACGACTTCCAGCTGACATGACAATGATTTGTATTATTTAATCTGTTTGTATTTACTATTAATTTTCTTGCAGTCGAATTATTTAATTCTCACTAGTTCGACGATCGAACTAATGAATCGAACTAGTGAGAACAAAGGTATTTTTGATCGTGTTAGACTGGCTTCTGTTTCTAGATTAGCATTTTACATACCGGGTGTTAGTGACATCGTAACGAATACTGAGAGGGATGATTCAGACCATGATTCTGAGTTAATATCTAGTGGAATTTTCCGTCGCAAAATTCATGAAATTTTGAGTTTTGTTTTTAATTATTTTCAATTCCATATTGTGCTTTTAGCTGCATAGAACCCAAATTTCAATAAAAAAACCAATAATGACAAATTATCGAAAATTTTCGATGTAATGGAGACAACAGCTGCTCGAACGGGTCAACGGCCACACGCACCGCGCGCCGCGCGCCCCGCTCCGCACGCCCCGCTCCGCGCGCCCCGCGCCGCACGCCGGCGGCGGCGGCGCGGCCTACAAAGTAGGCACTACGAACCGATCCTATTTCTTTCTCTGTCTATCGTAAATTATAAATTTATTTTATTCTTATTCTTAAATGGACGGATATTCAACAGGCATAAAATTTATGGAATACACGTCAATTTTAAGCAGAAATCTAAAACAACCGACAGAATTAAGTTGACAGCACACGTCAAACGGTTTGCATACCACCGAGATACCTTTTTGATTCGACCGGGTTATTCATTCATTTACTCATAGGAATCGGGGCCATAATCTACCTAAAACAGTTGAAACAGTAAATAATTGTATTTTTTGTTGTCATTAGAATAACTAACAACCAACTAACACAACCACCACAGATTAGATAATTAGTTACCTACTATGTCAACCATCCACCAACTTAGTATGTAAGTACCTACGCAAATCCTCGCTACACAAAAATCGAGCGAGATCGCGTCTAGAATTCGCGGCGGACACTCCGCCAGAGTGTTGCTTATCGATATTCTATCGATACCTAGTTAAAAAAAACCAATAGTAGGTACCTATCGATAGATCTTTTAGATCAATACCCATTATTGTTACAAAGCAAGACCTATCGGTACTATCGCTAGTATCGATCTAAATGTACTATCACTACTTTCGATAGTTTAGACAATTTTCAAGTTCAACAATTGATAATCTACCTATCGATAGTTCGGCAACTCCGCCGCGTAGGCAATGTCGGCATGTTCAAAGAAAAAAATTGTCCGAGAGGAGTGATCTTATTTTTCTTGTTACATGTTGGTACCGAGGTACTAAGTACATACTAAGTTATTCGTGTTTTAAATCTCATTGTTAAATCATCAGTAAAGAACTAATTAAACCTATCCTGTTCTGTGTACAATATTCATGTAACGGCTACGTGCTTACATAAGTACCTAGTAGACGGGAGCAACGACTTAACGTACCTTCCGAAGCACGGATCATTTTACTTTCGGACAATCAGGTGATCAGCCTGTAACGTCCCAACCAAAGGCCTTATAAACAGATTTTTGTGATATGTCCCCACCGGAATACGAACCCGGATCCTCCGCATCCCATCGCTCAACCACTGGACCACATAGGCCAAGAAGGTTCTAAGACATAATTAAAGGATCCTGGGACGCAAAACCTCCGAGTTAGGGCTTGTTTGATCTGTCTTGATGGATACTCGGACGTGAATAGCCTCACGGATCAAGGGCAACGCGCGCCAATAAAGTAGGCATTACGAACAGATACTAGGTATTTCTTTGAGTTGATAGGTATCAAGTGAAGTTTCCTGTCGCAAAATTCATAAAAAAATAGATTTTTTTTAGTCCCATATTGTGTTTTAAGCTGCATAGAACGCACATTTAAAATAAACAAATAAAAATTACTAATTATTAAATTTTATCAATGTCATCAATACTAATAATAACGTACAACTTCAGCTATGCGCAGGTGAATAGCCGGCGCACGGGTCAAGGGCAATGCTCGCCAATAAAGTAGGCATACGAACAGATACTATTTCTTTCTCTGTCACTTGCACCATAAACATACTTCTCTCTCTCTGTCTAGTCGTCGGCTCGACTCGGCCGCGGCCGGTGCGTCGTCGGCACGCCTTTGATGCTTTGCGCTAACGCCGCCACGCGCTTCCGCAGTCCGCTCAGTCGAATACTAAGCTTGACCCGAAACGCGTGATGTTTTTCGAGGATATTTTTTTCGTGTTTGTGAGTGTTTTGTGTTTGTTTTATTCTGTAAATGAGTAGTGTCGACTATGATGATAGATCATAGACCATTTACTGCACAAAAGTATGGCAGACTGCTGATGTTTATTAAAGAGCAAGGTGTTGTGTTTGTGAGTGCGTGTGATACCTACCTACCGCGGAGGAAACGCGATGTTGCATACCTACGTGACGTGACATGTTCTAGGGTACCTACCTAGGTACTTCATCCGAAGGAATAACAATTAAGGTAAGGCAAGAGTAGGGTTTTTATTGTTAATAAGTTAGGAACGTTTTAATAACTGGTAGGTAGGTACCGTGCGTGAAAAATCGTGGCAGTAGGTGTTCTACTTCAACAAACTCAACATTTTTAAACGTTGCACCACTAAGCATCTAAATACAAGAGAATGAAAACTCCTACCTAGATACAACATCGTATCACGCACGCACGCGTAACGTAGCCGTGCGTAGGTTTAACGTCTGTGTGCCGCGTTGTTCGACTTACATTGCGGCACAGTAAAAATTCAAAATCTTAATTAAACATTTGCGACAAGAAAAACACCCACCATCGTTTTTAGTTCAATCAAATAGGCGTTCCATTTTTTTTTTCGTTACGATGTCCCTAACACCCTGTATAATTTATCGTTCACCCAGTCAAACACACTATTGCCCATAAACTGCACTACTTATAAAAATGAAACTCCTGAAGTGAGCAAGCAAAGTATACATTTATTTCTAACACATTACATTTCTTTTCCTACCAAAAAATATATATCAAAAACAAACTTAATTTAAAAATAACTTGACCTTCGAGTGCACTCGGACTTAACTAAAACACGTTTAATTTTTACAATATATTGACTGGCAAGTGATGAAGGCTTTGAGTTTCTATTTCTACAATCGTTGACGTGTGCGTGCGAATTAGCCTTATAAGCCTTTATAGAATTATTGAGTGTTAGCCCAATGACGTCGATCTGTGTGCCATGTTTATCAAAACTTACATTCATACATAAACTCTCGCCCGTAATCCCTAATGGGGTGGGTAGAGCCACAAGAAATCAAAGACAACTTGCAGCCACTGTTCAAACGATGGCCTAAGCTGGATATGATGGACTTTATGGTGATAACAGTGATAAGGGATCAGCCTAACGCCCATAACATTTAGTACATCATGTTAGAGAGAGGACACAATCCATCCTCTGTCGAATTTTACGACATGCTCGGGAAGACAAGCAGCTGAACATGTTCTATGTTTTTCATTCGCTCCCAGAACAGCATAGAAGCTATCAAAATCAAAATTTACAAGCCCTGTATTACAGGATATTTTTGCTATCCTGTTTTCGCTCGACCAACCAACGCGGCCTATGTTTACGTACACCACTGGAAGCTATCTCGAAGCTATCTTTACCACAACACAAACAAATAGCATGGGTTAGCTATTGTAGAAATAGAAAGCGTTTACAATTTGTCATGTAAAAGAACAAAATAAATTTTAGAGATAAGCCCACCTGTTGTTGTGTATTTTTATTGTTTTGTTTTATCTTGTTATTTTTACAATAAATAATAATTATTTATTAGAACTTGTGGGTTGGGAATCAAGTCTCAAAAGGCACTAATTTCAACTTACATGAGTACAATGTGGACCGACGCGACGTGTTGTTCACTTGAATAAATGCAAAGGACAATTTTCTAGACAAAGAGGTGCATATTTAAATATATGATACACATTTTTGTGGCAGAGTCCAGGGGGATTAAAAAGGCCACATTAAAGCAATTTCATCTAAAAAAGCAATATTGCTATTTGACATTTAATTTCGTTGACAATGCGCTAATGACAAATTGTAATATTGCCATTTAGATGAATTGCTTCGATGTGGCCTTTTTAGGCTCCGTGATATCGAGAATTATTTAAGGAACATACATGTATAGATTCGGAAGAATGTCTAGGCGAATATCGCGATCAAATTCGGGATGACTTATAGAAAGGTCAGGTCGAGAATAGTACCTCAAGAGTAGGTGCTCTAAACCGCGCGGGCATGTATGAAGCCTTTGATAAGACAGTGAATAATGAAGTATACCTAGAAGAAGAGAAAGTGCTGTGTCTAGAACTATCTAGACTTGCAACTACGCAAGTAGAATTAAATGGTCTGCCTATATCTAAATAACAGCCGTGGTCTTATGTAGGTACGACCTGTAAAACGTAACATGATTAGATTGACAGCAGGACAGAGATATAGCACGTCTCTTAGTGCGATAGAGACGGGATAATGACTCTTTCGCACTAACGGTATACAACCCTAGTACGAAAGAGATAGTCGCTGTGGTACACCCCAACCCTCTCCGGGTATCGGAGTTGCACCAATGAGTTATTAATTTATCTTGAGTGCAGTTTACACTGACACAGTTGGCTCGACTATTATAGAAGGCGACACGGTTCACCGCCTGTCACGTTGGTCTAACGGAAAGCTCGGGCAGGTAGTTCATCTTACGATGGATGTACCTCTGACTACCCCAATTGAGATATAGTCGTGAGCTGTGCTATGTTACGAAAGAGACAAAAAGTATGTCATTATAATTATGTTACAGTTTACAGGTTTGACAAAGTTAAATATCTGCACAGCTACTGCACCGCGCGAGCCGCGAGATATATCAAGGCCTCCAATAGACGCAGCAAAAGCTATCCACGCAGATAAAATGTCGTACGGTTATTAGGCGAAGCCCTCGATATAATTCGCGTAGCGCGCGGCGCCGTTGCTGTTTAAACCCCACTGGTTTTTTCTATCGATGCTACTATACCTTCTTAAGGCTTAAATATATGAAATAGGAAGTCCAAATTCACGGTAATTCCACACTTCTTGAATTTCCTGAAAAAATGCTTCTATTAAGGCATTTTTCAAGACTCAAATGCAGGTATAATTTTAATAATTATGAGTAAGTATAAGTAGGTAATGAATGAACTATTAGTTAATAAAACATAGAACTATAAATTTCAAACACCGGAAATAAATATTCAAAAATATTCGAGAAAATCTTGTATAGTTTTGGAAATATCCCGTTGGAACTTCTAAAGTTTCTTTGTGTACTTACTTTGGACAAACGTCACAATCTTTAGGACATACCATCCTGAAACAAGATAAATTCAAATCATAAATGTCAGTAAAATGCAGGTAAACGTTTATTTAACTGGGTGAATTTACGCCACCGAATGTACCTACACGTAATGTCGGTGGCGCAAATTCTTTTGGAATGATAGGATCAATATTGTGCATTACTTAAATGGATATATTTTTGCCTGTCGAATCTTATTGTCAATGAGATTAAACACATGCTAAAATGCGCCACCGAAATTACGCGAACTTTCGATGGCGCAGACGCCCATTTTATTACTAGCTTGACTTGTCTTACGGTGGCTGCGGTTTTTTCTTAAAGAAAGATTTCTTCGGTTTCGGTGGTCCGCAATCGCAGTCAGCGCCTTTACCTTTTTTCCCTTTTTTTGCCTTCTTTTCTTTTTTACTTTCTTTTCTGTACAAAATACAAAAAGGCGTAATTAGTTATGACTTATGACCATTACTTTTAATGTAGCTTGACTAAAGTTTAAATAAAAGACCTTTCGTGTCTTTCGTACTAAGGTCTATATCGTTAGTGTAATATTGTTTTTTAGATGAATTGCTCTTACTTTTTTTTGGGTTCCTTTTCTTTTTTCTCCTTTTTCCCCATTTCCGAGAAGGTGGTGTTCTTTCAAACCTGAAAACAATACAACCACTTTATTTTGATCAGAATGATAATACGTGGAAGATGTAATTGTGCCTGGGTGTAAGAACAAGGGTCATAATTTATACCTAAAAACATAGAAAAAGAGATGCATATGTCTGTTATTCATGAAATTAGTTAAACGAACAATTTGGCCAGGCTTCTTAGATGCAGATAAGATGTCGCAGACGAAACACTTCCCTAATTAGGATTTTAACTATCAGTAAAAAAATCTTTTTGTATAATATGAAATAATTAAAACTAGACTACTGAAACTAAAAACAAAAAGAAACAAGTACACGCAAGAGGGCTCAATTAAAAATGCTCCCTTTTACCGCCTCTCGACCGAATGTGCCGATCACGCTCGCAGCGTTACCCCGTTGGATGGCGAGGGAAATATGCTGCGCTAAGTAATGCCCGGACCGGGAGAAAAAAAAAACATACATCCACGCCTGTTTCCCGTTGCAGTAGGCAGATACCACAGAATTCCACTTACTATGATCCTGACACACCGCCTTTGACCCTCCACTCTCATTAAAGCATGCATGCTTGTCGGTTTAGAGTACTCCTGATCTGGCGTTTCTTCAAACATCATCATCATCATCGCCCTAGCATTACCCCTTTTTTCACAGGCTCCGCTTACCTAACCTGAAGATTTGACAGGTCCAGTTTTTTACAGAAGCGACTGCCTGTCTGACCTTCCAACCCGCGAAGGGAAAACCAGCCTAATACAGGTTAGGTCACATACCTCCGAAAATGCATTTTTCGGGAATGTGGGATACCTCACGATGTTTTCCTTCACCGCTGAGCACGTGATAATCATTTATGATCCAAACATGAATTCGACAATCATTGGTTTAGGCCTGTCCTGGATTCGAACCTGCGATTTCAAAGTGAGAGGCAAGCGTTCTACCGACTGGGCTAGCATGGCTTAGAACACCATAATTACTATTTAGAATATCATACGAACCACGGAACTGTTTCACAGGCGAATCAACTGTTCTTGGCAGTACAGCTGCGCTAACCTCTATTGGAAAGTGCACTTTCAACAGTGCGCAGGTAAGTTTACAGTTTTTGTCAATTAATAGAGATTTCTTTGCAAACACCTTGTTATTTTTGTTATCAATATTACATCATAATGTTACACTATCAGCTTAGTTTACCATTATTTACATTACTCAGTAGTTTAAGTAAATGTAACATAGTTTGTTTG